>NC_139044.1:101065061-101684631 GCF_965140915.1 Aythya marila | reverse complement strand
GGAGGCCAAGTTTTTACTTTGAATAACTGCTTCTAATGTTGGAATTCTATTCATAAGTAACCCATAGGAGGTGCATCAGAAAACAAAGCTCTAAACTTAGGGAAACATGGGGCAATTAAAGTCTTTGCCACATAAATCTAAAGCCTAACCTATAAGTTTCAGGAAATGTATCTAACCATGTGTCCTGTGCATGTAGCTGAAGAACAGACATGCCCGCACAGGCTCTGCAGCTTGCAGATGGTCTGGAATGTGAGGCTGCTCACAGGTTTGCAAAGGGAAGCAGGATCCTTTTGCTCTTCCCTTTTCACATGTTGCCTGTTTATCTGGTTTTAATATCTTTCCTCAAGTAAAATTTGGAAGTGTATCCCGATCCCACTTTCACAAACATTTAGAGCTTTAGATGGCCTTTAGAAGCCACTGAAGTTGTTTGTACATTGCATTCATTTGTTCATTCATTCCATTGAGAAAAGAGTGACGCTGCTACAGATTCTCACTAAACAGGTTAATTGCTTTTGGAATGACACTGTAAACCAGCTTAATAAAATAACACAATTTTAAATGAAGTTAGCCAACATCCTAGAAACAAATGTTTTGTAGTCATCATTTTCCTGCCAGGTTATTTTATGCCCAGTAATAAATTTATTTAAATTATTACAGGATCTTCTGTTTTGCAACTAATTCTTTGAGAATCATCTATGATGTAGAAATGTCCTAAAATCTGCAAGTCTGAAATTATGCTGTAGAAAATTGACTTGAGAGGGACTGAACAGAATGGGTTGTTCTTCATGTTGAGATAGAAACATCCTTACAGACTTTCCTGTGCACTTGTGTGGGTGTGTATGTGCACTCACTTTCTCTCCATAATCTTATTTTTTGTAGGAAAAAATCATGTCAGCAATAGTTTCCAACTACAGCAATTTTGACTAATATTATTTTCTTAGGAATATAAGAAAATATTATTTTCTTAGGAATACTTCCTGTCTTTACCTGTTTACCAAGTCTTAAATGTCCTTTCTTGTATTCAAGAGATGAGTGTACAGTAACTGCATCTCTGGCTACTTAACAAGTCATGTATAATGTGTTTCTCTTTTCAACAATTCCCACCACTCAGCTCACAGTTTCATTAATTTTTCAGGTGAAGTTTTGCTGATACGTGGTTAAGGGATTGAAAATACTGAAATATATTAAACTCCATTTCTCTGCTACAAGCAGAGAGTAATTTAATTTAGTAATTAAATTAAAAATTTAATTTAGTAATTTGGAGTAATTTACTTAGTGTTAGAGCAACATCAGTCCACACCATTCTGTCAAAAACTGAAGAAAAAGTTCACACTTCTGAAGACGAGAGCTGGTAAATCAATTTTGGACTAGCTCAGAGAGATTTTCCCAATAATAAACCTATCACTAATATTAAGAATTTCATGGGTTAAATTTTCTATAAAGGTTATTATGAAAGCATATTGAGCTTCTGTTTCTGGAAAAAAAAGGGGAACAAACTGGGAAAGATTTTATTTTTTATTTTTTATTTTTTTTAAGTTACTAAGGATGAAAACAACAAGAAAATAATTTTGTAGGGTTTAAATCATGCTAAAGATGCTAAAGTGAGGTATGACAAAACCCAAAGTCATTCTGGCAGTGCTCCCACCAAAAACAGGCTGCCCTGATAGCGGGCCAGTTGGCCTGGCCTGGTCTGGAAGCACTTATATGAGATTATAAATCACTCCAATTCTAAATAGCATTATTATTATTATTATTATTATTATTATAATTTAGAAAACAAAAGGTATTTTCTATGAAGTAAAGAATATCATCAATACTTCTCACATAGTTATAATCACTAGACCGAGTCCTGACATCCATATATGCCTTAATTCAGTTTGAAGGAATCAAAGAAAGAGATTTAGCCCCAAAGAGTTGCCTTAAACCTTAAAGTATCCTATAATCTTTTACCAAATCTCTCTGGAGCAAACTGAAGTCTTTCTGTTTACTGCATTATGCCCATTATGCCCCTCACAAATGAGGCCCAAAGGACTGTAAAAATTTAAATATATGAGTAGGCCTTTATTTTAGAGCATGCATGCACCTGCTGTGGAAACCTGAGTTACTTCCACTTAAGAAGGCAGCAGCTCTAGGAATACTATCAAATGACACCAAACTTGCAAATCGGTTGTTCATACTTTGCCAGCTACTGCCTGTAGGGGACAGAGAAATACCTGGATGAAATATTCTGGGACCAGGGTTATACATATGGCATAAGGGAAGGGCTGATCTTTCTGATGACAGTGAAGATCCGGCTTTGCCCCCCAAAGTGCACAAGCCTTGAAGAAATCCTTCCTGGAAAGACTTCTAGCAAAGCTTTTGGTATCTGTAATGTTTGTGATGGGGAAGAAAAACTCTAAAACATTTAATTTAAAATGTTGTTGAGAGGTCATTTAACAAAGAAACTCTGACTGGGATAGTCCATATACTGGAAATTACCATATATATATATTTATAATATATATATATATATTCTTCTCTTTGTTTTTCTTTTAATATAAAAATAAGGGCTGAATGGCAGATGTTGTATGTGTACCCTGGAAACATGATTAAGATCTTCCAGTGAGTTAGGGGAGGTTTTCAATTTCAGTGTGGGCATGGCTTCCCTGAGGCCTTCCTAACACTTCCCTGCCCACCTGGGAAGTTGGCAGCATGGTCCTCAGGTCCTACCATGCTGAGGGGGCAGGCAGGGCTGGTGCACAGATGGGGACTGTAGGATGCTAAAAGGGTGCCATTACCTGCCTACTTGTGCCAGAGCCCCAATTATTGCCGGGCTCTGGGTCTATTGTCAATTAAAGTGGTAGCAACGGCGAGCAGCAGCTGTAACAGATGGCTGGGCTCCAGCCACCTTGTGGCAATGGGACCAGAGCCAACTCAAATCTTTTCTTTCCTCTTAAAAATAAATAAATGAATTGGGGGGGAAAAAAAAAAAGTAAAAAAAAAAAAAAAGTCCCCCAAATCAACACATGGTTGTCAATTCACCACATATAAGGGGGTAGTATCATGTCTACAAAGGCATTATTTTTCTCTATGAACCCTTACTTTCAGTTTTTTGAAGTCAAGATTTTGTTTATTTATTACTTACTTCAAACATGTTTTAGCAGGATATTCAACCCAAAAGACAGTTTACATTAAACCTTTGTTCTGAGAGGAACTTACAAGACACTTTGTTCGTAACTGAACCAATTTAACCCAGTTGTTAGCTTTTTAATTACAGAAATCTTTCTTGCAGAACTGTACAGACTCTGGGTTCAGAACAAAGCACACTAAAATAAATCCAAGACTCAACCTGTTGTTTCTGGTGAGTCTACTTCCATTTATTACCTTTAGATTATATTTAATTTATGTAAAGATGAGTCATAGCACCCTTCCCAATCTCAGATAGACAAGACCCAAAGTGGTCTCTGAAAGGCTTTTATTATTCTCATTTCCACATGATTTGGGGCTTTAGGCACTTCTGTTCTTCTTTAGGTTCACCCACTCTCAGCCTAAACCATCTTTTGCAGTCTCCAAGGAAATACCTCAAATTCTGGGTACCCAGTATGGAGCAATCAACCTAACTGCAGCCCACAGTGACCACATCTTGACAGCATTCTGCACCAAATTACACCTTGAATGGTTCAACCCTTTGACCACAAACTGAAACACTGATAATCTGGTCAGATGTATATTTGTTTTATTGATACCATGTGGGTTACATCAGTAGCAAAAGTGTAGCTCTGAGATTTAATATTAATGTTCTATAAGGAGTTGAGGGGGAATACTGTGGTGTTTTTACCCTGTTTGGCAGATCAACTCCACCATAGCTGCCCTCTCACTCCCCCTCCTCAATGGAAGAAAATATGATGGAAAAGGGCTCAAGGGTTTAGACTGGGAGTTTGCTCACTAATTATCACAAACAAAACAGACTCAGTATAAGGGGGAATAATATAATTTATTGTCTATCACTGGCAGTCTAGAACATTAAGAATTAAAAGCAAACCAAAACCACCTTCCCCCCATCCACCCTCTTCTATGTCCTCCCCCCAAGCAGTGCAGGAAAACGAGTAATGGGGGCTGCAGTCAGTCCCTGACACTTCATCTCCACTGCTCCTTCACGGTCACTCTCTGCCCCTGCTCCACATAGGGTCCCTCCTACATGATGCCATCCTTCCCGAACTGAGCCTGCAGGGGCTGCCCACAGGCAGCAGCTGTTCAAGAACTGCTCCCACATGGCTTCGTACCACAGGGTCCATCTGTCAGGAGCAAACTGCTCCAGCATGGGTCTCCCACGGGCGTCAGCTCCCCCAGACTCCCTGCTCCTGCGTGGGCTCTCCATGGGCCACAACCTCCTCCAGGCCACATCTACCTGCTCCACCGGGGGCTCCTCTGTGGGCTGCAGCATGGAGATCTGCTCCATATGGGACCCACGGGCTGCAGGGGGACAGCCTGCTCCACCAGGGGCCTCTCTGTAGGCCACAGGGGAACTTGCGCTGTGTGCCTGCAGCACCTTGTGCCCTCCTTCTGCACTGACCTTGTGGGCTGCAGGGCTGCTTCTCTCACTTTTTCCCACTCCTCTCTCCCAGATGCAGTTATGCATCATTTATCCCCCCCTGCCCCCGCGCCCTTTCTTCAGTCTGCACTCACAGAGGCCCACCCAGCATTTCTCCCTGGCTCAGCTCTGGCCAGTGGCAGGTCCATTTGGAGCCATCTGGAGCTGTCTCTGATCTGATATGGGGGCAACCTCTCAGCTCTTCTAACAGAGGCCACCCCTGCAGCCTGCCTGCTACCAAAACTTTGTCATGTAAACACAATACAAATACACAAAAAGGGATGGTGGGATCCCATTGGAAGAACTTCTATTTCATCAGCAGTGACTTTGAAAACATGAGTGCAGAATAGTTTAAAAATTCAGTGAACTGAAATTGTTTGATATTAAATAAAAAGTGTTGACTAGTAGTAGGTATAAATCAAAGAATGAAACACATTTAGATTCCTTGTCAACTAAATCAGTGATTCTTTGAGAAAGAAGTATAAGGAAAGCAAAGAAAGAAGTGGATTACTTCCTTGCTAACTTTAAATTACTCTTTCTTTAATATCTTTCTTTCTAGATCCAAGCAGCCCATCCCAGCCTGTCTGCTTTGCTATAATCCAAAAGGCAAAACATTTTTAACTATTTGGAATGAAGAAAATCTCTTTCCATAGAAGAGGAAAATTTGGGTAGAGTAAACATAAATAAAGCTAACATGATTGGAGCATAATAAAAATAAAAGAAAAAAAAAAAGAGCGAGAGAGACAGAGAGCAATCTATCAAAAATAGATGCATACAAAGCAGACTTACCAGATTCTGAAAAGGAGAAGAGGAAAAATTGAAACAGAAGAAACCCCAGCAGCATTATTAATCACCCTTATTTTGATTTATTTTGTGTTGCTTTGTTTTTATTTCTATTATAATGGTGTCTTGAGGCCACTATCTAGAGTTAAAATTTAAGCTTGAGATATGAACTGTTGTGTATCTGGTTGGTTAATGCCCCCAAGAGAGTAGAAAAATTAAAAGAAAACTTAATCTCTAGTTGTTATAGTATTTATTATTTCATACGGTCTTGGGACAACACAAACACAAAGTATTTTTACTGTTACAATTAATTTGAGTTTTTTTTTTTTTTTGATAAAAAATATTCAAGTTGAATTCAACATAGGAAAGGGGCTTGATGAATTGTTACTGCTTAGTGCTTATTCTACAAAGGTTTTACTGACTTATACAACATTCTCCTTATTCATTAAATAAAAATTAAAAAAAAAAAAAAGGAAAGAAAAATAATTTTTTCTTCTGTTATATCAAAACTTTTTCCATTTTTTTTTTTTTTATAGGGAAAGAAAGCACTTTCCCTTCTCTTTACTCTTGGCACAGAGGGTTTTATTTGGGGGATGAAAGAACAAGAGGACATTCTCTCTTCTCAAGTATTGTTAGAATTCAGCTTAGTCTGTCAAAACGGTACCTACATCTTGTGGTCTGAACTTAGTGAGGTATGCAGAGTAGGTGATCCCATCTAGTTTTGTTTTTTATTTCTATGGACTGTTCTACTCAATTTTGCAAACTCTGACCAGCTACTCTTTCTTTCTTGAAAATTTCCAAAACGTAGCTTGCATCCCATGTAAGCAAAAAGAAAAACAAAACAAACAAACAAACAAACAAAAAAGAGAGAGAAGAAAGTGGGAGAGAACCTGGAGAGAATGTGCTGTTTGGATTTCTCCAAACATGCTGTTTGGAGAATGGACATTCAGAGAGAATAAAAGAAGCATGGCATATCAGGAGAAGATATGCAGTTCTTCCAGGTTTCAGTCAGGTATCCTAGTCATGTAATCAGCTTCCATATTTTGAAGGTTAAACAGGTCAAAATAAGAAGGGAGAAACAAAAGTCTTTTAAAGGAAACTGTTTGCATTTCCCTTTAAATAAATAGAGCATTTGCATTAATTTTTATGTTTTGGGGACAGATCTCATCAAAAAGGTGAATACAATTATTTAAATAAAAATAGCATGAAAAGAAATTGTTTTAAAATTCAAATCTTATTGAGTAGCTCTGGATGATTTATCTATGTAAGATAAAAATTGATCCAAGGACCCCTCCCTTACATCCAAATAAGCCCTATTTTTGTTTTACAGTAAAATACTGACAGATACTTGGATATATTATTTTGCAAAGTATTGTTGAAATTTGCAATATATTGTAAAATAATTATTTTAATATTTAATACATATTTTTATATTTAATATATATTTTATATATAAAATAATATTGAAAAATAATTATTTTTCACACTTGGGTGGAACCAAACTCCAGAAATGGTGTTTTGGAATAATTTTAAATGAAAAAAAAAAAAAAAAAAAAAAAAGTACAAAAGTACTGTATTCACTAATTACATCACATCTGCAATTTCAGGCAGAACAGAAGTTGAGATCTATGGAAAGGTTAACATCAGGTTTGAAATTAAAAGTTACCTTAAACTGTTAATCAGGTGAGTAACTTTACTCATAAGAACCATTTCATTTGCTACCATTCATGTGTATAATCACATATGATTACACTGAGTTTAATTCTGCTAGTCCTTATTTTGGACTGGGTCACATTGCTAATTTTTAAAGGACTGTTCATCCATTTCAGTGCACATTTCTGATTACAATGCAAAAGAGCTCTTTCTTTTCTTTACATTTTTTTCTCAAGAATTAAATCTTCAAGAAGCAGTCCCTTTCTTTGATGCTAAAGTTTTTGTTTCCACTATCAATAGATAAAGATAATTTAGTAGTTAATTGATACAGATGGTATACAAATGCAAGGAAATGCACTATATCAAGGAAAAAAAAAAAAAAGAAAGAAAAAAAAAAAAAAAGATAAAGCTGTTCTTGTAGCTCTTTACTAACTTGCAGCCTCTGCAATATCTTGTATATTGTTGACATTCTTTTGCTTGGGCTAACAATAACATGCATACAATACTCCCATCACACCCTTCACTAGCTCAGTCAACCCTATTCATGTTACACACCTGTGCATATTTGCAGTCCATTTAACTGTGGCCTGAGAAATATTAGCTTTCAAGGTGGACTCAGTAAAGATGTTTTACCCCCTTTTTGTATTTCACAAGCACTAAAGGATTAGGAAGTCACAGACCCTACAAGTTATATTCTTATATTTGATGGTCTCACAATTTTGTATCAGTCTTGCTTTATCAAATAGGTAGAGATGTGTGCATCAACACATGCTTACATGCAGACAGTATCTGCTTTTTCTCTCACCTGTGTCATATTTTCTAATGAGAAATTTTTTCTTCCTTTTCTTTCTAAGTGGTCACACATTTAGACATATATATAATCCTTCTATATAACCTATAGAAGGATTCAGTTCCTTAGAGACAGAAAACTTTCAGTGTTATACATTGCAAGATTGTACCAGAAAACATGGGGAATCTTTTAAGGAAATGATGAAATTATCAGTGACAATAATTTAATAGTTTATGCCAATTTTTTATATTTCAAATGTCTGATTAGTGGATGGAGGAGATCTGAAATCTATTGCAGTCTGCAGTTAGGTGCAAAACACTGTTATTCCTGAATGCCTAGAATTGCCTAGTCATGCATAGAAGATATTTTGAGTCTTTTTCATTAACACAATTTAATCTCATTGAATTGAGCTTGAGTTTGACCCTTAATCTATCATCTGGCCACCACAGTTCTATCTTCTTATGTAATTAACAGGTTGTTTCTGTTTAAACTGAATGAGGACACCTCAATTCCAATTTATCTGGAAATTTACCCCAACCTAAGCCAAGAAATGGTTATTTTCCATTTCCAATGGTTATTTAAACCATAGGGATATGGTTTAGTGGGGACTGCTAGCGTTAGGTCAGAGGTTGGACTCGATGATCTTGAGGTCTCTTCCAACCTAGAAATTCTGTGATTCTGTGATTCCGTGAAATGTTTCACCATTTTATGTGCATAACATTTATTCTCTACCACAAGCTACTTGCTGTTGACAAGCAGAAATGGCTGTCATCATTACTCATGACTAAAATAAAGTTAATGAATGGGTAAATTATTTACTTAGAAAAATCTTTATGTAAGATATCAACATGTAATACAGATACTGTTTATGTGTCATTGACAGAGAATATCAGATTTCAGTGTAAGCTTTGCATCAAATGATGAACTAAAAATGACTCTAGAACAACAACAACAAATATATGCAATTGGTAATATCGTCTTGCAAGTGTTTTCTGAATTCTTTTTCCTTAAGCTCGTTTGCAGATGGTTCAAGGATCCATGCTACTGTTACTGAAGATATGCAAAAACCTTAATTCATGTTTTAAAGGCTTGTCCTCATCTGTTCCTGACTTACCCTTTTATTTTAAACCCCTTTAGTACATCTTACTACACTAACAGGGAACAACATGAATAGATTTACTATTGAATGAATAAAAGTAGGAAAATAAAAAGGTCTAAAGCCTGTGCGACAAGCATGGAGAAAAACTGTAAGCAAGAAGCTCCTGAATGATGAAAGTACTTCCCCTCTTTTTCATAGCATTTTGATAACTTTCCAAGAAAACAGTGTAATTCCTGGTTTTTAAGACTTTTAAAACAAACCCTTTATAATTTTAAAATTAGAGTGGACAAAACAATAGAAAATGTGTCATAGAGATGAATTCCTCACAACCAGGTATTTTGCTAAAACAGAACAAAGTTTTCATACAAAATTCCAATCCAAACCATTCTGTGATTCTGTTATTATGTGATTCTGTGATTCTATGATTATATTATTCTATGATATTGTTATAACTCAGTCACTGAAAGATTTTGAAGTACTTTTGTTGCCTTAGACTAAGTACAAACAGAAAAGTTGTAACATAGTTAAAGATTTTGTATAATAGTATAATAGTGTCTAACTATGTAAGACTGCCATCCTTAGATGCTTTCCTTCACAATCGATGGTGTCACTTGATTATATCCTTATGAAATCAATAAAGAATTGCTAGTTACACTAGCTGGTTGTATGTGTGATAACTTTTAGTATTTTTTAATAAAATTGAAGTGCAATTTTAAAGCAATTTTACTGTGATTTTAAAACATATTACTAGTTGTTGTAAAGAAATAAGTAATAGGAAGCTTTTTCTAAGAAACATAAATACATGAAACTGTCATTCTGGAAGGTACCAAAGGATTTTAAACATCTTTAAGACTTGTTGGGTCTGACAATGTAAATGACACATCTGACTTCAAGGAAAATATACAAATAATTGATGCAGTAATTGCAATGTGTAAAACTGGAAACCCAAGGCAGGATTTATGGTCACCTTATTTTATGTTTATAATGTGGGAATATACACCAGATGTAGTCACACAAGGATTATTTTACAGGCAATATATCTGGGACAGTGTTCAATTTGTTAACTATAGGTGTTTATTTTAGGGTAAGACATACCTCATTTTGGGCTCTGCTGATTGTATTGACTCAGTCTTCATTGATTATTGACTCAATCCCATGTTTCAGCAGCCTCAGGTGACTAACTCAAGTTTTACTGTCTATGTTATGAGCAACCACATTTAGTGATTATCCCACTAGTACTATCCATAGAACTATGAGTACTAACAGTACTCATAGTTCTGTTTAAGTCATTGGCAAAATTACCACTAAGCCATTGTGGGAAAAGAGATAGGGCAAAAGTGAGGATTTTGAATAACCTCCACAATACAAACAAAACTAACCATCAATGTATTTACATTTTAAATGTTAGAAACAGAAAGCCCTTGAAAAGTTTGTGTCTTACTGTTTCAGTACAAGTACTTTCATATAGAAACTTCTGATTACATTCATTTCCTGGCCCTATCGTCACTTAGTCAAGCATTACTTCAGGTTGCAATTGGAACACCATGTCTCTTGCACTTCAGCAAAGCACCTAATCTCCAATTTCAAATGTCTTCACCTCATGTAAGCTCGCTGTTCTTTTGCCAGCTAGGATCATAAATTCTAATTTATTCCAAAGTTAAGCATATCCATTAGTCTCACAGTTAAGCAAGATTGCAAAACAAAGAAGGAAAAAGAAAATCACTGAAATTCATGTTGTTAAACTGGCAGGAAACCCAAGCAGCTCCAAGCATGTGATGCGGTGAAATGAAAAAGAATAGCAATATAATTCACAATTGGCTTGCTCCAGCAAGATTGAATTTAACAGGAACTATTGATATCTGCAGGAAGATCAAGCCTCCTATTTGATAATATTTAGAGAAATAGTACAAAAGAACCTGCTTAGATTTTAAGAATGCCCTTGATATCAATTCAAAAGAATTCCATGTGTAACAATTTACAGTAAATTATTCTTTTGCCTCCAAGCAATTTTATTAGACTGGGAGAAAAATAAAGAAAAAAAAAAAAAAGTTCTATTAGGTCAGAGTAAATGTCCTCAAATCCCGCCTTGGAGAAAGGCCAAAAGCAAAGAAAAAGATTATGAACAGCAAATACAGCAATGCTTCTGTAGTGATTTAAGGCTCAGGGACCACCTGAGGAAAATCTGTAGTCTTTGCATTAAACAATTTTCAATAGCTTTTATGTGAGATGAACAATCTTCAATCTTTTTGTTTGTTTGTTTGTTTGCTTGCTTTGCATATGCACCTACAGTGTATATATAAATATCTGTATATATATATATATATATATATATATATATTAGAGAGAGAGAGAGAAATAAAAAGTAGCTATTCTACATTGAATGTCTCCCAGCCATTAACAATTTTATAGTTCTTCTGTCACACTACTTCTTTGGTCATTTCTTTAATTTCCTTGTAGGTCTAAGCCCACTTAGTCTTTCCTCATACAGAAGCCATTGTATAGTTTTGATTTTTTGGTCTTCTGAACAATTTTCTGCTCATCCATATACCTTTTGAGTCAAAGGAACAAGTATTTCAAAAAGAACTCATAGCCGTAGCCATACAGTTATTCTCTGTTTTGATATTTCTTTCATACAAATTTCTATTTGGTTAAAGTTTATTTGGCAATTTCTAAGCATTGAGTTGATGTTTTCATAGAATGATTGTAAAGTATAGATGAATATATATATATATATATATATATATAATGCAAACATCTATCGTATCCAGATTTGCTGATGCTATTTATTTTAGTTACCTATTCTTAATGCCCTAGAGACATTTCACAAACATACATTTTAATTCTGGTTTTCCTCCTTAGACAAAGAAGAAAGTTAAATACTTCTATGGTACAATCCAGAGCAGAGTCAAAAAAAATCTTTTTATCTCCAGTGACTGCAGAAGCAATCAAGTGAGAGTAAACCACTAGCTTAGCTGATGCCTAAAACTGTGTAACAATAAAACCATTACAAACTCTGGTGTGCTGATGGGTGAAGATCCCTTTGTTTACTTGCTAGAAAAGCACTTTTGTACTTCTCATAGTTCTTCAAATTTAGCAATAAAGCTCTATCAAACTGAGAGAAAGTGGAAATGTAAAGTCTTCGTGTAAAGTCTTCAATAAGTCTCCTTAGTTTTCACAGAATCACAGTTGCAGAGCTCAGCCCCCACTCTACCTCAGCTGAAAGTCCCTTGTTAATATTTAAAACATTTTCCCTTACTTCTCTGAGGCAGCTAATATAATTAACTTTGACCTATTGACTGGCCTTGTCCATACCAAGTATTGTTCTCACTGCTTGAGTGTTCTCATTCAAAATCAATAAAGGTAAAGGTGGCATAATCTGCCTATAAATGGGAGATGTCCTTGCATATTATGTGCTCTGTCATGTTGGCTACATAAATTTATTTGAATTTTACAAAGTAATTATGAATGCATTTTAGTGGAAATCCCCCACAAGAACCAGTTTTGTCTGTTAATTAAAGTAATCTTCATAAAAATAAGCAGTTCTCCTGAGATTATGTATCCCCCTTACAAAAATAACACATCACCAGTAATAAGTTTAATTTGTTATTGACACCTCTGATAATTGTTTCAAAGATGTGTTGGGGTACATTTGAATTCAGTTCATTTTGTAACCCTTTAAAGTACTTTCAACTGCAGTGACAACTAGTACTGAAAAAAAGCTTCCTGCAATCCATCTGGGATCAGATTTCCTTGGTAGAGATAATATTTTATACATCTTATAAAATATATAAATATATAAAGTGTTCTGTAAGCAAGGTTATTATTTCTACATTACCGGATAAAATGATTTTTGTTAGATAACCTAGAATTATTGTAGAATGCCATAGTTTTCATGAGAACCTACCACCTTTCAGAAATCAAGAAAATATCTAGCAAAATATGATAATTTTACAACTGTGTTATCAAAAGATACATGTAGAATTCACCTCAGGAGGAAGAACCAGCCATAGAAAAGATGTCACAGCCTGGCAAAAAATTGTGAACCCCCTCAAAAAATCTCTCAGACAAGCTGAGGTCACAGGTGATATGAAGCCTTGAGGTTGAGACTGTAGCCTTCAACAAAGCAGATTACCTTGTTCTTAATTTAAGGCAGCAAGAAACCGCTCTGGTGTTTTCAAAAACCAAATCCACTGTTCTTGTGACAAAATAAACAATTAAAAAACTGTTTTAAAAGCAAAGAATGATTGCTTTAGGGGTGTTGGTATATAGTTCAACTAATGTTCTTCTTCAGGTCTACTTCAGTTTCATTTTGGAGAAAGGCTGAGCCCAAACTGAACCTCTTTGTTCAATTTTCAATGTGTAATTTTTCTACTAACACTCTGCTAAAAGAGGCACCATTTTTTTTTCAATGTATTGCATAAGGGTCTTAAAAGGAGCAAACCTCCTTATTTTCTCCTTTGGATTGGGCTGAATCTCATCTTCTTTGCTGAAATTTCACTTCCACAAAAGTAGTGGAGTTTTGGTCCTACAGACAAGGAGCAGAGGGAAACAGCAGTGACTTCAGTGAACAGTATAAGCCTTGGAACAAAGAATGCCTTGAGACTCTGGTGCTTGCTCACTTTCCATCTTTATCTGTTTTTTATACTTTTCTTCAGTTCTCAAGAGACTCAATGCCATTTTCCTGCTTGTATAATTGACAGGAATGTTGCTATTACAGAGAGAGAAAAATTGCCAAATTTATTGAAGAAAATTGACAATACTGTAGACTGAACCTATGACTTACCTTTCCCTGTTTTCTCTGAAAGAAACATAGGGATATGAATCAATTAGTTGTTCTCAGGATACCCTCAAGGAGAAGTGCCTGAGCTTGCTGTAAAATTCTGCCTTAACAACAGCAAAGTTAAATTGTCAGCCACATGCTTATCCCAGGCAAAAGAGAAAAACATCAGAGATGGGAGTGAAAGCGTCTGGGTTACGAGCAAAATATAAAGACGGGAAAATCACTGTGACTGTTGTAATCTGTATTGTGCAACTGGATGATGACATTCAGGTTTCAAGAATGATTTGAATGAATAGTTGAAAATCTGTTTCTTACAATTCATAATATTCTTAAGTAAGGTTTTGCTAGCTATTCTTGCTTTGTGCACAGAGTACAATGTGCTGCATAAGAAAAGCATACATTTTATAAACTGTTTGTTTTACATTACAGATTGTGTATTGGTGCAGATTATTTTGGCATAGTAGCAATGGTTACATATTGGAGAGAGCAGGTGAAAAACCTTTCTAGATATGTGTACCTTATCAAGCACAACAAAAGCCTCTCCCAGCTGGATCCTCTGTCAAATAAATAATACCAGCAAGAGATATTTCATTTATGAGTAAGGGTATTTTTCTGTATGTTTTGGTCCTTAGATCCATAGCAATAGGCAAATTTATAAACTGGATGATAAGCATTCAGTTGCATTTTATACAAATGAATTAGTTCATATCAAATTTCAGCACGGCTGTTCAAATCATAAGAAGATTGTATTATCTTTATAATTAATAACTACTCCAGTGCTTTCACTGTTTGAGAGACTAATCTTACTTGGAGTTTTTTTATTAAAATCCCATATACACCCTGGATTCTCTACATCTGTTTTAAATAGTGACAGCATTTTTTCAAATAAGTGGATAATGTTAGAGGGCAATACAGATTAAAGTTTCCTTAAGTCATTGTCCTATGAGATTATCTATAGTTGACTCATCCCTGAGTTTGGCCTGGAGAACAAGTCCTACGAGGAGCGGCTGAGGGAGCTGGGCTTGTTCAGCCTGGAGAAGAGGAGGCTCAGGGGTGACCTTATCGCTCTCTATAGGTACCTCAAGGGAGGCTGTAGCGAGGTGGGGGTTGGTCTGTTCTCCCACGTGCCTGGTGACAGGACGAGGGGGAATGGGCTTAAGTTGCGCCAGGGGAGTTTTAGGTTAGATGTTAGGAAGAACTTCTTTACTGAAAGGGTTGTGAGGCATTGGAACAGGCTGCCCAGGGAAGTGGTGGAGTCACCATCCCTGGAAGTCTTCAAAAGACGTTTAGATGTAGAGCTTAGGGATATGGTTTAGTGGGGACTGTTAGTGTTAGGTCAGAGGTTGGACTCGATGATCTTGAAGTCTCTTGCAATCTAGAAATTCTGTGATTCTGTGATCCCTGAAAAAATTTTGGAGGTGAATAAAACTGTGTCAATCAAACTATATTTCATCTACAAGTTTTCTAAACAAATAATTCCCTTCTGGACCTTAAAAATGTCTAGACGGACCTAAGATATTAAGCATAATTTTCATTTTATTAAGATGAATTAGCTTTGAAGTTCTTTAGCTTCCTGCCAGGGCACACTTTCACCAGTTGCATATAACTATTATTTACTTACTTTCTATGCCTGTTTTGTTATTTCTAAAGATCACGGTAATGTACCTTCAGTTCTGGTACTGGCTTCTTCCTTTGTTTTACAGAAAAAACAAAACAAAACAAAAACAAAAACAAAAAAAAAAGCAAAAACAAAAACAAACAAACAAACAAAAACAAACAAACAAACAAAAAAAAAAAAACAGGATCAAACATTAATGGCACAGACAAAGAAAAATAATAATAATAAAAAAAATCAAGGCTGCAGAGTACATGGCCTTAGTAGAAAGTTAGTCCTGATTATCTCATCAATTAAATTGAATTAGAAACATTTTCCATATTCTGCTTTAAGTGCACCTGTCTGTAATCATAAGATCAGATACTGTAAGCTTACAGAGTGGATTTGACAATAATTAGGTATCTGTTCTTCAAGAAATACTTTTATGAGGCATACATAAGGAGTTCTGGCCTCTGCCAATTGAAATTATATATTTTTATGAAGCTAGTCAGGCATGTTTTGAACACTAAGACGGTTGCCTTAACACATCTAATAGTCTAAAGCTGCAGCATCTTTCCCTAACTGCATTAGAATCAAAAGTAGGTTTAGAAATATGTAAGCAGAAAATAAATTCAAGATTTCCACTATCCACGACATCTTTATTAAATTTCTTAATTCCTGTCCCTTTTCATCATAATTCTGATTTTTTAACAAGTTTGAAACCAAACCCATGTCTAGGAAGACTAGAAAACCATATTTCTAAGAAAACATTTTCATCTGAAGTCAGGCATATGAAATTAAGAACTCTTGAATTTACCAGATGAATAATCCACTTTATACAGGATTTTGCCTCTAGCCATGGCCAGTGAAGATAATTCACAGGAAGAGGAAAAACGTCTTGAGAACTAAATGAAACTTTTAGTTCTGTTCTGAATGAAAGACAGCACCTATTCTTCGTTCTGGAACTATTTCTTGTTGCATTTTCCTTGAGGCATAATTTAGCCTTGAAAGGCAGCTTTTTTAAATTCATTGTCTCTGTATTTATTCTACCTTGCTCAGAATGGAAGGATGTAATGAAAAATTTCTAGTTCTCTGAAGAAGGTCAGGAGTTCATTTACACTCAGATAGCATTTTAAGGTTCACAGGGGCCAGCAGCATGCACACGAATCATAGAGCTGACATTACCTCTTGTTGTCCCAGCTAACGTGATTCAGTGACAGTGGGAGGTAGGGTGAGATGTGGGATCTTTGGCATAAGGATATGCCATATTCTTATGGATATGGAATGTCATATGGAAATTATCTCAATGTAAAAGGAGACTGTAGTTATTATGCTTCTGCACCGTATCATCTTTACTATCCTTCTTGTTTTTTTTAATAATGCTGGTACTCAAGCATATCTCCCTGCTTGCCTATTCTTCCTATTATCATATCTAGGTGTTATACAAAGAGCTTTAGGAATGTGATAAATAAGGCCCTCTTTATAATGTATGGAATGATCTTTGCATAAAATGAACCAATTGCAGTTAGAAGTGGACCATGCATCAGAATTATTGGAAACTAGAAATAACTCTTGTTAAAGACCCAATTTCAGTGTTAAATGATTTCTATTATAATGCACTATATTGCATCTTGTCTGACTGTTTTATTATTGCTGTAGTCTGAATAACAGTACCTAATACTATTCTTGGTGATACTTATTCTATGTCTCTAGTTAATTTAGAGCTGTAAGTGTGCATAGATTGTTCAAGTCTGTTCTTAAAGCAAACAAACACAACAACAACAAAAAACACTTTACCCTTACTTATGAAATATTTTCACCATACACTGTCCAATTGTTTATTTTGACGTTTTGACCGGATCCCTCTTCAGCCTCTTTGATTAACATTTTTTTTTTTTTTTAACATATATTTTAATTCAGAGCAAACTAGACTCCATAAATTACTGAGAAGTCTAATAAATGGAGAAATCCTTCAATGATGATTCTAGTAAATAGAACCCGTTGAATTACAATTTATTTTACTGGTAAAAAATCAAGTTAAAGTAACAGGAGCCATATAAAATAGTCCTGCTCCAATGCATGCAGTAGAACACGTATTCTGGAGTAACATGCATGAAATACATGTATGTAAGTCGAACCATTACCTGCTGTACAGATATGTACACCACAGACATAACTTGATCATGTCTCTTGTACTGGGTGATTAAGAAGAAATATAAAACCACACACTATATAACCATCATTTGCCTTCTTACATAGATATCTTTTTTTTTGATAATCTCTAAGATAATACATGGTGGATTTTTCTTGCGCCACTCATCTAATTCCCCACTGCAGGATAAAAGGCGTTGCTCAGTCCATATGTAGGGAAACTGGTTAGCTTGTCTTCATGTCTGTGTGTAGAGGTAGTTTCCATTGGCTTTAATGTTGTGGATGTCTAACAAAGAGGTGTACTCTACCTTCAAGTCACGTTTAAATCCTTAATGGCATTAAAATTCCCTGAGTAGGAATAGTGTGCAGATTTGGGTCCTGAATACTAGTAATTATTACACTAGTTGTCTGATAAAAATGTAAGCATTCATCCTATTTTCAACAATTTTACTGAAGAAATTTCAGGTTGCTTTGGTGTGAATCTATAGAGAATCAAACCCAAAGGCACTGTTTTACGTACTTTAATTAGATGCAACATACCCCTTCTCTGCATTTTTTTTTTCTAGGGCAATATGTAGTAAAAGTGCCTGTTTGTACTATCCTGCTCTCCATCCACATTCACAACTTAAAAAGTAAAAAGTAAAAAGTAAAAAGTAAAAAGTAAAAAGTAAAAAGTAAAAAGTAAAAACTACTTCATTTGAAAAAAAAAATAAATGTAAAGGAAAGTCTGTTATGTTTGTACTTTTAATTTAACACTGATTGGGATATCTGCCAATGTAATATAGGCACTTTTCTGTGCACTGGAAAACCCAATTAGGACTTGTTCTTAGTTTGATTATCAGTCAGAAACATGCATACGGAAATATTCATTAGAGACCTACTGAGAGCTGTGATAAAGCAGCAGACAGCTGAATTATAGAATCTGTCAGTATCACCACTACAATTTTACATTTGCTTGATAAAGGACAAGTAGCAAAATATCTAAGATGTAATTTGGTGCCCACTGGAACTGTACTTCATTATGGTAGATATTGTTCTGATTCTCTTCAGGAGGTTGGTGAGTGTTTCATGACATGATATTGTGCACAAATGATAAGTCACAAGGCTAAATGTTGCACCAGCTTTCCATGCACATAGAGGTAACATATGCGGTAGCTGGAGATTGCCTCTCAGTCACAGACTAAAGCTGATAATTTAGAGGATAGATTCCAAAAGCTTGGACTCAAAAATATGGTATTTTCTAAGGATGATGATTCCACCAACTTCACTCATCTAAAATAAACAATAGTTCTATTCAGAGGCCAGACAAAAAGGAAAGGAAAAATGTTACTTTTTGGTTTTATTAGTGTAAAATATTTCAGTTAATGTTAAATAGCTTATTTATGTATATATATATATATATATATATATATATATATATATATATATATATATGCATATTTTAGCTTCCAGACCCTTTGCTATTGGCCTTAACTTGTAGCAACAAAACCCATTGGCAATGCAACATATGATCTGAAACAGTAATGGGCTTTCAATAGAATTGGGAAGGACATATGCATGGAACTGTGATATCAGTCAGCTAAATAGATCAAAGTCTCTCATACAGTTTACTTAAAAAGCACTTGGGAAATCTGGTTCCAATAATGACTTCAATGTGTTTTCCTTTCTAAACAGAAACAATATCTCATTTGTAGATGAAAAAAAATGGCATTGATCCCTATATTGAATGCGACATTTTTGTAAAAAGTTGTTCAAGATACATAAACTCCTATCTAAAATTAAATTATTTAAATAAATATTCACAAAAGCATGCAAGTATGGAGAATAAAGGTCCATTCGATATTCTCACCATAAATCAGAACCTTTGGCAATGTACTGGTTACAGCAGTCCACAAATTGAACATGAATAGTAGAAGTGTTTATTTTTTATTTTGTGATTGAATTTTATTTAGACTAGGACTCCTTAGCAGTCTTTATATATACCAAGTGTTGCATCAGCAACCCTAAAATAAATTCATGTTAAATCATGTTACTAAACAAAACTGTTGAAAGATCAAATTCCCTAATCCATTCTGGCTGTGTGTGTATTCAATACTTTTACAGCATTCTCTGATGAAGGATTAAAACCAGTTCACCATATGAAAACAAGACGTAGAGCCATGCAGAAATTAATCACTTTATGCACAGTCTTAAAGTGGAATTGCAGAGCAGGATACTAAAATATAAGTACCCCCTTCTCATTATCTTCATTATTTTCTAATGGGGAACCATATTCATATTTTTGATGTAGTTATCCAAGAAGCTTGACTGGTGCTTCTAACTTCAATGCTTGAAAACCTTACAAGCTGTGAAAGCAATTTCCCTCGGAATATGTTTCCCCATCATATAAGGCAATACTGTTTTCCCCAAGTTACCAGACAAAGAACAGATGCACAGAAGCTATGTGTAGGTGTACATTAGCAGGTACAGACAGAACTGAGCTCGGTCTTCCCATTCTAATATTGGAACTGGAAATATGATGGAAAAATGCACCAATGTAGGCGTCTGCATCCAAATTTTTGGTCCAGACACAGTTCTAGCCACATACTGCACCATGCTGAAAGTCCATGGGCTGGCTTTTGCAGCAAGGATATGGCTGAAAGAATAGTTCAGACATTCCCTTTTGCCATCTGTAAAGTAAAGGGAAACACTCTCTTTTCACTTGTCTTGAAATTATCTTGGCTGCATGACAAAAACACCTGAGAGAAGTTACCCAGCTAAAAATCATCCCAACAAAGAAAGATAAATAAAATAAAATAAAATAAAATAAAATAAAATAAAATAAAATAAAATAAAATAAAATAAAATAAAAAATAAAATAGCATAAAATAGCATAAAATAAAATAAAACAAAACAAAACAAAACAAAACAAAACAAAACAAAATAAAATAAAATAAAATAAAATAAAATAAAATAAAGACCGTTTGTCATCAGATTGAGTCTGAGACTTGCAGCCACAGCAAAGTGGAGTGGGCTGGGCTACCTCTTCTGGGAGCACACAAGGTTAAGAATGCATAAAAAGCCATAAACTCCACCTTAAGTAAAATTAGCAAGAGTGTAGTACTTGGTTAATGCCTAGCAACATGCCCAGAGGTAGAGAATATTCTTTTTAGAGCAAGACTTGGGGCCTGGAAATTAAACCTTGTCTTCTCTATGTTTGGTGAGTCCTCTGATCTCAGTGATCTGCTGCAGTAAACCTTGTTCACGCATGCTTATTGGGAGTTATCATGATGGCATGTCTGTAGGCAGTCTGAAGTTAATAAGATTTCACTGAGCAAAGCACTTTCAGTATGTGTTTAAACTTAAATGTGACCCAAATGTTCTGTTGAAGAAGGATGATCTTAAGTCTGTGCCCAATGGCCCTGCTAAATCAGGATGCAGCCTTGATATCAAAGTTCAAGGAACTCCCACTCTACTCTATTCTAATGAGGATCCATCAGGAGTCCCCAGCATAGTAAAGACATAGACCTGTTAGAGTGGGTCCAGAGGAGGACCATGAGGGCTCGAGCACCTGTCCTATGAAGACAAGCTGAGAAAGTTGGAGTGATTTGACCTAGAGAAGGCTCTGAGGAGGCCTTATAGCATCTGTCCAGTACTTAAAGGGGCTTACAAGAAAGATGGGAGGGACTCTATCTTTAATGTAGTAATAGAACAAGGGGTGATGGCTTTAAACTACAAGAATGTAGGTTTTGATTAGATATAAGATAGAAATTCTTTACAGTGGGGCTTTGATCAACCTGGTTTAGTGGAAGGTGTTAGAAGGAGAGTTGGAACTAGGGTGATCTTCAGAGGTCCCTTCCAACCCAAACCATTCTATGATTAACTGATAAAGTGAGAAAATGCATGTTGATTTCTGTGAGCACTGGTTTAAAACATTTCAGTTTTGCAGCCCTTTGACCCATTTTTAAATATCAGATATTTAGAACTAAGGAAAACAACATATTGCCAGTAAATTGTTTGTAAACTGTGAATCTACCCCAATTTTTGTGACTATATTCAACCTTCTTGTACAGAAACATCAGGCTGCACATTTAAACACACACCTGATTATGTGGGGCTTGAATGGGACTAGCATTACAGTTAGATGTGTACTACCTCTCTACACAGAATCTAATTTTTTTGACTCAAACTGGTGGGGTGATCTGACTGCTGGAGCCATATGGAATCTGTAAGGATATTTTCAAACAGTTGCTTACACACTCAGATTCTAATATTTTAATGTTATTTAACTCCTACTCTGGTTTTATTTTAATCTTAAAGAACCATATACTTTTATAGAATCATAAAGGCACATATACATGTATATTAATACCGTATCATATATTTTTTCCAGCTGAATTTCATTCTGAAAAGAACAACAAAGCTACAGCTGAATACCACATGAAAAATATTTAGCCTTGCAAGCACTATTTATATATCAAAAATCTTTATTAAAATCATGGGAGCACACTGCTGAGTAAAAACATCTGTCATTTCCCCTCCATCTTTTTTTTTTTCCCCTTAAACAGCAACACACACATTTCAAATGGCTGAAGAGTTTATTTAAGTTATTCTGAGCATATGGAAAGATCCTGTATCATCCGCACACAGATAGTAGTGAAACTCTGAGATGAAAACCCCCAAAGCACTGAACATGAAGGAAGAGAGTGAAAGAAAACACAGTCAGCATAAGCCAGCACTGAATTGGATATGGTAGGTTTGGTGATACTTGTTCACTATTGTTCTAGGAACTGACTTCTTCCCCTCTGTCATTACTAAAGTTTGGGTGGGTAAGCTGTCTTTCTTAAAAGATATATTTATGCTTTGCTGACAACGTTGTTTTTCATGCTTAAAAAATAAAAATGTTCCCTATAATAAACATATAATTATTTATACTGTGGAGGCTCCAGTCTCAGTATGTGGAATACTGGACGAAAAGGGAGACTGTGTCTTGAATAGCTTATAATTTACTCTATTAATCTGTCATTTGGTATAAATTTAAAAAGCTGGCCAAATTTTTTGTTCTTGTTTGAGCCTGTTTTAGCTTATGTTGCTTATATATTGATACTAACCCTCCAGCCTCTGTGGTCTTGCTCCCAATTCATAGCAGTGCACCTGTAAAGGAACACATTGTGTCAGCTTGCTACTCAGATAAATCAGATTACTCAGATGAGTAAGAACTGAATTGCAGCATGGTGATGGATAGAGGAGACAATCTGAAGTCAACTGGTCAAGAGAACTCATGGGACAGCACGGTAGCAATAAGAAGTGTGGACTGGGGTTTGACTCCAGACAGTCTCTTCACTGATGGACAGGTTAGGTCACCCAGCTTCCGGTACCTAATAGTAATTTCTCATGTTTTGAAGGAGAAATATTCTTATCTTCAACAGCTGCATAATTCTTGATGAGACATTACACAATGCTTCTTTTTCCAGAACACAGTAAATGACTCTGGCCTGGCTTCCTGCCATGTATGCATTTATACGTTGCTTCAGCCTTTGCTTGTCTGGAGAATGAGAGCAAGAAAAAGACACTGTGCACATATCATAGAGTTCCCACAGAGCAGTACAAATGCTATGAATTAATGTACTGCTGGGGCAGTTTTGCAGTGGAAAAAAAAATAAAATAAAAAAATCCCTTTCCATCTTTTTCTCAGCTCTGTAGTCAAGTGAATGTTCTTAGGCATCTGTTTCTTTTCTTTTCTTTTCTTTTCTTTTCTTTTCTTTTCTTTTCTTTTCTTTTCTTTTCTTTTCTTTTCTTTTCTTTTCTTTTCTTTTCTTTTCTTTTCTTTTCTTTTCTTTTCTTTTCTTTTCTTTTCTTTTCTTTTCTTTTCCCTCTTTCTAAAAGCCTATTTTATAAATATTTTCTCTTCTACTTATGTTCCTTATGTGATAATTTCATGACTAACTCCGTATTTCCTGAAATTGCAAGGGTACCTGCAGGATGCTACCTTGTCAGCTGGAGTAACTGAGTTCTATTAAGGAAGCAGTCTAACTTTTGTACTTGTATCTGTTTCAGTTCTAGGGGATTGTACCATTTCTATTTGTGAACCTTCTTGTCAGCCAAAATAATTTTAACCTGGAGAATTTCTCACAAGCAAGATGTAGGTGAAACTGAATTTAGACTCAGTTGAGTTACAGCAGTAACTGTGTTACAGCAAATAGTTGTTCATATTCTTAAGCAATCCAGGGACAATGAAAAAAAATGTAGATTTTGGCAAATGATGGTGAATTTCATAAATATTCCAAATACCAAGGTGTGGGTTTGTAGTGGGTTTATGTGGCAAGGTTTTTGTAGCAGGGGGCCATAGGGGTGGTTTCTGTGAGAAAGATCTAGAAGCTGCCCCATGTTTGGGAAGGGCCCCATTGTTTTCCAGAGCTGAGCCAATAAGCAATGTTGTTTTGCGCCTCTGTGAGAGCATATTTAAGACTGGGAAAAAAAACGCTGCACCACGCAGCAGCTGGGAGGGAGAGAGCAGTGAGGAACGGCCTTGCAGGCACCAAGGTCAGTGTAGAAGGAGGGGGAGAGGTGCTCCAGGCGCTGGAGCAGAAGTCCCCTGCGGCCTGTGGTGAGGACCATGGTGAAGCAGAATGTCCCCCTGCAGCCCATGGAGTACCACGGTGGAGCAGGGTTCCATGCTGCAGCCCATGGAAGAGACCACAGTGGAGCAGGTGGCCCCGCACCGACGGAGGCTGCCGCCTGTGGAAGACCCCTGCCAGAGCAGATTCCGGGCCGGACCTGTAGCCCGTGGAGAGGAGACCACACAGGAGCAGGTGACCTGGCAGGAGCTGCTGCCCATAGGGGAGACAGGTTGGAGCAGTTTTCTCCTGAGGGATGGACCCCGTGGTACGGACCCATATCTGGAGCAGCTCTGGAAGAGCTGCTGCCTGTGGGAAGCCCACACCAGATCAGTTCATCAGGGACTGCATCCTGTGGGTGGGACCCCACAGCACAGGGGACGAGAGTGACCGAGAAGGAGCGGCAGAGAAGAAGTGCTGTAGACTGACCATAACCCCCATTCCCCCGTTCCCCTGCGCCGCTCGGGGGGAGGAGGTGGAAGAGGGTGGATGGGGGGGGAAGGTGCTTTTGGTTTCTTTCCTTTGTTTCTCACTTCTCTAGCTTGTTAGTAATGAGCAATAAATCTTACTATCTTCTTATGCTGAGTATGTTTTGCCCGTTACAATAATTATTGCATGATTTTCTCATCCTTATCTCAACGCTTGAGCCCTTTTCACATATTTTCTCCCCATTCCTCTTTGAGGAGGGGGAGTGAGAAAGCGGCTGTGGTGGAGCTCGGCTGCCCACTGGAGCGGAACCACGACAGGGTTTTATTTGTTTGTTTTGTGTGTTTGTTTGTTTCCTTTTTTTTTTTTTTTTTTTTTTTTTTAGTTAAAGTCTACTATGAAATATTTGTAAACTCAGTTGATAAAGTTGTCTTCTTTTACTTGTACAGCTGTTATACTCTGACATCCACTGTTTGGGAAAGAAGAGACACAGATGGCTGTTTCTTCAGTGCTGACATTAATAGACAGTGCTGCCCTGTCCATTAATTGTCCATCACTGGTAATATCTGCTCTCCTACCCCCTCATGAAATACTTCCATGTCCTGATGTGCCTGATTAGTTCTCAGAGATGTGATTGAGGGAAAGTCAGCCATGAGTCCAGGTCTAGGCTGCAATGTGGCAAAGCAGTTGTTCACACTACAGAAGACACACTGTCCACTCATTTAAACAAACTCTTTTGCTGTAGTAGATGGCATCTGTGATGCACTCAATTTGTAAAATTATAGGATGGAAGGGTTACGATTCTTTGTAAGACTTTAACAGGTGATGTGCTCCCTCTCTCAGAATCAAAATCAAAGTGCTAGTACACAGGGGCCGTGGTGGAAAAGAGGATGCAGAGCTTTCTGCACACTTGAGCAGAACAAGCTGATTTTTGAAGAGCATCAGATCTTTAGAGAGGAAATAAGTCAGAGCCTGAAACAAACACTTCTGAGGCATCCTGATTTTACTCCAAGCAGTTAAATGGTAAAAGACTACTTCAAGTATATTAAGCCAAAGCATTTTTCCAGGACTATAACTCCATTGCCTAAACTTTTATATTTTTAGAACAGATCTGGCATTGTCTTGGTCCAGGATAATGAACACTTTCAGAAAAAGTGCTTGGAAAGTTCAGGAGTCAGCAAGGATTTTCCCAATATGAGATGTAAATATGACCTGAACAGGGCATACCATGGCAGTTGACTTCAGTTCCAGAGAGCACATTTGGTTTATTAATACAGATTTCCAATGCCCAAAGTTGAATGCTTCTCTGATTGCCAATAATCCCCCAAAAGGACAGAAGAAATTGATTTTAAACTGAGGTGCTTCTTATTGCCTTTTGTAAATATATCTGACTGAAGATTTTCACTGGTAAGTCATTGTCTAAAATGGGGATGAAGGCTTGTTTGGATCCTCTGAAGAAGCTTAGATAGTAAATCAGACAGGCACAATTAAGCAGTGCCACTTGCTGTATCCAAGAGCACACAAGGAGGGCATAAACCTATGCTTGCTCAGACAGTATAAATTAATGTCCAGTGAGCCATTCATACCCTGGTCAGACTTGGACATAATTTTGTAACTTTAACATAAGGCTTCAGTTTTTATCACCGGGGATATTCCACTACTACATCCTGTTTAAACATGTTGAATCTGGCAAACTTTAATACAAGACTTTACCTTATATTAAATAAAGGTGGATTTAAGAAAATGTAGGAAAACCTATTTCTACTCCAAAGTAAAAACTTCCAAAATCTATGCAGCTGCTGCTCCTTCAGTGGCTATATTTTTCTGTTTCCCATTTCACATGCAGTAGTCATTGTCAAAGCTTCTCTCTGCAGGTGGCAGTGCCTTGCTGCTAAATGGTGCCTTGCTGCTAAATGGTGAGAGAGAGCAGAGAGAGGAATCCAGGGCTGCTGCCTACAGAGGGACAAGCAGTCAAGAGGACCAAAGAGGATGGCAAACAGGAGGGATGGTAGAAGAAGTTGGTAGCATGAAGAAAAGGACGGTGATAGCAGGGATGAGGAAAAAAAATGGAAGAAATACACATAAAAGAAGAAGAGTGAAAATTCAATATGAAGAAGTAGAAAAGGTGGAAGCTGCCATTATTGCAGCTGCACAGAAAGAGAAACAAAAGTAAGGAATGAAGTGAAGACATACAAAAAGGTAAGGAGTCTTTAAAAGCACATCCTTGGCACGACTTCCTAAAGAAGCAAGGTGTGACAGAAGGCTAATGGCTGGTTTTGCACCTACTGTAGATCTCTGTGTCTCTATGAGTCATTAAGAATACACCTACTGCATATGTTAAGAGAATGGAAAAGCACACTCAAATTTTACATGATTGGGCCATATTAAGAAAAACTTAAAAAAAAAAAAGAAAAAGTGGTCCTCAGTCTTGGCCCTAAGTACTATCACAGCCTTTCAGGCTTCTGGTGTTTTCCAAAGGAAAAGAGTGATTTCCTCTGAATTCAGGATCAACAGGCTTATCATTTTGTAACTGCTATGATAACTTAAATGGCAAAGGTCTTAAGGTTTGGGATCTTGAAATGCAATAGTGTGATGTGATCCTAGGTGGTAAAACAAACTATAAGCGCCTGAAAACACAGTTAAATGTCAAGAGGAAAGTTTGGCATCTGTGAATCATTTTCCTGAAAACTTGGTCCAAGTTCAATATGATTATACAATTACATGGTCATCCTTTGCTGCAAACTTCTGTCCATTTCCCTTCCCTTCCCTTCCCTTCCCTTCCCTTCCCTTCCCTTCCCTTCCCTTCCCTTCCCTTCCCTTCCCTTCCCTTCCCTTCCCTTCCCTTCCCTTCCCTTCCCCTCCCTTCCCTTCCCTTCCCTTCCCTTCCCTTCCCTTCCCTTCCCTTCCCCCACCCCCGCTTTTTTTTTTTCTTTTTACTTTTTTTGTCTTCTGGGAAAGGAAAAGGAACTGACAGGAGGACACAAGAGAAAGATGGTGAAGACTGAGCTAAGCAAGGCAGCTGAAGAGTGTTTGCCATTTAGAATTTCAACTAGAGAATTTCTGACTTCAAAATTAAATTAATTAATTATATTTATAACTCTCTCTTTTGAAATAATAAAAATAAATAAATAATAAAAAAAAGAGCTCCTAAAGAATCACCTGCTATATCTCATTAAATCATATATATATATTTTACACACACACTGTTAATTAAATATCATTTAAAGTGAAATATTAAATCATACTTTGGGAAGGGGATTGTCCCAAAGAATATACTTATTGATTGATTCAGGACACTTTAGCGGTCAAGTGTAAATTAATCTCACTTTGTTTCTTGATCCATTCTGGCCTAATATTAAGAGTTATTCTCAAGCATTTTAAAACTTTTTAAAATTTTAAAATTTTTAATACGATTTTTAAAATTTTTATTTTTTATTTTTTAAATTTTAAAATTTAAAAAGCATTTTAAAATCTTTTGCCAAGAATTGCTTCCTAAACTAAATGGCTAATTTCACAGGTTCTTGTAAGGGTGAAGCAGTGTGTATCTTTCCCAGTGAAGACAAGGAATCATGGGACTAAATAACAGACCTTAGGGACCTGGACAAATTGGCAGGGTACAAAGCAGTTGCTCTGAGAACAATCATGTCTCTAAACCATCAATTCTCATTCATATGTAATGTCATGATCCTGTTCCTACTGAAATAATTGTTAAAGCCTTTCCTAATTCCACTGGGACTAAGACTGGTCTTTTGGGCTTCCATTCTGCAAACACACATGCACATACTGAACAGGCTTATTCACATGATTAAGTTAAGCATGCAAATAAGTCTTTTCACTTGCAGTTTATACATTACTAATGTTTGCAAACTGGAAAGTTATTTTTCTTCCTGAAATCTTTGGTGTGAAAAATCTACTGTTTCCGTTGGTTGTAAATGAAAAGTTTTGTTTCATGAGCTGAAAACACTCTTTTTTTTTTTTTTTTTAATTGTAAAAATAAGAAACAGTGGTTACAAAGGGTCTTTGTCCCCACACAAGTTAACTGCAGGAAGAATTTCATTAAGTTGTTTACTGGTCATGGCTTTTTTCGTTCTAGATGAGTCTTGAAAATCCAGACAACCCTCAAGGAAATATATAAATCAAAGAAAATATATTTGAACAAAATAATGAAAAAATATGTTCTACTAAGATGACATTGGTCAAAATTAATATCCTTCCAGGAACAGGCTACTTTCTTTTGCAGGCAACATGTAAGGAAGAAGGAAAAATAAAATAAAATAAAATAAAATAAAATGATGAATGGACTCCTTAGCTTCTTATATCTCTGTTCACAAACCACTCTTCTCCAGAAATGACTCATATCCCGTTCCCTCACTTTGAAACCCTGTGAATTGTACATGTTTCTTGAATTACATGAGCATTCTTCCCACTAATCCCACTAAAATAGGAGGTTTTATGCTAACATTCCAAGCCTCTAACCAATTTCAATATCTGCATTTTATCTAAGTAAACAAGAGTGTCAGGGAATTCCTTTTTCTTTCCTGCTTTCCAGGAAATGTGGAATTCCTTTGTTTCAACTAGTAGATTGGCAGATATTGGAATGGCAAAAGAGCAGGAATTAGTAGGGTATTATTGCTGGGGAAAAGGTAGAGAGCCAGGATAGATAACAGTCCTTGGCAACAAGTCGTATTGTTCCAGCTGGCATGAGAGGGACCATCACTGTTCTGGAGCCTGCACTGGACTCAGTGTGCAATGCAAAGGGGGAGTAGGGTGCTGCAGAACTAAACCTTCCATACCTGCTGTGAAGGTCCAGGGAGAGACCATGATCTTAACCATGGACTTGTGTCTGTTAACTCAGATGTGGGATATGAATCCTAGATTATCTCTTCCTAGTAAAGATTTGTTGATATGTTGTCTGTATATTTAATGCACACTGTATATACAGGATTTGGAGCAGGGAACAAAGCATTGAAGTACTTACATATGAGCCTGTGATTATATTTCTGGTTTCACATTCTCTTTCTCACTTTTCATTTGAAATTAATCTTGGATTCTTTTCTGCAAAATGTCTCAGTTTCAACCACTTTTTGTTGTTGCCACAGTAACATATGTGATGTGAACAAATGCTTTCCAAGATCACAAACTTCAGCTTATTCAAAGATGGATTTCAGGCTGCTTTCAGTATAATACATATTTGGACAGATTGAGCCAAGGATCACACAATTTCTATATCCTTTTGGGCTGTTGCACTGCACAGAAAACCTGCTTCTGTTTCACGGTCTTCCTGTGATCACCCCAACTATTGTCTGTTCTTCACTGCTGTGTATATGAAATGAAGAACAGTTTCAATCCAAACTTCAGAGGAGGCTTCCTTTGTTTTTAGTGACAAGAAAATATGTACATTTGGGGTTTGAGAAAATGGGGACTCTGCCTCTAATCATGTAAAAATTAGTTACAGACAGAGGCATTGTTGAAATAGCTTTGCTTTGCTGACATGCATCGAGGTAAACCAGTTTACAAAACTGGGTACAGGTAGAGAATTTCCTGTAAGACCAGCAAACATACTATGATTACTGCCTCTGTAGCCCAGAATATGGACTGTGTAATATGGAGAATCCAAAATGTCTGGCTCAGTTTTCTGCAACACTGACTTTTTCTCTTCTAGTAGATCAAAAGACCTATTCCTTTATTTATTAAATATAGGTGTAAGAGACATCTAGGAAAGGTCTCATTGACTGTGGACTGTGGTGGCTTTAGGAATAGCTGTTCTCTCAGCATTTCTGAGCAACCTCTACAACATTTTCTAAATTTGCGGAGTACTTAAGCTGATTATTTGAATGGCCTCACCTCTTACTGTGCCTCTCTGGTCACTTAAACTCAGCTGCTGGTTGGAACCTAAAATAAAACTTTAAGATACAATTGTAGCTTAGCTTACAGAACTTTGCTTTCTGGGACTTTCTCAGCGCTGTTCAAAACTCTTCAATAAGGGTACGGGAAAGTCTAACCAAATGTAAAGAGAGCCAGAAAGAGCTGTTGATTGTGAAAGAAAACTAATTTATTCTATGTATAAAGCATTACCTTGACTTCCAAATTATTATTTTTTTTTACCCCACTCTATTACATCCCAACTGATGAACATAACCAGAAGGTAAAGACAGGCAAGGCCTGATGAATCCCTGGTCAGTGCAATGGAGATACAAATAACTTATTTGTCAAGTGCACCTCAGGATAAATAAGCTTTCTAGACCTGATTTGTTTGTTTGATTTCAGAAAAGCATAGATTATTAAAGACAGCAGCTCTCAAACAATAATATGCTATCCTTCAACAAAGAATCTTAAATTTCCAAAGTGGCAGAGGACTTTTGAGTTCAGGAATTTTGTGCTGGATCTTTCTGCTATTATTAAAACCATGTAGTCTAAAAGTCAGTAAAAAGCATGTAAACAATGATAGTTCTCTGCCACTTTTCAAAACAAGGTTTTATAGGTGTGCATTCCCTACATTATTAACATGACTGCTGATGTCTGATATGTTTTTAGAGTAGAGGACTTTTCATATGTCTATTAGGGAAATAAATAAATAAACAAATATAGCCTTTATTTTTGTGTTTCTAAGAGACCAGGTGGTCTTTTTTAATTTTGTTTTTTACAAACCTTAGTTGATGTATTTGTTAAAATATGTGAAAATGGATGTCTAATCTTCACAGCATACCTTTAAGGTAAAACTCAACTTACTAAGAAAGTGACTGAGAGACTCAGAAGTTGCTACTGGCTGTGAATTAAGCTAACATGAATCAGTAAAAATCTCCAATGCAGGAACACATTGTCTTTAAGCCTATGCTGCGTCAAATAAATACACATTGTAATGTTCTTATACTTTTAGATATCTATTTTATTATAATTCATCAATATTATTTTAATGTTAGATTTATTTGTCTGAAAATTAGTACATTGTTTGATGGCATCTGAGCCACAGAAGAGGATGTTTCATTCACGTGACTGTACGTATATATATATTTTTTTATATATGCACATATGTATATGCACATACGCAAGCATTTTCACTCTAGGAATTTTAAACATTTAATCTTTAAGGAACCTCTTTTTAATATAATATAATAACTGGCAGCAAGTGAGTACTGCTGTGAGAATTTGCATCATTTCTGCATATTTGTCATAAAGAACAAGAAAAATATATTTATTTATAGCATACCAACCTCTTTCCCTAAACATCTGACCTTATGAACATATCAGATGATGAATTTCATTACTCAATGTAAAATTACACCAATTTTTGAGCTGAAGCCCGACAAGCTAGAGTTTTAAGTGGTAATCAGCAATAATGTATTGCTTGTACCTTAATGTCACTATTGGTGATTTAGTGATTAATTATCTGACTGCCGTGTAGAGCTTAAAATAATCTAAATGCATAAGGTAAATTAGTTGATCAGGAGAAAAGTCTGTCATGCAAATTCAGTTCTTACAGAACCTTCCTGTCACACTCATCAATGACAGCCTAAGTGGGTCACCAGAGTGGATGGCCCCTGTTAATTTATTTTCTCAGACATGCAATACATATTCATGATATCCTGCTGTTTGTCTGTCACCTCAAAGAAACTCTCTATCTCCTCCAAATTATAATTAATGAAAATATGCACAGTTAGGCTTAGGGGCTTGGAAGAAAAGATACTAGTATTATGTTGCAGGGGGTTGCAAGGTATTGATATCAGCAGTTTCTTGTTAATGTGGTAGAGGAAAAATATTACTTTGCTTGGTGTGCTCTCTTCCTTCTTCTAAATGGCAAATCTAAAAGATCGTCAAAAAAAAAAAAAAAAAAAAAAGTGTGTTTACACACACACATATATATAAAAACACATGTACATAGTATATGGAAACATTTCTCACAGATGGGCATTTAGGACAATACTGGTCTAATCTAAGGATTATTACTTATTTATTTCCAGGCTATTACAATAGAAGACCTATATGGAAGCTATCCACACAAGCTACATTTTTCAAAACTGTACTTGCCTATTTACCTGGGTTGGACACTTTTGATGATTATGCCTTTTTAGCCAGAATTATTTCTTGTCATCACTGCAGGAAATTTATTATATCAGAAAAGATACATTGTGTATATTTGTTTATAATATCTTACAGAACTGAACAAATGTACCTCATACCCAAATTTGTGAAAATACAAGTAAAATCATGCAAACCAGTGCACATTACTAAACAGGTAATGGTAAGAGCAATGAGATAAATTGTATAGTCACATGATAAATTGCTAAACCATGCTATAAATAAAATTCATCATATGCTTCTTCTATTTATCAGTTACCTTTGATAGTCTCATCTTTTTCCTGCCATTAATCCATCTCCTCTAAGACTGATTTGAATATTCCAGACCTCTGAACAGCTTCAGACAACTGCCTATTCAGTTGAGTAAAAAAGAGAAAATCTTACTGACAGAAAAACAATTGTTCCAAGTTGTGGAGTTTTATAGCCCTTAAAAAAAAAAAAAAAAAAAAGTCTAACTCTGAGTCCTGGGAAATTTGTTGTGTTACATTTTGCAATGTGTCATGCTGTGCTCTCATCTGAGTCACAGGTCTACTTTCAAAAAGTTATTGGCAATTTGGGACTAATAATATCTTTGTATCAACACTATCTTTACTCTCTGTCTCTCTGTTAATGAATGACAATGGAATTAGCTGGAACAACTGTATGAAAATACAGGTAATTTTAAATGTTAAATTTAGGTATGTGGTTGCAGCCCTTTTGAATTCTGGTCATAAGAAGGGGTTTTAGACAGGAGAATAATGTATACAACCATTTTTAAACAGCCGGAAAATTTGAAAAAATATTTATTCTCTCCCATTAATAATATGTGACAAATTCATGACAGTGAAGTAGAAGGATTTTATTGCTGACCTGCATGACTTACTTGTGGCTTTGTCAGTCATAAATAATATATTCAGCCCCAACTCCTGCCACTGAAACATTTATACCACAACACATCATTGTGTATGTTATATAAATATTTATTATGATGAATTATTAAAATGAGCAATGAATATTTATTCTTCTTGCAGTGTGAGTATATGCATGTATGTATGTTCTGTGTTATATATATACACATGCAAATGTATTTAGGTAGCTCTATACACATAGACATACATGTCTATGTGTCTTCACATGTATGTATATTCTCATGTATGTCATCCATTCATACGTATGTGCACAACTGGATGTATTAACACACTTGTAACTTCGGAAGGCTGTGAGCCTGCTTTTCATAGCTGTGAATTATTTATAAATAGAAGTACCCACATGAAAGGTGGAATTATGTACATTTGATTTTTTATTATTATTATTATTTTTTTATTATCTGTGATTAATTCTGACAGGATCATGGCTTAGCTGCAACTATCATAACAGAACAGGGCAAAGGCCTCAACCAAACAGTATCCAAGTCTCCAAGAATACGACGTCTTTCATTAGCCAAGATTTACAGCACAGGAGAATTCTTTCAGCCACTGTTTTCACACAATGTTTTTCTGCCTATAGCATAAATAAATAAATAAAATAAATTACTATATAGCTTTTGTGATACCCAAAATGCATTTAAAGGAACAATGTTAGATTGTGATTCAGATGGCTCCCTACAACAGATGCCTGTTGAATCTTGGAGCCTGTCTGGATACATCTATCTAATCATATCTGATTTCATAGACTGCATTTTTAAAAAATTTTCCAGGAAATCATATGACAGCACAGCCAGACAGAACAGAGAAAAACCTATGACCATTGCTAGGGAAGCACAGACGAGGGAAAGAGCTTGGGAACCAGACATGAGATGCATTTTCCAGTCTCTGAGAAACTTTTCATACCAATGTTGCACACCATGACATAAAACATTCCAAAGCAGGATGCACACTTGAAATATTAATAGGAATGTATCGAGCTGCATAGACTGCCACTTATTTCCCCCACTTGCTATGTACAAAGAAAAGGATTAACACTACTGGCAATATTTGTGTCAGGCCATACTGATTAATTTAATATTCTGATTGGATGAGCAGCAGAGCTTTAACGGCTGTTAACTTTCTGGCAAGCAGTGCTGAGAAGGTGATAATGAGATTAACATTTGGAGGACCTGATTTGCTTTTGCACTGTATTTAATTACTACTTTGACACCAACTGGTATGCACTATGGATTGTACAGATATGCTGATAGATATCCGTATTTGTTAAACTATAATACTGGCTTTAAATAAATGTGTTAAAAGCTGTGATTTCAAAAATGCTTTGCACAAGACGTGAAAACTATGTAATCTTACACTTGATTTATAGCACCTTAAAAAGGGTATTTGGAGTAAGAAGGGTGTCTACAAGGAATGAAAAAAAAATAATAAAAAAAAATTGATCAGCGAAGAAAGTTATACATTAAGTTATACATTAAAGTTTAGGAAATATAGGAATAAAGCAAGAATTGCCAAAAGTCAATCTGACTAAGACTTTGCAAAAGAATTTTTTTAAAGTTGAAAAGCTCCTGAGTTCTATCAATAAAGGTGAAACAGAGCAGAAAGGAGACTTTAATGCAAGCAGGTTTGGGTAAAGATTTGGATACATCTCGAAAGAAAGGAGGAAGGGACGGAGGCAGGAAAGGAAGGAAGGAAGGAAGGAAGGAAGGAAGGAAGGAAGGAAGGAAGGAAGGAAGGAAGGAAGGAAGGAAGGAAGGAAGGAAGGAAGGAAGGAAGGAAGGAAGGAAGGAAGGAAGGAAGGAAGGAAGGAAGGAGGGAAAGAAGGAGGGATGAAAAAAGCATCATTTGACTCAGTCTTCAAGAATATTCTGTAGGAGCTTAATAATGTCATACAAAGATGAGACTATATTTTGCAAGAAAAAGTAATTAAGGATATGGGGTAAATAGAACATGGAAAAAAAATGCAGCTTTTACCCAAATCCATTGACAGTTGACTAACCTGATTTTCTGAGCAAGTGGAAGGTGACATTGACTAGCCACAGATGAAAGGAGAATGAACAATGATGTAAGGCTTTCAAACTGGAAGGAATTTGTTATGGAGATAGTGATTGCTCTTGGGACTATTTTTATTGTCCTTTTTAAAAATATATATTATTGCTGAAGGCAGGAAGATATTTGCTGAATTAAAGTGTGAATTTAGACATAATTACTCATGTTGTTACTCAGTTTACCACAAATTTCTTCAGAAATTTACCACAAATTTCATGAGAAAATTCTGACCTGCATATTGGCTGTATTAATACACAGGTCAGAATCGGAGGAAGTAAAATATTTTAAATGTAAATCTTCCAAATGCATAGTCTGTACTCATTTGTATAGAATCATATACACTATTCTCAGTTTTAATTACCTTAGCCTCCACAAGAGAGACCTCCTTTAGATGTCTATTGTTTCAGATCCAAATTCAAGCTGAAACAATCATTGTGGAAATACCATAGCACACTGGGACTGCTAATACATGCTGAGTATGTCCTTCAGGACCATTCTCATCTCAATAGCAGATGTGTTGGAAAGTAGGAAATAGAGAGAAAGAATCCAATTGACATCTTACACAAAAGCCCATTTTATTGTTCTACAACTGCAAATGCAATTTTCACACACTGTGTAAGTTCATTTGCACTGTTAGTGCCAGGGAAAACGCCTTAGGCTAAATGAGAACCAGGGCTTTTACTTCAGGTGCTGCTGTGTCTTCCTAATAACTAATTGATATCCCTTGCAGCTCTCTTCTGCTGATAAAGTAAGTGTGGTCTCAATATCAAAGGTCAGGCTCACCAAGAGAGAGTCTAGGATGATTTTCTTATTCTTTCATTGATTAATTGTGCGATATTAGACATATTATTTATTTTTACCTCACATTATATTTTCCTCCTTCACAACACTGAAAAATTTACTCACTGATTTGAGACCAATTATATGAAATCACAGCACTCCTTGTTGGCGTAATACATACTAGCTAGCAGTGATTTGTAGATCCCCACTATATTCCCATCAGTTTTGCAGAACCTGATACTTTCAAAAGAGATCATCCAGTCTCAGCCTTTGCCACTGTTTCAGCTTTGATGTCAACTTCACAGAAGCCATTTGTCATAATTTCAAAGCTAAAACAGGCAAATGGGACAGACACAGCCCTAAGCAAACTGAAGGAGGGTCTATTGAGCTACTGTGACTAGATATGTAATAAAGGAGATTGTGATAAAAGTTTCTACAGCATTGTTTAGGAAATCTGTCATCACCCTGTTGTGCTGGGAACACAATGTACCTGCTGCGCAAGTCCAGGAAAAAGGCAGTAAATCTGATATTTTGGGGAATTCTTTAGATTTGTTGTACTTACATCATGGCTTTCATCTACAAATACAACCATGAATTTTTAATGTCCATAAGCACAATGAACATTTTCAATATGAAACTGATTAAGCCTTAACTTCCTACACTTCCTTCAAATTCCTTTCTGAATGACCAGGGTTCAATTTGCTTCCAACTGAAAACCTCTCAAGACCAACATAAATCAGTGGGACTAGAATGAAATTCATAATCACTGACATTTAAGAAATTGAGTAAACTTTGCTGCTAGGTCTTGAACTTTTGGTTCAAATCCATGGTGCATTCCCAGGAAATCTTAAAAAAAAAAAAAAAAAAAAAAAAAAGGACAGGAAAATATCTACAGTGCAGCTTGACAGTGTCCAGACAGAACTGTGGTTCTTTGGCAACATAAAAGGAAAATTGTCTCAAATTTTTAGAATAATGTTGCTTGCTTGCTGACTGATCAGTAGTAACAGTATTCTTCAGGATTGTTTTACAGAAAAACCTGTCAGAAAAACATTGCAGACAGCTTTTCTGAGTTACTGAGAGAATCAAATAACCTTGCACTTCTTTTTTTTATGAAGGAATTGTAAACATAATGAATCTGTTTAGACCTAGCAGACAAACCAATAAATACTATAAAGAATAGGATTACAATGCTGCTACTAATTGTAAGAAAATATTATTACTAAATTCTGCACAAAGGATGTACAAATTTACATATGAGTTGTAGTATTGTTTTTTGCTTAAGTGTCCTCACTGCAGGTTTATATTCCTAGCAGTACTTTCCTGTCACACCCTGGACATTACACATCTGTCTGCCCACTATATGCGTTTTTAGTTTTGTTCTTATTTTTGGTTTTGTTTACTTCGCTAATATTTGAAATGCAATCCAAGGCATCTTGCTTATTATACTGGAGAGACTTCAAATTTGTTTTTGTACAATCGCAGCTAATTGTCTGAGACAATTTGCATCCATCAGCACAGTGTTTTATGGCTTTCAGACTCAGTGTAAAATGAATAAATAAGAGAGCTGAAATCATTATTCTCCTTTATTACTGGAGATATGCTGGCTAATCTGAGAATAATTTGAATTCTAGAGGCCCATCAAACACTGGACATCTGTCAAGCTCTAGCTTCAGCCACTAGTTCACAATCTGTGCCACTTAGTAACCTCCTCTTTTTCTTTCCTGAACATATCCCAGGCAAAAAAAAATAAAAAAAAATTGAATTTGGTTATTTAGGACATGTATTCTTTTCTTTGCTGGTCCGAAGAGCTCTTTGGAAAGATTTATGATTTTATTTTTTGATTAAGCCTAAAGTTGACTTTATTTTCCTGTTGTTGGAGAGTGATGTAGTGGTCAATTTTTATGAGTAATCTAAGATTTCATTCTATGTTAGCATCACTTTCAGATAAAAATCTGAGAAAAAAAGAAAAAAAAAAAAAAGGCCATCTGTCAAATGCTGCAACCTGTTTATCTCATCCTCTCACAGGTTTTATCTGCTCTATCTGAGCCCCAGAACCGCACAAGTAGAACATGAAAAAAGCAAATGAGAAATTTGGAAAAAAAATGGGATGCTGGTATAGAATGGGGTTTATAAAATATCTGTGGGGGACAGAGGGACTTGGAAACAGCAAACAAAACATTTAAGGCATAGGGGGAAAATAAGGCAAGAAAGGAAATAAACCAAAGAGAAACAATGTGTATAAGTATGAATTTGGAAGTACTTGGTAAAAACTGGGAAGGGAATAAAAGAGGACACTTGGAAAAAAAAAAATAATAAATATATATATATATATATATAGCTAGGAAAGGAAGAGTATGCCTGTAGAGAAAATGACATAGCTAAGAATGAAGCATCATAAGAAGAGAATGAAAGAGGACAAGCTGCAAATCCCTTTCTAGGACACAGAAGAGTTCAGGTAGGGAGAAAAACATTACCTGCTACATGAAAAAGAATTCATATCTGTCATTTAGAAGAAGATAAGCTTGGCATTATACTCCAGGAAATCTCTAAAGAAACATAACTGCAGATGTTACAATTGCTTTTGTAATATTTAGTATCAGAAATTCCACAGTGGACTTATGCATTGCAGAACCTCACTATTTCTTCTTTCTTTTCTCCAAGGGAATAGAATTCTTCATACTGGGAGACATCCTGACAGGAATTGCCACTTGTGTACCCAACACTTTGACATGGTGTTGGGCTATGGCTGCAGGTTTCAGAAATATAGTAGGTATTCAAGAATCACCTGGTGTCAGAAAAAGCTTCTTTCCAGGGCCACAAAACCACAGCTTTCCCCATCTAATACAAGATAATTTAAATAAATTCTGTTACTTCATGAAAAAAACTCTGGATATTCTTGTCATACAGATCAATTACATGCTGAATAACTGATGAGTGTCTGGATCCCAACATCATTTAGCAAGGAAACCATTTTGTCTCATTATCGTTCCAGGAGGTACACTAAAAAGCAGGTCCCAATGTATCTTTTCAATATCACTAACTCTCCTGTTTAATTTTATCATGCATCCTTCTATTAATTCCCATCTGAAATAAACCATCTTATTCCTTTTATTCATTCTATGAATTTCTCTGCACAGCTTTAATTATTCTTACTGCCCTTTCCTAAATTACCTTTTATTCTTCTGTCCTGGTTTCGACCGGGACTGAACACACTATTTTGAATGCTGAGCTACCACTGAGATATCTGTTGTGTTATTTACAGCTATAAAGTAATCCTTCTTAAGTAATCAAATTCATCACTTGGAGAATCCATGATACAAATGTCTATGAGGTATTTTTTCTCTCATGGTTTATGAAGGTGCCTTTTGCAGGTTTATTCATAATGGCAAGCTTTTACATAAAAGTCCATAGGGCCAAACAAATGTTCCTGCCAATCATCACTTCTGAAACAGAGGTTAATTTTTCCACATTGAATGCCATATGCATCTTTTATCCCTCCATCTAAAAAAAAAAAAATTACCTATGCCCACTAGTCATAAATTTTACAAAATTCTGCAAATTTTTGAAACACTGAATTTTATCAAGGAATATACAATCTTATGCTGTAAAATGTAAAATGAAAAACTAAAAGAAGTCAATCTAGAACACTCTAACTCTGTTTAATCTTGTAACTTGAGCTTGCTTTGTCTTCAGTGTCTTTTGGATATATTCTTCTGCTCTGAAACAGAAAGGTGCTTTACAATGAATGATGTTGATATGGAAAGGATTGAATATTACACTACCTTGTTTTTAAGGGACCGCAAGTGTAGTTTGAATTAGGATGTACATTTCTGAGGACTCATGCACAGCTTAATATCTCACAACTTGATTTGAGGTTCAAGTTTAGTTATTAGTGTCACTAATATCAATAAAAATACATTACAGACACTAATCTATACAAGTATCTCATGCTTCTTTGAGAAGAGTACTCATGCTCCTTTGTAAACAGCACCAAGGATGTTTCCTGGTGTTGTCAGCCCATGGTCTGTAAAGTGGTGGTGTTAAGACAGTAGTGCAGTCAGTGTCTATGGTTCTGACATCATCGAATGCTTTCCTGGGCAACTCGGTTGCGGTTTGGGATCATTTCCCAATGGCAGTCCACATGATGCTTCTTCAGCAGGGTAAGAGAAGGTAGTATTCTGTGCATGGCTGCACAGAATGTCATCCAGTTGGCAGCACTAGCAAACTGATACTAACTCACAGGCATGTGACACTTACCGGTACAGATGCAACTTATGTACTAAGTGATATACTACACAAAGCAATACATGGTTATTTCTGAAAAAAAATGTCATAAAAAGAGAAAGAAGCAGTAATATTGCCTTATAATTACTATGGACCTGAGAGATGAGTGACTGATATGTTTTGAAAATCATTAGATTCATTAAAATAAATCACTTAATTTTTACAGAGCTAAGCTTACACAACATAACAACATACAGCCCTTCTCCAAGCTCAGTAGTATATGCCACAAGATATGAATAGAAAGGAATAAATAAATAAATAAATAAAAATACACACATAAAAATGGATTTGGGATAATTTTAAAAATAAACAGCTTTGTTGTGGTAAATATTGAGCTGTTTTAATGAAATGGTCCTAAATTTCTATGAAACTTCAAATGAATGGGGAACTTAATCCTGCTTCCTGGATTCCATAGATGTACTGCGGGCATTTGCAGATACAATCTTTTCTCTGTAAGGTGATATATGTATCTCAGACCACCCACTGCTAAAACATAATCCATATAATTTTTTACATACTACAGTGAATCTGTGATAAGGTTTAATTTACAAGTATGTAAAATGTTTTGAGATTTTGAAAAAATCAAGTGTCGCATTGCTTTTCAAAGCACATTACATTCCTTTACATTACATAACTTTAATTCCTTCAGCAGTCAAACTAAAATGTGTTTTTTGGGGGGGAACTATTGTCTTTTATTTTCAAAAATAGATTGTTCTATCTTTTGTTGGAAAATAAAAAGAAGAAATCCAAAGGAAGAGCTTAGTAAATCCATTATAGAGATGATTTTTTACTGAACTTATGCATTTACACCATTTTAGCTGTGGTCAGAATATGACAGATTAAAATTCATTTTAGCATGGATTGATGATACCTTAGCAACATGCAAAGCATGGAAGGGAGATTAATAGTAATCTCTGTTTGAGAAATGATGTGTCAGGTACAATATGAAGCCAATGATCCTCTGAGGTTGTACATCAATTAAACATACAATAATTGTGCAAAGATAAGGATGTGTGAATGATTTTTAAAATAATCAGGAAGTCTTCATAACATATGTGATCTCCTGTCCTGTCCTGTCCTGTCCTGTCCTTGCCTCGCCTCGCCTCGCCTCACCTCGCCTCATGGATACAACTAAGACTGAGATTTCAGGTAGAATTTGCGAATATAAAGGTTTAAAATTTATATTAATTACTGAAGAGTTAGAAGTTAGGAATAAGAAATACTGCTCACAGAAGACAGTATCATGTTTCATTCACTGTAGGCTATGAATAGACACTGGATTGGAATGGGGTTTGCGGAGGGACTTGGAATAAACCTTCAAAATTCCATTTTAGTAACAATCACTGAAGGGCTCGCAGACTTAGGAAAAGGTCCAATGAGTCATGTTCCCTTTTGAGGTACAATTGGTCCTTCAATAATTAAAGTTAAGTTTAATTAGGGTCAGAATTCAGGAGTGTTGTTAGGGTTAGAATCTGAGAATGTACACATTCAGAGCTGTGATTACTTCTGGATTCAAAATGCCTGCAGGGGTAGGAAGAGGGCATAGTGTTAATGGGATCGAAATAATAGGATCTCATTTAGCTCAGGGATTTATTTCCTGGCTCTAATTACCATTATAGTAAGGATAGAGTTAGGAATAAAAAGAGTTTGAAAATCTTTATTCTCCATTTTACTACTGAGATGGACTGCAGAGACATATGGGAAGCTGGTCTCTTCATAGACATGGGCATTTACATGAGCTATGAGAGTGGTTAAGGGTCTTATGATTAGAGCTTGGATATCTAGTTTATCTGGGAACTCTTATTTTGGTGTATGCTGTAGAGTTTACTAGATTGGGAAGACAGATTTTATCAGACATATATTCTCCATAGGGGGTCTTCCCATTCACAGGATGTGTCTATGCATAAGCTTGTAGGGTTCAGGTTTGGACATTAAATGTTTCATTAGTCCATTTAACCAACATACCAGACAAAATTTGCAGAGTGAAAAAGGAGGCCACCATGGCCTCATCTTTTTCTAAGACTGAGGACAAATACCTTTACGCTTACAGTTAAAGTAGTGCTGGCCTGGGTGCTCACAGTAGCAGAGAAAGCATATTGAGAAGGATAATGGTAGCAGTCCTTTCACAGCCTAGTACTGTTATTAGTAGGGCTCAGCCTGGAGGTGAAAGTGGTGATGATGGTGGTCTCTTTTTTAGGTTGCACAGGAGTACTGGCAAGGGCATTATCTAGAATTGATGGTAATAGGTATAAAAGCAGTCCCACATCACAGGATATGAGACAAGTGTTCCTTCCTCTCATCATCCTATGCCCACCATGGAGGCGTGCTGTTCAGAGCAAAGTTAGAGTCAAGGTCCTTGAAGGTGTTGGTGTGTTTTGCAGAGGCCAGTAAGACATACAGAGGGTTGATCTTGAAGACTGCCACACCTTTCTTTTCATATGATGAACTTGGTAGTGCCATATGATGAACTAGCCAGTGCCATGGAATTAGGCTTCATTACAAATACAGGTGCAGGGAAATGGCCTGGATATGGGATGTTGGTACTTGCATATGTTGGATTGGGTGTTAACTTGAAGAGAAGGAATCTGATTTGTTGCAGCCACACTTTATCTTGAGTATGATGTGGAGGTTCCTTCTGGGGACAATAAGACTGATCACCAGCAAAATGAAAGATAATACCCTTAAACAACTACTTATAATAATCAAAAATAGATCTTAATAGGTGAAGAAATGGCAGAATTGCTAACTCCCACAATGCAGAAAAGTTCTCTAAGGAGTATACAGAGTGAGAATATCAAACTAAATACCTTTTATGTCAATAGTAATAAAGTAGGGATACAGCATTGGATACAGAATGGAGTAGGAACTAGCAGGGTGAAATGGTAAACAAGGAGCCATCACTGAACTTTCACATTAATAATTGGTTTCTAGAGAGATTTGTTGATAGTGCTATGCTATATGTAATGGCTTGGAGAAAAACATAAAAAATATCTAGTATTACAGGTGACACAATGATTGAGACACCGGTTCTGAATAATCTGAATCCCTTGTAGACCTGGCAACAAACAAAGTGCATGGTAATAAATACAAACATAAATTTGTGCAGATAGTGATAGAAAAGGCAGAGTATGGTTGGAAAGAGTAAGGATCTCTCACTTCAGGGCCAGAGATTTGAAAAGGGCTTTAAATTTAAGCAAATATGAGATCCTGATGCAGTGGAGCTAATGCCAAAGGGGAATATAAGGATGAAAATGTCCTGTTTCCACACTTGTCACTTTCAAAAATGTATTGCAAAATTATTGGATCCTACATTACCACAACTATGTTTTATTTTATAAACATAACCAGTTTATACATATATATATATTTTCTGAGCATAAAAAAAATAAAAAAAAAATAAAAATAATACCAATAACTAATAGAACTTGATAGCTTCCTTTTTGATGAGATAATTTCATTACTGATAACTTTCTTTTCTAATTGTGTATTTGGGGGGGGCTATTTTTTTTTTCTTTGTTTGTTTTCCTGATGGCCTAACGTCCGACTTTATTTTTACGAATTTTGGCAACAGAAGACTATTGCCTTAGATTAATGAACAATCAAGTGTATTTTCATTCTGACTGAACTAGAAATCCAATCATGTTTGAATTTCCATGGCTGAGATTGTAAAACACTAGGGAACTTCCCCTTCTGTAATGAGATTGTATTTAGCAGTTTACAGAATTGAGCATATACCTGTACATCTTTTTCTAATATTTCCAAGTGCGGACAAGTTCATCCTTTGCAGAGGGATTATATGGCTCACTGTTGTTCTCTTCATCTCCACTCTCATTGACTGTTTGGATAATTTCTGATTAGAAACCTAAGGGGGGGGGGAGATGGGAAGGAGTGGTGAACATGACATGGGACAACTTGCTGTTTATAGTCTACAATAAATTCTGACTACAGCTATTGAGAGGATAAAATGCTATCTTTCCTCATTTCAAGGAAATAATCATTGCTCACAAGTGCTGAAAATGAGATACTTTCTTTCAAGAGTACATATAATGATAACATTACTTTTTTCTATCACACTAAAGTCATATTCCTGTATGAAAGCTTCATTTTTCTTACAATCAACTGTCCACAAGTATTCAAGATATACGAAGAAGGCATCTGGAATAACAGTTTTACTGGAACAAATCTTTCTTCAAAGGGATCCCCATCAAGTGAGTTGCCATCTCAGACTCTTAGAGCTCTACATAACATAGTAACATTAAGGTTCAGAGAATGAACACTGAATTTTCTACAGCATTACTTAAAAAGAACATAGTGGATAAAATAATTTAAACAGGATTTTATAGATGCTATTCATAGCTTTTAAGTGCAATTTTCCTTGCATTTGATATGTTGAATTTGTATGATAGTTATTTACTTTAGACAATCTTGCTGACTTTCATTAATAACAGTGGTCAATACATGACTGAACAGGCCCAAGGATCAGGGCAAAAGTTTTCACATCTGTGACTCTCTTACCCAAAGAACCTGAGGAAGTGACACCTACAGAATTTTGACACTGCAGCATCCATGCAAGGACAGAGGTTAAACTCTCCAGCACAGCACAAATACAGTGAAAGAGTATCAGAAAGAATAAGGTTGCCAGGATCCCCAAAACTAGCAGCACTCAAATTAAAAAGAAGACAGCTCCTACTTGTAATTGAAAGACAGAATATAAAGACAGGTCAATCATGGTAGGCAAAGGAAACCTCTTATCTCTATATTCTTCCATCTCTAACACTGTAAAGTTACAGTTAGCCCAGAGAGCTAACCGCTTCATTCCCAGTTTATGGCGTGAAGCCAGAAACAAAATACACTATTTTAAATAGCTCGTGTTTTACTTTTCAAAAGGTAATAATTAAAGCATTAATAGTAATAAGCAAAGTTAAAAGACCTTTTATGTGAGATTTTTGCCCAGTTTCATATACTGTGAAAATATAAATAGCTAATACACTTACGAACAAAATAAAAATAAAAATAAAAATAAAAATAACCAAACAGAATAGCATTCCACTTTTGAAGATGTGGGCTTTTGAGCCCCTGGGTTCTTCTAACCCTGGGTTCTAGATTTAATTAAAATCTGAAGAATTATGGTGCAACTGACATATATCTGATTTTACCCATTAGATTTTGATAGAATAGCAAAATTTGAATAGAAAGCACAGATATAGTATTCCAATTATACAGGAGTGATTGTTCCTCTTCTTTCCCTTGTCTCTGTACAGTATCATACCCAGAAATATCTGTTATTTTGCTTCTGCCAGCAACTCTACAGAAGATACTGACAGTTTGATCCTTTGACATTTAAATGAATAGGGCAAAAGCAGATTTCAGTGGTTTTTGCTCTGGCTTTAGACTTGACAATAAGAGATCAAAGAAGTTATAGAAGTGTGAAATGAAGGAGGTGGAGGGGAAAAAGGAAAGTCATAAGTATTGAATATTCAGTCATCAGACATGATTAATACAAGTGATTTAAGGGCAAAATCTACACAATAATAAAGCTTTGACTGTCTTCCTGATATGGCTGTTATTAAACATGAATCAATAGTTGAAAACACGCTTAGATCAGTCAAAACTTTGTAAGTAATAATAGAGTGTAAGGTTGATTATGGCAACACATTTAGCTTGAATAAGACTTCAAGTACATTCCTTTTTTGCTAGTCATAAAAAAAAAAAAAAAAAAAAAAAAGATCAAAAGCACAAGTCTTGAAGGACTAATAGCTAAATGTTAATATCACACGTAATTTATATGTAGCAAGGTCAACATTATTTTAAAGTTCTTTATTAGTGATACAATTTATCCAAAGCAGTACAAAAACATTTATGTTGAGAAGTGAAAGGATAGCAAGTAACTAATGATACTTTAATAAAAACAGATGGAAGGCTGAGCAGGGAATGGGTCTGGAATTAACCAAAGGAAACCAGAAGGCCATGACAGACCTCATAAAGCCTTGTGCAGATTAGAGGTATTTAATAATAATAATAAAAATAAAATAAACTAAAAAAATTTTATTTTGAAGGTCACTTTTCCCACCTTGTTCTCTCACAAGGCTGTTTCACTAAGGATAAAATTTTCTTACAGCTAAATTATTTTGTGACTGATTTTCATCTAATTTACCTTTTCATTTCATATGGAAATAACAGCTGCATTACACCAATGTGTAAATACCCTTTATAAGCCAAATTATTCTATTTTTATTAATTTTACCAGACTTAAATCTTTCCCATCTCCACAACTCAGATAAGTGAAACTGATACTAAACTACAATTTGCATTGCCCAAGTGACTCTATAGAGCATGGAAAATATACATGTATATTATATTTTATTTTATTTCATCTTTATATATATATATATATATATCAATAACTGTCATATATAGCTTCACAAGCTACATTTCCAAAATGGCCACTGTTCATTGAACATATTTTTCAGAATAACAATTCTGCTATTCTCTGTTGTCAACAAAAAGACAATGACTATGATTTTTCAAGATAGACATATTAATTGACTAATTTGGTCTTTACTTTTGCTACTGACAGTTTCATGCATCACCACTTGTAGCAGACCCTGACACAGCAGCTGAAGCATCATTCTCTGGCAGTACTTTCTGCTAACGGATACTCCATGATCAGTTCTATAATATTTCTACCCTTAGATGATCTACTTTTTCTAATCTAATGGGTAGGAGTGTTGTGTTCCTCTGACCCTCATGCATACCTGAGACAGCCTGTTAAGTAGAAGCTTTCAGTATGGTAATAAAAAAGGAAAGTACGTTTGAACTTTCACTCCCTTAACTACACTGGCTGATAACATGAAAAATAGGCAGGCTGTTTAGGAATGTTATAAGAGTTTCTGGGATACTGCTCAGCATAAACGTTGTTGTATTAGTGTGCTGTATGAAGAAAAAATAGTAATATGATATATTATTCACCTCTGCACCACATTCAAGGTATTTTTTTCTTTTAGAGACAGCATTGGCTCTAGGGTCTGTGTGATTAACATCTCCTTCTAAATACTTGTGTAAAACAGAACATAGGCTGTTTACTACAATATTTGCCAAAAATATGCCAGTCTTTAATGTAGATTGTGGAAAAGATTAATAGTTCAAAATAAATCTATGACTATGTAATTCATGTCTGGACTGGGGAGGGATAAATTGTAAATCTGAAGACGAATAAAAAATATATATATATTTTGCATAGTAATGCCTTATCTGTCTCCCCCTTTCATATGTCCACTGAAACCATTCTTGAATAAGTTCATTAAAGCTGAGTAATATCAGCCTCCTTTGAGTAACGAAACAGAGACAGACACAAGCTTTAAGTGAACTGCATCTCCTCTATCAACTTTGAGAGTGACAAGGGCTTTTTGTCATGGACTGATAGCATAGGAGGACCTGCAGCAGAGCCAAGGCTGACTGTCTTCCTGCTTTTATTGCATGGTGGAGATTTAAAAGCTACCTCTACTGTGATGAGAAAGAGCAGGTTACTAATGCAGTGTCATGGGATCACATAGCTAGGCATAATGAGGAGGTATAAATTTGTTAATAAGCCTTGGAATTTTTTTTTTTTTTTTTTGAAAGGAAGGTTGGTGCCTTCAGAACAATGAAACCTGAGCTGAGCTTTTTGTTCTTCATTGTTGGGATGTTCTGACCAACTACTGTGTCCAGAACCCTGTCACATGCAAAGTCCTCTATGCCGAAAGATCGTTTACATGCAGACAAGTAAACTACCTGTAATCAATTTTTGGAAACATTCCAAGTGAGCATGTGCAATATTTCTCCAAGATGGATCTCTTCCCTTGCAAAAAGGCAAGAAGTCAATGCTGTGTTAGTTCAAAATGTGGAGCTGTGTCACCCATTATTGATGGGTAAAAAAAGGATACAGAATTCACTGGGCAACCTGCTTCTGCTTTAATTCCTAATTAATCAGGTGATAAATGCACCTAGAATGATGGTTCAAGTCAGACCATGGATAACAGTGATTCCAAGTCTTAAAATGATCAAATGAACTGTGCCCTGGTAAGACAAAATGAGATAGCCTCTGCCAACAGTTATACTCTTGCAGTCACTTGGAAGCTAGGAGGACTGTGTGATGTTACTGCCACCAAATTTAACCCACTGTATATAAATCAAACAGGATTTTTTAGGTAGTGGCTAAAAATCTCAGATGTAGTACATCCACAGAGCTCTGTAAAAGCCAACAGATGAAGGTGGATTTAGACTACATAGAAGTGCAGGCAGCAGTGTTTCAAAAGAAGGAAGGGATGATGGCCAGACTTGGAAAAAGATGTGATAACAACCTCAGTCATGTGTGAAGGTGGTGTTCCAGCTCTGCTCTTGATGGAAGCCAGCTTGAATGTAAGCAGCCAGCCAGCCATTTTAGTTCAGTTCTCACACTGGATAACCATCCCCAGGTTAACCATCCTACCAGTTTAACCATCCTACCAGTTGCTCTTGGTAGGCAGCTCAACACCCAGAGCTACCTGCTAGATTAAATCTCCCTCCCTCCCTCCCTCCCTCCCTCCCTCCCTCCCTCCCTTCCTTCCTTCCTTCCTTCCTTCCTTCCTTCCTTCCTTCCTTCCTTCCTTCCTTCCTTCCTTCCTTCCTTCCTTCCTTCCTTCCTTCCTCTTTCTCTCTTTCTCTCTTTCTCTTTCTCTCTTTCTCTCTTCCCTTCTCTCTCTCTCTCTCTTTCTCTCTCTCTCTCTTTCTCTCTGCCTTTCTGCCTTTCTGCCTTTCTTTCTCTCTCTTCCCATCATCCCATCTATCCCATCTATCATCCCATCATTTCAACTCAAAATTATTTTAAGAAGAAAAATTATTTTAAGAAGAAAAAAATTGACTGTCCTGGAAAAGAAAATGGTACATGGGCTGTACATTGAGCAAGAAGCTATTACTCAATTAATCCTTAATTTGCATTTGTGCAAAGTCTTTAACCATAACTTCTCAAATCTGTTTTCCATTACAGGTGTACAGAGACTTGACAGCTCTCCAAGGCAGCTCCTTTATTAGCACTATTTTAAACCTGGATGAAAACATCTAATGTTCAGGCTGTAGCCCATACATTGAAGTATCAACATGGTATTTCACTGATGGCTCCACTTTACATAGTCTTCTCTGTGGTTAATTGGGATCTAAATAATTATCTAGTTGTGTAAAGCAGGGTTCATCGTAATTTAGAGACCTGAAAATTAGGCATTTAAGCTAAAATCATTTTTCATGTTCCCTTGTCATCAAGAAAGAAAGACACATTACCGAAGGATCAGTTCCTCCAATTTTAAGGTAAGTATCTGGTACCTATGATTTGTAGGGTGACTCACCGCAAGAGAGTAAAATCTTTTCATTTTTACTACAAATGGAGTCTTAGACAGCCAGAGTATTTTTGGGGTGCATGTAAGTATAGTTGAGGCAAACTCCATCCTGAAACATGTGAGTCAATATCTTTGTGGTGTCCTTCCCCTCAATTTAGGAATAAATCTCCTAAAGTAAAACTTCATACTGCATGTTGGTCACTGACTTCCAGCATGCTGTGATCACATTCCACAGCTCTCTGTGCTTCCCCTGGAAAGGAGGAACAAGAACAATCCAAAAACCCAGCTCCTCAAGAGCACTAGGAGGCCAATTTTATAAATACCAGAGTAGTTTTCACACCAAGGACTGACAGTAGCAAGACTCACTGCAGAACAGTATAGACCACTGTGCTACAGCCTGAATATGTATTAGTGTTTTAGCACAGGTACTGGCACCTCTATCCACATGAAATTAGTTCTGGATAAAAGCCATGCAAGTCATTAAACAGAAAAGTAGCAGATGAAATGCACGGTTGCATTGGACTGAGTTGGTAAATTCTGCCATCTCACTTCTCTAAAGTGACAATTTTTAACAATTTCATAGGGCAATGGTGGAAAAAAAAAAAAAAAAAAGTGGTAATGCAGAGATTGCCTCAGCTGAATCAATCAAATAACATATTATTTATTGCAGCTCTTTATTTGTGAAAATGTATTGCTCAGCCTGTGCTCTCTTCTTCTCTGTTCTTTGTATTACATTCTCAATTTCTTCAATACATTTTAGACATTTAGACATGAGATTTCAATGTTTCATTTACATTCCATGTTTCATCATCCTGGAGCACCTCAAAATTTAAGGACAGAATACAGAAATTTTGAGCCAGATTGCAGCTGTTTTTTCTTATACATGCAGGACTAGACTTTCTGCCCAAGCGTCCCTCCTCCCAGCTGCTATCCATGCAATCTTCTGCCTGCAAAGAATCACGAACACCACCTGGAAAAGTGGCCAGAAAGAGGAAATGTCATTGTATTATGCTTTATTTGACATAAAGTGAGTGCTTCCTGCACAGGGGAGCATATAAACAATTCTCTTTGCTGTATACAGGTATTATTTGCTTTAGAAACAGGTAATCAAAAAAAAGATATCACAAATCACATATATGTATGTATGTACATGTATATATGAGTGTGTATGTGTATGTACATGTGAAAGTACATATGCATGTAATTTCTGATTATTCTTCATTTAAATTTGGAAAACAATACAGTAACTAGAGATTTTTCCATCAAGATCTGCTGTCAATAGTGTGTAGCAGCAATACACAGCAATTTAAGAAAAGAACTTTCATTCACTATTGAAGCAATCAGGGAAATTTTAGAAAGGTGTAATGTAATTACTTCTTAAAAAATGGTTAACAATGCTTTCCTTATTATTATTATTTTTAAATATTATCTTTGATTACAACACCTCTGCAGACTTTTGCAGGTGTGAATGTCTGAATTACCCACTGGCTGGAAAACATAATTTATACCGTTTTAAGGTTTACCTGAACTGAAATGAACAATACATATAAGCTTATACTGACAGACTTGGAGGGGTTTGAGCCTTTCAGCAATGAATATATGAATCAGTTCTGTTGGCTAAGTATTTTCAGTGCTGATTAAAGAGACGCTTCCTAGTAATGAATATGCATGGTGTTATACGTGAATACAATGTGTTTGTCATGTTGTTTCTCTGACAGAGAACTTGAACATCCATTTGGGTATTTCTTGTTGTATATCCCGTTGAACAGCATGAACAGACATTTCTAAATTACAATATTAACTGAAAAAAAAAAAAATCAACAACCAAACAACAAGAACAAGAAAAAGAATCAACAAGCCCAAACAGATTCCTTGTGGAAAGGAAATTTTCAAATTGTTGAGGGAAATATTTGTTGTATTTGGGGATATGTCTTTGCAGAGCTAGAGGTTTTTACATGCACGATACTTAAGTCTGCCTTCAAGAAGGATAAATTGTCTTTTTTTTTTTTTTAATCTGCACAACTAAGCAGACATGCATGTAGGCTTCTGAAATAAATACACCTCTCAGAGAGTGCTGCAACTGCCTGACTATGAAATCTCTTTGCTAGGAGCACTGCTTTTCTTGGTGAGATTTAGAGGGGAAATGTCCATTTATGCTGCTAGGATTTACGTCTAAAATGCTTGTTGACATATATAAAATACAAACTGACTAAAAACTAAACTCAGAAATGAGGTTCTACACCACAGGATTAAAGTATTGGGAGCAGTCTGAATGGAAAGCATCTGACACATTTTCAGGCCAGCTGTCTGTAAATTGCCCCGTCTGTGATAAGGTACTGTGTGGTCTCTGCTTCACTGCATCATGCTACAAAAGCAAAGCTGAAAGCCAATATTCAAATGAGGCCCGAAGCCGAAATACTATTTTTCTCCATTAGAGGGTGGTCCCTCCTCATCATGGTTGAATTCCACTGACAGCAGGAGAAGACCTGCAATGCAGTCAGCTGCATCTTAGATGACACATGAATCAGGAAATGTCTGCGTCTTTCCTTCGCATGCCTTTCTCTGTCTTTTGAACATGGCAATTAAAGAAAATAAATGTGCATGCCCACAGGCCACGTAGGTATATACACACATGCAGTACCTGTCTTCTTGCATATATTATGTATGCACATAAACGAAGACACCTGAACATGCATGTATTTGTACCAATAAGGCAGTTTAAAGACAGCTTACAGCTTTCCCGCAGCAGCTGCAATGAAAGGAACTGAATTCACCACTGCACAATTATTCTTCTGTCAATAACACCTACTTAATTTCATCCATGCTAATGAACTGTACATTTTTTTTTTTTTTTAACATTCAGCATATGCTTATAAGTGCACACAAACAAATAATGTACTGGAAATAAAATTTTCACATTAAGATAAAGTTGTGATTAGTAATTTGAAAGCCAGAGAATGCCAAAATGCTATTTGCCAGAGAAATCTTGCTGCACTCTTGTGTGACCATGAACAATATAAAAAGCCTTTCACAACATGATTGCATTCATTATTGTAATACCCTAATTCCATGCAGGCAACCCTATTCATTCAGCCTGTTTTCAAGATTATATATACATGGAGTAGGGTTCTGTTATGTCTTTTTACAGCTCAAAGTTAATAATAAGAAAAAAAAAATCAATAGAATTTCCTACTGTAAAACATACTACTGAATAAGCATTGCAATGAAATGTAAGAAAGAATTGCTGCTGGCATAATGAAACCACTTACACTTTGTATTTCATTAGCTTAATAGTAGTGAACTGTCTCATTCACAGCATTGCCTATTATGAATCGTACAAGACATGTAACACCCTCCGAAAAGGCCTTTGAAGATTTGTAAAGGTAAAAAAAAAATAAAAAAATAAAAGAATCCTCTTCAATAAGAGCCAAAATAGAGAAAACTGATCCCAAAAGAAGTTTGGACACTGAGAGCACCCATGAAAGCAGACTGTTAGAAACAGATAAAGGTGGAATTCCAAGGCAACAATGCTCCTGTTTTAAATTGACGTTGCTCCATTAAAGGCACTTCAAACCAGCAGAGGGTCCAGTCGTGTCACAGCCTGCACCTACAAAAGCATTTAATTCAACTAGAGTAATCTGGGAATGGAACCACTGAAATAGCAAAAGACTTCATGTTATGCACACATTTAAACACTTCTGATTGGGAACATGGTATTTATCTCCTCCCAGAAACAAGCTTAATTCCCAGCAGCCAAACAGATCAATTTTCTATAGGTCATTTTTGCTGTCTAGTCTACATCATCCTGTCCTATGAGTGTGTCCTCCGTGAATGTTTACATGCAAAGATTTTTCAAGGTTCTTGTAATCACCTCGCGTACAAATAGAGAAGCAAATATCAAAGGTTTTGTTATGCTTAAAAACACCTGTTCAGAAAAGAAAACTATAGCAAGTAGACATTTATTTTACTTCGCTCTCTTTATTATTCTCCCTCATGTTAATACGAAAAGACAGAATTTCATACAAAAAAAAATTCTAGATCCCTAGCAGCAAAATAAACAGATACACATTCACATTAATAATTCTGTAAGGTCAGATACTGAGAACTAAAGCAATCCTTCCAGGGTTGTTTTTCAGCCTTCAGATTTCAAAGATGCACAGCATATGGGCTAGCTATCCATCAGGCTCCCTCTGACTGTGAGCCTCAGACCTTACAAGACTGCACATGAGCATTTCCTTGTAGACAGCATAGCAGAGAAGCAATAATTTGTGAAAAATGTAGATCCACAGAGTACATGCCACACAACAATTTATGCAATGGAAGTTTAGAGAAGTGATCTTATTAGAATATGGCCATTCTTATCCAGTGAAAGACTCAGACAGCTGTTGTATGGACAAAGCTTAATATTCCTTCATTTCCCATGCAAGCCTGTTTTTCAAGCCCACAATGTACCCACTCCACTGAGTTACATTTAAAACTACCTGGAGAGCTTTTTCATGCAGAGCTTGTGTTACTCATTCTACATATGGTGTGAAGTTCACAGATGAGAAATGTGAGTGCCTAAAATAAATACTACATGAACCCTGAGATGTGTGAGGGCCCTTGGGAGTTCAGCAAATGAAATGCCTATCAGTCTTTGACACAGCAGACGCTCCCTACAATTGGCAGCTTCATGCTTCATTATGCATGGATCAGATATATAGGTATGGCCCCAGGCAAACTCCCTGGTTTAATGGCAAGGTGCATGCCGGGGAAAGGCAAATGTCATTTGCCCATGAATTTGAAAGACGAGGGGAAAAGGGGAATGGAGTTGATTAATCAGATGTATGAGGGGTTTATTTTGTACTATTTATCCTAGAGTTTCCTCACAAAGAGTTATTTCCAACATTATATGCATTGCACTTTTTATGTTTTGTGGATTTGACAATGTTTAAAAATGCAATTATTCTTGTTCACCCTGCTGAACAGATTCACAGTAAATAAAAAACAGTCAGGTTGTTACCTGCGGAAAACAAAACAAAACAAAACAAAACAAAACAAAACAAAACAAAACAAAACAAATAAAATAAAATAAAATAAAATAAAATAAAATAAAATAAAATTTTCTCTGCATTTTATAATCCTTGGAATGTTTCCTATGTTTACAGCATAAGGTCAGCAGACATTTGCTGAAACTGTCCAGAATTTGTTAAACATCATTAGAAATTATTGTGCTGCCTTAATGGAAAAACAAACAAACAAACGAACAAACAAAAAACAACAGCCTATTCTAGAGACTCTACTACTGCAGGATAATAGTCATGGGCATTCCTTGTACAGGAAAACAAACAAACAAACAAACAGACAAAAACCACTAGTAGCACAATGTTTTGCTTCACATGCATATAGTTCTAATTAAAAGAAAAAGTGTAAACAGTAAATCCATCATGACCCACAATTAAATGAGGTGGAAGGGAGGAGAAGGAGAGAAAGGAAATAATAAAAGAGAAAATTATTAATGACAATCTCTTAAAAAAAAAAAAAAAAAGAAAAAAAAAAAAGGAAAAAAAAAAAAAACACTAAAACATTTATGGGAACGGAAACTGCATTTCATCATTCCTGAGCAAATTATGACCCTGAGGGATCAACGCAGAGAAGTGCTACTGAGTATTGGTGTGTCTTAATGAAAACCCTTCTTTCCACCTACAGTGTTTTCATTCGGAGATTTCAATCATGATATGTTCTGTCATTTAAACTTTAAAATAGCATTGTGAATATATTTTCTACCATGCCAACAACAATCATGTCAGATTGTCTTTGGGGTCATTTATATATAAATTTGTATGTGTGGTGCATCTTTTTCACAGTGAGCATCCCGCAGAAGAATAGTATGGAATTTTTGAGCCTAAAACGTGGATGAAAATAAAGTAAACCCAATCTATAAAACTGAAAATCTTAAGATAAGCTTTCAGCAGCTGTAAAAAAATGAAGTGACAGAGGAAGAAAAAGAAAAAGAATGCCACTAATGTCTCTCAATGCTCTTTCCGTGTGTCCAGACAAGTTATGGTTTGGAATGTAAAACTTGAATTTAAAGAAAGTGCATCTGGTAGAGATTAAAAAGGATAAAGGGGGGAAAATCAGTTTGATGTACACTTCAAAATGCTGCTCATAATATAGTTTGTTCTATTACTTGAAAAGAGGGTATCACTGTTCTTTTATGTCTAGTTTTTAATCCTATGCTTTTAAAGTATCTTTTATTTGCTCCTATTTGAGGTGAATTGCCTTACTTCAAACCTTAAATCTAGTTTGAGGATTTTGACTTTAGAGTGGCTTCCTTTGAATAATCTTCTGAAGTTGTATTTTATCCTCCATTTTACCAGTTCTCAGGTTTTCCTGGGTAGTTGTGAATATGTGATCTTCCTTCTGCAGTGAGAATCACCTGCAGGCTCAGGAATGCATGTTTCATACTGAAGCTGCCAATGTGTTGTGGCAGGGTCAGGGGAGACGTATTTTCTCAAGTTTGCTGAATTATGAGCATGAATATAGTCACACTGAGTCATGCAAACACAAATCCTACTTTATTGCTATTTTTATATCCTACACTATGCATTAGCTTCTATTGCAAAAAAAAAAAAAAAAAAAAGTTTTGGTCAGTTTTGGAGCATGTTAGAATTCATAGAGTGAATTTCAGTAACTAATTACAAACACATAAATCCCTCTGAAATCAATTAGGATATTTATCTGCTAGTGAACTATTTAGTCATTTATTTACAAGATAGAAAGAATGAAAAATATGAACTTTTGCTAGCACATCAGTGAATGAAGACCGTGAACATAAACTCAAGGGGCCAGAAAGTGTAACCAAGACACAACTACACCAATGGGACACATGAAATACATGCAGGAAAAAAAAAAAAAAAAAAAAAAAAAAAAAGTCCACTAGAGTCAAGTAAGCAATGGGTACTTCACAATTTTTCATATGATTAAAAAGAAATTTAGAGTATTCTTTACAGAACTTTGTGTTCAACTAATGTGGAAGCTCTTTACGGCAGTTCCATTTTTTTTTTTATTGTGTTTTAACATTGATTTGCTTGCTTGATGGATGACCAGTGCCTGTTGATCTGAGGTAGAGATAATAAAACATTAAAGGAATCTATGAGGTTCTGAGGTGTGATAATCTGAGGCGTGGTGTTTATCACCACATTCATTTGTAAGTTCAAAATTCAAAGTATACATATGTATTGGATTCACACTCAACCAGAGGGGTACTTGTCTTTCAAGAAGACATAAACTGAATTGAATTCAGCATAAAACAACTTTACACTACCAACATAATATAAAATGGGCTCAATAAATACAAAATTCAGGCTCTAAGAAAAAGCAAATGTTTTGATTGTGTATTTTAACTTCAAAACAAAACAAAACAAAACAAAAATGTAGCCACTCAAAGTCTTTTGGCATTTTTCTTGTCACAGGCCTATATATAAAGGGTGTAGAAATCTTACTAATCAAGGGGGAAAAAAAAAAAAAAAAAAGATTATTTTTGAGGCATATTATCAGTCAGCGATAATGAGCTCTATGAGACACTTCAGTTAACAGCCAAGTGCAGGATAAATGATACGGAACTGGTGACTTGAACACCAAAAAATTTATGAGCAGAAAAAATACTTCAGATTTCATATATTTTAGAATTCTTGTACTGCTGGGAGAATTAAATAGCCATTTAATATTTAATCTACTTTTTAAACAATATTTTGCTCAAACTGAAACCTGTCATTCCAGTTCCCTTGCACTAGTCTAGTCTTTAATAACAGAAAGATCAGCTGCATGTTTTCTTTAAGTGGGTATAACTGCAACTGGATACAGTGGGCCCTGTAACTTATAACCAAACAGTTTTATAAATTTAAATGCAGATGCCATCAGGAGAATAAGAGTTGACCTGTGAGACAGTGCAAGACCTTCAAACTCTAAGAGTGCCACAACAGCACCACTTCACATCTCTTAATGGTACAAATTGGACTTCTTCCCCTCATATAAGAAGCCTGGCTGCATCCCAGGTGTAGCTATTGGCAAGAGTTAGCCACATTTATGAAAAGATGATATCCTGCAAATAAAGTGCTCTTAACCCTTGATGAGAATTTAAGAAAACCACTAATTTGGGGGAAAAAAAAAAAAAAAGAATACTCCTGGCTTGACAGATTTTAACCATGACTCCAACAGAAAATATTTTAATAGCTTGCACCATCCTGCAGAGAAAATTGGGTTTTGTCCCTGCTTTATGTCCTTTCTGCAACCATCACCTCTCCTTTCCTTTTATCTTCCTCCATAGTCATCAGATTTTTTTTTTTTTTTCCCAACTTATGCTTTTTTCCTTGAGGTCTAGACTACTGCTTGTTCAGATTGACATGTGTGACTGGCAGTGAGAACTGAAATGAAGGATGGCTACATGCTAACGAGAGCACCCCTCTCATTCTGTGCTTCACACTCAGTGGAAGCCAGTGATTAATGGAATGAATGGAGAGGAGGACTATGTGGATGGGTGACATCGTCCTGTGCTGCTGTCAGGATCCATGGAGAGCAGCAGGAAAGCATCCACCTACATTTACATCTCTCTGGTCTGCCTCAAACATTTGCTGTGTACCCCTTGCCTTACTTTTGCCCTATTCGCTGCTTTCATCCTCTCTCAGTCTCACTCCTCCTTCAAATATCTGTATTTCTTCTATCCCTCTCAGAACTTTTAACCTTTGTTGCTGCTCACTGGTGTGCAGATACATTTGGTGAGGTGTTGGAAAGCTTTATTTTGCCTATGAGATAATGGCAAGCGCTAACCTGGGAAAATGTCTAGAACTCCTACTTTGTGAATACTCTTGGTTTGGGACACAGTATAAATCATTCTGCTTGTGAAATTTCCTTAGCTATCCCAGTACTGCTTAAGGAGAAGGAGAAGGAGAAATGTGATCAGTCCAGGAGAACGTGAATGTGGGGGAATACTTAGGCAGGGTAAAGGGATACTGAGGAGAATTTCAGCTCAAAGTCCAGCTGTTTCCCCTGTTTAAGGTTGCAAATGAAGAAAGAATGGTGGGGCAGCAAAACCCACCATTCATGGGAAAGGAAAAGATAACTCCCTTTTTTTATTTTCTTCATACACAGTTAGGGAAGTATAACTTGTCTTTTCATTTAGTTACCATCAATCAGACTGCCCTTATCCTTTACCCTGTCCCTATCCTGTCCCCTTTGCTCTAAGCTTCCCTCAACAACCCTGTTAACTCAACAACGTGCAAAAGTACATACGCTGCTGCTCCAAAACTACAGTGATCATATCTCTGCAGTTTATGATTTATGGATTGCACTACCTCTTTATGGTTGAATCAGCAGCAGTTAAAATTAAGTTAACAGTTTTCCAAAAAAAAACAGAGTGAACTTGCTTGATGGGTTCCAGTAGCTTGATCATACATCTAGTGTCATTTTGTACAGGATGAACTTCCCTCAAACTGGAAAAATACCTATTCCAAACCTGTAGTGTAGTGTTAATAATCAGAGTCACTTTCTAGAGTGATTAGTTTCACAATATGACTAATACTGGTATTGGGTATCTTCATGCGGGACATTTGGTCACTGAACTTCTGCTAAGGAAACCAGTCTTGAAAGAGAGGATCTTGTCCTGAAACCTCTTGAAACAGATAGGACATCAAGGAAGATTATTAGAGGTGGTTTGCTATTGTCCTTTTGCTGGACTTAGGAATTGCAATAACCTTTGTTAGTCTTGACTTCTGTCTTCAGAGCAGCTTCAAAGAAAATGTTCTCAATGTATATTTTGAGACAATTAAGTATTGTTTGTACCAAGTAGTATAAATAAAAGCCACTGTTCTGCCAATATCTACATTCCCAGGATTGAAAAACGGATATATTTGACATACCTATGATATTATATCAGTCTTTTCACTCACTGTATAAGAAACCAGCATTACAACACTATTCAAAAGGTCGTCTCACAGGTTTCATGATTTTTTTTTTCAGATTATATATCAAAATATTGTATCTGTTAGTTTCAACCTTGTTCTGGTTGCATTGACATATGATCCCAAACCAGCACAATTTGGCATGTTTTGAACAAAGTGTCATTCAGTTAGACTGTAAATGTGAGTTATAATTGGTGAGATTAAAAGAGAACGGAAAAAATTATACCCTTTGTAATGAGGTGTTGTTTTTCTGTACAAATGAAAAGGGTCTACCATGGCAGCTGACATCAGCAGAAATGTCAAACCTCTCTGCTGAGCAAAACTCAGTACAGAATACAACTTGCAATTCTCATTTACTAGCCTTGTTAAACCTCTTATCAGTGACACATACACTTTTAATAATAAAATAATGACTGCAGCGAAAGTTAGATCTCTGCCTCGAGAGTGAGAGATGTACTATGGGATCTCTGAAAGAGCCCAAAATATTTTTTGTATCACCTCATATTAACACAAGCTATATAATCTTAATTTGCATAGCTGCCGTGAGACATGTGCAGGGAAATTTGCTTCCAGGTCTTTAGAAACAGCTTTTGTCTTTTCCCATGATATGAATTTGTAGTAACTGGAGTTACAGCATGTGTACCATTAGAAAGGGATGAATAAGCATTGACTCATTGGAATTCCAGAAGGATGTAGCTTTTTAGGGTAGTATGGAAGCTGTTGCTCATGAATTTTTCAGTGTTCCTTACTGCAAGAATGCCACTCTCATAGTGTGGTTTGCCTCTATGTTAATCCTTCTATTGGTACTTCATTAATCCATAAGACGGATGAATGAATGGGATGATGGAAAAGAAATAAATAAATTCTGTTTATTTACATTCTGACCTTTTCATCTCTGCATGTGTAAAAGATTAATTCCCCAGTCATGGCATATACTTCTTGCAGAAAGTTACCCATGTAAACAGCTTGCTTAATCAGGTAAATTGACAACTGAAGGGGCTACCTTAAGAGGGGCTTTGCCAAACCCTTCTCTGTAGTCAAAGTTTATGTTCCCAAAGCATACAGAATAAGACAAGTTAATTTATCCTGTACTCTGAAATCCCCTCAGAGTCTGGGGTGGTAGTAGAGGTGGTTTGTTTTTCTGCAGAAATCATCTGTAGAGACCTGTGTTCATGCTGGCATGTTCTAATCATGTTAAAAAGTGAAACTTTTAGCCGCTAAACTGGCGGCTAGCAAATGTGACGCCCATCTACAAGAAGGGCAGCAGGGCAGACCCGGGAAACTACAGGCCTGTCAGTTTGACCTCAGTGCCAGGGAAGCTCATGGAGCAGATTATCTTGAGAGTCATCATGCAGCACTTGCAGGGCAAGCAGGCGATCAGGCCTAGTCAGCATGGGTTTATGAAAGGCAGATCCTGCTTGACAAACCTGATCTACTTCTATGACAAAGTGATGCGCTGGGTGGATGAGGGAAAGGCTGTGGATGTGGTCTACCTTGACTTCAGCAAGGCTTTTGACACCGTCTCCCACAGCATTCTCCTCAAGAAACTGGCTGCTCTTGGCTTGGACTGGTGCACGCTTCATTGGGTTAGAAACTGGCTGGATAGCCGGGCCCAAAAAGTCGTGGTGAATGGAGTCAAGTCCAGTTGGAGGCCAGTCACTAGTGGCGTCCCCCAGGGCTCGGTGCTGGGGCCGGTCCTCTTTAATATCTTCATTGATGATCTGGACGAGGGCATTGAGTGCACCCTCAGTAAGTTCGCAGATGACACCAAGTTAGGTGCGTGTGTCGATCTGCTTGAGGGTAGGAAAGCTCTGCAGGAGGATCTGGATAGGCTGCACCGATGGGCTGAGGTCAACTGCATGACGTTCAACAAGGCCAAGTGCCGGGTCCTCCACCTGGGGCGCAGTAACCCCAAGCAGAGCTACAGGCTGGGAGAGGAATGGTTGGAGAGCTGCCAGGCAGAGAAGGACCTGGGAGTGATGGTGGATAGTCGGCTGAATATGAACCAGCAGTGTGCTCAGGTGGCCAAGAAGACCAACGGCATCTTGGCTTGTATCAGGAACAGTGTGACCAGCAGGGCTAGGGAGGTGATCGTCCCCCTGTACTCAGCTCTGGTGAGGCCGCACCTCGAGTACTGTGTTCAGTTTTGGACCCCTCGCTACAAGAAGGACATTGAGGTGCTTGAGCGGATGCAGAGAAGGGCGACGAAGCTGGTGAGGGGCCTGGAGAACAAGTCCTACGAGGAGCGGCTGAGGGAGCTGGGCTTGTTCAGCCTGGAGAAGAGGAGGCTCAGGGGTGACCTTATCGCTCTCTATAGGTACCTCAAGGGAGGCTGTAGCGAGGTGGGGGTTGGTCTGTTCTCCCACGTGCCTGGTGACAGGACGAGGGGGAATGGGCTTAAGTTGCGCCAGGGGAGTTTTAGGTTAGATGTTAGGAAGAACTTCTTTACTGAAAGGGTTGTGAGGCATTGGAACAGGCTGCCCAGGGAAGTGGTGGAGTCACCATCCCTGGAAGTCTTCAAAAGATGTTTAGATGTAGAGCTTAGGGATATGGTTTAGTGGGGACTGCTAGCGTTAGGTCAGAGGTTGGACTCGATGATCTTGAGGTCTCTTCCAACCTAGAAATTCTGTGATTCTGTGAAGCAAATGCTATTACATCTGCTAGTCCAGAGAAATAAGACATATGAATGAAGTCCTTTCAATCTAGAACTTGGAAATATTTCACTAGAAAATGGAAGATACATAATAAAACATCTGTGATAGAACAAATGCATAACTGTTATAAAGAAATACTCATGAATTCTTCTTCATATACTTCAATATTTCATGAGTTCTTCTTCAATATTGAATTTGTCACAAATTCACTGGTTGATGACAAATCTGCCATTCAGGTTTAATTCTGAACCACATTAGGGGGTCTTTCCTCACCTAAGCGCTGCATTGCAACTGCTATCAAACCCATTTGTATTGTGTTTTGTTTGTTTTTGAGCAGAACTATTATATCTGAATACAAAGTAAAGATGTGGCAGGACTGTATTAAATAACTTAAATGGAAAGAGAGGAGAGAGCAATACTGATCAATGAGATTGTCCCCACCTTTAAATCAGTGGGTTGCTCACTACCTGATGACTGTGAGCTTCTTGTAGTCCAGGACTTTCTGCTGTTTTCTGACCTTTCTGGCAGTAGGCTATACAAAAATTGAGTCCCTTAGAGCTGTGATCTCTCTACCATAGTGTCCTCAGTCTCTCTCTCTCTCTTTTTTTTTTTTTTTTTTTTTTTGTTTTTATGAATCTCTCCTCCAAACTTTAGCTTTCTTTCAAAGATCTCCTTAACCATTGCCTTCTCCTCCAAAACCTTTCCCATGCCAGGGAATGTTCCACTTCATTGGTTTACTCTAAAACAACTGCTAATACAGAGATTTATACCTTTGCCAAATGCAATGCTTCCTTGCTTCAAATTCCTCATCTCCCACATTTCTGCTCTGGTAGCATCATCCCTGAGTCACACCAAGATAACCAGTAGTATGCTACAGATCTTTCAGACCCTTTCTTAGCCAATAACATTATTCCTCTTTTATTTCTATAGCCTAATGGGACCTGTTACCAGATACAGGTATCTGTTACCAAATACAGGTATTAAGGGTTTTACATGACCAAGCCCATTTCACTCAGCCAGGTCATTGTTTTCTTAGGAGTTCCACCTTGAAAAGCTAAGGTCTGGCAGAACTGATGATCTTTAGAAAGCATGACTCTTCCAGAAAATAACTTTACATCCCGGTATTGACAGATAGTTGAAGAATTAGGATGTAAAAGAACACAAAACGATTGGTTGTGGTGGCATGGGTAACACTGCATGCCCCATCATGTATAAGGAAGGCAGGGGGGCAGGATGGCAGGGTCAGCCACAGCCCCAGCTGCTCAGTGGAGTGCTTCTGCTGACACAGGACCAGTGCTAGAGGACATATTGGAAAGCTTGTGGGAGCTAGGTCTGGGAGGTACATAAACCTTGGCCATGATAAGATATATTAAACACTCCAAGGTTCAGCTTTGCAGAAGTGTTTACAGTAAATGCAAATGCAGACGCAGTTCCTGTTGATCAGCTGACATGCAGAAAGCAGCTCATTCTCCCAGAGATACAATTAGACCCTTAATGAGCCTAAGCACTTACTTTGGGTACCAATGGTAAGAACTATTGGTAAGAACTACTGCCAGACCTTTTATTAAAAATAATTATTGCTTCAGCACTATTGCTTCAGGGTAACTCTGGTAGATTTATTATAGCCTGGTTACAGTTAGTATATTTTCTTTAAAGCTGGATGAGGCTAATGAAGAATAATTGTGAATATTTGATCCATATTCAACAACTCTTCATCTAACTTGTGCTATTCTGAAGCCATAAAGCAACTATGGACAGCTACGGCACAACAGACAACAGATTTGCTATTTTCTTGCATTGCTGGAGTGGCACAAACCAGTTAGAATTGCCAGTAAGTATCACTCTTTTGTCCTTTGAGCACTTTGGTTCAGCTATACCATGTCTGAGCAGTATTCAAAGAACCGAGGTAGGCAGGTTTGAAATTCATATCACAAATAACAGTGTTAAAGACTTTTAAAATATCCTTATGCTTGTGCATTGCTGAGATGCACTTCACTTTAATGAATTTTTAAATCGCAGAATTTCTTTGTGAACGCTCTAGAAAAATGAAAGACAAAAAAAAAACAAAAAAAAAACACAAAGATATTCTATATCCATAAGTACTACTCAAAGAGTTCTAATTTTTGTATAGCTAGTGCTTTAGTATTCAGGCTTTATAGGCTTCCAGAGAGATCTTCAGTTGAATTATTGTTGATATTTACAGTATGTCTCCTGACACTGAAATTGATGTGTATTCATATTTTATTTTAATGGCATTGAAGATGATACTTATGTTGCTGTAATAAGTATTGTCTTCAGGACTCAAAGAGCTTAAAGCTGGATCAGAGCTCCCATTTAAGTATCAGTGCTAATGCTGCTAATACTGATCCTATTAAATTGCACATAAACTTCTTCAGACACTTAGAAGATCTTTTCAGTGGTAGAATTCAGTAAGCATTTACTGAAATTCAGTAAGCATTTACTAAGCAGTGTACAGTTGTATACAGCAGCACAGTAATATTTACATTGCTCCTGGAAATAATATCATAGAATCATAGAATCATAGAATATCCTGAGTTGGAAGGGACCCTTAAGGATCATCAAGTCCAACTCTTGACACCGCACAGGTCTACCCAAAAGTTCAGACCATGTGCCTAAGTTCACAGTCCAATCTTTTCTTAAATTCAGACAGGCTCGGTGCAGTGACCACTTCCCTGGGGAGCCTGTTCCAGTGTGCAACCACCCTCTCTGTGAAGAACCCCCTCCTGACGTCCAGCCTAAATTTCCCCTGCCTCAGCTTAACCCCGTTCCCGCGGGTCCTGTCACTGGTGTTAATGGAGAAAAGGTCTCCTGCCTCTTGACAACCCCTTGCGAGGAAGTTGTAGACTGTGATGAGGTCCCCCCTCAGCCTCCTCTTCTCCAGGCTGAACAGGCCCAGTGACCTCAGCCGTTCCTCGTACGTCTTCCCCTCAAGGCCTTTCACCATCTTCGTAGCCCTCCTCTGGACACTCTCCAACAGTTTCATGTCCTTTTTATACTGTGGTGCCCAGAACTGCACACAGTACTCGAGGTGAGGCCGCACCAGCGCAGAGTAGAGCGGGACAATCACCTCCCTTGACCTACTAGCGATGCCGTGCTCGATGCACCCCAGGATACGATTGGCCCTCCTGGCTGCCAGGGCACACTGCTGGCTCATATTCAACTTGCTGTCTACCACGACTCCCAGATCCCTCTCTTCTAGGCTGCTCTCCAGAGTCTCATCGCCCAGTCTGTACATGCAGCCAGGGTTTCCCCGTCCCAGGAAACGCATATGTATGCGTTTACTTTCTCTTGATTTCTAGGATAATAATGTATGTTTTTATTCCTCATAAAAGAGAAGCTTTCAGGAAACAGGATTGCTAGTACTGAAACTTACTCTTCTAGACAGCTGCAGACATTTGCCTGCTGGTTAGCTATACTTGTTTCAGACCCCATCAAGCCTTCTGAAATGGAGCTGATAACATTGTAGCATCTCATAAATAGAAAGCATAGATGCATACCATATTTTATTACACTGGCTGTATCTGCAGATGTGAGACAACAATTCTGAAGCTCTCATACCAAAACCTTCATTAGATTATGTATTGTATGTCCCTTCAAAGACAACTGTATTCAATGCTGGAAGTGGAAGAGTATGTGGTAGAAACATAATACAAGATGGTTTTCTTTTAATTTTTTTCTTTTGTTGTTTGTTTTCCTTAAACAACAGCAACAGCAACAAAAAACAGGTCACCCACTGTAACATTTCATTAGGAAAGGACTATATTGATAATACAAAAAGGAATTTAGTGAAAGCATTTGTCTCACCTTCTCCACAGTACAGTGCAGGTGTGGCCCAGCCCAAGAGATTCCTTCAGGAGCATGCAGCATAGCCCTGCTCAACAGCCATGTCTTGCTGGGTGAGTGCTTTGACTTTGGGACCAGCAGCTACATTTGATGGTATTTAGGCATCGTTCAAGTTAAATGAAACCTTGACATTGCCTTTGCAATTCTCCTGCACCTACCTTGAGAAAAAATATAAACAAATGCCCGAGTTCTTGGGCTGGAAAGACCAGCCCTAATTTTCTCACACTTTTATCTCATCCATTTATAATTAAACTGTGTATAGTTATACTTTCAGCTGTTCCAGAAGACTGGCTGAATTGGGCATGGCCTCAGAAGTGCCAGCAAAACTGTCAGAACTAGATAGTTAAAGACCAAAATGGCCTTTAACAAAAAAGAACCAGTAACATGCATGGTTCATACTGCATTTACTCTGGTCCCAATTTTTTTGTGATTGCATATATGAGTGCAAAGTTAAGTCCTGCCCCTCTTTTGCATTTACTGGGCCTGCTATGGTTGCTTTCCTAAGGTTACATGCCTCTGAAAGATCCAAATCATGGTTCTTAACTGTTTCGATAGGATAGTGAAGAGAAAGGGGCACTGAAAAAAAATGTGATGAAGAAATAAAAATAAAATTACAAGACTGGTTAGCATTTTTATTCCTAACTGAGAAAGTGTCACCTGCACTCATGTCTGAAACTCCAGGTAATCAGAAAAACTAAAGGCAGCTGCAGTGGCAAACTGAGGTTCCTGACCAAATTATTTTCCGAATGTTTTGCAATGTAGCTAAAAATTCCTTGTACCTGTTATCCCACATTCGAATATTATTAGAATCTAGTGATAATAATAAAATGCACAAGATCACATGCAAAGAGCCTCATTACCTGTCAGCCCTTAGGAGGTCTGATGCAAGGGAATTGTAAATGCATGTCACACCGTGAATACTGAAATGACTGCCATCCTCTGCCTATGGGAAAGTATTTGAACACCATGTGTCAGCACCTTCTGTACCTATTCAAAATAAGGATACTAACAAAACTGAACAAACTGCTAGTCTGGGCATTTCTAATTAGATGTGTGGCATGGAAATATTCCACACAAGAGAGGGCATCTGAATCTGACTCACAGCAAGCTTCACATGTTATTTAGCAAAACTGCTTAGTACAGTTAGCTGTGCAATACAGTTATATAACTTCTTAAAATAATTTGGTTGCAGTGTCTCAGATCTTCAGCAAAGATATTGGAGTGTAGTGGGGACAAAGTATCAAAGATTAAAACCCAAGAAAACTTCCGTATCTAAAACAGAATGAACATGTATGAAAATCATGAACTCAGGTACAGCCATTCATTTCAAAACAGATCATTCAGTTCAAACATTGACGTCTGAACTCTGAAAAAGATTCCACTTTTCTCTTTAGCTCCATTTCCCTGCATACCTTGAAGTACACATTTGTAGACAGATATTCAGAATTCACTTTGTTCTGGAAGGGTTGATCAGAAAGCATTTAACACTTCCTTAGGCTAGGTAGGAAAAAAAAAAAAAAAAAGAAAAAAAGCTTTCTGAAAGCCTAATGTATGAGCTAAGCAGTTAGGGAACAGGGAACTTGGAAATAGAAAGATGAAATCTTTCTAGAAAAATGAAATCCAGACCTCACACTCCCAGAAGTATATAAATATTTATGAATTGTATATATATATATATGTTGCTTAATATTGAAGTCCAAAATAACTCTGGGATCAGAAATCAGAAAACACACTTCTCTCAAACCTATCTCAGCTCAGCAAACTGTAATTGCAGTTACAGCATCTCAGCATTCATACATGCATTCCTGTCTAGATTTCTTTGTTTGTTCCTTTTTTCTTCTGTGGTTTAATAGCTGCAAAATAAGCATTGAGTGATACATTTCACCCCTACTGCCAGCAAATGGCCTGTAAAATGGCCTTTTGAAACTTCCGCTTTGCAAGTTGCTTCATTCCAGGTTAATATTGTCAGATGGGCCTTCATCTGTTGCAACTGAGGAAGTGGTGTCCCATCACCAGAAGATGGAAATGCCTGTTATGGGAGGGCTTGGGTGGAACCACTGCTCTCACACCCACCTTACTTTCAACTTTTATAACTGTAGAAATCAGGAAAAGGACCCAGAACAAAAAGAAATCTTCCCTGAATGAGGTGCCAAAACACAGAGGAGCTGAGGATCCTCTGGTAGCCATAGTTTTTCCTACTTTCTAGCTTCAATCAGCTGCACGTTGTCTATATTAACACTAGGGATCTCCCTACTTAGAAAAGTCCTTTATATCACTTTTGGAGGAGAATAAATAATTCTATAATCCAATCTATAGGAGCCAAGACAACTAAAACAGGTTTTGGTGCACACAGCAGTCTACAAATTAAAATTCTGGGATATGTCCAGAGTGCCTTCTTGCTATAGGGGTGTCCCTGCAATACAGACATTGTCCTAAACCTTTTTGGTTATAAATTAGGTATTTCCCAAATATTGGCATGGAGATAATAGCTTAGAAACATTAATTGCATGTCTGTTTTAGAGTGAAAAGTTGGGCAAGACACTATTTGCATAATCATGTTATTTCTAGGAAGGATACTTTTCATGCCAAAGTAAATACCATTCTGAGAATGTGCTTATGCATTAGACAGGCAACAAGCAATTTGTAGCTGCCAATATGTCCTAAGCTATCAATCGTAGATGCTGAAATTGACTTGGAGATTTTTTTTTTTTTAATATGTATTTCGTTTAATATACAGTAGACACATAACATAATCTGTTTTTAAAAAGACACATCTTTCTTAATTTTCAATTTTATGGCACCTTCACTCAAGTTAGATGACATCTGAAGCAAACAGGGGTAAAAGAGCCTTCCTGTGGGAGTAAACTATATTTACACCCTCTATGAAGTTTTTTTTACTGTACCAGAACAGTCTAGTATAATCAGAATCAGGTGTACTTTTTGCCTACTGTTTTTTTCTGCTGGCTCTACCATTCTTTTTTTTTTTTAATTTTATCTTTTGAAATGCCTGATGATTTCCTAGTTGGCAGGTCTGATTCCCTGGTGCTATATATTTTCCTGTTGATGACTTCTCCTACAGTTCCAAATTCCTCAACTATGTTTAATTTACATTGATCTTCCCGAGACCCAGTGAAATGCAGAGAGAGAATGAAAGCAGGGTACATTGCTGTCTGGAGGTACTTGTATCTCTTTCTAATTTAGAGCAGAAAATTAAATTATCTTAGATTAGGTACCTAAATTTTGGATGGCAGATATTTGGTAAGATGTATCCCACTCATGACACTTCTTTACAAGTATATAGCAATTAAAAAACAATGAAAACAAACATAAATTTTCACCTATCCCAAGGATCCTAAATATTGCAGTGCTAAAACTGTTATAAGTAGCCCCAGGAAAATCAGTCCAAACAGCAGGGAATCCCCCAGAGATGATGCATTTCTCACTGTGCTACCTTTGGATCCCTGGGCCGCATAACATACTGAACACCGAAACCAAATTCAAACCTCAAGTTTTAACAGAAAAGTGAATAGCGATTTAAAATTAGGAAAAGAAAACAACTATTCAATAAAAGCAACAACACAAGTAAAAGTATGGAAAAATCTGAGGCTGGAAAAGAGACCATAAGGGAGAAGGGAGGGTGGCTCTTAGAGCCACCAGAGCAATGGAAACCATTTAGAAAGGAAAACTTCTATTCCTCCCATTAAATTAAATATTCTGCAAGTACCCAAAGATTAAAAAGATACTCCGGGAAACATTAAAATTTTAAGTAACTTAAAATACAGTAAAAAAAAAAAAAAAAAAAAAAAAAAAAAAAAGCCACTTGCAAAGCAACAGTAAAAAGTAGAAGGAAAAAGCAAATTGTTTTCGCACTGTGACCAATTGATCAAAAATCTCAGCCCTGGCAGGAAAAATGAGGGTATAAGTTCAGGAACTACTGATATGTCACAAAGATTGTCCCAGAATTAGTCCTTTTTTTCTGCTTATGACAAGAGATCTCCAGCTGAAGCACTATCCCTCTTTGCAACAACGGGCTGAGTAACAAAATGGAAATTAAAGCGGATTTCATTTTCTTCATCAGCCTTTTCCAGAATCTGCTTGGGGAAATGCATGAGACTGCCTATCTGTCTGTGTGTGAAAACTGGCAGGGTAAACAGGCTAATCAGCTCCAACCATGCCTTTTGCAATCAGACTCTCATGAGAATTGCACACACTTTTTCCACCCTGTTTCTTTTGAAAATAAGCACTCATATTACACAGACAATCTGCATTGAATTAGTGCCAGCTCTGGGTGAACACCAACCCACCCAATTTAAGCAAGTCTGCTCATCAGCTTTGTTTTTTGAATCTGTACAAAACGTGTGCCCCTTGTAGTATTGCCTGGTGCTGCTCGTTTGCTCTCTTTAGGCACATAGGAACAGTATGCCCAGAATATTGCAAATTCAAGCAAGAAGTTGGTTAGCTCAATTAATTTTTATATCAGCACTCAGCTTTTGGCCTCTTTCTTTCCCAGGTAGCAGAACCTGAAAATTAACAAGACACTGTGGTAATTTCACTGTGTTTGTCATTAGAAGAAGCTATGAAACCTTGCAGCCAAAGCCTTTATCTATTGATGGACAATTGCCCAGAGTGAGAGATACTGGGTACAGCAACATCCCCCGGCAGCAGAAGTCCCTTTCAGGGACTCCATCCTCACCAACTGGCATCCTTATGTGTGACCATATACTTTGCAAGGAACTGTCATTGCTCCATGTTGTTGAAGGACAAGCTCTGAAAGGCCATCATATAAAAGGTGTGCTCCCCACTGGGGATTACCACTGAAATAGCAGATTTAGCTATTTAAACACAGGTTAGCATAGTTTTGCCCTCCCTGACAAAAGGTTTGAGGAGCTTTTCAAGTAAACCATGCCCAGGAAGATGTGCAATTTTGGTGGTTACTTCTGTAACAGAGAGACCAAAAAGAACATTATTTCCTTTTTCTTTTTCTTTTTCTTTTTCTTTTTCTTTTTCTTTTTCTTTTTCTTTTTCTTTTTCCTTTTTTTCACTTGTCTTTATGTATTTGATTGACTGGTGCCTCCGTTCTGTATTCTCGGTTAACATCATTAGACACCAGCCTGATTTAGATGAATCCACACAAGACAGCAGGAATGCCTCAGGTGGCTCCCACAGTTCTGCTCCAGGGACCTGTGCTCTATCTGTGCACCCCTGTGTTACTTGCTGGACCATGCAGTTCTGTCTCTGACTATTCCCCTAAGGAGAGTCTGCAAACTGAGTGCATATCCACTTTTACCCTTCAGAAGCACTAGGTTGCACTAGGAGCCTGACACTTAACTGAAGCAGTGGACCACAAGGTGATTAGGTGATAGTGATCTAGCTGTCTGTGAGGCTGCAGTTCTCAGTGTCCTGCAGTGCGACTTCTAATTTATTAATTAACTCAGGTATACAAAAAAAAGGTAAAGTGTATTAAGAATTATAGAGCCCTATTTCATCAGGGTTTGTTCCTATGGCATAATTAAAATGATTCTGTGTTGCTGTTAATTCCTTAAATATAGATTGCTTTCAACAAGGTTTGACTATCTGTTCAGTGTTGGTTTTGACTGAGTGCTGTGACTGCAAGACAATATTGCAGGGCCATCTCATTAGGTGGAGGGATGCTTCTGCAGTCCACTATGCTGAAAGGCACCTTTTATATTTATTTCCACCCCGCCTTTTTATTTTATAGAACATGTTCTAGTTAGAGGCATACATTAAATAAAGTGAATAATAAGTCTTAAATAAGATATTTATTACATCATCACTACCAAATCTGAGTATGCATACATAAGTCAGCTTATGAATGGGGAAGTGTGTCCCCTCTCTTATTCACTCTTTCTCCATTGAAGAATCATAGCCCATCCTAGGCAATATAAATTAAAAACTCTACAAAGCAACTTGCATTGAAGCTGTAAAAATTACAGACATATCCCAGCTGCTTTTATATAATTATTTCAGGGAAGAAGCTTGCTGTAACATGACTGCATGGGCTAGCTATCTGAGAACATGGCTAGCAGGCATCTCACGAGTGCTTGCTTATACAGCAAAAAAGACTCCCCTGGCACCAATTCTTCCCTGTCAGTCAGGCTAGGAACACCGAGGCTGGAGGCTTCCCTACCTGTACTGCTTTCACTTGCTATAGGGATATGTCCCCATAGAAAGGAATATATTCCTTAGAAAGGAATTCAGAACAAAACAAAACTGAGTCATAATGAAGAACTGCTTATCTGTTAAGACTACACAGAAGAAGTGTTCTTCAGCCAGGATGCCACTCACATTAAAATGGTTGTACACAGAAGCCGGTGATAGGCACCCATTTGTGAGAGTGAGATAATGTATTACTTTCCTGAAAGTAGGCAGATTGCTTATTAAATTTAACTTGCCGTCTGTGTCTTCTGGCAATGCCAGTGACAAAACAAACTGCCTGGGCTTGGGCCATATTGGAACAAGAAATGAGGTAAACAATGACATTAAAAAGTAATGCTCTGCGATACTGTTTTAGTAAGTCATTCTAATACACTATTCCATACATGTAAATTATGCGTGATAGGCATAAAAGATTCTTGTTTTGAATTACCTGTGTTATTTGCTGGTCCTTTCAGAGTGTAAATATGACTGGTATACAGGCAAGCTGGCAAGCCTCAGTCATTTTAATTGATTGATATATCTGTCAGGTAAAAGACCCTGTGATTTTGAAACTTCTGGTGTAACCAGATTCAGGGAACAGTGTCTGATGGATATTCATACTGCTAGAAAAATACATACTAAAGCAAAATATGTACACTGTTAATTTTTACACAGCACAAGCTGAAATCCAAGCAACTCATGATGGGTATGAGCAGTTTGAAAGGAAGTGTCTAAAGCCTTCAGTCTCTGGCACAGTCAGTGATGGACCATGTCCAAAAAGTAGGAATTAATAGAATCGTAGAATATTTCAAGTTGGAAGGGAAGCACAATGATCATGGAGTCTAACACCTGGCACCACAAGGAATCACCCAAAAATGAGACACTATGTCTGAGAGCATTGCGCAAATGCTTCTTCAACAACGACAGGCTCAATAATGTGACCACTGCCTGTCCCAGTGTCTGATCACTCTCTGGGTGAAGAACCTTTTCCTAACACCCAGCCTGACCATCCCCTGTCCCAGTTCCATGCCATTCCCTGGGGTCCTGTCTCTGTTCCCAGAGAGCAGAGCTCAGCACCTGCCCCTCTGCTCCCCTCGTGAGAAAGCTGCAGGCCACCATGAGGCCTCCCAGCAGTCTCCTCTTCTCTGGGCTGAATTAAACAACTGACCTCCACAGGACCTCATAGTTTGTCCCCTCTAGACCCTTTACCACCTTTGTAGGCCTCCTTTGGACACTATCTAATAATTTAATGGAATTTTTATACTGTGGTGCCCAAAACTGCACACAGTACTTGAGGGGAGGCCACAGTAGCACAGAGCAGAACAGAACAATCCCTTCCCTTGACCAGCTAGCAATGCTGTGCCTGATTCATATGCATTAAGACTCCATGTGTGTTTATATACGCTAGTCCAAATGGGTAGATAAATGAACAAAATGAAGAAACCAAATGAAATTTAATAAGAGCAAATGTAGAGTCCTGCACATGGGAAGGAACAACCACACATACCAGTACAGACTGGGAGACAATCTGCTGGAGAGGAGCTCTGAGGAGAAGGACCTGGGAGTCCTGGTGGACGACAGGTTGACCATGAGCCAGCACTGTGCCCTCGTGGCCAAGAGGGCCAATGGGCTCCTGGTGTGCATTAAAAGGAGCGTGGCCAGAAGGTGATCCTCCCCCTCTACTCTGCCATGGTCAGGCCTCACCTGGAATACTATGTGCAGTTCTGGGCTCCCCCGTAAAGAAGGCAGGGATCTCCTGGAAAGAGTCCAGCGGAGGGCCACAAAGATGATATGGGGCCTGGAGCATCTTCCTTATGAGGAAAGACTGAGACCTGTGTCTGTTCAGCCTGGAGAAAAGAAGACTGAGAGGGGATCTCATCAATGTGTATAAATACCTGAGGTGTGGGAGACAGAGGGATTTGGCCAACCCCTTTTCAGTGGTTTGTCAGGATAGGACAAGGAGTAATGGCTGCAAGATAAAGCACAGAAGTTCTGCACCAACACCCGAAAGAACTTCTTCACAGTATGGGTTACGGAGCACTGGAACAGGCTGCCCCTGGAGGTTGTGGAGTCTCCTTCTCTGGAGATATTTAAAACCCATCTGGATGCCTACCTGAGCACCTGGGCAGCCTGCTCTAAGGAACCTGCTTTGGCATGGGGGTTGGACCTGATAATCTTTCAAGGTCCCTTCCAACCCCTTCAATTCCGTGATTCTGTGAACAGTCTGGAAAAAAAAAAAAAAAAAAAAAAAGGATTCATGCCTCTTTTATATTCATTTTGCATAGATATGAATGATTATACAAATGCCAAATGATAAAGTATCTGATCTATATATAGGTGTTAAATAAACAATAAATAGTTCCCTCTTCATTTCCAAGTCTAATTAGGTTGATCAATTAAAGAAACTTCAGAATAGCTCATAGCTAGTAAAATATGAAAATAACAGTATTTTTGTTAAACATAAAATACATACAATTCCATAATGTCTAAGTTCACTAATGTCTTGTACTGGTATTAAACAAACAAAAAAGCAAAACATCACCATAACCACCAACAAAAAAAACTTTACAAAGACTGAATGTTTTCCTGCAACAGTTAGAATATCGTATCGGTAACTAAAATCAATAGTTAATTGAATTATAACACCATGATTAGATTACATGACAGCCATGTACTTACTTGTCAGTCAGCTGTAACTTGTGTTAATAAGATTCACTGAGCTCATTATCTTTTGTATACTGTTAATTTCTGAAACAAAACAAAACAAAACAAAACAAAAAAAGAAAAAAAATAAAATAGGACCTGTGAACAGAAAGGATGTTGTCTTGTTAAGCAAATGCCAGATTGTTACTGAACACTGCACAGGAATAATGAAAAGAAATAATCTCCATAGAGAATCCTTTTTTTTTTTTTTTTTTTTTTTTTTTCATATCCATATTCAGGTATTGCTAAAAGTCTTTTAGGCTTTTAATAGGGTGAGGGATGGAAGTAGTTCAGGAAACTGCCCATGATTAAAAATACATATTTTTAAATTTCTGAATGAATCACACCCACCTTGATAATAATGCCACCTCATCTCATGGCTGCCCACTAATGATCAAGAAGTGCCCTAAAATATAGGACCAAAAAAATCTACCTGGAAAATGTAGTCCAGATTTTTACAATACAGGTATGAAATTTTATTTTCTGCCCTCCCATGCCACAGCAGGCAAACATCACTCACAATTCTTACAAACTTATGTATGAGTATCGAAGTGTTAAAGGAAAAAAGTGAAAAAATCGCCAGTAGGCCACTGAAGAACAGAAGATATGATTGAACACACAAATCACAGCCCTGAGTGAAATAAATAAATAATAAATAATAATAATAATAAAAAAGGTTGCTAAGAGTCTGGCTTTTGGGTAAATAGCTTCCTCTTCCAGCATCTGGCAATCAGTTCAACTCCAAGCACTGGAAGGACACATCAGCTGTAATGTAAATGTAAATGTAAAATGTAAATGTAAATGCGAGTTTTTCAGTATTATACGGAGTTTCAGAACACTTCACACAACAACTGTTTTTGTGGTTAATCCCTACTGCACCTGAGGAAAGGAAATCAAGTTACAAGGAAAAGGGAAAACTATTTTCTTCAATGCTTACATGTGATCTCAAGAATATAGTTAATTCAATATAACTATATGACTAAAAAAGTTTTGATTACATTCCTTTCAACTCTACTATAAGAAAGTTTCTTATATCAATCTTTTATTTTGAATACGAAACACACCTCTAGTATGTCATACAATCCTTTGTAAACATTTATCAAGCTTCATCTTGAAACAATTTAGGTCCTTGCTCCCATTACTCTCTTTGAAAGGTTACTAAAAATTGAGGATGTTATGGTTAAGAATTTTCTTTTAATTTACAGGACCTATTTTCTCACCAATTTTATATTCTTTTTTTTTTTTTTCTCTCCCTTTCTCTCAATATTATAAATGACATTTTTTCCTGTACTTGATTTGCAAAAGTTTGGCTTTTTTTTTTTTTCTTTCTGTAATTTCTCGTCATGTTTCTGTTGGATTGGCATATAAGGTGTACAAGATCAAGATTTCAGGGTGGTGACAATTAGATTGTACTGAGCAGAAAGATCAGGCCATCATTTTGGTGTCCAACTACCCTTTTTCTCATGATCTCTCCTCCAACCAGTTGGCAGAGCTTTCCCTGTAGTGTTGAGTTAGTTAACCACTAACTAAAAAACTGTGGGCCCAGAATCTTTCTCTATGGGACATCTCTATTTTCTGATAACTGCTTCTAAGTGCAATTCACTGAAGCCTACTCTACAAATATTTCTTTGTCAAATAATCTTTGTTCTTTTTCAACTCCAATCCTATAATAATTCCAAATGTCTCCCCAAGCTGGGAGAATAAATCTGACTGCACTAGCTCTCTGTCATCAAGACATCTTTATGGTAAGCTACAAATCAGAGTCAGTCTCGATTGAGAGAACAAAAGTTATATGAGTACTATGCTCTTCCTTTCCTTTACTCCTTCAAGATTAAGGAATACAGGCAGCCAAATCTGTCAGGACTTTGCTAAATGTCTGGATAAGTATTCTGATGCTAGAGTATCAAAAAAAAAAAAAAAAAAAAGAAAAAGAAAAAAAAAAAAAAAGAAAAAAGATATGTCTTAGAGAAATACTAGATATATAACTACGAACGGGAAAAAAAAAAAAAAATCAATACTGTATTATTTTTTTTCCTCCTGGTACAAAACCAAATATTACAATACTAACACAAGAGTCTTACCAAGAGTCTCACCACGACCATAAAACCTTTGGACAGTGCTTATAATAACTTATAATAAATAAGTTATTTTGTTGAGCAGTTATGATTGTGCTTTTTATTCTTCATCCTGCAAACTCTATGGAAAACAGGAAACGTCAATAATCCTTTTCTTTAGAAATGGTGAACTGAAAGCACAAGACCACCAAGTCTTGCAAGATCTAGTGGTAGCAAGTTTGTTTACACACCTGTTCCTGTTCCTATTTTCCATTAATATATATGTTGTTACTTTTAGGTAATAACATGTCTCAGCTGTAAGTTCTCAACTAATGTCTCAACTATAAGTTTGTAGAACATGATACTCCAGCCTTTCCTACTGAAGAATCACCTTCTGTTTAAGCACAGTTTTCTGATGCCTGTCAACATCTATGATATGCATTTCTTTAAAGTGATACTATCCATTACACTACTTTTACCTAATTCCCAAGTCTTTTGTTTGTTTATTTTATTTTGTTTTGTTTTGTTTTGTTTCAGGAGGTGCAATTCTACATATTGGTTTTGTGTCATTCAATGAATTATCACTCTGAGATCTGCATGTCATTCTGCATGTGATCTTTGCCAAGAACTTCTGACTGCTGGAAGCCCACTGTGACAAAGCTACTCACAGAAGGCTTCAGTATGGAATGGCTGAAAGCTCTTACATAGCATTTTACGTTGCATCTTACATTGCTGAATACCAGAGCTGGCAAAGGATGCCCAGAGCCTAGAGACGGAAGAGAGCTTAACAGGAGAGCTACTGTAGGCCCACATGGATGAGTTATAGTTGTCCCATCCAGAAAGTCAGACGCATTAGGAGCCCAACTCAAATGCCTCTATGTAAAAGCATGCAGCATGGGGAATAAAAAAGGGGAACTGGAAGTATGTGTGCAGTTGCAGGGCTATGATCTCGTCACAATTACTGAGATATGGTGGGACAGCACTCATGACTGGAATGTGGCCATGGATGGCTTTTTGCTTTTTAGGAAAGACAAGCCCAGAAGGTGAGGTGGTAGCATTGCATTACAGAGCAGCTCTGCCTAGGAGGGAACGACGTGTGAGTCAAGAGCCTATGGGTGAGGATTAAAAGGCAGGCCAACAGGGGTGACATGGTGGGTGTTTACTACAGGCCACCAGATCAGGAAGAGGAAGTGGATGAGGCCTTCTAAAGGTAGCTGCAAGTTGCCTCACATTCGCAGGTCCTGGTTCATATGGGGGGCTTTAACCATCCCAATATTTGCTGGGAAGACAACACAGCTCAGAACAAACAGTCCAGGAAGTTACTGCAGAACATTATGGATAACTTCTTGATGCAGGTAATAGGTGAACCAACAAGGAGAGGGGCACTGCTGGACGTGGTACTAACAAACAGATATTGTCTAGTTGGAAATGTGAACGTTGAGATCAGTCTTGGCTGCAGTGATCAGAAGATGTTGAAGTTCAATATCCTGTGAGGAGGAAGCACGTCAAAAAGTAGGACGACAACCCTGGATTTCAAGAAAGCTAAATTTGACCTCTTCAGGGACCTAACTGGAGGAATCCCCTGGGGCAGGGACCTAGAGGGAAAAGGGCCCAAGTGAGTTGGCTAATATTCAAGCACCACTTCCTCCAAGCTCAGGATCAGTGAATTCCTGTGATAAAGAAGTCAAGCAAAAGGGGGGCAGGAGACCTGTGTGGATGGGCAAGGAGCTCCTGGGAAAACTTAGAAGGAAGTAGTAGGGTGATGGTTGGACCAGATGATCTTGAAGGTCTTTTCCAACTTTAATGATTCTATGATGCGTAAGAAAAGACAGACCACTTGGGTGGAACATAGGAACACTGTCAGAGAATGCAGGGATGTAATGAGGAAGGTCAAGGCCCAGTTAGAATTAAATTTAGCAAGAGACATCAAGGACAACAAGAAGGGCTTCTTCAAATACATCAGCAGAAAAAAATAATAATAAAATAAAATAGGGAAAATGCGGCTGAGCTGCTAAAGGAGGTGGGTGCTTTTCCTGGGTTAAAAACTCTCTTGATGGCCATGCCATGTTGGGGGGAAATGTCAATCTGCTGGAGGGTAGGAAAACCCTACAAAGGGACCTGGACAGGTTGGATCAATAGGCAGAGGCCAGTGGGATGAGGTTCAACATGGCTAAGTGCCAGGTCCCGCACTTTGGCCACAACAGTTCCATGCAACGCTACAGGCTTGGGGCAGAGTGGCTACAAAGCTGTGCAGAGGAAAGGGATCTCAGGGTGTTGGTTAGTGCTCTCCTGAACATGAACTGGCAGTGTGCCCAGGTGGCCAAGAAGGCCAACAACACCCCAGTTTGTAGAAGGAATAGTGTAGCCAGCAGGACCAGGAAGGTGATTGTCCCCCTGCACTCCTCTCCGGTGAGGCTGCACCTTGAGTACTGTGTTTAGTTTTGGGCCCCTCACTTCAAAAAAGACATTGAGGCCCTGGAGCATGTCCAAGGGCTACAAAGCTGGTGAAGGGTCTGGAACACAAGTCCTGTGAGGAGTGGCTGAGGGAACTGAGGTTGTTTTATAGTCTGGAGAAGAAGAGGCTCAGAGGAGGCTGTGGAGGAGGCCGCAGAGTTACTCTCCGCAACTACCAGAAAGGCAGTTGTGGGTAGCTGTGGGTCGACCTCTTCTCACATATAACCAGTGATAGGACTAGAGTGAATGGCTGCAAGTTGTGCCAGGGGAGGTTTAGTTTGGAAATCAGGAGACATTTCTTCTCAGAAAGAGTAGTTAGGCATTGAAACAGGTTGCACAAGGAGGTGGTGGAGTCCCTGGAGTGTTTAAGGAGAAGTGCTTTGTTTCATATCCCAGCCCAAGGCCTCTGTACATTACTGGAATTGTAAAGTACATTCTTCAATCTCAAATCACAAAGTACATTCTTCAGCCTCAAATCATTCACAAACTGTTCTGTATTTTCAACTCTTTTGTGTACCTCTTGATAAGAAACACCTCTCTTAGATGCTTAATTTCTACAGAGAATACAATATCCTTCAGAGTATAATAAACTTTCAGAGTCACCTCCTTATGCCTAAATTGTCTGAAAACTATGAAAACATCAAGTGCTTCAGAACAAGACGTTAGTAATAGATTGTCTTCCTTTTGCCTGTGCTTGTTGGTGTGAATGGAAAGTCAAACTGTTGAAATTCTTTATCACTCTCTTCTGTATTCCCAAATAATATAAACTCTGGAAAAGATGTTAATTGGTCCATTCAATGTCAGCTTCTTACTTCATTTACTGCGTAATGTTCAGGGATCACTGGGACACAGGAGGTTTGAGCTCTCAAGCACACCACCCTCTCAGTGCAAGAACAGCAGTCCATTCCCACTAGAACATACTACTCCAGATCTGATAGCAGGGGCAGTAGACAAACATCTTCTTAGAGGACCACTAGAAAAAAGATAGTAAGAAATCTCTTTACCACCAAAGCTCTGTTCTCTTTATCAGATTCCTCATTTGCAGAGCCAGTTTCAAACAAAATTAATTACAGCTTAAAGTTGTGTTTGTCCTCCCTCCTTCATCTTTTTTTTTTTCCTTGCCTACTCCCCTGATCATGGTTCGGTTCTCGTTTTCTTTATTCTTAAATCAGACAACTTCCTTCCCAGTGCTGCCATGGTGACATCCATGGGGCACCCTCTGATGGTAATTTAGACATCCACCTGACATACTTGAACCAGGAGGGTAGTTCTTTCAGGGTGCCCCATAGTCCTTATGGTCTCTTGTAGTCTAAAATGTCCTCTGCACCTCTCTCCATGCACAGAATAGGAAGCCCAGAAAGGTTAGGCTCCTAAATTAAAAGCCTTGTTTGATGGGATGTATCTGGGCCTGAGAGCAATTGAGATGTAATATTCCTAATGTCTTTGGGTTTGTGAACAGGATCACTATGTTTCCTGCACTCACTGGCACAGATATATCCCATGATAGCAAGACTTCAGAGGAGAAAACCATTCACATCTTACTTTGCAGAACATGCAAATACCTGGGTGTATTTGGGCAAATTTTCAAAGGAAAACCATGAAAGGTGCATCTATATTATAGTATTCTTTATCTATCTGCTCCAAAATTCAGAGATTTAAATGACCCATTTAATCCATATATTCCTTCTATTTATCAGATATGGCTAAATCATTTCAGCTTGTATTTCATAGCAATTGACCTGATTTTACCTATTTCATGAAGTATCAGTATGGTTAGTATTTGGCAAAAACTAAAAAGTGAATGAAAGCAGGCTTTGACCATAGTAAAAATAATAATAATAAAATTAGTAATTAGCATTTAAGTTTAGAAACTTACTCTGTAAATATGAAGCATTACTTACAGCAAAATAAAGATCAACATCTGTTGAAAAAAATATTATTCTAAAAATTTTCATTAGAATTAAGCCTAGTCTGCACACATCTGTCCTACACAGTCCACCTAAACAGTATATCTGAGAAACAATCTGTAGTTGCAATAAAAGTTATACTAAATTATGTATTTCACTTTTAGCACTCCACATGGAAACAATATTAACTCAAAGTTTACAATGCCAAATAGACCATTCTTCCTTTTTTATATAATTATCTATTTTTATTTGACATAAAGAATATTCTTTTTTTTAGTTAATAATCATCTTTAAGATATAACACTTTGTAAAAGCAAACAGGAAACATGATATTTATTGCAACAATAATTCAAATTTGTAGAAATTTCTTTATAATTTCTCAGGTGATTTGGGTATTTAGTCAGGTCACTGTAACAATCTGTCCTGAATCAGGTCATCAAGTTGCCTGGCAACCCCGGAAGTACTGACAAAGGCAGTACTACCTTTCCATATTTTTTTACCTCCCCTTAAAAATCAATGACAGTCTTTATATTTGTGATGTGAGATTTGCTGAGAAAATGCATGAAATTGCCAGAGAAGTGCATTGCTCAAGATATTCAATTTTGAAGGCTGGGTCCAAGCATATCACTCTCTTTATGGTCCCTGTCATTATGGTTTTCCCTACCAGAAGCATTTGTTAAAGTATCATTTACAGAGACACTATTTCATTTAGTATATGTACTTCAGCTCAGCATTGGCTTTTTTTTTTTTTTTTTTTTTTTTTTTTTTTTTTTGAGCTGTTTCATTCAGGACTGAGTAAGAGAGTAAGAGATTAGCCTGTTTCATGACAATATCATTATGATATTTTGTATGCAGCAGTTAAGTTTAGTGTCATGAGCAAGAGAGAGTGATTATGGGGTGAGGCAACCCTGATGCAATACTGTTTGCATTCAAGAATGTAAAAATGTATTTTCTGAACACAGAAAGACTTTATTTTCTGAACACAGCAAAATTCAATGGACACTAAATTCCATGAACACTAAAGTTCATGAACCAGGTTCCTTTTCAGTCAAGAAGCTTTCTTCTCCCAGTCATTTTGCCAGGATTCTGCAGTGCTTATATCTAGTGTTCATGCTTTCATTCTCCCTTAAAGTTTCCCCAGTCTCTCTGCTATTTGCCACAAGAACATACAAGATACCACTAAATAATAGCTATAAAACCCCAAACTCTTGCTAATTTGTAATGATCTGTGTCTGCACTTGAAATCAATTTTGTTATCTGAGCATGCCATTGTGCATCATTTTGGATATCAGTATTAGAAAGAAATCTGGGTCTAAGACAACGTCCTAGCCCTGATTCACCATGGTGTCAACCACACGTCTAATCAAACAACTGGTGTGGCCCTGAGGAAGCCAGGACCTGCTACCTTTCTGTAGAGTGAGACATGGCCTTAAATATCTTTACCCCCAAAACAAGGTGGTGCTATTTTATATTTGTTTTCTTTCCAAAAAACAACAGGGAATATTTTCCATGAGTTGTACAAGTGTAAGAAAACTCAACTGTGGCCAGAAAGTATGTCATGGTGCTGCCATTTTAAAAAAGGTTTATTATCCATCCTTCTTTTCTCAAATTTAAAATTTTAGTGGCAGAGAAACATACATGATTATTGGATTTCAAATTTATAATCTTGCACACCTACTACCATGTAAGAAATTGCAGGTATCAGAATTTGTTATAAGGATTTCAACATTACAGAATAATGGAGAAAGGAAAATGAGGGATAAAATCCTAATTTTAAAAAATAAGAGTTAGAGTGTTTAGGTATTTGTTGATTGTCCCTGCATCTAGTATGTAGGCTGTTTATGTGTGAAATATGGACTGTTTGCCACTTGATTGTATGATTGGTTACCTTAATCATTAGACATTTTTTCTGCTTTCTGGTTTGACAAATGAAACTTGTAAGATAGGTGATGAACAAGGGGTGAATAGTGAAAGCCCCTTTTTAATGCACTATTACCCAAGTCTGAAGGTAAAGATGGGTTTTGTGTAAAAAACAAACTAACTGACCAACAAAGAAAACCAAATCAAACCAAAAGCAAAAACATCACCACCACAAAACCTTTTGTGAAAAGTTTTGACAATTAACAAAATATTATTAGGCATAAATATAGCCAATGTGAGCAATCACTTAGCTTTCAAAACAGTGTTCACAAGTTTTTATAATATTTATATTTATATTTATATTTATATTTATATTTATATTTTATTTTGAAGGGTGTGAGAAGCTGAGCTGAACCCAAAGCTTAAACATCGGTATTTTTTTGCTGTAAAAGTATACTTTTGTATGCTTTCACACATACACTTTCACATTTCACTTACCTTCTGAGAGACATACAGTATGCTTTTCAAAATTCTGACAGAGTCTGTCCATGCAGAAAAAATGATTTCTAGGCTAGTTTTCTTTTTGCAAATCACGTGGAAAAATATAAATAACTCCAGGATTCCCTTATTGGGTTCTTCTGTCTGGCTTCTGTAACCATTTCCCCAAGGGAAAGATACTTGCTCTCCCAGGAAGACTCCCTTTTCCAAACTCTGTCTTATTTAGCCAAAATTCTTCTGATAGCACTGATAAACATTCAGTAAAGACATAATCAGGTAGGTAAGTAATAAAATAGATCAAAAAGCCCTGGTTAGGGCTAAGTTAACAAATTGTCTTTATAGTACAATGTTAGCATTGTACTTGGACATTTCTGTTGCAGAATATGCATTTTATTAGTTACAGTCAAAAAGCTTGCATTAGATTTACAGTAATGGACTGTTATTATTATTTAATTCATGGAAGCAAAAATGAACTATATTAGACACCAATTTTTGATGCAAAACTGCTTTGTAAATATATGCGAACTCAATAATTTTATACTGTACAAAGTCATTAGTTTGGTGATCTTAAGTGATTTAGCTAGAATTAATCCCTCATATGAAGAGCACATTACAGAATGTAAAATAATAGTTTTATATGTGTAAAATATAAAATTTCTGAAGACTAAAAATTATTTCCACATCTCTAGTTCATAGAAATTGCAAAGGAAATCTATCTCAGGAAAAAAAAAAAAAAAAAAAAAAAAAAAAAAGTGAATAAAATGTTTTGTATGTTTGTTCTTTCTTACCCCCATTTTAAATATGCTCATTAGAGAAATCCAGCACATCACAGAATTTGTTGCAATTTTTGTTTTGGAAGGTGAAATGAAGTTGAAAGAATTGAATCAACCACACCTCTTTGTGAAAAACATGTAGCAAAACAACTAATATATAAAATTGCAATTAAAAAGGGAAGAATGCTTCCAAACTAAATATGATGTTATGAAGCTGAATATGTAATGGTTAGTGACTGAGACTGAAACCTTTTATCAAAGGCTATGGTGAAAACTGTGTGTTATAATTACAGTTTTTCTTTTGATCTTTAATCTAAGTGAAAGATTTCTTAAGAGTCTTACAATAACCATTGAAAGTGAGGACACTCAATTTCTACTAAGTGCAGAAAGACAGCTTTTTTAACTTATGCCTAAAATTCAAGGGGAAAAAATGCTGACCTATATAACCAATAAAATTACATCCATAGAGCCACTTAGTTGTCTGTGACGTACCCAGTGAACTACATAGTCAAATACCATTGAAACAGAACATATTACCCTTTAAACCTAATATTCAAGTCTCATATGGCAAACAAGCTTTATTAGCTTTCCATTTAATTCTGCCTTTTGTTATTAACTAAGAATACATAGATATCAATGGCATATCATGGTAAATTAATGGATATAGATAAAATCTATAAATATTCATTATACCTCATTATTGAAAATTAATGTGTAATGTTTTGAAATTAAGGGTATTCACATTTAGAGATATGTATCACTTTTCTTACATATGAGACATAAGAAATAAATTGCTCTAAAGCAAAGTTTAAATTTATTCCAAGGGTGGCCCTGATAGTCTGAAAGTATGTTTTAAATGGGAAATTTTGAAAGACTGGAAAACAAAGACAGTGCTGCTGGTTGGCTTCACACGTGATAAACAGCTGTCCAGGACATTATTTTTAGCAGCTTGACCATTTTTTCATTACTTTGTCTTAAACTCAAAATATTCTATTCTGGTGCTATGTCTGCATCCCTACCTTCTGCAGGAGTGGCTCATGGGGCATGGTGAAGGACATGTTTGCTACTTATATACATTAGTTACCTTTAAGAGAGTAATTTGGCATAGTTCTGGGTGAAGTCAGTCTGTACTTATTGGGGAGGCCACAAGTCACTAGATTTTTGAAAGTGCATGTGTCTTCTAACTCATCTAGAAGCCTTCTCCTACATTTCTGCATTTGCAGTGACATTAAGAGGATTGTTCCGATAATCGCCGAAACTATGGAAGAAGGAATCTGGAGTTGAATAGAAAATTGAAATGGATGTTGATAGTCTGCTAGGAAAAAAATGTATTTATGGTTGTGTCTGTGTAGAACTATGTGGAGTTGAGATGCCTAATTTTTTCTTTCATATAGAAATACTAGACTATTAAAAGAAAAAAAAAAAAACAAACATAAGGATGTATCATTACCTTTCAATCCAACAGCTTTTTAGATAAAATTAAAATTACATCATAATGCAAAAAGTGTAATTGTAGCCTCAATAGTAGTTTCATCATGCTCACTAACTACTGAAGGACTACAAGTCTGAGCAAGAGACAATGTTCAGTATTTCAAAATATTAGCACTAAATTTAATAAATGTGAATTCCACCCCAGAAGCTGAGTGCTTCATTTTCAGGAGTCTCAACAATTACTATCAAAATATTTAGCGTTCTTGTAGGGCCCTTAGGAATATGTAAAACCTCTCCATTTTGGAGTTTACCTTGGACAAGCTCTTGCCCATTTTACCTTCTTTGCCTTCATGCCTGCCTGCTCCTGTCACTCAGCTGACAGTGGGCTTTCTCCATCTCCTCATTCCACACTACTGTTTTTGGGTGTTTTATTGTTTTCTGCAACTTCTACCATCTGGGAAAAAAAAAAAAAAAAAAAAAAAAAAAAGCCTTTTTACATTTTTTTTTCCATTTCACAGAGCTTCCACATACTTTATTTTCAAAGCTCAAATGGAAAGATTTCTCTTACTGTCTTCCTTAATACTGTTTTTATTTCTTCTTCTACCTGCTTTTCAATTTTGAGTTGACATTACTATGTAAGTCAATTCTCACAATTAAGGTATAAAAATATAAACAAGACTCTCTTTCCCTCGAAGATGTGAAAGAAAGTTCTAGTATTGCAAAGACTCAGACACATGATAAAATTAATACAGAGCAAATGCTTTCACCAATTTATTTGAGCTATGTATAAAGTTTGATATGTTCTAGGAATGTGACTTACCTTTGCTATGCAGTAAGAAAGATGAAGACTTTAAAACATGAGCATCATTTGAAAGTGTCCATTTAAACCCTGGAAACCAAATTCTGTGACCTCTTTTGATGGTATTTTTGCCTGATTAATGAAAGAAAAAAAGACTGAAGCATTTTGCTCAGATTAATATCAGTACAAGAGGTACATTCATTCCATCTTCTGTTGTCAGTGGATAGACAGTCAAACCTTTGTTAGACAGTATCCATCCTCCCTTCGTATGGGAGATACAAATCATGTCTTTCTCAAGAGAAAAAAAAATAATCTTCTGTGCTCTTTCGAAAAGAAAATTCTAATGCATTTTGGAGGGCCTTTCACCCTTTTTTATACATGTAGCTACTGCTGACCAAGAAAGAAATATAACTTAGGACACAGAACAGTTTTAGTGTGTAAACTTGTGATGCCATACAATATGTCTTAATATTATAGGTTTAATGCTAACTGTGCCCCAGTAATTTAATAATTCTGTGGGAAGACTGCTGAGTTATAGAGGATATTTGTCATGTGATTTCTTTGTGGCAAATCAGAAATTACAGCAGTGCTCAAAGGAATAGAAATCTTAGATACTCATGACCTTCACTGAAACCCCTTTCGTCACTTGTCAGTTCTTTAAGGGGCAATTTAATTGTAGCTCTTTGGCGGTGACAAGGTAAGTGCTGGCATTTTGGCACTGTCATTCATTAACCTCATGCAATGTCAGCAGCAGTGCCTCAGACATGTCACCATTTCCCCAGTGACAGCAAGCTGACTTTTAGGACATATGTTATTCCAGAGATGCCTACTAGACAAGTCGACATGCTTCACATTTTTATGTATTGGGCATCATTTGTGAATTGTTTATGCAGTTAAATAGTTTCAAGAGTAAAACCAGCTTGTCTAAAAACAGGAGAAGAGAATGTGCTATAAGCAGAAAACTATCTAAATTGTTTATGCTGCTTTGGAACTTAAAACAAACAAACAAACAAACAAAATGAAAAAGTGGATTGAATTTAAACTGATAGGGAACAAAAATCTGCTGTCATAATACCCAAAGGTTTAATAAAATTCTGTCATGCATAAATTTTTTGAAGCATCATTCAATAAATGAAATGCCAGAATGCAAGGCACTCAATATGCATTATAATTATTAGCATTTGTTCTGCATTTCCTATTTCAATGTGCTTGTAAGAAATCAGATTATTAATAATGAATAGATTGAAGGGAAGAATGGGTGCTGAGAACTATTTGCTGATAACAACAATAATTGCCAATGCCTAGAAAAACTGCATATATTTGAATGCACCTTTCTTCTTCTCCTTCTTCATTTGGGCCTCAGAGTGACTGGAAATTCTGTGCAATACAGCAATATAAATGTTAATAATGACAATAATAATAAATGAACTGTTTCTCACTTTTCAAAAAACAGTATGAGAACTAAAGATCACTCAAAAATAATGTTGTTATTATGTTAATATTATGCATATCTCACGATAAAAACACTTGAATCTAGATTTCAAACTCCAGGGACATAAATCTTTTGTCCATCTATTCTTTATCCTTTTTTTAAAAATCTGCGTCCATGTTGAGGCTGGATCTCAAAGCACTCCCATATCTCCAGCCTATACAAAAATCTATTCTGACGATCCTACAGCTTGAATCAGCATCCATTGGAGAGGTGAGAATAATCAGTTATGGAGTTCATTGCCTTCTTAAAAACCATTCAATAATATTTACTGGATACAAAATGTGACTTCTGTCATTGGAGCAACCTCTCAAAAAACATATAGGAAGAAGAAAAGTAGGCATTAAAATGTACTAGTCATTAAAATGATTTTCTGCAAATGCTGAAGGAAATTTTTATGAGACTACTAAACTTTTCCTTTCAGCAGAGACCATATAATGAAAATGTACATATTGCAAATGTCAAGTTATAACGGCACAGAAAAAACATGCAGCTCTTGTATTGAGGTGAAATTGAAGAGAAAACCAATTACCAATATAATTATTGCACAGTTCAGCAGATGAAATTTCTGTCTTAGAAATTTTTGTCATTTTTACATTTATTGCTTATTTCAGTTAAAACATCATACTTCAGGCAAATATCACCAACCGGGCAAAACAGTGACACTTTCCTAGGATAAGACATATATAAGATTGTTTTTTGATAAATTACAAATGCTGCTTTATGGTGCTTGTTTCTTTTTTTCTTTTTTTTTTTTTTTTTTTTTTTTTAATTGTAACTGATTCAAAAGCTATAATTGTTAAAATATTTAAATGATACCCTTTTATTTTCAAACAATTTTCCTTTAATTTTTAATAAATATTGATCATATCACTGTGACTTTATTAAAATATATATATATTCAAAGCAGCAGAAAAAGGTTTGAATGATTTGTTTCTATCAGGTCTACTACTGAGTTCAATAGAAACCTTGTAGGTGAAAGCAAGGACATCTCTGAGAATATATGAGTGGTGTGTAAGCAGAACGACTGAAACCCCAGGTAGGTGAAGTTAAATGAATTGCAGAACAGTTGTGACAGTCAAAAATGGACATTTCAGTGCACTATTACAGTGTGTCTGTAAAGAAACAATATTCATTTCCTAATATTTTATTATACACAATTGTTCAAATTACACACACATAGTTTTGCAATTAAAAATGCTTTCTGTGCTGAAGAAATATTGAACATTTAGAAATCATCAATGGCATCAGCAGAAAAGTAAAAATGACTGTAGCATGGACTTTTCCAGTCAAACATGTTGGAATAGATGTAAAGAAAAGAAACAACAACAATAACAACAACAAAACCACCTTCAATTACAGAAAGGATTCTGTCCACAGAATTCCATACTGCTCAACCAGGCAGTTTAAGAGATCTCTTTTCCAATTGCAGCACTGCACCTTAGAACTGCACTGAGAACAGCGCTTGCCAGGAGGGCCCATTGTACATTCACACAAATTATATGAATTGATCCAACAGTATTTTCTAGAGCATTTCAAGAGAACTTAGATTCCATCTCTGTTTTTTACTTCCCCCCCCCCAACACCCCTCCCTGCTCCGACACACACACATACATCCTGGGGTTGGTAATACTGATGAGTATCACCTTCCATCATACATAAAGATTTGGAGACATAACATTAATTGCTGTCTTGATAGTTTTCAATTTGATCACTGAAAATTGAACCAAAGCAAAAACAAGTGCAGAAATAGCTGGATTGAAAGATTATGATGAATCCCTGAAGTTTGTTTGTTTTCTTCAGTTTTTCTGACACATTTCCAGAGCTATATTACTCCTCAAATAATAAACATAGTATTACAAAATTGTAAAATTTCCTACTGCTAAATTAAAGACACTTTTCACTGCACAAATAAATGAATACAAATTCTCACTGGAAGGAGCAAATCTTTATAAGAAACAGATTGGCAGACCTGATTCTATACTGCTTTGTTTCATTTTTTTCTAAATAGAATGTCATATTCTTTTCTACCTTACATTTATATTGGTCCCCACTTTCATGCTATCTCACTTAGTGGGCTTCTCAGATGATTAATCTTGAAGTAACAAGGCATCAGATGTCTTTTAGCAAGTCCTTTCCTACCTTGAATGGGAAAGATGTGATACTACTGGCCCTGGAGAGCTGAGCAGGTCAATATGAGGGCAGAACTGACTGATTATCTTTACCTTATATACATTTAACCAAAAAGGTGAGAGAAGCTAAACGAGATGATGTTCTGCCTGAGAGCTGGCAGGATAGGAAAACAACAGACAAAGAGATTTGGTCTGTCAACTCCTTCCAAACAGAAGTACCAATTTCACTTTGCTTACTTACCTGCAAAGATCTTGACAAATTTAGCAAACATTGATTAGTTATCCAGGCAAGTCCACAATAAAATAAAAATTTGTTCTACTGAAGGAGAAACAGGAAATAGATGGGACTCTGGTCCTCTTTAACAATCATTTTATCGGAACTGAGTTCAAAGAAATTAAAGCACTTGGTGACAGTCTGACAGGTGACAGAATTCCTCTCCAGACTCAAACACTGGAATGATCTTGTTTAGGTTGACTAAAAATAGGAGCCTATAGCCACAGGCCATCTCTGAGGGTATCTGCATGGGGCTGATAGATGTGGCACAAGACTCCTGCCTTTGGAGTAGCTTCTGAAAGGCCAGACAGGATATCCTACGCTATCTCAGATGGTTTGAGACAACTGAGCAACCCACATGAGGTAAGCAACCCACATTCATAAATGTAGCTGTTTCTGACATGGATTTCTACATGTATATGAGCCAGGTGTAAAGGCACCAGTAACAGTCAAGGGAAATGTGATCAATGTAGTTAATGGAGACAAAAGGGGAATTCAGCTCACTCTCAAGTACTTGTTCATCTGAATTTCTCTCTAGGTTTCAGTTATTATAGTTATTAGATCTTTATGGATGGATACATGGAGATCTCTGAACATATTCTGAACTATTCTTAGGTGCCATAAATATTCTATTCAGGTTTTATGCCTGGTAAAGCTTAGCCTTTCTTCCTATAATATCAGGCCTCATTTTCCATCCACAGAGCAATAAACTGATTATTTGTGGATGTCATAAATATACCAAATATAACAAGAGACAGTCTTCCTTTTACAGAGAAGTAATAGAATATGTTAACTTCGGTATTAATTATGGAGTTACTTCACCATGCAATAAGCCATTATCCAAGGTCTGTCAGTTGGATGATATTTGGTTTACTAACCTCTCATTTTGATAGGAGTATCTCAAACTAGTCTAGGAGAACCAGTAGTTCTAAATTTATGTTGAAACGGAAAAAAAAATGAGAGTAGAAAAGCCCCAGAGGTTGAACAAAAGGGTGATAGTGCAAATAATTTTGAGAGACTCAAAGAGCACGTCAGTAAGATTTAAATGGGAGACAGGAAGCTCAATGTATGTTTTCATAGAAAAATAATCTTTTGTAAATGCAGGACCAGCCAAAATCATAGAAAAGTAATCGGCAGCAAAGGGAGGGAGTGAAAGAACATGATTCAGTGGAAAGAAAAACATTTATAGGAGAGAGGAGTTGGTGAATCTTAAAAGGATTCTGTCTTTGGCTAAAACTCCTATGAGTGAGAGGAAACTGTGATAAAGAAAAGTCTATAAGTGTGTTCTTTATTTTGTACAGGTCTGCATTTCCAATCCTAAAAAGGTACAAAAACTACTTAAGGATAAACATTTGTCTGTGTGCTGTTTTAGCCCAGTTAAGGATTAAGCTGTAAAATGGAGTATCTAGAGCTCTATCTGTGCTAGCTGCTCTACTGGGCTAAAGCTTGTTCTGTGTCCCTGAAGCATCTGGCATGGCACAGCTCACTTCCACATAGATAACCTCACCCAGAAGAGTGGCGACACACCTGCTCTGCCCCCAGTCAGCCCAAGCTGGGTTTGGCTAGAGTCATAATGCTCAAGCAGCTGGGCCTGGCCTGGTTTTGGTCACTCCTCCTACAATGACAACCAGGAGGATGAAGGGAAGGTACTTCCCTAAGTTACTGACAAATGCTGAGCCTTGAGTGTAGCAAAGGTTGTTCTGGCAAGTGGCACTGCATGCAAGCCCCAGGCGCCTGTCCCCACATTAAACACTGGGCTCCTGTGTTCCAGGCTCCTACTATGTGGCAGAAGCCTACTATGATTCACATTCAGGGGATTTGCTTGTTCATGCTAATTTGTTCTGCTAATTTCCCCTCTTTTATTTTTTTTTTAACAATTTATGTGACATTAAAAACTAAACTAAACCAACCAACCAACCAAATAAACAAACAAACAAAAAAAAAAAACATTAAAAATAATATCTGGAACTCTTAGTCTCTTCTTGTTGTCAAACTCAGACAATTTCATACTTTATATACCCAAAAAAGACATGCAGACACTTTTAGAAACCATAAATACACTTTCATTTATTTAATTACTGGTCCTTACACACTTACACCTTTAAAAAAATATACACTTAATATACAAATGAATTGCAGAAGACAAATAAATTTAGTTTAAGCATCAATGACTACGTCTGTCTAGATTTCCATAACAGATAGAGAACCTCATCTGTGAACCCACATTTCTGAACATCTGTAGGTAAAATTAATTTTATACCAGCCTGTATACTGACATCAACATATTTTCAGAAATTTAATGAAACTGTATGCTGCTCTTCTTTACCTGCAGCAAGATTATCAATGCAAATTATGCATGTCACAGAGTGCAGTGACCTCAGGTCTCAAAGTGTTACTGCCCAAAACCCAATACCACATAAGACATACTGCTTTGAGTACTGCACTATTCTCTGGTCCAGGGAGCAAACCAGAGCAAAATGTACTTAATCCAAGCTACTCTTACACAAAATCACTTTTGTACAAGTCTCTGCTCCCAAAATGAAGAGGGCAGGAAAACTGAAGAAAAGGATGCTGAGGGGAGACCTCATTGCTTTCTCTAACTACCTGAAAAGAGGATGCAGCAAGGAAGGTGTTCTCTTTTCTCAGGAGACGAGTGATAGGATGTGAGGCAATGATCTCAAGTTGCACCAGAGAAGGTTTAGATTGGGTATCAGGAAGTATTTCTTTGTGGAACAGGCTGCCCAGGAAGGTGGTAGAGTCCCCATCCCTGGACGTATTTAAGAGACATGTACAAGGGACCTGGTTTAGCAGTGGACTTGTAGTGTTAGGTGGATGGTTGGAGTTGATGATCATTCATTTAGAGTTGATTTAGGTCTTTTCCAACCTAAGTGATTATAAGAATACATTTTTCCCTCTAGATCTTTCCCCATTTTTGTAGCCCTCCTTTGGACAGTCTCTAATAGCTTTATGTCATTCTCATATTGTGGTGCCCAAAACTGCCCACAGTGCTCAAGGTGAGGCTGCACCAGCACAGAGCAGAACAGGACAATCATTTCCCTTGATGGGCTAGCAATGTTGTGCCTGATACACCCCAGGGTACAGGTGGCCCTCCTAGCTACCAGGGCACCCCGTTGACTCATCTTGCCGTGGATGATAAGGCAGACATACTGGATCCAGTTCTAAACTGAAGTCAGTGGCTACAGCTATACTGGTAAATTTTACTCTTCTGGGACACAAATCTGGTCAAAAGACCTGTTATCAACTCTGAAAGTGTTAGAACTGTTCTCTAGAACCATTTAGCTTTAGAAAGTGGCACTGTCCCAGGCAATATTCAGGCATGTTCATGAACAACCTCAGATGGGCAATTTACGCATGCCAACTTGTTCAGGAGAGCTGCAGAGTATGAATGTACCAAGACAAAATCAGCTAGTGGTGGGGCAAGAGGACAGGATGTATACTGTTTTTTTCAATAATATAACTTTAGGATCCTTGCCTACTGTGTAGTATCCATGCCCCACAGTGCTGAATCTAGTGAACTTTTTCAGAACTGCACTATACAGGGAGCTTCAGTGGCTCTGTTGGAGCTAGAAGAGCTTGCATGGGTGGAGCTGAACTTGTGTTAATAATTCCAGCCATGCTATATTTGGCTCCTTGAGCTTTTTGGCAGCTTTCTCCAACAAACATTTATTCTGTTTTCTCCAACACAGATCATCTGTTCTATAACTGATTACATATGGTTTTATGTCAACTGAAGATCTAAAGTAAAATATGTAGCAAATCTGGAATACCACTGTAAGCAAAGTCCCAACACAACAGATAAACACCTCAACCTTATTCAAGAAGGTAGATAAAGTCATTGTACTGCTAAATCCTGGGCACAGTAGGACAGATGTCTGCTGTAAACTGAGTTCAGTGGCCTTGAACAGTTGTATATAAAACTTCAAGACATACTCTGACTGCACATCAGAATGAGTACACGTGTTATGGCTTTTTTGTCATACCACTATGCTATTTTTTTCATTTTTGTTTTGTTCTGCTCTCATTTAATAGGTCTGAGATTCTAAACTATCCACAAAGACACAAAACACTTCATTCTGCAGAAGTTACAGGAAATACAGGTATCATCCCTGTTGCCATTTTCTTCTGTGCCAAGTGTAAATAAAGGATACATGGGAAATCCCTCTCTTGCTTCGAGGTTTTATCCCAGACTTCAGTGAAGGGAGTATCTCACCTTTGGAGAGGAGTGCAGGGGGAGTTCTGAGAAAATACTGTGCACAGCTACAGATGTCAGTAAGAGGAAGAAAGAAGTGGAAAAAAATATAGATGAAAATTAACTTTTATAACTTTTTTTTTTTTTTTTTTTTTTTCCTGATAGAACCCCAGAATTCAAACCATCAAACTTCCCTTATAGCTATAACACACTTTGGATATTTCACAATCTTCCAGCAATTGGTGCTTCTGCTATCCTACCCTGAGAGTAAATGAAGAATCAGAAGCAGGGACAGGCTTAATAATTTCTATACAATTTCAAACACTGCAATGAAAATATATACACCTTTTTTTCCTCAAACACTTCCTGTTCATTTCATTCTTATTTATTCATTGTGTTAGAATAACAGAGTACTTGATATTTTTCACTTAGAGAAAACTATATTATAATTTGCTGTCCCTGTACAGGTTCCATATGGACAAGGAATAATTTGTTTAGAAACCAAAGGAAATAGATCTTTTAAAAATAATCTGTCATCCTGTAATATTCTCTATGGTATTTTGCTTTAAACTCAGTTCTTCCTGATCTCTCTCATTATTCACTGTTGAAATGTCTAATGCCAGAGTTGTAGGCCAACTGGCAGGAAGAATGCAGGCAAAGTATTATTTCCTTGTAACATGAAGTTGGATGTCTCACATTTGCTATTCTCTTTCACACCCAAGGCAAATCCTGAGTTGCATCACAATAACCCACATTGATGAAAGTGCCAAAAAGATATGAAAAGAGAGAAAATGAAAGGCTACTAACAAGGTATATTAAGAAAATCAAGGTCATGCTTTTTATTGTTTTGAAATCTTTGTACTATCTCCCATTTGGTATAATTAAAGACATTTTTTAAGGAGTTAGACTGGAATCTCAGTTGCATTGAAATAAATGGTGAAATCCTAAATATCAGTACCTAAATAAAATACTTATTGCTTTTGCTATCAAACCTTGTAAATTACCTTTTTGCTAACCAAGCCCACTTTTCTCTGGCAACACCTGAGAACTGTAGAGAACAGGGTAAGAATTCATTTTGGTATTACTCTCCGTATACAGGCATCTTGACATAGTAAGACAGAAGAAAGTAAGAGATTTGTCCAGACTTCAGCAGGAACAGCTTTCTGGAGCTCCCCAGTGAAAGCAGCATTACTTAACAGAGAGAAAAGAAAAAGCATATGTATTCTTTGAAGCTTTGCACCAATGTTAGATAAAATCTGCTTTTGATTAAATAAATAAATAACATCTGCTGAAATCTTAGAACAGACATGACAAACTGCAGGCTGAAACACTTTCATATATTTGATGATTTGCATCAGGCATATGTAAGCATGACTCTATCAGTAGTTCTGAAAATAAGGGTCAAATTCAGCTGTAGAAATGAGGATCACAACCAGAAGTGGGAATTATCAGCAGAAGCCTAAAAACCACTGCTATGTATGTTAAGCCTGGGTTGTATTTTCAAGATGTTTTTCTATGTTTTGTATGCTAACCAGTGTAGCTTTCATACTCCAGACTTCTTTCTTCTTTCTTTCATTTTTTTTTCTTTCTTTCTTCAGTTCTTTAGTTCCAGGCTTTTTACTTGCAGACAGCACTTGAGTTAGTATATTTGGGATGAAACTCAACCTCTTCTCCCCTGATTAATACAATTCCCTCCTCCTTGGGTAACCAAAAGTTAATACTTTCAGAAAAGCCTCCCCTTCTAACACTACTCATAATTTTTCTCCTCTTTAGTACACTAAAAACAAACAAACAAACAAACAAAACAAAACAAAACAAAACAAAAAACTATGTTAATCTCACCTTTCTTTCTAGAATCATATCTCTGTGGTTTTCACTGTCTTTTGCATGCATGTGAGAGGAGGGGTTTCTATTTTTCTCTTTGTTCACAGTGTATTTGAACTTAAAGATGAGCACTACTGACATATTCATCCAGATCTACCAAGTTACAATTACTTGTACAAGTCTTCTGTTGTCTATAGGATACTGACATATGCTATAATTATTGTTCCATCACTGCCCTTAAGAGTGAACATCTGCTCCTACCCTATCATCACAGTTTTAATCTTGTAGCTCCTGTTTCCTTGAAGAGAAATCCAAATGAGACAGACCCTGTCTTTTACTTTTCTCCAGATTTTGAACAGCTTCCAGGCTTTCACCAGAGCAAAGTGAATACCTCAATCTCCCACCAGTATTCATTTAAATGAAAAACTAAATTCCCTGTAGCTGTGCTTGAGCCTATGAGCAGATGGAGGGAGGTGGGAATCCAACTTGCTCACAGGCATAAACACAGTAATAGCAAATTGAATTTTCTATTCAAGAGGTGGGGTCAGAGTGCTCATAGAGCAGCCAGTGGCTCATAGAGCCACTCTGCAGACTATAACAAATGTGGGGACTGTAGTATTTACATCAATATGAAACTTCTACCCTTCAACTCAAATGCAACTTTCTCTCATGTAACCTTTCTTATATATGCTATAAAGCCTCTTTTTGCTCCTGCCACCTTGACTCACTCTACAGTCTACCTGTGGAGTTTTTTTTTTTTTTTTTTTTTTTTTTTCGTTTGTTTGTTGTTTTGTTTTGTTTTAATTTTTGCTGGTACCCTTTGCCCAGGGTAAATTTTACCCATTGAAATCACCAAGGGCAGAAACAAAAATAAAATATTCTCCCAGCAGATCACAATTCAATAGTAAATAATATTCAGAGCTACATGAGATAATGCTTTGCATTTTTAATGAATTTCTGTGATGAGAGTGGACAACCAACCATACACATTCAACATGGCATTGCTAAGGAGCCCTTGTCCTTCCAACATTTACCTGTACCTGAAGAACACAGAAGATACAGCCCCGTTGATACAAAAAATACCCACATATAAAAGAATGAGTTGCAACCTCAAATGATGTAAAACTGAGTTCAGTCAGACCCAAAATGCTGAATGGGAAAACTGTGCCCCTTTCAAACCTTCAATGTGAAAAGAAAAACAAACAAACAAAAACAGAAAAAAAAAAAAAAAAAAAAAAAGAATAAACAGTAACTAGAATACAAACACCTTTGCATATTGTCATGCATGAAATTCAAATCTGAATCCTGCTTTTTGGTCTGGCTCACCAGAATTTAAAACTACACCAGTGGTGCCAAATGGTATTTTCTGCTTTTGTTCACCAGCCCCATCTTCTTTGCCTTGGAAAATGGTTTTGTAAGCAGTACCCACAAGAACAAAGTCTCTTATGTAAATTCCTGCATTGTAGCTTTAAAATGTTGCCTCATATAATGAACTTCTTACACTGAGAAATGAAAAAAAGCACCAGTCATAATTTCAATACCATCTTTCTGCTTACTTGAGGGTGACAGCTGTCTGTGCTTGTTGGGTCTTTTCAATGCCACATTACATTTCACCATTTCTTTGGAAATACTGTTTGTCTCTTGCTTTACAGTAAATATTTTATGATACATTCAACAATGAGAGATGTAATTCATTTGAATGTTTTTTAATCAAACTTTTTTTTTTTTTTTTAGCTGCTGATGAAGACTGAGTGAAGCGTGCTTGTAATTTTAAATCAATCTCAGGGATAACTCTGGTAATGTCTCAATTTCTGCAACATTTGGATCTCAGTTATAAACACCAACATTTACAGGAATATCATCACTACCTTAATTTAAAATGACCTGGAAAACCATTTTAAAATAATTTTATAAAAAGCTTATTTTAACCTGTTTTTCTAAGGAAAGATGGCATATGCAGTTATAACTCTCCAAACCAGTCTCTGAGTTTGTTCTCTGCTTTCAAATCTCATTTAATTTCAACAAACTCCAGTAGGAAAGTAAAAAGCTCAATGATATTAAATTCCTACTTAGTTCCTAAAGGAACTTACCATATAGAGGAAAGACATCCAAATTAGAGCATGCACTGAGGAAAAAGTCATGCAGTCAAACACAAGAGTCACCACATGGGTAACAGCCACACAGAAAAGTGTTTTTGTTTGTTTGTTTGTTTTTACATTTTTATTATTATTATTCTGCTGTTTGTGGAACAATTTGTTTTTCAGAAGACATCAAAGTAAAATGCAGTGCATTTTGTAGGACTTTGATATGGTAGGTCTCATTTTGTTCTTAACACACAGCTCTGAATGCAGGAAGTTCGGAGTGCAGTGAAGTGCCACAAGACTTCTCCTGAGACCAGCCTCAGAAGGGTTTCTACCTCAGACCTCTCTATCAGAGAAAATCACACCATCAATAGCTGTCTGCCTTGCAGAAGTTACATCAGACCTTCCCCTCTATCAATGTTGATTGCAAATGTATGTCTGAAATGGGACTCCTCATGTCATTCCTTTGTTATCTGCAAATGGTTTTTAACTGGTAAAATGGGATACCTTGCCTACCCAAGAGTTTTGATATTCATGTCTGGTGACAATGAACCAATGTAGGTCTCATATAGTACAGGGCATTGCTTTAGGTCACATCAAAGGAGGTGGAGGTATGATGTGGTGCAACAGCACCATCATGATTCCCTAAGAGTCTACAATTTTTAAAAGAAACATGTAGAAATGAACATACATTTGCAAATCATAAAGAACATTTATGGTGCACATTCACAAAAGAGACAACTAGCAAGAGAAAAATATTTTTAAAATACAAAACAGATTGACTGTGTAAATGCAAAATAATGCATTTCAAGTACTTCTTGTGCTATTTATGTTTGCTCTCTCATTACATCTTCGCTGCATTGGTTTGCAAACTGCTAATGTGTTTGCTTTTCCTTAAAAATACTGAAACATAAAATAATTCACAGAGTATACAGCTGGCTAGGGCAGGCTTAGGTAGGACAAAAGGGTTAAAATGTGAAAAGGTTTTGTTCATAACAGGAAAATTTCTGGGTTCCCCTTCCTTCCCCAAGAACACAAGACAAAAATGTTCAGAGCAGGGTGAAAGTACCTCAGCAATTCTGGGCAGAAATCTCATATTCCATAACCCCTCTACTTTCAGAGAAAAAACAAAAAAAACAAACAAACAAACAAAAAAACACAACACAAACAAACTGTGCTTATCATCCCAAAGCAAACAGTTCACAAATGCTAGCATATAACAACATTTTGCCTACAGTGATACTTAAATAGGAAAATGCTACTGGAAACCCTTGTTTATATGGATTTATACCAGTTGTACACTGGTTTAACTTGAAGATTACTTGCGCCAGTGGAAGAGAAATAATGCGATTCAGGAAATTTGCTGGAAAAATAAGAACAGCACACACTTTATATATTCAATGTTTTCATTCTGAACCAGAGAGGAAAAAATATATGTAAAATCAAATAAAGCAACATTCAACATGCTTCTAAAGGACTTGGAGTTTTCCCTGATTAAAACTTTGTAGTTTGATGGGCTAGTTTCTTGGTGTATATGTACCTAATTGGTTATTTTATTTGTTGCTTAAAATTAAAATATTTATAAATACAGAATTACGCTTTCATCAAGGTCTTCTAAAATACAATAATTTAAAGATGCAGGACATTTAAAAGGTACTCCTTTTTCAGCATGAGTGCAATAAGCCTATTAAGCTTATAGCATGAAGTCTTACCTGAATGCTAAATCCACAAGCAAGGGCACCAGTTTTCAGGAAAAGGGCACCACATGTCAGGAAAATGGTAGACAAGAACCACAGGAGCACAGAGCACACAAGGATGCTGTCACACCAGTGATACCTATGAGCAAACATCAGGATATTGCAATATTGCCCCATCTACAGCTTTGAGGGAGGACACTCTCTAGTAGTTGTGATGGCCTCTTTGAATTTGCAGGAAAGATGAACCTCGATGAATCCCCAGGTAATTCTGCAAAGTAAGCCAATAAATAAAAAAATAAATAAAAATAAAATAAAAATTATATAAAATTGTACTGGGTCTGGCTGGAATGTTAACTTTCCCGGCAGCAGCCCATACAGTGCTGTACTCTGTACTTGTAGCTGGAACAGCAGAGTTATCAGTTTTGTGTCTACTGCTGAGCAGCAGTGGCACAGCATCAGGCCTTTCTCTAACCCTCCTAGGGGGTGGGCAAAAAGTGAGGAGAGAAACATCACTAGGGCAGCTGACCTGAACCAATCAAAGGGATATTCCATACCATGTGATGTCACACTCGGCAATAAAAGGTGGAAACAGGAAGAAGAGGGGAGGGGTGGGCTCTTGTTGTGAAAACATCGGTCCTTCTCCCGAACACTAGCTATGTCCGTTGAGGTCCTGCTTCAAGGGCGTGGTCAAGCATCGCTCATTTGTGGGAAGTAGAGAGTAATTTCTTTCCTCTGCACTTCCACATAGCCTTCATTTGTTTTATTTGTTTGTTTTCCTCCCTTCTTTTTATTTTTTCCCGTTCCCCCCTCCCTTTTCCCCTCTGCCTTTTTATTTCCCTTTAGTTAAATTGTTTAGTTCATAATAATCTTTATTTAATTATTATTATTATTTCCCTTTAATTAAATTATCCTTATCTCAACCCGTGAGTTGTTCTTTGCTTTACTTCTCCCTCTCCTCATCTAAAAGAGGGGGAGTGAGAGAGCAGTTGTGGGGTTTAGCTGCCCAGCACAGTAAAACCACCACAAAAATAATCCCCAAAAGAACATCAGAAAGGATGCTAATAACGTATTTTCCACTATGTCAATAAAAATATTCCTTTCTTCTTTTCTGACTGCAAATATATGAATCAGTTTAAACTGATATATTTAAGGGATTAATAAAAGCATACATATTCATTAGTTTTCTACCAAGAGTAAAAGTCTTTAAATAATAAACAAAAATCAGTTCAGGCACAAAGTCTTAGAGATTATTTTGGGGGCAGAAATAGAGAAAGGACTGGGCATAATGACATGTCAATGATTGTTCCTGGAAATAAATAAATAAATAAATAAATAATGTCAATAATGATATAGATTTAAAACTAAATAAATAAAACAAAGATTAGATCTGTAAATTCACTTCTCACTTCCCACCCATCATTTTTTCCACATTGGCAAAGTACTTTATGCAATAAATTAAAATTATCCACAATATGCAAAAGCCTTTTCATATTGAACAATCTGGAAACTATTTTTTTTTAAATAAACAAGTTGGATTACTCTTTGATGTTACCTGAAATATAAACTGCTGAAGATTTGCATGCTAAAGTTACTTTTGCAATTGGTAAACTTTCATGCTGGGTCTTATGTAAAATGACTCCTTTATAGTCTGGATGCTTTATTTTTTTTTTTTTTATTTTAAAGTTAGTCATAACTCTTGTTATGACTAACATAACACATGTTATGTTAGTCATGTTAACATGTTACATAACACATGTAACTCAAAAGATTATGCTTTGGAGTTGAAAAGCAAAGTTTTCCTAAATTCATCCTACTGAGGCCATTTGAACTTCATTTACAGTATCAGCTGCCCAAATTATTTCAACTATACTGTTAGGATAATGAGGCAGATTTTCTGTCAGTGTCATTGTCATGATACACTACCTTTTCTCCATCTCAGAATTATAACTTCATTCTCCCAGGAAATCCACCAGATAGAACTAAATATTACAAATACTCAAGGACAAAAAATAAACACAGTAGTTGATGGTCAAATATTAAGATGACAACAGGCTAGGGCTGGAAACCTGAGTTGTATATGCACACAAAAACATACAAAAATACACACAAATACACCTTTCATTGCAGATACAAAACTTCTGCAGGAGGCCTTTCTGGATCCTCTCAAAATAGAGCTTCAAGTATTTTGATTGACTATGATGCAGAAGAGAATATATGAAAAATGTTCTCAGGCAATCTGTTTAAAATATATATATGACTTTTTTCTTTGCTTTTCTACATGTATAATATCATTCACTTTAATTGCTTCAGAAGCCACTCAAACTGTCTAGAACATACAAACAATATATAAAGTGTTCCCTTACCTTAAAACCCATCATAAAATGTATTTTTTTTTTTCTGCAAGCTGAAGGCTCTCACAATTCAAAGATCACCATGCATAGCAATAAGGTGTTAGAGTAGCAAACTGAAAGAATTCTCAGGCTCATTAAAAGTGCTAAAGCATTCTCACAGGTCACTGAATTGTCCTGCACTTCAATTGAAATCTTAAACCCACCACCTGCTTCCTCCTTTCCCTGTCCTTTCTCTATGTGCTGTGATAGGCCCTGTTCTTTTATCTCCCAGAGCATTTTCTTTTTCTATGTTCTTCCTACACTTCAGAGGAGTAACTCCCTTTCCTCCCACATTCCCTTTTTACAATGCCAAGGCTTGGTTTACATTAAATAAGAACAAGGAACACAATTAACCCTGTACTTGCTATAATCCTTGAACAAAGTTGTACCTTCGGTGAATGGAGCCAAGTCCAGTTGGAGGCCAGTCACTAGTGGCGTCCCCAAGGGCTCGGTGCTGGGGCCGGTCCTCTTTAATATCTTCATCGATGATCTGGACGAGGGCATCGAGTGCACCCTCAGTAAGTTCGCAGATGACACCAAGTTAGGTGCGTGTGTCGATCTGCTTGAGGGTAGGAAAGCTCTGCAGGAGGATCTGGATAGGCTGCACCGATGGGCTGAGGTCAACTGCATGAAGTTTAACAAGGCCAAGTGCCGGGTCCTGCACCTGGGGCGCAATAACCCCAAGCAGAGCTACAGACTGGGAGAGGAATGGTTGGAAAGCTGCCAGGCAGAGAAGGACCTGGGAGTGATGGTTGACAGTCGGCTGAATATGAGCCAGCAGTGTGCTCAGGTGACCAAGAAGGCCAACGGCATCCTGGCTTGTATTAGGAACAGCGTGACCAGCAGGGTGTAGTGGGTTTACGTGGCAAGGTTTTGGTAGCAGGGAGCCATAGGGGTGGTTTTTGTGAGAAAGTTCTAGAAGCTGCCCCATGTTTGGGAAGGGCCCCATTGTTTTCCAGATCCGAGCCAATAAGCGATGTTGTTTTGCGCCTCTGTGAGAGCATATTTAAGACAGGGAAAAAACACTGCGCCACACAGCAGCCGGGAGAGTCAAGGGAGTGGGAGAACAGCCTTGCACCAAGGTCAGTGTAGAAGGAGGGGGAGAGGTGCTCCAGGCGCCGGAGCAGAAGTCCCCTGCGGCCTGTGGTGAGGACCATGGTGAAGCAGGATGTCCCCCTGCAGCCCATGGAGTACCACGGTGGAGCAGGGTTCCACGCTGCAGCCCGTGGAGGAGACCACGGTGGAGCAGGTGGCCTTGCACCGACGGAGGCTGCCGCCTGTGGAAGACCCCTGCCGGAGCAGATTCCGGGCCGGACCTGTAGCCCGTGGAGAGGAGCCCACGCAGGAGCAGGTGATCTGGCAGGAGCTGCTGCCCGTAGGGGAGCCAGGTTGGAGCAGTTTTCTCCTGAGGGATGGACCCCGTGGTACGGACCCATATCTGGAGCAGTTCTGGAAGAGCTGCTGCCTGTGGGAAGCCCACGCCGGATCAGTTCATCAAGGACTGCATCCCGTGGGTGGGACCCCACAGCACAGGGGACAAGAGTGACTGAGAAGGAGCGGCAGAGAAGTGCTGTAGACTGACCATAACCCCCATTCCCTGTTCCCCTGCGCCGCTCGGGGGGAGGAGGTGGAAAAGGGGTGGATGGGGGGGAAGGTGCTTTTGGTTTTTTTTTCCTTTGTTTTCTCACTTCTCTCGCTTGTTAGTTGTAGGCAATAAATCTTACTATCTCCTTATGCCGAGTCTGTTTTGCCCGTTACAATAATTATTGCGTGATTTTTCTCGTCCTTATCTCAATCCTTGAGCCCTTTTCACATATTTTCTCCCCATTCCTCTTTGAGGAGGGGGAGTGAGAGAGCGGCTGTGGTGGAGCTCGGCTGCCCACTCGAGCGGAACCACGACACAGGGCTAGGGAGGTGATCGTCCCCCTGTACTCAGCTCTGGTGAGGCCGCACCTCGAGTACTGTGTTCAGTTTTGGGCCCCTTGCTACAAGAAGGACATCGAGGTGCTTGAGCGGGTGCAGAGAAGGGCGACGAAGCTGGTGAGGGGCCTGGAGAACAAGTCCTACGAGGAGCGGCTGAGGGAGCTGGGCTTGTTCAGCCTGGAGAAGAGGAGGCTCAGGGGTGACCTTATCGCTCTTTTTAGGTACCTCAAGGGAGGCTGTAGCGAGGTGGGGGTTGGCCTGTTCTCCCACGTGCCTGGTGACAGGACGAGGGGGAATGGGTTTAAGTTGAGCCAGGGGAGTTTTAGGTTAGATGTTAGGAAGAACTTCTTTACTGAAAGGGTTGTGAGGCACTGGAACAGGCTGCCCAGGGAAGTGGTGGAGTCACCATCCCTGGAAGTCTTCAAAAGACGTTTAGATGTAGAGCTTAGGGATATGGTTTAGTGGAGGGCTGTTAGCGTTAGGTTGGAGGTTGGACTCGATGACCTTGAGGTCTCTTCCAACCTAGGAAATTCTGTGATTCTGTGATTTTATCTGGCTGAGAATATCCTCTTAGCTCAAGCAAAAATAAAGAAATAAATTGAAAGCTAGAACATGCTCACATGCTTGCCTTTATGTTTTTAAGATTGTTCATCAAAGAGGTTCATGCTTAGAAAGGTTTTCTTGCAAACCAGGAAACTCTGAGGTTGTAAAAGTCATGACACATTGAAAGAAAATTGGGGGGACTTTTTACATGGGCAGATAGTGGTAGGGCAAGAGAGAATGGTTTTAAACTAAGAGATTTAGATCAGATGTTATTAGAAATACTTAGAGGGTGGTGAGGCACTGGAACTAGTTGCTCAGAGAAGCTGTGTTTGCCCCACAAACACAGGTGTTCAAGGCCAGGTTAGATAGGGCAACCTGATCTAGTGGATGGCATCACTGCTCATGGAAGGGGTGTATGGGAACTAGATGATCTTTAAGGACCTTTCCAACCTAAGTCATTCTATGATATTTTATCTATGATATTTTATGATATTCTATGAAACCTGAAAATAAGGATAGTTTATTGTCTCTGTTGCTTACAGCATGTGGCAAAGTACCACCTGTGTTGAGAGAAATCATTTTATCCATCAATGCAATACAGCTGTGTTGAGAAAAATGAAGCTAGTTTATTTTGTGTGTCTTGCCTGGAAGATCACTTGGGTACACAACAAGTCTTACTCTTCTAAAAATTTGGTTGCAAGGTTTGTATTGTCTGTCCCAGAAGTCATCCTTGTTTGACTTGGATGTCTGCCTGTTGACCAGTATGAATAATCAAGAATCCTTTTTTTTTTTTTTTTTCTTCCCCCCCCCACACTTATGCTCAAAGATTAAATCTCACTTCCACTGGAGTTGTGGTAAACTCTAATTTAATGGTTAAGCCTCACTCCTATTTGATCTGGATTCTGCAGTTGATGAACTCTAACCATAATCTGATGATGACATGTATGTACCATGCAGAGGACAGGGGACTGTGGATACATGTTTAAGTTAATGTAAGTAGTTGTTTTCACATTTCGAAATGTATTATAAGCATCTGGAAAAAATATTTTCATTCAATATAGAATTATAGTGTTATAGTGCAGAGCTCTATCTTACAGTTATCTCAATGGTCCTGGCTCTCAGCTGGATACACCCTTAAAATGTACAGTAGCCAGAAATGCCAAGAGTGCTTTACCACTGTACTTTAAAAGGAGAAGTTACACATTTTATAGGGATATATCCACTAGAACCAGCCTGCAGATAAGCACCCAAATTGTAAATTCAAGTAGAAATAAAAGAACAAAAAATAGATAAATGTCATTTAATAATTCATATTTTTTTTCAAAGTTCTTAAAAGTCTTCCCCCCCACACTCTCCCAAACACACACACCATTTCCTTATTTTCTAATTTCGGATTATACAAATGTGCAAGATTAGAACAATCAGAAAGTTCTGTGAGAAACTCTGTTGGAGTTGAATCTCACCCATATTGATAATCTGCTGTAGATGTTGCACTACACTGGATAATGCAAAGATAAATAAGAATTTTTCTTTGGATCCACAAGTTACTAAAAAAAATACTTCCATCAAATAGTTTGACAATAGTTTGACAATTACAGTTTGACTGTAATTCTAAAAAATAAACATTCTAAAGGTAGTAAGTTCTAATAGGTAGAATAATAGTTAGCATTCATTATGATATACTCATGACAATAACCTTAGTTTTAATCATAAAAAAAAAAAAGAAAAGAAAAAACAAACAAACACCACCAACAAGAACGACAACAACAACAAAAATGTAGTAGTAGTGTTAGTTGATGCATGAAGATCTTTTTAATGATAACCACTATAGATCCATTTGAGTTATAGGAGAATGTGATGACAATCAACAAGCTAGTTCTGCTAATTACAGTTGCAACCATAGTCAATCCACTTGCCTTGCTTTCACTGCTCCATCATACACTGTTTTACAGTTTGTTCTTTCTGTCACCAAACATAATACATGGTGAACAGATGTGATTTTGGAGAACTCTGCCAAATCTGCATTGTACTTCTGTTATGTAAATTACTTTTTTTTTCCTATGATGGAGACAGCCCAAGCTCTTCACTAGAGATCATTAAACTTTTGGCTTTGGAAATTTCTGGACCTCATCCAACTTTGTTTTCTATATATTTCACTGGTGTTGGGGAGGGTAAGATTCTTGCATTTTCTCTCTTTCTATGGAAGCTACTTTTCCATTAAAAAAATGATAATCCATTTCCTCTCTTAGCATGCCCCAAGCTACAGTTGGAAGAAATATATTGTGTTTTGACCCATGTATCTGCTTTTGTACATCAAGAGTTCATTGTGCATTGAATGTGTGAGATCCACCTTTGCCTTATAATACTTTTTACCTGCTAGTTGATTATATGACACAAAGAAAGCTTCCTTCAGAGGATGTCTCCATACCGAGTACTTGCTAAGAAAGCTCTCTGAGTTAAATGACTCAGTGAAAACATTTTTATCACCTTGGATGTAACTGCAGTAATCAAGAAACTTTGTAAATGTATTTAATGCCATTCCTGGAGGTGATAAAGCTTTATCAACTACAACATTTATTTTCCAATACACAACATCCCATACTAAAGAGTCTTGTTGATCTTCTAACGAAGCAATGTTTCTCTTGCATGATCAGGCAGCTGAAATGACTGGGTGACAATGTCAGCATACAAAAGACTCTATTTTGAGTCTAGTTTGGAAAAAAAAATAAAATTATAGCCTTTAAGATTCACTCTTAAATCAAAGTATCTCAGTTCTTATCCTTATAAAACTAGATGAACATTTATTTCATTTTACTGTCAATTCCAAAAATACATGGGTAAATCCGGAGAAACTGTCAACGACATGGTCTTATTATTTAAAATAAAAGAGCTGTATGAGCATAAAACTGCATAACAGAGAAGTCAAGATTAATGATGTTGTGCAAGAATATCAATAGCATAACTGAGATCAGAATCCGGATCTTCTGTGTTTTCACTTCTCTTTATTTCTTATTTCATAAGGTTTTATAGACTGGATTCTCAGATGGCATAAATCTGGATTGATTTCTGCCTGGCATCAGATCTAATAGATCCTGCTGTGTGTGCCTAGCTGTCTCATTCTCTGCTATGGAACTATCATGTCAAGCACGTGTAGTATCCATTTGCTTGAAATGGAGCACGATTTACAGCTAAGATGTAGAGATAACAGACTTGAGAATAATGTGTTCTGCACAGCAGAGAGTGTGTATTTATGAGGTCAAATCCTGTCATTCTTTTGATCTAAACAGTGCTTAACTATTGTATTAGACTCCAAGAACAGGTTTATGTTATGCAGGAGAGCTTAGGATGGAAATCCTCAAATTAACTCCAGCATGGTGCTCAGCACCAATGTATCATAGATAGGTAGGTAAAGCAGGTAACTAATCTGCAGAAAACTGTGTGCATCATACTCCATAACACAGCATGCCAGCACCCAGAGGTGTTCTGTTTGTGAACCCCCTCCTTCTCTGTTTCACTAAGAAACTCTCACAGTAGGAGGAAGAGCTGTGTATGCAGCTAGTTTACAATCTATTGTAGTTTTTCCCTTAAATGGCCAAAATTGTCACAAGCAAGTTTATGAAAAACAGAGCAAAATCTCTACTGACTTCAGAAACCAAAAGTAGGCTTAAAACATCTTCTCTTTATCATGCACTGAAGCCCAAAAAGTCCTGCAGATTACAATACAAATGTATGCTAAACAAGGAATCTGGTTGTCTCTGCTTTGACTTTTTGTCCACAAAACCCAATACAAAATTCCATGGAGAAATGGATGAACATTCATCAGGATTGTAAACACTTTAGGCTTCATAATGTAAGTTACTGCATATTTCCATAAGGGTTAGTGCAACAAAACCCCACCTTCAAGAGTGTGATATTCATAATAAAGTCTGGATTTTGCTGCCTGGCCTAGCTCTGAATTGATCAAGATTTTCCAGCATGCTCAGTGAAAATGGGAAGCCATCATCCATAGGCTCATTTACAGAGCATAGGCTTCTTGCATATAAGCTGTTCCCCAGTGGAACAGGTTTCTTTTGGAACTATATGCCATTTATAATTTAGAGCTGCCTTGAAGCTGTTCTAACTTGCACCAGGCCTTGATCAGTCATAGCTAGGTGAATCTAGGAGCAGCAGAAACTGTTGTATTAGCAAATCCAAGCAAAGGAACAAACTAAAGGATATTACAGCCCTTTGGTTTCCATAGTGCAGACAGCATAGCTCTTGGGCTTGTGCCCACTACTTTATATGGGAAAAATGGGTAAACTGTTCCTCACAGACAAAACCTCTCTTACAATAATTCATCTGTTACTGTGCTTCTAAATTATTCATTTTTTTGATTGATGAAAATATGCTAATTAAGAAATTGCTGTTAAAAAGGTATAAATATATTTCATTGCCTAAAGTAATTAGAATAAGTAATTACTTAAACATTATGATTTAAAATTAAATTTCTTTGATAGAAAGCTGAATGAGGAAAAGACACCTAATGGGCCCCGTATAAACTGCTCAGCTTAATGGCAATTCTTTTTCTATTGTTTACATAAAATATACACATGCTTGGCATTGAAATTAGTGAATTTGAAGACTATCTTTTGCTTTCTTCATTCATCTTTGTTTTGATCTTGTAACAAATGGAAAACACTGGACATAAGTCAAGCAAGCAATTAGACACATGCTTGCCTTCTAGCTTCACAGTAGAATATTCACTCCTTCCATGGCTGTATTTAAAATTTGTTTCCATGCTTTGCTGAACCATGGCCATATAGTACAGGAAATTCTCAGCTGCTCATAACAATGAATTTTTCTCATTCCTCCCAAGAATCAACAAAAAAAAAAACTTCAGAATTTGTCAGGATCTTTTCCTCCAGACAGCCATATACATGTATGTAGCATTTTATATGTGAGATCTTGACAAGTCCAGACAAAGCATTCAATCTTATCCTCTGCAAGGTGTGGCAACAGCTCTGGTGCTCTGGTTAAAGTCTCTCTTTCTCTTTTTTTTTTTTTTTTCTTTTTTTTTTCTTCCCCATCCCCATCATCTACTTCCTAAGAAAACTAATGCTGCCTTATAAACACAGACTCCCACACTTTCATCCTCTCTTCTAGTTTAAATGCTTTTATCAGCTCTGGCATTCCCTATCACTGATAACATCATTCACAATGGCTAAGTCTTTCAAGCTCATAGACTTTGTCTAAGTACTCCCACTGTGGTGTGGATAGAAATTTCCTGCTGTTAGGTTTGTCTGGTGAGCAGATGAGAGACTTCCCATGAAAAACAAGGGAAGCAGAAATAGTAGGGGAGAAATGAGCAGGAGATATGGATCATTTCTAGTTCAGGCATGGAAAAAACAAAAACAAGACAAAAAAAATGTAATCAAAACCAAGAGAAGTTCTCTTAGTTCCACTGTTCAGTACTAGCTCCTTTACTACTAGTTCTGTATTTTCCATAAGGATACTGTAAATTTTCTGTCAAACTCACTCTTTCAACTTTTCAAGCTGAGAGAATATGACTTCTACAAATAAAAAATACTATGCAAAAGTCAAAAACAGTATCACTTTTGCCACTCGTATAGTTGCCTACCTGTGTTTTAGAATAGGGCCAATGCTAGAGAATGCATAGTCAAGTACCAGAATGAAGAAGCCAGAGTCATAAAAGTCAGCAACAGTTTGAGTCAGCTGAAGAGCAGCAGAAAACAGGAAGGTTTTTGCAGGATTTTTCAGCTGTGACCCGTGGCTGTGTTATCCTGCAAGGGGAAGGCTAGGACAGAGGAAGCAGAAAAAGTTTTCCTTGACTCTCAGCAGATGGCTTTTGAAATACAATCCTGTAGGGAGTAGAGGGGCCCCAAAGAAGACCTTGGGTAAGGAAAAAGGCATGATTGATGCCATGAACTTATGTTGGAGGAAGAAATCCTGGAGGAAATAGAACTTGTGGCTAGAGTTTTACATTTAGTTACACAAAGTTAATGTATCACCTTATGCTCTTCCTCTTCATGGATTAGCATTCCACAGATTTTGGACATCATCAGAACTATTGCCAGGGGTCAGGGGTGGAGGGCTGAGTAATGCTGGGTATCTAATGTGGCTGCTCTGAAGTACTAATTTATGCACAAGTAAACAAAGAGAGAGCATACTTCCAAAGGGACACATCCAACTACCCTTACACTAATAGCTTAACCCTTATCTTCTTAGGTATCCTGATTTACATCCAGGATGCAATTAACTTCCTTCATTTTCTTGAAAGAGAACCTTAGTTCTTAAATTAGTTGCTGAAAGTAAGAGGACTGAATACCTTTAAAATGGTGCAGTGGACACAGGGAATCTGTTAAGATCAGAGCCAAAGTTGGCGGGTCTGCAGATCTTGAACACTCCTGTGACTTGAATGTGAAAACATCACGAATATACAACATAAAGAGTCTTCCTGGCTGAGGGTGCATCTACATTAGTGTATTGGAACAAAGGTAAGTGGCCTACTCTTCTTCAGCCCCATCTCTTCAGCTCTCATTGCAGGGCCCAGTCGGAGTACACATCCTGGATTCCTCTTGGTTAAAGCCAAGGTGGAGGATGTCTGCCAGGAATTTGTCTAGTGCAATGCAGCCACTAGCGGACATTTGACAGGATCAAACTGCAGCAGAAATAAATAAAGCAGACTGATATTACATCTCCCAAAAAATATAGTGTCAATGTTAGGTCCTCATCATCAGCTTTTCCAGATCCACCCCTGTTGCCCAGTACTAGCAGGTATTATAAACATATCCTGAGAGTTAAAGCTCACTCAGTAAGTAAATGAAATGACATATCAAGTCTGAGACTCAGAGACATTGCAACAGAATTTTCAAGCTCCGTCGCTGGTTTTGGACAGTCACATCCCACCGACCCACCACAAACCATCCCTGACTTAGCTGCTTGCTTCCTATTAAAAAGACCCATCATGACTTCTCACATAATTATTCTGTTAAGATTGTTTCCGCAGCGCTTGGTGTAAACAACATTCATAAGTTTGCATCTGTTGATTTGTGGCAACAGAGTCTGATTTTTTCAAGTAACTCAATGAAGTTTTGCAAGCCCTAGGATGTCAGCACAAATGAAAAACCTGAATAGACACATTTGTCAATCAAATTAGGTGTCCAAGATGAAATGAGTGAATAAATGAAAGACATTTTTCTAGTGAGCAGCTGCCCTCATTACTAAAGATCCTGTTAAGATTAAAGCTGTGCTACCAGCTTATTTTTTCAGTTACAGAAAATAGAAATAAAAATAATACTAAGAAAATTAAATTTTAAATATGATAATTGAAAATATTTTATATGAATCAAATACTTTAAAAACATTGTTTTGCTTGACCTGAACTGAAATATTTGCCTTGAATATGAGAATGAGGTATTGGATTTTAAAAAATCCAATAAAGTGAAATAAAGTGAAAGAAAGTCTCAAATAAATAAATAAATAATAATAAACATGTTTTCAAATACAAAAACAAACAAAAAAAACATCTCTGATTTTATCACACTTTTTCTTTTTTTTTTTCTTCAGTTCACATTTAAGCAACTGAAGATGAAGAAAGCTTTCTGAAACAGCTTGACCTAGACGAGCCCAGAGGGCTCACTGAAAATGGTGCCAATCCAGAACCTAGACACAAAGTATTTGAACAAACAGTGTTGTTTCTGTGAATACACTTGCTTCAAAGTGATGGCATCTGCTGAGCTTAAAGATTATGTTTAAAGGTAAAATGGTAAAATGCTCTTGCAGTGTAAACATTTCTCATTTCAATGAGGACTCACATGAGAAAGAAATTCATGAGGGCAGAACAGGACAGAGCAGGTGAAATTTTCAAGGACAGCTATAAAGCCAACAACAGCAATACCCATGTAGCTAATGAGGAAACACACCTAAATGATGGATGACATGTCTTTCCATGCTGGCTTGCTATGAACCTTACAGAAAGCTGACCTTGCTCTGAAGAGATGGTAGCAAGAAGAAATATATTTGTCCTCTTTTAAATGTAACAGTGAGTATAGAAAATCCCTGTTAAACATTAATGAGGGCTGGATTTTTAGCATGAGTTAATTGGTGGTTTAATAATGTTATAAACAAAATTGTTCTAATACATGTCTAGTACTGCATTTTAAATTGCTACAAATAATGACTGCAGGGTGACAAAAGGCAATATATGTGTACTTACCTAGTTCATCTAAAACACCTACATTTTTATTGCAGACAGTCCTCGGTATGCAGTATTCCTGTATATCTTTTTTATGCATAGATACCTTCACTTACATGTATTTACATTTCAGAAAGAGATTACATGTTAATGAGGCACCAGAAGAGATTATTCTCTGACCACAGAAAGTACCAAGAAGTACCGTTGTGATTAAGGACTGGATTCTTTCACAAAAATGAACCAGAAGCTGTTACCTGCCTGGAAATCCTTGGTCATGGCACAGCACAGCATGGGGCCACCACTCTCACAGTGCTAATGACAGCCAGGGATCTGTTAGCTCCCCTCATTTACCTGGTAAATCAGTCCCTGCACTAGTCACTGTGCTTTCATGCTCATTTTTCACTTTGAGAAATTTCACCTGGTCTTTCAGGGCCAACTTTAAGCTTCAGATCCAACATTCTGTATGCAGGAAGACGGGAGCCCATTTAAATCAAGTTCAATTGCTTATGAAGCTGTTCAGAAATACCTCACTATGATACCCGCTCAGTCTGCTTTCTGCCTGTGCGTGTGGTTCTCTTTCATCTTAACATTCATATTGCAAATTTGTTGAAGCAGAAGCCTTTCCTTTCATGTCCTCCCTCTTTACCATTTTCATTGATTTCATAATTATTATTATTTTTTTTTTCAGTGTAGCTGCTGTTATACCAGCCTAGCCCTGAAAACCTCTGTGGCATTAATGGCTTTGACTAAGAAGCAGAGAAAACACTGTAATTTTCCTTAATCTTCCTTTGAATTTGGAGTCTGCTGAAACCTGAAGCTCAGGGCTTCAAGCTGAAAAAGAAATTCATAGTGTGTGGTATCAAAACTACTGGATCTCTGTATGGTTCAGGACAATTTTTCAACATTTTGGGTGTAATTTACCTTTTAACACAGGCAATTTAAAACACAGCATTGGTTTGTGTCTTCCCAAGGACAATATCAAATAGATTTTGGAGCCAGTAAAATGCTAATTAAAGATCATTACTTAGAGTTATCTTTATATCTGGATAATTTATAGAAATTATGGAGACGTAGAATTATTAAATATCATGACATGGATTTTTTGGTTTTAAATGAAGTACAGATAGAATTTACCTTAAAGAAATTGGACTTGAAAATTATACTTTCTTTCAACTTAATTATTTAATTGCCTTTTGATAAGCTTCTATAATACATTAAAATCATGATATAATTTAGGTTTTGGGGAATCTCTGGAAGTTCAAACTCTTGCTTGAAACCAGACAATTTCAAAGTTAGATGAAGAGAGCACTGACCTGTCAAGTTTTAAAAGTCTAAAAGGGCAGAGACTGGACTGCCTCTCTGATCATTCTGTTCCCTTTTCATACATATACAGTTGGAATTTCACTAATTTCAATGTGTGACCAAAGACTAAGGTCTTTTTGTTGTGCTCCTCAGAGAAGAATCTATCTTTGTCTACCTATGAAGAATTGATGTGGGTAATGACTTCTCCAGCACTGGGGAAGCTGGAACTGCTCTACCTGTCCTAGCTTTAAGAGACATCAAAGTGGTCTGTGTCATGGATTTTGAGCTAACAGCCATTGCTAACTGCCAGCTTTTTGGCTGTCATTCTTTCCAAAACCACTAAGCACTCACTATGTCAAAAGCTGTTGAATGGCTTTGAACATTTTCTACTGGAGCAGCTCTCTGAAAACCATATGACTAGAATTCCAGCCATTTTAAATAGAAAAGGTCCTGACCAGCAATGTCCACACTGCCCCTTTTCACCCATCTCATAAGACATCAGCTTTATTTTTTTCTGGGAAAATAAATAAATAAATAAATACATAAAAATAAAAGACCAGGTACTCAGTCCATCAGAATTACTGTAGATACAGACCAATTTGTCCCTTCTTATTTCTAAAAATAAAATAAACTGCCATGTATTTTCTTCTAGAGAAGACAGTTACAAATGTACTATATCCATTAGGTCGTGGCTGCTTTTGACTGCAAAAGCAAAACCATGTTCAAGTCAAACAAAATTCAGATAAAGCTGCAAACACAAAACATTCTAGGCTATGAATACCAAGGAAGCTACATTTTCAGAAAAATGTTTTGGCTGCTTTCCTCCTCCACTGTCTTGAATTGTTTTTCCATTTCACTCTTGTTCACATTTGTAGCTCAATGTTTTAAAATAAATCATCTGGCATAATCATCTCACCTCTATTACCCTAGTGCCTTCATATTTTCTTCTCAGGAGACTTTTTCTTACTTCTTGCACAATGCCTTGTTCAGGAAATCACTGAGTATCTGATTCATATCATAAGATGCAAATATGTTGAACACTTAGCATGTGCTAAGCACTTTCCTGAATTGAATACAATGGAAACTGCCCTTGAAGCTGCCTTGCTCTCTTGAATGGGATGTGCATTGCACCTCTCAGTGCCTGTCACTCTGCTCACCTCAGTAGCATGAGGAAATAGGGCTTTGTCTCACCTTCATCCCTTGACACTTCAGTGTTCCATGACTCAGCCTTGTAAGACAACGTGACTGCTGGTTATTACCAATGAGAAAGTTGCTTCTTTCTTGAAGTGATGGGTGAGGAAGGAATGATTTGTGTCTTCCACAGGGTGCATCTGCACTGCATAGTTCACCACAGAGCAGAAACACCTTAGCTAGCTCTCAGCAGACTCATCTCAGCATGAGCTCCATGCAGATTCATTTGCCTCTTTTATTGCATCTCTTCTTGTTTAAAGTTTAAAGCATAATGAAAGGTGAGCTGCATTTAGAAGCCCGACTTCAATTTCAGAGTCCTTTAAGAGTGTTTAGAATATTAAAATAAAGGTATTTCAAGAGTTCTGCGGGTTTTAATTTCTCATTGTTAGCAATCTTTTGAAGGCAACTAATCTTTCAGCTTCAGGACATGAATTCTCTACTTTCTTCAAAGAGATACTTTAAACCCAGGAAATATTTTGAATATCTGTATTTGAATTCATCACTTCTTATTCTAAAATGAATTAAAAGTCTTGGTAGCAAGCTGGAACTTGAACAAATGCCATGAGCAGTTACCACAACTCTTGATCACCAACTGTGCTGCAAGATCAGTTTTCTGTAAAAATAAGTCCATGACCTAAGCAACTAAGCAACATAGTCTGTGCAAGGACACAAAAGCATCCACACAGCACAGTTCTTGGCAGACTTCTGGATATAAACTAATTAATGGTGTCCCATGAAGTTCTGGAGATAATTTGGGGAGAGCATGCTCTAAGGATTGCTTCCAATAGGCAGTTTGGATGTGGCTACCTGGGTTGGAGAGTTAAGAGAGTTTATCTGTATAAACATGGGTTTGTGCTCAGGGACAGAGAATAGTCTCTGGTCCATTTTATTTACTAGCATAGACCTAGCTTTTAGCAAAACACCAAACTTGGCAATAATCTTTTTTTTTTTTTTTTTTTTTTTTTTATTGTAGTTCCAATAAAACTCTTTCTCTCCACTGCATCATTATTTTTAACTGCAAAGCCATTAAGCTGAACAGTATTTTAATAATGATTATCAAAACCAGGATTGCAAAGGAAATAATAATAATAATAATAAATACATAAATTAAACACAAAACGAACATTGAATTTTCTCATAAATCACCTCTATGACATGCTTAATGAAATAAAAGTCACTAATCCCAGGAGAAGGAATGTATGGATTTTTTGTTAAATTCTTTTTAAAACAACATGTAATTAAAAACTGATATAGTGCAATTAATAAAAAGTTTAAGTCACATGGGTATAATAAGTAATTAAGAAACTTCCTAGCTCATACCTAAATACACGACTCCTGTATTTTCATGAAGAACAAATGGGCTTATTTGGAGGAAAAAAAAATAAAAAAAATCTTTGTATATATATATATATACACAAATATATATATATATATACAAATACATATATATAGAGAGAAAAAACACACACAAAGACAAAAAACAGAAAGACAGGTAGTTTTAACATGAGCTTCATGCACTCTCAGCATCTTGTGCTTTATCGCAGGAGGCCTCACTGAAATTTCCTACACCTCTACGCCTCTGCTCCAGAGAGCTCTGCTAGCCTGGGTAGCAAATTATTTCTCCTCCTGTTTTATTTCTCCTCCTGTTCATCCTAGCAAAAAATTGTTTCTTCTTCTGTTATCTCTATTGGACAGGGTAGGATGGAGGGGGAAAACTAAACTTTACAGGATGAAAACTACATCTACCCTACCACATAAAGGAGGAAAAAACCCCGAGGCAAAAGTGGTAAGGGAAATTATCTTTTTCTACACACTCCAGAAAAGATTTACCTTGTCCATATTGCCTCCTTGGAGTAGTATCCTTATTTCAGGTCTGTCCATGACCTACGAAAATGTGATCCACTGAGTCAAAAGCTTGTTTGTGACCAAGCTAATAAAAAAGCAGCGTGTAAAATTGTAGGCATCAGTGAGGTTCAAATCATGCTTTCCCTGGCCCTGTGTAGTTTATTAATATGGATAAAATACCTCAATAGCAATGTGAGGACTTGACTATAAATCAGCTGTCTTTTCTGATGTCTTTCAGATGTGCACAGTCTGACCTTAAATGCAGCTGCTGAACTTTGGTGTCTGATTAGGACACACTTACTGCAGGGGCAGTAACTTAATCTGTAGGCAGAGGTTATCACCTGCAAGAGAATTGCTTATGCAGCCAGGAAGAAGTCAGAACTGGTGAGACAGGATGCCAATGTGGAGACTAAAATGATAAATTAAAAGAAATGGGAAGGAGGCAGTGGACGGTGGATATATGATCTGACAAAGATCATAACACTATAAATTATGTCAGATAAAGATATTGCTTGTTAGTTCAGTTTAGGATAATATACAAGGAAGCCTGTTCTGAATAAGAAGACACCATTTAGTTCTAGCATGATTTATATGGATAATTTTGTCATTCTGTCATTTGAGCAATTTATATTAGGTTTCCAAAACTCTTTTGATTATCAGTTTAAAAACTTATTGTAAGTATTGAGGAAAGGATTACTAAGGGGGGATTTAAATGCATTTGAAATTTAGATTTGGAAAGGGCTTAAAGAAATCTTCTTAATCGCAGTTAAAATGATGAAACTGCTAATTTTCTGGGACTAAACTGTTATTTCTTTTTATTTCTTAACATTTATTCTTAATCCATAAAGATAAAATGTTTGTGAAAGTTATTTTTAATGTTCTGATACATGTTGCAACAAAACATTTCAAATTTCACAGTAGCTCTTTAGCTAAAAGGATAACATTTTTTGAGATAACAAATAGAATTGTATCCCTTTAATCTCGTTGGTCTACAACTGTAATGTTTAGGAAAAATACTGTATATCCAAAAGTGAAACCACTTTGGACAGTGACCAGACAGGAGAACTATCACCCTAGTGCTTAGGGGAGAAAGAGCATTAAGAAAGCCACTCTTGATCTGTGTAAAGATCAATCAGGTCACAGATTTCAGTTACACACTTAAAGGAGCATGGAGGATGAGGAACAACATGGCATCCTGACAGCAAGACCATTAGCTTCTCCTTTCTTTTTATCAGAGGTGTTCAAAATAAAAGCACATCCCACTTCAACAAGGATAGGAAAGAAGTCCTTGAGCTTTCACAGAGGTGAGAGCAAGTTCCTGTGCAGGGGTAAATCAAATATTTTCCTGATTATCTCTGTTATTTGAACTCCTGGTCTTAGAAGTAGGAGAGGAATCTGTGCCCTGTACAAAGAGAGGAAACAAGGATGTCACTCATCCCTCAGGCAAATACCACCCCCAACCTGCAGGACACAGAGAGCCTGGAGACACTGCTCTCTGCACAAGGGAGATGACATAGCAGAAAAGTTGTAAATCCCTGCATTGTGATAAAGTAGCTGATAAAGTTAAATACAGAGCATACTTTATAACTTATCTGGTCTTGATGATATAACTAGTTTTCTGTGGCTCTGTGGAGTCATTGGAGATCAGGTCACTCCATCCTATTGAGGACTAATGTCCAGTAAGGATTGCTATGAGAGGTGAAGACATGCTTTCCTTATGGAAGGCCAAAGAACAGGGTATGCTATGGGAATTACCAAACAAACAGGAATACTTAAAATTAGACCTGCAAACCCACATTAAGGAAAAAAAAAATATTGGTTACATGATTTTCAGAGATGATATGTACTGCAAGTCTTTCTGAGGGAAGAGCTCTGACAACAAATAATTAATCATAGAATCATAAAAAGGTTAGAATTGGAAAAGACCTATAAAGATCATCTAGTCCAACCCCCTGTCACGGGCAAGGATATATTTCAGGTAGCCCAAAGCCTCATCCAACCTGACTGAAGACTTCCAATGATGGGGCATTCACAACTTCTCTGGGTAGCCTGTTCTGGTGTTCTAATGCCCTCATCATGAAAGATTCCTTCCTTATATCCAATCTAAATCTACCCTTTTCAGTTATAAATCCTTGCCCTGTAGGCCCTGGTAGTCTCTCCCAGTGTTCCATGTTTTTCATAAAACTTCTAAGAAGGATGCAGAAATAGCAACATGCACATTCTGTAATTCTCTGTTTATTACAGAGAGTTTTCCTATTAGGTACCTGAGTTTCTGGAGTCACACTGATAGGCTTTCTTTAAATGCTACCAGCTCAACCAGTGGTAGCTGGCAGCAGACATGTTATGGAAGGAATAGCCACCAACACAGTTTAATTGGCCCAAGAGAATCTCCCCGGGGTGATTCTAGGTGTGAAAACCCCAGTGTTTTTCTCTATCAGCCCCAAACAGATAACAGAGTTTGTTCTGATAACAGATAACAGAGCTAGTTCTGTGCTTCATATTTTACTTCAGTATAAGTAAACAGCCACAAACCACTGTAAGCCAATACCATACACACTAATCTAGAAAATATTAATTTAATGTTACATATGGGGAACTTCATCAGAAAAGAATGGCAGCCTCATTTTTAAAAAAACATTCTGCATATGTCACTTTCAGTAAAATATATGGCTTGACTTATTATGACCATAGATTTTCCTTCTCCCTGTCAAAAATCAGGAAAGGTATTAATCCCTCAGCATTAGCCTTGTGTGAGTACATTTTTATTCAATCTGAACTTTCAAAGTGCAAATTTATGAAGCATTGCAATAACTCCTGAGGTCTAGATGTATGTCTGTATGCACACATAGATACAAAGAAACGCATGTGTCCATTTAGGTGAGCGTGTTTTGTCTGTGCACAAGCATATCTCATATCTCCAATGCATACAACAGCACTGAGCAGAAGAATGAACTCAGTAATCTCATTTGAATGCTACAGTTTTTCCCTTACATAGGGATGTTGAAATTTTCTATGGTTAAACAAAAAGTGATTATTTTTGGAAAATGATCACCAAAATTAGTATTCCTTGAGATGTTAGTTGTAGGTGCAGAATACTAGAGTTAATTACATTTTATTTTTTTGACAGTTCAGAAGGCCCAATTTAAATTATGATGATTTTCACAAACAATTGTTTTTGTTTTTGTTTTTTTCTTTTTTTTCTTTTAAAGATGAGAAAACCCTTTAATAACAATATCTGCTATGAATCTTCTGGCACCAGTTAAGCAACATCTAAAAAAAAAGAGAGTGGGGAAAAAAAAAAAGTCTTGAGGACTTGTCTTTGAACAACTTCATACCCTCTGAGGTATGCTCTTGGAGCAAGCAGACAGTCTGGTCAGAAGGATCACCACTGACATCCCACTTTCAATAGTATGAATCTAGACTGATTTTCACTGTACTACATAGGCTTGCTATCCAGCTCAGCTCTACTACCCTGAACGATGTCAAGTCTTACTCCACAGACTATCCATTTGAAATAAATGACATTGTGGAATAAAATATAATCTACTGTCTGTAGAGATGCTATGGTCTTAAGCCTGGGGAAAAAAAATATTAAAAAAATCTCATTTTGAAAAGTGCTACATGCATCCACAGACACCTGAATTCATGTCCTGTACCCTCACACAGATATGTTGAAAGGAACACAAATGGAAATGTGACTTTGTTTGCCTTTTGGCACACAGAATTACTCCTCAGGGATGGAATATATGGAAAAGAACACTTCTACTATGTCCACTGTATAATCAATTTGCATTTTTGGAGGCAGTTACAAATTCTTAAAATTAAAAAAATTCTTTTGAAAATCAGCCCCACAGACCTACTGTCCATACATTTAAAATCACTTCCTTCCTGTTTGTTTCAAGCCTGCTTTCCCTTAGCAGATATGATGATCCATTGAGTAACTTGATGTTAAAAAGATTGAGTCTGTTATCCATCAATCACCACATGCATCAGAGTTAAGTTACTTTGTAGAAAAGAAAAATTGAATCTAAGCAGTGTCTCCTTGTGGTTTTGTTGTTGTTGTTTGTTTGTTTTTATGGCAGGTGGTCACACTTTGGTTCAAAACTACTCTATCCCCTAGAACAGTACCAGAAAACAGTGTTTCTTCTGTCAGCAGATTACCTAAAGAAAATGTGCAGCTTCTTCAAGGTTTGCCAAATTTTCAAGAAATTGCCCCATCATTGAAGAAAAGATGCTGAACAGAATGAAGCCCCTGTTCATTGGACCAAAAATAAAAATAAGTAAATAAATAAATAAAAGGATTTAAGAGATTTAAGACAAGGAAATACTATTTGATCACCTCATGTCAGCCTACAAGGTAACAAGACAGGATTTATTCCCTTAGAGGAAAATAACTTGCTCGATTAAAGTGACTTTTTGATCCTGTGCTGTACCAGTTCCTCCATGGCATTCTCAGTGCCACTGCAGTGACCTTTACATTACTAAAATAATATTCGTACGACAAGACTGTGTTTAAAGATGTGATCCCAACAACTCTTAAATTGTAGCCTACGGATTACTATAAATGTTTGTTACCAGTCATTTGCAAATCTGAGATCTGCAGCTACTGCACTGTATAACAACGAGCACTGTGGGTTGGCTGTGCTGTTCCCTGAGCCTACGGTCACTGTGTTGAAAATTGGAAAAGACTTGTTTCCATTATATTTATAGTTTATTAGCCAAATGCATGGCAATTTCTTGGCTTGATAAGTGTATCCTAAAAAATAAAGATGCTTATCAGGAAGATATTTTCTTTCCGTTTCCTTTATTTTATTTTATTTTATTTTATTTTATTTTATTTTATTTTATTTTATTTTATTTTATTTTATTTTATTTTATTTTATTTTATTTTATTTTATTTTATTCTTCTTTTCATATTTTTAAGTTAAATATATATTTTTCTATCAGAGATGAAGCTATATGGGTGGCTAGGTTCTTCCTATTGGATGTCTCAGGCTCACTTCAAATGGCTATAATGCTATGCAATCATGCTAGCCCGGAGTGTGTGAGTTCTGCCTAGGTTCTGAATAAGATCCCAGGAACACTCAGCATGAGATCACATGCTGGACTTACGTTTAGCCATTGCTTGTGCACACCACACAGAATTTTTATGATTTCTTAACCTAGCCCTGAAAGAACACTATGTTAGCTACCCTGATTTAGATAACAGCTGATCACAAAACTAAAGAGCATGGTATCTGCAATACAATGTTCCTGCCACAATTACATTAAAAGACTAAAGTCTTTATCAGTAATACTTACGTTTGGCGCTCTAAATGGAAGACATTAAACAGTCTTAAAATAGATATGGGCAACATCATAAGAAAAGATAGAATGTAACAAGAAATGCATGAATGATGACTGGAATTACCTAACATATATATATTACAATATATATATATATTATTATTATTAAATACTCAACAAAGGGCAACTAACTAACTAGATAAAAACTAATTTAGAGAGGGTTGCCAATGGCTTTACAATTTAACAAAATAGAAGAGAAAGAAAACTACTTTTCTACTATAAAACTACCGTATTATTTATAAATATAAATCAGAAAACTGATTTAATAGGAAATCAGTAAAGGAATCAAAATTCCCCTTGTAAAAATCTATCGTCAACAGAGCTAAAAACAAGAGAATGAAGGAGGCTTTTTAGAAACAAAAGCAGTGTCTTTGGTTCATTGTTAAACCAGGTAGAGTTCTCTTTAATAATGAATGGTAAGTCCTTAGAAAGGCTTTTGAAAGTCTTGTGCCTCTTGGAAAAGCTTGTTATTTGAATGGTTATTTTTATTTCAGTCATCAGTAAATAAATGTGGAACAGCATTAAAAAAAAATAAAAATGTATGCGATCAGCAGGTCTGGAAAACTTGTGTAAAACAATTCTCAAAAAACATCACAGAAGGGAGCTACTTGGACAGTTACTGTTCGTTTCCACTACATCTTAGGACATCAGGAAATCTCCAAAAAAACAGCAGAAGAAAAAGTTTGCCACTATTTAAGCAGCATAATCTAAATAATTACAGGGTTATCAGACTGGCATAAGCAGGCAAAAATAATCTAATGAATGATATGGGACTTGATTAATAAATAATTAAAGATATGGAAAGCAATTAGTGCCAGGCAAAAAGAGCCTCAAAAAGCAACTACTGTCAAACTGATTTTCCATTTTTGTGTAAAAGACTATAAGTTTAGTTTAGAAATGCACCAGTACTGATATTTCTGCCAGCATCAGGCTTGGTAATACAGGACATTCTAATTAAATTATTGGAATATAAACTCTACATGGCACACCAAAGAAAGGATTAAGTTTTTACTTAAGTGTTTTACTATTTTTGTTTTGTTTTTACTAAGCTTTTATTATTATTTTTTTTACTTAGGTTCTGTTACATTTTGAGATTTACCACCTGCTAAGTATATATATGGTTTTAGATACAAGTTTACACTTAAGAAATTTTACAAATGATCCAAACTAAAACAAAAAATAAATAATGCAGAGGACAGAACCTTGATTTTGTTTAAGCAGTAGTAAGCAGTTCAGGTGTTACACTTGGACTGAAATAATGTAGGAGGTATCCCCAGGAAGAAATTACTTAGATTAGATCTAATTCCAGGAGTGTTTCTTGAATTCCCAGATGCAAGTACCACATCCTGACATCCCATAAGCATGCTCTATAGATGTGCACCAGCCATATGTCACATTCCTGTCTCCATGTAGGTGAAATCTAAGCACACGATCTTGTTATCCAAGGAGCAGGATCCAGATTGTCTCCTGGTGTTCTCTTGCAGGTTAGTAAGAGATACAGCCTTTGAAAAGGAATTGCAGATGGTAGAGACAATTGCAATGATAGGGTCAAAAAGGCGAGTCTTGGGTGTATAATTTTGGAAGGTGAAGCAGGAGCAGGGAAGTCAGATTGCATCTGCATTTGGCAACAGGGCAGCCTCTGAAGGAATGTTAACTTGTTTCGTATAAGCACATTTCAGGGATATTATGGATTGCAAAATTCTCACAGGAAGACTTTGAGGACACACAAAAAAAGGAAATGTATTACTGTAAAAGCCAAAAGATGATCAATTTGACTTAAAGAACTGAAGGATAACACATTATTTGATCATATTATATGTATCATATTATATTTCTTTTGCCAAGTAGAGCAGACATTTAAAAAGAAGTCTTCTGAATTTATAAAATCAATTTATAATTAGATTAACAAGCAGATGTTGAAGTTAGACTTGTTCGGCTAGTTTTTGAAAGATAGTTCTCTGACAGAAGGGAAATTAATTCAGGGATTCTTTATTACAAATGAGAGTGGCCATATAAATTAATATGTGTCTGAAACGGCTTTAAAACAGTTTTGAAACAAGCATTTGCAAAAAAAAAGCCCCTCCCTTCACCTGCACACCATGCCACATATTGAGAAATTGCCATTTTTTTAATATTACCTTTCCTTTACATGTCCCCCATGATCCTCATACATGGTACATTGCATACAAACTGGCATTAATAAGATTACTCAACTTACTTTAATTCATGACAATGTTTGAGAAGAAAGGGTTTGTTTGTTTGTTTGTTTTTAAAGGAAAAGTACTAGACAGATTCTGTCCTCAATTATATCTAGTTATCCTTGTTAATATGTCAGCAAGTATAAAGGTGATCAGAATCTGCCTCAACAGTTATAATTTATGACTTTATGAACTAGTTACAGGTAATCTTGCAGACATTATAATGTAACAACACACCTATACTAAATAATTTGTATATTTAGGCATCAGCACTAGATCTGTGCTTTCAGAAAAGAATAAATCCTTCCACTGTCATTTTCTGAAAATTCTTGAAGATGCAGACAAAGCTATCTACATTCATATCTATATATCAGCTTCAATGATATTACTATTTTTTTTTCTGTCTACTTAATCATAACTAAATTAAATAATATTTTTCCATAAAAGTGTTTAGAATATGGATAGCTTTCATACAATATGTATTGTGTAATTTACTCATATTCTGCAGAAAAGCAAATGTGATAAGACTTTTAATGTGAGAATTATAGACCAGATGGTCATTTGCATGATACTTTCTCTGCAGACTTTTAAGGTTGTTTTATTCTTAGACCAATTTTATAGAACAAGAAAAAAATTCGGTATATTCCCACAAAAATACTAACACCAGAAGCAAAATACATAAACTTAAATAAAATGGAGTATAATGGGAATCAAAAAAAAAAAAAATTCAAACTCACCTTCATACTGGACGAGCAATTTTGTTACACATCCGTCTACAGTGTGTCTGCGCTTTATAACTCCAGCTTTTAAGCACCTAGAAAGGTTGCTGATATTTAATATATTCATATTAGATAACAACAACAGGAGAGGTCATTTTTGAGTATATGTGTATTCCTATGTCTTTAATTATAAGATCCAAGGAAACAGCCAAGTCTTGCTGTAAAGTTATCCACTTCTGCCAAACAAGGGTTAAAATACATCCTTAGCTAAAAAGCCAATAAAGAGAAGTCCATATTCCTGGCACTACCCCTGCACACACCTCATCCCCATACACAAAAAGACATTGTTAGGTAAATCCTGCATTAACTATACAGCAATTTTCTTAAAACAAAAATAAAAAAGCACATAAGGATGAAACCATTTGAACTAGAATCTTTAGGTCATACAAGCTCTGTGCCTCAATTATCCATTAATATTGTGTGTCATAACAACCCTTCTAAAGCAGTCAAAAATTCAGTGCAAAAGAACACAGTGAGACCATTTATGTTATTAGGAGGCAGATTTTTGGGTACGGTAGTGATTCTTTCATCATTGAGCAATGCTTACAGTTAGATGAACTGCATTAACTTTCAACAAACAGCATATAAGGGTAATCAATTGTGCATAACACTGTGCAGTGACACTTGTGATCTGAATGTCCCTATAAATGAAAAAAAAGTTGGATGCAGGAACAAAATAACCTGAAACGTACTTCTGAATCTTGTTAAATATCATATATTCTTGTATTCCATTATTGGTTCTTCAAATGAAGACTTACCATGGTGCTTATTTATTTATTTTAAAGCAACTCTCTGAGACAGGAATATCCTACAGGAAGTCAGGGTAAGAGGAACAGGAAAGAGCAAGAGCTTGGACTAAAACAATCTTTTGAGCAAAGCTGTTTTCGTGGGTAAATTTTCTACTCTCATCTATCTGACAGCTTCCAATTTTTTTCTATAATCAGTGGAGAAAAAAAAAAATTCAACTCAATAAGAGCACATTTTCCTAAGGAAGTTGAACATGAGGAAGAAAAGGCAGTCTAAACATGCTGCCATTGCTGTTGTTGTATATAAAATACATAATCACAACAATAATATTTAAAATATCTAATTACAAATGGAAGAGATTGCCTATTTTTTTATGTTTATACAAGCATTTGGAAGTGAAGCAAAAATAACTGATAGGGGAAAAGTATTCTTGTTTGTTTGTTTTAATGTGGACATTTTTTCCCATAATACCTATCTCCTCTATACTTATCATGAAAGCCATAAATGAAAAATCATTCAGCTTTTCAAAGTTTTCCATATGTTTTCCCACATGTAGGGAAAGAGATCACAGTACTTGAAGTTCAGTATTTTATTCTAAAATTGAAACATTTTCAGCAAATTAGTCAATGCAGCCTGATTTACAGAGAGTCCAGGCAATGCCACATCCTGATCCAATCACCAAGAAACATTGCTGCTATCCATACCTGGGAGAAAATCTTGCTTCTGAGGTCATATGCTAGAACTGCCTTGTGTCCAATTCACTTTGTCTTTTTGTTGACTGTACAGTAGATCTTCGGAACTGAAGCTTGAAGCAATCAAGAAAACAGTGGCCTAGAATGAAAAGAAAAACAAAACAAACTGACAGCAATGAATTGTATGATTAAAACATATATAGGAATCATTGTTCACCACAAAAAATTCAGTCACTTACCTGCTGCACTGGGGAAAGTTTATAATAACATTACAAACCATTCTTCGAGGGAAAAAAAAAAAAAAAAAAAAAAAGCATCATCATGTACAAACACACATAGCATGAGGAAAGACAAGAACTTTAAAAACAAAAGTAGCAATACAAAGGAACTATCGTCTAATGGAAGAAAAGTGTCATGGAGTCTGCTGATAGCAAGATTTTTCTTATTTTTCTACGAGCTCTAGAGCATGGCTCAGATATATAATCCTCAGACAAGTTACTCTAAATATAAGAAACAGTTACTCTGAAGCATGGAAGTGTATAGATAAGCTCTGGAACAGGAGAGGAAAGAACTAAATTGTATTTTATTTTCATCTTTCATTACGTTAGTAATGTAATGTACATTAGGCAACCACTAAATAAAATCAAATATGCCGTGTTATATCTTCAAGTTGCACAATGAAACCACATCCTACAGCCTATCCAATAGTCATGGTCCCTTGAGCTCCAAATGATCTATTTGAGCCCATATTCCCTCCCACATAATCCTCCTCTTTGTTTTGTCTACCTCAGTTTAAATACGGATCTGGAATTTTTGCTACTAGAGCAAAACATCATCGGACATATGTTACGAGTCTACTTCTACTGAAAACAATATGCCAACTCCTCTGACAGAAAATACTGTGACATTTGAAGGGACATACCTTGAGGCACATGACCCGAGGTTTGTCACAGAATCACTGTGCCGTCAACAAAGCAAGCCATTTAGAATGTGCCAAACTAGAAGCAGTAGAGAACAGACAGTGACCTTCCCAGTTAATGGGCTACTTGGATTTGTCACTGGCAGGCACAGAAAGAGAGGTATGCTACTGATGGAAATACTTTTACAAAACAAGGAAAGGAATAAGAAAAGGCAGGTCACTGCCTTTTATTAGATAATGCTTTATATTAGAAAAATGTATTACTGGGAATATAGGATAATCCCTGTTAAAATTCTTAATTTTGTAACTGTTAAGCTTTGTTCACTTATTCTATTTACTCAAGGATGAAAGAAGCATGGACCAAGTCAAAGCAGTAGCATTTTACACTCCCTTTGTGTTGACGTAAATACCTTTGTAGCGGGAACTCACTTGCGTGGCATTTGATAAAATAACACATGCAAGAACAAACTAACCAGCAGGAGTTCATCTACCCACAGAAGAAAGGCTGGGAGCATGTCTGATATGAGTGGAAGGGAAAAAGTCACAAGTAGAACAAAAGGGTAGAGTCTCTCTGATGGTGGAAAGCCCCTTCAAAGAGATCTAAATGTCCTGCAATCGCTGCTTCTCCCCAAGACCTGCCTACATCAGACAAAGCAGTTTTATACTTCCTTTTTGTACAGTACTGACTAATACCTAATGTGCTTTGTAGAAGGCAGTTTTGCTTTTCTTTTCTTTCTTTTTCTTTTTTTTTTTTTTTTTTTTTTAAAAAAAAAGATCTTTTCCTGTATTTTATGATGTTTTTCACATTAGTGGAATTAAGTGCTTTTGTCATTTATTACATCTTGCACAGCAATGGTCAATAATCTCTTTAATGAATAATTCTGAAAAATGTGCTGTTAAAAAAGTAAGCCACTGGCCTTTAGTCACAGCTCAGCAACATCTGATCAGGCCAGATAGCAGCGCCTGAATGGCTGTCAGATTGCAGATATCTGAGATTTCCGAGCTAAACCGTGATCAGCATGCAGCTCCATTAATCTACTCCTTTCCATTCTTTTCATATGTCACATAATAGTGGCAATGAACCAGGAAGTGCATATTTGTAGACTGCACAATAGACATAAACAATTTATCATTTTCTGTTTAATTAAAGAACAACAATAAAAAGAAAATTATCCATAACAGTCCAGAGTCTGCTGAAGGATTCAAGATTAGCATACAGCTAGATACTGCGAGGCCCACAGTGACCTGCACAGATGAGCACCAGGAGAATAAAGCAACCCTGGCGCAAGACAATGAAAATCCTGTGAGTGATGCTGGTGCAAATCTGAGTTATGAAAGTGCTATTAAGCAAGTATAGGTTATGGTTTGAGAACTGAGAGTCAAATATGAAAAGGATAAAGGAAAAAAAAAAAAGTGTTTCCTCTGTACAAAGCACTCACACGTGCACACAGACAGCATTCTGTGGAACAAATTAACCATTCAAAAGAAAAAAAAAAGTCATACCAGATAATTAGCAGCTAGTTTAATTGCAGGCACTAACATGCTCTTTCTGGCAACACCCTCCAGTCATGTTTTTAATTGGGCTTGACTGTGTCTCATAAGCACAGCCAGGAGTGAGGTGTGGAGCACAGTGAGACACTCTCCAGGAGCATCGTGCCAGTGTCCACATGCCACACATTGTCATGGGGTTGTCTCAAATGGCCAGCAAAGCTCTAAACTGCATTTCTTTCTGAACCCCATAAAAGGCTAAGAACTTTATTCATAGCTTGCATTAATTAATGAGACTACAAACTCATGCTGCATGTGAATGCACTGCACAGCAGGCATGCTTGAAAGGAAAGAAGCCCCAGGAAATCTAACTTCTATTTGAACTATATTTACCTTTTAAAAAGCCTACTTTCTATCAAGCTAGAAAATGCAGAGGAAGCAGTGGAACAAGCTGAGGAAACAAGGCAAGAGTGCATTACTTCCCCAGGCATCCCTCAGCTTGCAGCCTGCCTCTAGCACTCAGGGGCAGTGATGTGTTTCTTCACAGAGAGACAGAGAAGTCCAGGCAGACAGCTTCTCAGAGGGAAGGTTGCTCTTTTTATTGTTGTTGTTTTTTCTTTTCACTCTGAATATTTGTTCCGAATTCTGCAAAAGAATGTTTTTTGTTTGTTTGTTTGTTTGTTTGTTTTAACATTTAAGAGCTGTTTCCTACAAGTGCCAGAATTGCTTCATGTCACAGTGTCCTTGTCCTTTCAAATGGGATTGAAATGACAAAATGAGTTTCAAAGTCAAAATTGTTCAATGAATGGATGTTCCTTGGGAGCCTACCATAGACATTCCTTGTCCTTGTCTCCATATAATGTAGAAATAACCATTTTTCAAGCATATAAACTTGCAGCTTGTCCTGCTGCAAGTAATAATCACTAGTTTCTCCAACTTTAATTATAGATTTACTTTTTCATCATGTTTTGACTGAAATCTCATTAACTATATCTGTAGTCTATCGTTCAGAAGTGTTCCTAGTGTTCCCGTATTACTTTTCTGCAACCTTTCAATTATTTTGCAGTCTGGATTCACCTCACCTAAGAAAAGTTGTTGGGAAGTTATTTGTCTGTAAGTTTATAGTCTAAACGTATCCATAGGCAATGAAGTGAGACAGCTACATCCAAATAAGTGACATGTCTACATGTTTAGGATATCTACCTTTGAATGGAAGAATCGCCCTTCAAAGATGTTTTGCTTTCTCCAGTGACTATAGAAGTGTAAATATCAAATTTAGATGATGTACCTTGCTTGAGGCAGTTGAAATTAGTCTGTGATCCAACTCCCCAGTGTGACCAATTTCTAAATTAAAGATCATTTGCATGTTGTTCTCCTTTGGGATTTGTGTCTGTGGTCATCAGGTGATCGTCTGAGTTTCTACCTCAAGCACATTCACAGAACTAAAAAGCTGTTCAGAAGATTTCCACCTGTGTGAAACACTATGGAAGCATGACTTTCTTTAGCACATAGACTTTTGTTCCCCAAACTTTTACACAGACCAGGGACTTGTAGTGAGAATAGTGGGGGCAAATAAATGTTCATCTTCGGAATCTTCCTCCTCTGGAAGTCTTTTCTGCAGAATGATAAAATTGCAATGTGAAATAATATTGTTTTGGTATTACCAGATTTCCCAAATATCTCTCCACTTAAAAAAAATAAATAATAATAATAATCCAGTAAAAATATATCTATACACTATATTTTTAATATAAACTCCTGTAATTAGCATAGTATTCCTTTATTATAATGATAATGGTAATTTTATATTTTCAAAGAATGGAAACACTTTTAGTTTTTCTTCTCTGTTCTGTGGATTACTGTCTGTAATTCTTATAAAGACAGGAAATGGAAAGCTGTGTGCTTTACATACACAAAAAAAAAAAAAAAAAAAAAAAGTACAGCATAAATATGCAAATAAATTGGTATTCAATAGTATTCAATGGTATAGTCAATACAGTGCCTTTAGATCTCTCCCTTTTCTAGTTTCTAAACTCCAGGAACATTCTGCAAGCTGAAGCAATATCTTTCTCCAGCATGCTGGTGTTTGTATTACATAAACATGTAATACAAACTTGGCTGCTTCCTTCCATAGGAGCATCTGCTCAGCTGACAGTCCCCAGCGTACCAGCTTTGTTTAGTCCAAGGCACCAGTGATGAGTAATGGATCTGGCTAATCCTGATAATGTATGATGTAATTGTCAAAGGGGTTTAATTATCAGAACATTACATGTGGGATTATTTTGTAGTACAATTTTTTGTAGTACACTTACAGACTAAATTTGCAAGACCTATGATAAGTTTTAGCTACCCAATCAGCCATCATATTAACACATCTTCCCTACCATGTTTAGAAGTACAGAGAGTGCAGAAGCTCAGCTTGTTACATACAAAAGTAAATGATCTATATCATTCCATAAAACTATCATCAGAGCACTTCTCAGACAAGCATAAATCCAACTCTCTTACCAGAAGTTAAAATAAAAATGTTTGAAAGATTTCAGCATTACTACATAATCAGACAGGCAGTAAAAATCTTTTTTTTTTTTTTAATCCTTTTTTCTTCTGTAAAGTGAAAGTGATGGTTATCTAGTGCTAGTCCTCCACCAGTGCTTTTAAAATCTGACTCCTGAACACCATTTCTCTTTGTCATAGGAGAACCTCAGACTGAGAAAGTGGGATTATTCTCTGTCTGCACTAAAACAACACAGAAAAGCTGTTTTGCAAGCTATTGTGGGATGTGGTGATGACTGTTTGTCATCCACAAGAGACAGAGGCAAACAAAACATCAGTGAATATTCTCACACACAGAGCAATGGGATACTAGGTAGAAAGAGTTTTCAGTGGGGAAACTGGCATTACTGAGCACCCTGTGGGCTGATGGATGACTGGAACCACTAGAAAAGGGAAAAAAAAAAAAAAAAAAAAAAAAAAAAAAAAAAAAAACAGGAAAAGGAAATAAAGCAATTAAAATAAGTTTCTACATATTCTTTTTGGTCATCTGTCCCCAGTCAGCCTGAAAAATTAATAACATTAAAATAAAATAAAATAAAATAAAATAAAATAAAATAAAATAAAATAAAATAAAATAAAATAAAATAGTTGTCTTAGAACTGCAAAGTGAATAGTCTCCAGGTTCTTGCAGTCAAGAAATGCAGCTTTTTGTTAGCTCCAGCTGTGACAGAGCAACTACAAATTAGCCCTCAGCAACCCTCTCCACTTCGATAGGCAGAAGGGAGGTAGAAGTATAGATGTGACTAACAGCTGGAGATGCAGACCTGGATATCTAGCTCCTTCCATACCAGCCCCAGCTTTGCCACTGACTCTTTGTATCACAGCAAATGAAAAACTGTATTTCATACTTTAAAAATATATTTATATATAAAAATAAAACTCCCCTGTGATTTTGTTGGTCTTTTGAAGAACCCAGAAATCCCAACTGTCATTGGTCCTGCACCCAGGACCATGAATGTTCTTCAAGATTTGTATACCTATCTAAAACACAGTCTTCGGCCCTTTACACCAAAAAGATCAATTCCTGTTGAAAAAGTTCCTATTCTGACATGTCAACAACCAACAGATCTTGTGTATATAGTCAGGTCACTTCTGACTACTGGTTAAACTTGTGTAACATAGGAGTAATTTTTCAGAGATGACCCTACACCCACACTGTCCTTCTGCTTGAAGAGAGACTGCCCTCAATAAATGGATCTGCCAAAGAAAAGACAATAGTTTATTATTATTATTATTATTATTATTATTATTATTATTATTATTATTATTTCTGACTATGTTATGCCATTGAAACTTCAACCATCTCACTGGCATGTATCTCAATATGTCACACCTGAAACAACTTTACATGAAGATGAAGCTTATCTTGCAAAGACAGAAGACGGATAAGAACAGTAAGAAGGATACCGTGGTATTTCCTCTTATTTTATTTTGTTGTTTATCAGGATAAACAGGACTGCATGTGAAATGTTGTTACCGCTGCTACTAAACGGGCTCCCTCTGATTTACAGTTGGAACTCCACTGCAAGTAGCATGTAGAGCTATATCTGAACACACTTCATTTCATTGTCCTGAAGATCATCACACTGCTCAGGAACATCCATTTCTCAGTAACGGGCCACCTTTCTTTTTCCCCTTGTTGTCTGAATATCCAATTAATTTTCCTCTAAAATAAGCTATGCCAATTGAATATGAATATGAATTCACTCTTTTTGTGGTTTTACCCTGGCAGGCAGCTCAGCACCACACAGCCACTTGCTCACTCTCCCAAGGTGGAGTGGGGGACAGAATTCAAAAGGTGAAAGTGAAACTCATGGGTTGAGGTAAAGTCAGTTTATTAGGTAAAGCAAAAGTCATGCACACAAGCAAAGCAAACCAAGGAATTCACTCTATGTTCCCATTGGTGGGTAGGTGTCAGTCACTCTCAAGAAAGCAGGGCTCATCATGTGAAATGATTTATTGGGAAGACAAAGGTCATCACTATGAATGTCCCCCCATTTCCTTTCCTTCCAGCTGTTATTGCTGAGCATGACACCACATGATGTGGGACATCCATTTGGCCATCCTGGGTCAGTTGTCCTGGTTGTGTCCCCTTCTAGCTCCTTGTGGCACCCCAAGCCTGCACTGGCACAGCAGCATGAGGAGCTCTGTGTGAGCACTGCTCTGCAACAACTAAACCATTGGTGTAGTATCACCACTATTGTAATCAAAACTCCAAAACACAGCATCATATAAGCATCTACAAAGAAAATTAAATCTATCCCAGCCAAAACCAGGACATCACCACAAAGAGGTTTTTTGTTTTGTTTTGTTTTGTTTTAAAAAAAGTTTTCAAAATATAAAGTGATATTGGAGGTTTTGAACAGAAATGTTTTTCCTAACATGAGTAAAAATATAATTAATTAGTGAAGGTTTTCTCTTGTTTATAGCAGCAAACAAAGCTGAATTTCTTCCAAATATCACAGCAATAGTCTGAGGCAACAGTTAGATTTGTCATGGTCTAAGGAAGAAATGCAATCTGCTCACCTCCAATCTGTAATGAAGACCTCTGATGCAATGGTCTAGTTCACTCACCTTTGTGAAACAGTGGTTTTAAATTCTCACCAACAGTTCATCCTTCAATTATCCTCAGTTTTGTTTATGGAGCTCCTTGATTAATACATTACGTGACATAAGTTTTCCAGTCAATATCCTGAGTATACATACAAATCAGTTTATCAGTTTGATCTTTTGGCATAGACTTATGGATCAAGTCATATCGCAATATCCTAAGGCTATGTGTATCCTAATGTTAATTTCAACTCAGGTCTACAGCATGACCATGGAACTGAAAGTGACTTCTGGTAGGACTGAATGTCAGTTGAATGCATTTGTGGGCTCTCATATTATATAGTGCTTTCTTAAACCAGTCAACCATAAACCAACTTTGGTTAAGGTAGAAGTTATATTTTTCCTTCTCAGTAAGGAAACAAGATGTTCCTAGACATCTCTATTATAATAGTTAGGGAATTTCTTCTAACTGTCAAGTAGATTTTAGTTCTGATTAATTTATGCCCCTTTTTCCTGTGCCAACAATATCCCTGACCTTTAATAATTTTTCTCCTTAGTTGGTGTTTAGCTTACCATATCAGTTTGGGAGCATATCTGGTGTATAAATTAGAGACAGAGAAACTGGTCAATCAGTCATACCAAACAACCTGTATGCCTCCCTCAGCATCTTCTTCTGCTTAATGGTCAAAGCAGAAGATGTCCAAATTTTCTTCCACATTTGCTCAATATCACACTTAAACCACACCGCAGTAGGTATTTTTAATCAGCTGCTCATAAAGTCAAATTCTCACATACGAGAGATTAATTTATCCCATTGGAGTATTGCCCACACAAGGAGAGAGACTTTTTCATAGATTCATCCTGAGAGATAATGTGTATCCTCAGTTTTCAATTAGCTTAGTAGGACACAATTGTGCATATTCTTTGTAACATCTTTAGTAGCTTATACCAGCTCTTTTCTGGCCCTGTCTCCTCAGAAGTGTATGTCTAAGATTCCATCATTTTTATCTGTGCAAAATATTTCCTCTACAAAATTGTGTTACAAAATGGAAAATCAAGTCTTGAAGATAGAACTGTAGAAGTGAGTGCCAAGATTATAGATAATCAAATCCCACAGAACACCCCAGTCAAATACACTTTTCTTCTCTGCCTTAAATTCTCCTTACTCTCATCCTAGCAATAGGAGAAGACGGAAGAGAAATAAGTTTCAAGGCTTTTCCTCTTCCTAAGCTTTTACTGAAAGCTTTTAAAGAAACTTTATAACTTTCAATTGTCAGCTGAGTTCTCTTTATTTGTGGTGCCCAATGGAATGTAAAAAAAGAAGGATTGTATAAAATCCTGGTGGTTTCTTAAGTCAAATTACATCCTGTAAATAAATAAATAAATACACACATAAAAAATCTTAAGAAGACAGAAAAGGCTGATGCTCCAAGACCACATAAAAATCAAACATCATCATCAGGCATTTTCATCAATACTCTGCATTTGCAGAGATGTGTTAAATAAGAGATGTGTATGCATCCCTAATTTAGAGGTACTTGTGTTTACACATTAGTTGTGCCTCTGAAACATTGTCATACAAAATAGATGACCATGACAAGTAAGGCTCTTTGCTGAGTGTACAGCATGCATTAGGAGACCTCTGGACATCTCACAGGACTCTGAGAGTACATAGCCATAATGTGAACATGTGAGGATGAGCAAATACCAGGGCAGCTTGCTGTTTGCTTTGTGTCTGTCACTCAAAAAAAGGTTTAGATCAAATGATTCTTGAAGTTACTCTAACTACAACAATAAATCTAATGCAATTTTAATGAGGGGAGATATGGGAAACACACTCATCCTAACTTTCACTTGATGTATAATGTTGCACTCTGCTATTCATTTAATCTAATGCAATTTAAAATGATGTGATGCATTCAAACATGACATTCCATTTTGGGATCAGAAATTTATATGGTCAAAATCTCAAACTAAAGCATACATAAACATTAAAAATAATATCTACCATCATATTATTGGATTTCATCTCAAGCATCACAAACAAGGTGACAAACATATTCCATCATATTAAACTAATACAGGAGTGTGAATCTTCTTTTAAAGAGTTGATGTAGTCTCCAGAGCTCCTACAGCACAAAAGCTTTTAGTAAGGAGACACAAATTCATTCAGGCTACACTGATCAGAAAATGTATAACAACACTTACTACAGTTCCAACATCAGGTAAGCTACGGGTAGGGTTTTCCCACCCAGGCACACATCCTTACTAGGAGAGGCATGATGTTGCTACAGTTTGGTTCAGTAACTGCACAAGCTACTCTGGTCTGCAGGAGAAGATGTAGTCATGCTGCTAAAGCTGCTTAGACATCACCCATCTCTTCAGGTGATTACACAGCTCTACTTTGGCCTAACACATAAAATTTCACCCATTTGCAGACACAAACATGCTAGTTGTAAAAAAAAAAATAATAATAATAATAATTTGTGGTGATGTCCTTGTGACAGAATTTACTGGAGAGAGTCTCTAAGGGGAGACCCTTAGGAAGTAGTTCCCAATAAAGAATAACTTCAGCAGATCCAGAAGCTCCAAATTCCTGGAGTAGATGATGTAATCATTTAGCTAGGACATCAAAACAAGATATCTTTAACCTTCTCTCTCTCTCTTTTTTATTTTTATTTTTTTTTTCCTTAACTGTTCACTGAGTGATAGAGTGAGCATGTGTCTCAAAAGGTTTAATTATGGAAGGGAGTTGGAAGCTGTGAAATTGTAATTGATTTTATTAATTCTTGGTAGTATTTAACAGTAGCATAAGTCTACATATATTCATCTTTTTCAATCAATTATTGTTGTAGATTGTAAATCTTTTAGTTATTAATCTTTATATTCTTATCCTAGAGACTTTTCTAGAAATAATTGGAACTTCAAGCAGACCAGTAACAAGAAATAATCTGAGTAAGTATACTGATGCTATTAGCCTGTCTAATTGTAAGTTTCTGAACTACACTGCTTTTTAATGGATTAAGTTTTAACCAAACTGTCTGGAAAAACATTAAAGATTTAGCTGATTAGACACTAAGGAACAACGGACTTTCAGTTTAATTTTAACTCTGCTAGTATGGTAGTATTCTTTACTGCTGCTATGTGTTGCCTCTTCCTATTATAAAACTTTGAATTTATTATAAGAACCATAGAATTTAATTAATGTAATTCTAGCAATGTTGCAATATAACAATAAATAATGAAAAAAAACAACAACATGTACAGATAAAAGTACACTCAAGTCAAAGTAATGCACAAAAAGTAAAGAAATTCAACAATACAATATACAGTTAGAGTAGAATTACAACCAAAATATTGCCATCTAGGTATAAAAAATGGGAATGATTGTATCTATGTATCCCGTCACACTCAAAGAATTGCCAGATGATAAATAGTTGCAAAGAAAGTGAGTAACTTTCTCATTAATTGTGATATAGTTTTAAATCACTGTGGCCAGAAGGTTTGCAAGCTTTGAATTGGCTTCAGTATTTATACAGATAATGAGAACATTTATGATTCTACCAGAGAGAGTCAATGATTTTCAGATGAGATATAAACCTGAGGGCTTCAGAGCAAAAATCAACCTAAAAGCAGATGGGCTAGAAAACCTCACTGAGCTAGGAAATTGGAGTATTTTACTATTTGGTAAAAAAGATTCTCCTTAGTACAATTTGAACTAATACAAGTGCTAAGCACTATAATTCTAATCAAAAATATACTATTTGTATAATATGTAATTTTAGAAGCACTGTGTACATGCAGATTCACACATGTATATGAAACTTTTTTCACCGCCTCTCTTTAGAAGTACTAATTTCACCATGCTCATAGCAACAATTTCCAAGTAAATAACATATTGTAAACACAGCAAAATTCCTCTGAAGGAATGGAATAGTAATGCATACTGAAGTAAGAATCTATTTCTTTTCATGTGTTTAGTCTCTACAGAACTAATGAAGACAGCGGTAGAAAAGCTGTTCTGTTTCATCTACCATGAAAAGGGTAATATCTTACTATTTTACATCTTTTTAGGCAACTCTGAATAATTAACAAAACAAAACACAACCAACCAAGCAAAAAAAAGAAACTATTCTTATACCACTGATCCACACTTGTAGGGAAGCCATGTATTTGTCTCTATCAGTGGAATTTCCTTGTTTCAGTTATCAGTACATGAAAAATAGGAAGATAACTAACTGATTCCAGCAGCTAGTCTTATCATATGGAAGACAAGTACTTTTTTCCATGGGATGCCTAGTTCTTGTGGCACAGGAGCCACGTTAAGTACCACTACACTTTCACTAAAAACAGTGTCCTTAGAAACACACATAAATTTATATAAGAGATTTTCTTTTTTCTTGATGTATGCCCATCGTGTAACAATCTCTTTACTCAACACAGAAATACAGACACCTGTGATATGAAACAGTCATCCCTTTGGACTTCTGGTTTTCCCTCCATATTTTTATATGCAAGCTCACAGGTTAATATATAAAGAATTTTATTTCTCTTTCTGCCCATTTGTGACCAAAGAGAGAAATGTCATTTTTGATGGTGGCAGTGATTTTGTCATTTTTTCTTGGGGGGTAGAGGAAGATGGAGGGTTGGTGTTTGATTGTTCTTGTCATTTTGGGGTAGGGTTGGGTTATTTGTTTCTGTGTGTGTTGGGGGGGGGGGGGGGGGAGGAGAGGAGTTGTAGATATGAATCTGAAGGATCCTGACTTAGTAGAATGTCTACCTTTTATGGCTCCTATTAGCTTGAAAAGTTTCAAAGCAATATCCTATAGAATTTCTTTTTATCTGCTAGCATTGTTGTTATTTATTTGAATTTAAATTAAATTTAGTTTTAAATTGTAATTTAAAGTATTTTATATGTGTATTTACTACAATTGCTATAATTAACTATTTGGAATTACAGTGATTACAGTGACATAAAATCAGCACATGCACACATAGGTTAAGGAGTAATATTACATTAATAAGCGACTCAAGTGTCTCAATGGCTGATATTTAAAAGTCTAAGGCAAGTCACAAAATTTAAATAATAGGAAAGTGAGTTACCTTTATAGATATTACAGAATATCTTCTGAAGGAGAAAGAAAGCTATGAATAATTTTGAAATTCTCTCTTGCATCAAATATCTATTAGTTTTTAGTACATTTTTGATTCAAGACATAAGATGACAAGTATTATAAGGAAAATCATGGAGGGCCCTGAAAATGAAGACATGCATCTTGTATTCAGTTTTGCTAAAATTTTCTTCATTAAAGCTATGTATATGAAGTTTTTATATGCTGATGAATCCGAAGACCTTTTCTACCAGTTACTTCTAGTAAATGATATTTCAGCTCTTTGCAGCCATTTCATCTTATTCACACTTTCTTAAAGTCTTATAATTGGCAATACTGATTTAATGTAGTGTACTAGAGTATTTTTTTTTTATTATTATTATTGAAAAAAAAATTCACTAAGGAAATGCCATATAAAGATATTTGCTGGAGAAGGATTTTTGTTGTTGTTATTGTTTTTTTTTGTTTTGTTTGTAATTAAATGGCATTAAGTTCTGTTTCAGTTTTTGGAACACAAATATCCATGTAGAACTTGAAATACCACTTTCAAAGTCATTTTAAATATTTCGACTGAAATGAACATTGCAGTTGTTATTCAATGCTAAATTTTAAAATAATATTTAGCCAAAAAAAAAAAAAAGTATTCTAGATTTCTTTAGAGAATTAAAATAACTTTTGCCTGATCTAAACCACATTTCCAGCTCTGTTTTATTTCTGTATTTCCAGACATGCTATTCCATGAAGCATACTATTATTATTATTATTATAGCTATTATAGATATTATAGATATTATTATCCACTTAGAGGAATTAATATGTATTTGAAATACACAATTTATGAAGGCTCATATATACATTTAGAATGGTTTATGTGTTAGAAATGCTAATAGTTTACCTTTAAACTAAATACAGTGAATCTTTATTGGACAATCTTTTTCATGCAACAATACACTATTAAATATATCCCTGCTGCATAAGTCTTTCATAAAGTGTTGAGTAGATCTTTGTATTCTCATCCTTTGTATCATTTAGATTCTTCCAATTACTTGTTTTTTCTGCTCTTTTTTTTTTTTTCCAATCAGTGCTGAATGCCTCAGTTCCTTTTCTTTTGAACTTCATTTCCCACATGTCAATGAAAACAGGACATTAATATAGCAATGTTTTGATTTAGTAAGAATATAATGTTGAGCCTAAAACTACATTATGAGATTACACACAACTGTAGTGCATAGTTGTCTTTAATTGGTTTCCTTAAAGTTGAAACAAAAGAAAATTTATGTTATTTATTAATTTTATATATTTTTTTCTTCCTAATTGATCAGAAGAGTTAAATTTGGTGATTTATTATTACCCAACTGCTGGATGCACTGATGCCTGTGGTTAAACAGTTTATGAATTCAGCACAGGTGTAGTAATGATAAAGTGTCATTTAAATCCTTGACTACAAACAACAGCTGAAACATTAAGCATAGACTGGACTGCTGCACTTAAGAATGAGTTAGGATTTGCCTAAAATATTAGGTATGAATTTATAGTATTTGAGCTACTCTGTACTGTTACCCTTCCTTTTCTCTGTTTCTTGTGAGTGCCCTTAATGAGCTCTAAAGGTATGCTTATGAGGACTGCTGGAGATGAAGGTTTATTCTTCTGTCCATAACATGAATTGGCCACAAACAAGCCAATTCCAGTCTAAAAGTTCAACACAGGTTTTAGCGCAGGCTATGGCCAAGCTAAATAGCTTCATTAGTAAAGTATGCACTTTATCTCTAAAACAATTGCCTGGTTTCTAGTCTCCCTCTGGCTAATTTGGTGCACCTTGTCATTATTATCTCCTAAACTAGCATGATAAAATGGATTTTCTTTGAATTAACTTATCTTTCTTTGAAGGCAGAAATACCTTAAATTTTGCACACTTCAAGAGTGTCCAGGCACACACACACAGACTAGCTCAGTGTAGGTAGTTTCCAGCAAATTCTCACCTTGATTTCTTGAGAACTAATTTTCCATATAGACAAGTACTGACAGGTTGACAAGATATCAGCAATTTGTAGAAGTTGTTCTCAACTACCATCACTGCAGAAATTAAAAGTAGCAATGACTCAGTAATTCACAGGCTTATTATACTATGAAGTAACTCATTAAAGGTTTTAAGACTGTAACAATGGTGTCATGTTACTGTTAAATTCACTCAAAAATCTTATGAATAATAAAATTTGAATGTTCACTCTTTTGCATGAAGTATAACACACATAACAAGGGTAGGAATCAAAAAATACAGACAGTCTTTTCCTTTCTGAAAATTTCAGAATCTTGTCTAACTTTTCTTTCTTACACGCTATGAATATTAAGGATATATATATATACATATTTTTTTTTCTCCTCCAGATAATGCTATAAGAAACGGCCCTTGCACTTGCATTTGTCAATGGCATGTGCACAGAAAGTCATTGTTCTACTTTCTGCAAGAAATCACTTACCTTTTATGATTTTATTTTTGCATCCATTCACTGACAACTTCTGAATTGAATTCAGGCTCTTAATTCTCACTTCTTAGACAGCATAATGTGACAGTCACGTTAAATTGCATGCACACTGCTTGTTTCCTGTTGAGCTTTTTTTCTTTTTTTTTTTTCTTTTTTTTTATCCTCTTTTTATCCTCTACTCTACACTTAGACTTTGCTCAGCTGATACTGGAGCAGTAGCACAAAAGCACTGGATAGGACCGTTTCTACACATGTGGAACATATTCAAAAAGCAGTGTTGCTATCATTTGTATAACAGTAGTTACTGGAAATCCCAGAGGAAATTGGTACCCTACCAAGCACTGGAAAGAACAACAGCTGGTTACCATCATGGCACTGGAAAGAGAAAAAGCACAAAGGGTTGAAAGGTTTATAGAGACACAAAATGCTGGAATGTCACACAACAGATCAGTGGCCTTATCAGAAGCTGATCCTTGACTGACTTTGTATTGAAGCTGGGTAATATTGCATATCTGTATCTAACAGCAATAACTTAAGACAGGACTGGATTTTGCAAGTCCTGAAGCAAAGAACTCCAGAGATTTTAAGACATCTGAGGAGCTTGGCCAGCATAATATTTTTATGACTTCTGCACTAGCCATTCTCATCTTTGAAAACTTTTTTTTTTTTTTTTTTTTTCTTCTTGAACATGCTTCTGGATGTTTTCTCATCCCCTTTTCCCTTTTTTACTCCCCAGAAACTACTGCTAAAAATCCTGAGTGCATATAAAAATACCTTTCTAGACTCCACTGTAATACAGCTATTCACTGTAACACAACTACTAAAGTTGGACTAAATAATCTTAGAGGTCTTTTCCAACCTGAAATATTCCATGATTCTATACTCTGAGAATGAGCATTTCTAATATTGAGTAAATGGTGAAAAACATTGAGGGAAAAAGAAACTAATGAACTGAAAAAGTTATGACTAGATTACTGACATAAAAAAAAAAAAAAAAAAAGTTCACTTTATAGTGAGCTAACTGGTTATATGTTGAGATCCTGTTTATTTAGTACATCTTATTACAAGCCTTACCAAAAAAAAAAAAAAAAAAGCAAACAAACAAACAACCTCCCCCCCCCCAGCATCTACATTTACTTTTACAGAAACAGATTTTAATTTCTGGTGAGCTCAGAAGCATATACAACAAGACCAACAGGTGGGTTTGTGCTGAAATTATCCCTGAATGATTCCTTCAGGGAGTCATTACTTAATTGTTCAGAAGTTGAATGGTTGTCTCTTCCACTTTAGCTAAAGCCAAGACCTCAATGTTATGTCCCAAGAGAAAAGCCATTAGAATACACAGGAGAATATCATGCCATATGGGCCCAGAAATAATTTTGAGAGAATGGCAAATTTCCTCATTCTGTCTATGCAGGAGCAGCTGACCAATATTTTTAACCCTCAGAATAGGATTTCCACTTCATGCAACATTGTACTCTATATTCTTTTTGAAATAACCTTTATTTCCCTTGTGCTCCAAGGAGTCAGGGCATGGATGCATTTGAAAGAAGAGGAGAGGTGATTTATGATCACCTTTTGGGGATAGACTCTTTATCATAGAATATAGTGATAGGACAAGGAATAGTGGCTTTAAACTAAAGAGGGTAGATTTCATTTAGGTATAAGGAAGAAATTCTTTACTCAGAGGGTGGTGAGGCACTGGTGCAGGTTGTCCAGAGAAGCTGTGGATGCCCCATCACTGGAAGTCACAGAATCACAGAATCACAGAATTTCTAGGTTGGAAGAGACCTCAAGATCATCGAGTCCAACCTCTGACCTAACACTAACAGTCCCCACTAAACCATATCCCTAAGCTCTACATCTAAATGTCTTTTAAAGACTTCCAGGGATGATGACTCCACCACTTCCCTGGGCAGCCTGTTCCAATGTCTAACAACCCTTTCGGTAAAGTTCTTCCTAACATCCAACCTAAAACTCCCCTGGCACAACTTAAGCCCATTCCCCCTTGTCCTTTCACCAGGCACGTGGGAGAACAGACCAACCCCCACCTCACTACAGCCTCCTTTAAGGTACCTGTAGAGAGCAATAAGGTCGCCCCTGAGCCTCCTTTTCTCCAGGCTGAACAAGCCCAGCTCCCTCAGCTGCTCCTCGTAGGACTTGTTCTCCAGGCCCCTCACCAGCTTTGTCGCCCTTTTCTGGACCCGTTCAAGCACCTCAATGTCCTTCTAGTAGTGAGGGGCTCAAAACTGAACACAGTACTCGAGGTGTGGCCTCACCAGAGCCGAGTACAGGGGGATGATCACCTCCCTAGCCCTGCTGGTCACACTATTTCTTATGCAAGCCAGGATGCTGTTGGCCTTCTTGGCCACCTGAGCACACTGCTGGCTCATATTCAGCCGACTATCCACCATCACTCCCAGGTCCTTCTCCACCAGGCAGCTCTCCAACCACTCATCTTCCAGCCTGTAGCTCTGCTTGGGGTTATTGCACCCCAGGTGGAGGACCCAGCACTTGGCCTTGTTGAACTTCATTCAGTTGACCTCAGCCCATCGGTGCAGCCTATCCAGATCCTCCTGCAGAGCCTTCCTACCCTCGAGCAGATCGACACACGCACCTAACTTGGTGTCATCTGCGAACTTACTGAGGGTGCACTCAATGCCCTCGTCCAGATCATCGATGAAGATATTAAAGAGGACTGGCCCCAGCACCGAGCCCTGGGGAACGCCACTACTGACAAGCCTCCAACTGGATTTGACTCCATTTACCACAACTCTTTGGGCCCGGCTGTGCAGCCAGTTTCTACCCCAACGAAGCGTGCGCCAGTCCAAGCCAAGAGCAGCCAGTTTCTTGAGAAGAATGCTGTGGGAAATGGTATCAAAAGCCTAGCTGAAGTCAAGGTAGACCACATCCACAGCCTTTCCCTCATCCACCAAGCGCGTCACATTGTCAAAGAAAGAGATTAGGTTTGTCAAGCAGGACCTGCCTTTCATAAACCCATGCTGACTGGACCTGATCACCTGCTTGCCGTGCAAGTGCCATGTGATGACTCTCAAGAGAATCTGCTCCATGAGCTTCCCTGGCACTGAGGTCAAACTGACAGGCCTATAGTTCCCCGGGTCTGCCCTCCAGCCCTTCTTGTAGTTGGGCGTCACGTTTGCTAGCCACCAGTCAACTGGTCCCCCAGTAGCCAGGACTGTTGATAAATCATGGTAAGCGGCTTGGCCAGCTCCTCTGCCAGTTCTCTCAGTACCCTCGGGTGGATCCCATCCGGCCCCATCGACTTGCGCACATCCAAGTGCTGGACCAGGTCACCAACCATTTCTTTGTGGATAGTGAGGGCCACATTCTGCTCCCCATCCCCTTCCACCAGTTCAGGGTACTGGGTATCCAGAGAACAACCTACATTGCCGCTAAAGACTGACGCAAAGAAGGCATTAAGCACCTCCGCCTTTTCCTCCTCTTTTGTAACAAGGTTTCCCCCCGCATCCAGTAAAGGATGGAGATTCTCCTTAGTCCTCCATTTTGCATTGATGTATTTGTAAAAAGATTTTTTGTTATCTTTAACGGCAGTAGCCAGATTGAGCTCCAGATGAGTTTTGGCCTTCCTAATTTTGTCCCTGCACAGCCTCGTTACCTCCTTGTAGTCCTCCTCAGTGGCCTGCCCTTTTTTCCAAAGATTATAAACCCTCTTTTTTCTCCTAAGCTCAAGGAGAAAAGTGTTTAAGGCCAGGTTGGATGAGGCTTTGAGCAACCTAATATAGTGGAATGGCAGGGAGGGTTGTAATTGGATGATCTTCCCTTCCAACCCAAACCATTCTGCGATGTCACTAAGGATATAAAATCCACAGATAATATTCATAAGCAAGAAATGTCTGCAAGACATTTTTTCCAACATCTTTTCCAACATCTTTTTTTTTTTTTGTCTGCAAGACATTTCTGCAGATTTTTATGTAAATGTGTAACTTATAGAATCATGGAATAATTTATGTTGGAAGGGACAAGGGACCTTTTATAGAATTGCAGAATCATGGAATATCCTGAGTTGGAAGGACCCACAAGGATCATCAAGTCCAGCTCCAAGGTCCACACAAAACCACCCGAAATTCAAACCATATTTCTGAGAGTGTTGTCCAAACACCTCTTGAACTCCATCAGGCCCAGTGCTACTTCCCTGGGGAGCCTGTTTCAGTGCCTGATCACCCTCTTAGTGAAGAACCTTTTCCTAACATCCAATCTGTACCTCCCCTGTTGCCACATCATGCTATTCCCTCGGGTCCTATTGCTTGTTACCATAGATGAGTGAAGAAGTCGCTTGCCCCTCCAATCCCCCTTGTGAGAAACCTGTAGTAAGCTGTAGGCCACCATGAGGTCTCACTTCAGTTTCTTCTTCTCAAGGCTGAACAATCCAAGTGACTTGAGAAGTGTTCCTTCTCTGTACTGCTTTCAAGAATACAGAGAATATCTGCTATCTTAAAGTATTCTGAGGATGGTGATCTTAAAGCTTTTGAATTTTGAGTGCTGTAGTCACTGTGGTCATAAAGAAAGACAAACGTGGCTGTAAACAAAATCTATGATAGTGTGTGTTGGGGTCAACAAGAGGTCAGGCTACCATCAGTTTAGCTCACCTGAAGATTTCTTGTGTTTATCTTGGGACTCGAAAACACCAAGGAACCTTTCTGCTTGCCCAGAAAATATTTCCCAGGAGGTCCTTTCCTTATGGTTTCATAACAGTGCAGGAATGAGAAAATAGTAATAAATCATGAATTTGTTTTTCATTTTGCTTTTCCTTTTCCCTGCCTGCCTGCCTTCCTTTCCTTCCTCCCTCCCTTCTTCTCTCCCTTCTTCCCTCCCTCCCTCCTTCCCTCCCTCCCTTCCTCCCTCCCTCCCTCCCTCCCTCCCTTCCTTCCTTCCTTCCTTCCTTCCTTCCCTCCTTCCTTCCTTCCTTCCTACTCATTCTTTTCTGTATTAAAGGAGCATTATGGACTTTCTAAAGCATAGATGACGAGTTTTGAGTCCCTATTTTCATGCATGAAGACTAACACACACAAAATACAAGGAAGCTTATCCTATTGTAATGAATTCCACAGAGGTGAGACAGAACATATCTCTGCAAGGGAGAGGACTTACTGGAATACTCTGTTGACATTGCCTCTTTCTGGGTACAGAGAGGGGTAGAAATGACCATATCTACAGAAGTGTTGAGAGAGAATGAAAGGGAGTGTTAAAATTCATCTTGACTGGTTTGATCAATGAAACTAGAATTTTGAGAGTGGTAAATTAGTGGCCAGTATTTTAATAGTCTTTTGATACTTTTAATAAATACATTGTAATAAATAAATTGGCAATGATTAATATTTGTAATAGTTTCTATTAATATATCTATTGATTAGGTTTTTCATTATGGAAGACTAATATTTATGAGATTCTAGTATGATTACTTTGAAAAAAAAAATTCAAAATGGGATGCTGTCTATTAAGAGAACAAATCCTTATCAGCAAAATGACATTTAAACACAGGATGAACTTAGCTCTAAACATAAAATCACTTCATAAGTAGTGACTATTACAAGAAACTAGTAACGAATTCTTGTCTGAGAGCAAAATTATTCTAAAAGAATAAGGTTTAAGAAGAAAAAATAATGGATAATATGATCCACTTGAAAAGGTAGGTAAGGAGTAGTTTTAACAGTTTTACTGCTAAATGCTCGAGCACCAGCAAGACATAAATTTGCAGAAAGTTGAGAGTAAATATTAGAGGTTGGCTTTACAATATAAAATCGATTTTCCTAAAGGTGGGGTGACTATTTTACAATGTTTATTCATCTACAGCTGCCTTCTAAATTGATACAACAGTAGAGAAAAGATAGAGTTCAAAAGGTTGTCTGGATCTCCTTTTATTCTCTCTATTTTAAGGGATTTATGGAAACTGTCACTGACAATACAAAGAAGCTTTTTCTCTGGGTATGTCTGTGGCTTGTTTTGGCTATTTCTAGATTGTGTAGAGAGAAAAGCAATTCATCAGTACTTTTTAACAGAAGTATTATTGAAGGCTAGTCAAAGAAAAGAGAAAGGCTTTGAATAAAGTGAGACATTCCTTAAAGGTAGAGGATTTGGTCAAGTATGAAAGGAAGCAATCTTCGGCTCAAAAGGTTATTAGAAGATCTAAGAAGCCCTGCTGCCAAAGTCCCTGTAGCACTATTAATAAACATACTTCAGTGGGTAAAATATGAAAAAAAGATTATACGGATCAATGTAAGAGCGCACAGATCTTTTGCAATACCTTGGTTAATTAAAAGTGGCATTACTCATGATTCTAATGCATTGAAGTTGAACACGAAGAAGATTTCACTTAATGATATTAAAAGCACAATGATACGAAGTAGATTTTGTTAGTGTCAGGAATGTTTTTTTAAAGAGATGTTTCATGTTGGCCTTTAAGACAGAAGTGAGGAAGCTCTGCAATTTTATAGCTGGTTAGTGAATTTGAAGAGGAGGTATTATGTTATTTTGAGATCTCTTGCCTTGGCTGGTTTAATAGGACTTACAGAGTGTGCTTAATAACGTGAGTGGCAACAGCATTTGTTAATATTTTTAAGCTTATTTGAAGCAAGAGGCAGATTTCATCCATTTCAAAGTCTTATGAATCTACAACAACGATATGAAAGATCCATAACACAGCAGACATAAGGAATATTTCATTAGATTTCATGTTTGTTACCAGTAGAAAACTTCAGCCAAATCTATGATATTGTGAGATGAATCTTGGACAAATGCTGGTTGTATGTGAAGAAACTAGAGGGAGTAGGGAACATGTGAGTTTCCTAAATAGAATCCAATTATGTGATTGTTTACTATGTTTGTTTTGGCAGGGATTTGACTAAGCCTGAATCTATACTTGAAACTGGAAATGCCAAGTAAAACTTGAAGGATATTAAATCCTTGTAAAATGAAATGAGAAGTACCTGAAAAAAATGGAAAAGTCAAAATACAAGAAAAATTAGAGAAAAATAGTTCTGACTCCTGAAACTGAGGTTTATATATATTCTGTTGTGCTGACAGGAGGCTTGCTATAAACAGAAGCTCTTACAGATAAAAATGGAAAGGGGGTTTCCTCTCTATTAAGCATGCATATATTGTGTATATATATACACACTGAGATCTGTGTGTGCTTGAATCACAGTGTCCACATCCACTCTTACAGCAGGAGGAGCAGATTTTCTCTCTATCTAGCCAACCAGTTGCTCAAAACAGAAAGCTTCAGCCTCCTCTTCCATGAACCTAACACTGTAATGCGCAATGGGTTTTGATGGACAGTTGTATATAAGAGAAAGGTGAGGCTTAATGGAACCATTAACAATAAGGGAACTTTAGATGTGTGGGGGATTAATTTGATGAATTATGGATAACCTCATCGAAGCCAGTTGTCTATACTCCCTTTATAGCCAACGGAAAGCAATGAACAGCTGTAGAACATGATTCATCTCATGCTAAAGTAGATGGCTAAAGTAGAAGCACATCACCAGTGCCATAATTATTTCCCCCCACTACCTAAAAGGAAGCCTAGGAGGAGGATGTTAAGGATGAATGTTTGCATTAAAAAATGCCTTAATTTAGGTAAGATTAAGCTTCTGCCTCCCTGAGGGTTAGGTTCAAAGAAATTATGTTGTTATTGGTAATTTTTGCAAATACTCAGAAGTACAAATCAGGCAGACAGCACAAAGTAAACTATAACTGTGTAGATTTGCATATGCTGATCTGTCCTTCTGCCTGGGTTTTTATGTTCTTGTGTATATGATCACTTTTTCTTCTTACTCTTTCAAATGTGTATTTCTGTATTCATGTGTACAAATGACTCCTTCTGTATGAATTTACTTGGCTTGGTACACCCCTCTGTGTACCATGTGTGCCACTGTCCTCATCTCTTTTGTAGCCATTTCCCTTATCCTGCAAGACGTTTCACTGAACAATGTTCACATTAGTAAACAAACAAACAAACAAAAACAACAAAAACCACCCTAAGCAGATTTAAAATTGGCAGCACCTAGCCTTGAGAAAACTGTTCTTTCACTCTCATCCACAGTATGCCCCTAATGCATTATGTGAAACTAAAGTAGGGTGACAATTCAGGATAGAATAAGAAAAGAACAAATTCAAATCTCAGGTAAACTAAATCATTTCAAAATGGGATCATCTGAGGATTTACATTCCAGTATACTTAGGAGATTGGCTGAAGCAATCTTAGGGCCATTAGAAATAGATAGATAGACAGACACACAGATAGACAGATAGATTTTTGTTTGTTTGTTTTTTCCTGAGAAATTTTCGAAAACAGAAGAAATTCCAAAGACTGGTAGGCCAGGCAACTATAGTCCAGTTATCCTAACTTCAGTTCCTGGAAAAAATCATGAATATTTCATCAACGGAAAAAAATAAGTTACTAAAATACCACAAGTAGGTGAACAGCATCCAAGATGTTATTGTCAAATGCATGTCACTTCAGAACAAGATGATTTACTTTCATGAGAGAGCAGTAATTCTTGCTATATAGAACTCTGATCTGTGCTGTGCCTTCATATGTGGAAGAAAAAAAAAAAATGGACAAGAACCTTCTAAATACAGTACTATTATATTTATGCATCTTTTAAATCAATATAACATTGTTTTGGCTAGGTATTTAATTTAGCTTTGTTTCCTTTCCTTAAATGTGTGCTGTTTGGTTTTGATTCTTAAAATAGAACACTCTAATTATAATCTACTATAAGATTTCTTGCTATGGATCAAGTGTAATTTTCTTCCACTTCAGTTTGTTAATTTAGCCAAAACAAAATGTATAGAATCACAGAATTGTAAGGGTTGGAAGGGACCTTGAAAAATCATCGGGTCCAAACCCCCTGCCAAACCAGGTTCCTTAGAGCAGGCTGCCCAGCTAGGCATCCAGACTGACCTTGAATATCTCCAGATAAGGAAACCCCACAACCTCCCTGGGCAGCCAGTTCCAGTGCTCCGTCACCCTCACCGTGAAGAAGTTCTTTCACATGTTGGTGCAGAACTTCCTGTGCTCTATCTTGCGGCCATTACTCCTTGTCCTGTCCCGGGAAACCACTGAAGAGGTTGGCCAAATCCCTCTGTCTCCCACACCTCAGGTATTTATACAAATTGATGAGATCCTCTCTCAGTCTTCTTTTCTCCAGGCTGAACAGACCCAGGTCTCTCAGCCTTTCTTCAGAGGGAAGATGCTCCAGGCCCCGTATCATCTTTGTGGCCCTTCTTTGTGGCCTCCTGGGCTCTTTCCAGGAGATCCCTGTTTTTCTTGTACTGGGGAGACCACAACTGGACACAGTACTCCAGGTGAGGCCTGACCAGGGAAGAGTAGAGGGGGAGGATCACCTCCCTTGACCTGCTGGCCACGCTCCTTTTAATGCACACCAGGATCCCATTGGCCCTCTTGGCCACGAGGGCACAGTGCTGGCTCATGGTCAACCTGTCATCCACCAGGACCCCCAGGTCCTTCTCCTCAGAGTTCCTCTCCAGCAGATCATCCCCCACCCTGTACTGATATATGTGGTTGTTCCTTCCCAGATGCAGGACTCTACACTTGCTCTTATTAAATCTCATTTGGTTTCTTCCTACCCATCTCTCCAGCCGGTCCAGGTCTCGCTGAATGGGCAGACACTATTCCCTCATCAAGGTCAGTGATGAAGATGTTGAACAAGACCGGACCCAGCACCGACCCCTGGTGAACACCGCTGGTCACAAGTCTCCAGCTGGACTCTGCACTGCTGATCACCACCCTCTGAGCTCAGCCAGTCAGCCAGTTCTCAACCCACCTTGCTGTCCACTCCTCTATCCCACACTTTCTCAGTTTTGTTATCAGGATGTCATGGGAGACAGTATCGAAAGCCTTGCTAAAGTCAAGGTAGATGACATCCACCGATCTCCCCCCATCTACCCAGCTGGTGATGGCATCATAGAAGGCAACGAGGTTGGTTGAGCACGACTTTCCCTTGGTGAATCCGTGCTGACTACTCCTCATAACATTCTTCCAGTTGCTGGGAGATGGCATCCAGAACAAGCTGTTCCAACACCTTTCCAGGGACAGAGGTGAGACTGACTGGCCTGTGGTTTCCCAGATCCTCCTTCTTGCCCTTCTTGAAGACTGGAGTGACATTGGCTATCCTCCAGTCTTCAGGCACCTCTCCTATTCTCCAGGACCTAGAAGATCCTCTGGTAGTTTTCTATTGGACAAAGTGATGGGTTATGAAAATATGGAGACCAAGAGCCAGGCTTACTCAGCCAGGTAGGATGCCCAGTGTAGCAATTGAGTTTAAGAAAACAATAAATAATGTAATTCCTAGGATTCTCAAAGAGATGTTAGGCAACTGCTGTCCTAAGATTTTTATAGCAATAATTGTAGGTACATGGGGAGTAATAATATATAAGACCCCAAACCATTCTTTTCATAAGAAGGATCAATTTGTTGCTTCATTAAATCAAACCAAGCAACAAAACAATATACATTACATATGGGAAGAGTAGCTTCTTTTTCACAGCCTCGTTGGCCAAGTTCCCAATTGCAAGGTAAGGGGGATAACTTGCATGACGGTTCTTCATCATTCATCCCCCACCCTGCTTCTACTTAAACTCTCTTCTTATAAAGCATTTGCTTCCATTAATTGCAACATTATTTAGAGAAGAGGATACTGAGGGTTCATTGCGGCTTCCTCACAGAGCTTCCTCACAAAGGGAGCAGAGGTGGAAACACTGCTTTCCTCTCTGGTGACCAGGACCTAAGGGAATAGCATGATGCTGTGACAGGGGTAGTTCTGGTTGGATATCAGGAAAAGGTTTGTCAGCTGGTAGTCATGTATTGGAACAGGCTCACCAGGGCAGTGGTCACAGCACCGAGCCTGCCAGAGTTCAATTTGCACAATGCTTTCAGAAATATGGTTTGATTTTTGAGTGGAGTCGGGAGCTGGACTCGTTGATCCTTGTGGGTCCCTTCCAATTCAGGATATTCTAAGGTTCTATGATTTTTAACTTGTGATTGACTGCATTTCAATATCCTTGACAACAACAACAAAAAAATTATGATCTATTTACTTTTTAATTTCTTTCTTGATAAAATTTTATCTCTATAATATATTGTTTGCAATAGTATCATTCATGCCTTTGTTTCATATGATCTCATCCACAGTGATCGGGGATCTCACAGAAAACATCTATTAGTATGTGAGTGGAACATTTTTAATATATTTTTTTGTTCCTTTTTCCCCACATTTTAAAGGATCTGAAATGCTTTGAAAGCTGTGGACAGCCCATTGAAATGGTGTTTTTATAGCTATTTCACAAGGAAAGTCATGAGGGTTTGGGGGTAGAAGGTATGCTGGCGGTGGAGATCTATGTCAGATAAAAGGTGCCAGATCATCTTGACTTTGTCCGGACTGCCTACTATGAATCATATCTTGCATTACCTGCAAGAGTGTTTTCTAGGTGGCACAGGATAAAGCCATGCCAGGGAAGATGATAAAAATGAAATGGTAAGGACTGTCAAACTAAATTCTAAAAAACACATCTTAGCCATGCTTTTATTTAGTAGTAAACCAGGAAACAGCATACATCTAATTCTGAATTTGAAATTGAAGGTATTGTCCCACTTTGCAAACAGACAACATTGTATATTGTGGTATATATGTATATGATGTTACTGTGATGTGGAATGTTGAGGAGAGGAGAGTTGATGCATCTCAACAGAAATAATTAAAATCCTTTATATGTGTTTTGTATGTTTGTTTTAATAAACCAGAAGTTTAGTCTACCAGTACTCAGAGCTGGGACATAATCCAATTAAGACATAGATAACTTAAAGTTGCATGCTACAAAACTATATCCGTCTATCCATGGCAAACATTTTAGAGAAAATACGTTGACTTTATACACATATGCTTTGCTACCTACCAGTATTTAAATTATTAAATTTAATTTGATACAGAGTGAAACAGAGTGAATGCAGAATTGCTATTAAGCATGTAGAAGAAAGAAGGGAAAATTAAAAATCTTATCTTTACAAAAATCCTACTGTCTTAAATAGTGCCTAGATCTGTAATACAAAGGCAGAAGAAAGCTTAATTTTTTTATTCTATACTGGGATCTCTGCCGTCTGTAAGACTTCATGCCTTATGCCAGAGTTTTGTTCTGGGTGTTTCCTCCCTGCCACAGTAGAAGAGCTGCACTTTAACTAAACTCTTGCACAATTATTTCAAAGAATGAAGCAGAATTTCAGTTACTTACACACTGCATTTTCAGAGTGTCTAATTGTGTATTCAGTTGGAGACATTAAATAGATACAACCACATCTAAGAAGAATGCTTTTTCCTGTGACCTCAGCCGTCAGAAGAAGAAAAACACAGCTGGGAGCAGTATCACAAAGCAGACGACCTAGAGGAAGAGAAGGCTGCAAGCTGTGTCTCGGTAGGGCATGGACAGCTGCAGAAATGGAGCTGCAAAGCAGCTGGTTGGAGAAAGCCAAGCCAAGCAGTAGCGTCGCTATGATAAAGCTGTGGGAAGCTTTTTGAAGCCCTGATGTGACTCCCCAAGCAGTGTGGTCAATTGAAAGAGAAGCACTGCCCAAGGCACGGTGGCCTGTGGAAGCTCTGGGAAGGAGAGGTAAAGCATGTACATGCCAAAGGGCAGGAGGCAGCTGAGCTACAACAGGCATTGAGAGAAATCACTAACTGCTTGCTGACCCAAATGGCAAGGAAGTGAAACCAGGGCTGTGCTCAAACTTAGGGTAAGGAAAGGTTAGTAAGCCATTTATCCAGCTGGTATGAACAGCATGTGGATGCTATGGGATTACATGAGAGGAAGAAAACTGGGAGATCATATATATATTATCTTTTCTCTTGAATAACTTCTATCTTACGTGGTAAATTAAATGTTTCAGCTGAACCACAGAAATGGTCTACTCCAGCTCCCACAGTCTCATTATTTTCAGGTACTCCTGCATCAACATCTATTTTATTTTAATAGAGACCGTAGACTACTTATTTGTTGCATATATATATATATATATATATGTATATATATTATTATTGTTATTATTTTGGTTGAGGAGTGTATTTCTACAGGAGATTGTTAGAGACAGGATAGGGAAACCAAATACATGTCTGGGAGGAAACATGTCAAGACTCAGCAGGGCAGTATGCTAAAATGAAACCGCGTCCCTCTTAATATCACCAATGATACCTAGTGCTGAGCTAACAGCCAAAATCCAATCACAAAACATGGCAAACCTGCTGGCTTTCTCCTGTTAGTTGATGCAATGATCCTTCCTATACCTGTGAAGGAAAATGAGAAATGCAGAATGCCTTGGGGATCTGAATGGACATAATCAGGAAGACTCTCCATATGGCAAATATGTATTTGGATTAGTCAAGCTTTGCTAGTTGAAATTGTACAGAGATCCATGGCTGATGTTAGATTCTAACCTATCTAACCACAGACATAGTCATGCTGACCATGAAAAGGGTCAAACCTAATCTAGTGGAGAAATTTACCATTAATACAACAATTCAAACAAGAACTTGTAGCTATTCATTCTCCTGTAGTTCCATCCCTGCTGATTCCTCATCTTCATTTACTGTATAAACCATTCAAAGCATACCACTTTAGATTTTTTTTTTTTTTTTCCTGCACAGTACTGCATTGGTATGACCATCTGAGAGAAACAATAAAAATAATACTTAAAGGAAAGATATGAACAGCTTGAAAAGTTTTAAAATCCTTTAAAAGTGTAAAGAATATTATTATCTCTCTAACATAGGTGAAAAACTAGAGGAATTTATGTGTTTGGCAATATGCTACAGCCATAGATTTGAATAAAATTCATATTAAATGTTGCTCAAGAGCTTCCACAAACTCATGGAACAGTCTTAGTTCAGACTGGTTAAGTAGATGTGCACATTACAAGAGCTACTGCTAAAAAATAGCACTAATTGACAGCTCTGGGTTATATTCTTGATTATCCGACAGAAGAGTGGGCAGAAAAAATACCGTCCCATACTAGTTGCTATGTCACAATGGGCCATACAGGACACTGTAGATGGATGGCATTTGAATAACTTCTGTCTACTTATATATCATTTGGAAATCTTTCAGCTGCAGTTTTGAAAGATCACTCTTTAGCATAGAAAAATTAAAGGCTGGGTGGGCTAGATAGTAGCTTTCCCCAGATCACTTTTTTTTTTTTTTTTTTTGTTAAATGGTATATGAAAATGAAACATTCCTTGTTGTCTCTGTCTCAAATTTATTTTTTTTATTGCACTTTTTTCACTAAATAGAATCACAGAATGGTTTGAGTGGGAAGGGACCAAAAAGATCATCTAATTCTATACCCCCTGCCATGGGCCCAGACAATTCCTTCTAGATCAGGTTGCTCAAAGCCCTATTCAACCTGACCTTGAATGTTTCCAGGGATGGGGCATCCACAGCTTCTCTGGACTGCCTGTGCCAGTGCCTCACAAGAGGCACTTTACTCTTTTACTAAGAGTAAAAAATACCTTCCTAATATCTAACCTAAACCTACTCTCTTTTAGTTTAAAGCCATTATCCCTTGTCCTATCACTACACTCCCTGAGAGAGCCTCTCCCTAGCTTTCCTGTAGGGCCTGTTTTAGGTAGTATAAGTCTACTATAAAGGCTCCCTGGAGAAACAAGTAGTCATAAAGTCTGACTTGACCTTTTAGAGTGGGCTGTTTGAATATGGTCTGGTTTCTTAGTATCAAATGTAGGACTTTTACATCCCAACTGAAGCATTACTTGTTAAGCTGTCTGCAGTTCTTTTTCTGACATGAAGGTTGAAGGTGAAATTAACATGGACATCCTCCTTCAGTGTTTCTTACTGGTTAGCTTACATGATCTCTGGTTCTGCATGCTGGTTTCTGAATCACATTCATATGCAGTTCCTTTTCTGTACAGATTTTTCAGGGAACCAATGGGATTAACTCAGATCCATGGATTTTTCTTTACTGATTATGCACTTATGTCAGTTAATGGGTCTTGGTCTTGATGTCTCGTGGTGCACTGGAATTCACTCAAAAACAACCAATTATTCTCCTCATCTTCAGATAATATACAGTTTCTCTAATTGTCTAAGCAGCTATGAATTAAGTCAGATTCTCATGTTTAGTAACTTGTTTTGCAGCACTGAAGCTAGCAGTGGCCACTGCTGCCACTGGCTTTTTAAAATTTCCGTTTTAATTCTTTAAGATACCACATTATCAGTCAAACTTCAAATATTAAATATATGTATTTGGGTTTTTATCCAATAGATAAATGTGCAATACATTTAACTGCACCTCATATTCCAGTATGTTATCAAGTAAGTAATTGAACTTACTCTAGGGAATTTTTGCAAAGTGAGGTTGTAGCGTATTTTTGGGTTCTTAGTTGATGACTGTGCTTCAACAAAACATGTATCATAGTCTTAACGTGGTGATGAAAACTTTTCAGAAGCAGCCTTTATATTTAAATGGTGCTGTGAGTCAATCTGCTCTTGTACAACTTTGGAAACAGAAAAGTCCCTTTCATTCTCACACTGAAAAATAAATGGCAAAACTGATATGCGTTGTAGTTCAAGTCATGTTTAGGGAAAAAATCCACTCTGGATGATGTAATCTAGTGTTACATCTAATGAATAATGACAGGGGAAGCCATGCCAAGACCATACTGAAGCAGCTGAGCAAGGCAGTCAATGTTTCAGCAGTCTGTTTTTATTAGCATGTATCCTACTGAAAAGTATTCTTCTGTAGTAATATATATGGTCTCTTTTGCTATATATATGAGTGCTTATTTATTTATTTTTGTAACACAAAATCGCTAAATGTAAGCAAGGCTGAACTGTGATTTTACTGGGCATAGTAAGAAACATCCAGAATACTTACTACTTAATTATGATTGCTGATAATAAATTATTATTATTATTATTAATAATAATAATAATAATAATAATAATAAAAGCCAACAGAACACTGCTTTAAGTAATTTTTTCAGAGGAAAATCTTTTATAGATCATATATTCTGGGTCCAAAAACTATTGCAAACTTCTGAAAAGTTCTGCATATTATCAGAACTTCTGAAGAGAATTGGAAAAAAAAATAGAATTGTTTATAAACTTGCCTGTGAAAAGAATATAGCCAAAGAAGACTTTGCTTAGCAGTGGAGACACACATTTTATAAGTGACAAATAATTACTATAAATTTTCCACAATTATCTGAAGAACATTTAATTATGCCTGTAATCTGTATTCATTTTCACAAGTTATGCATTAGGCTTTCTGCAGCTTTATATTATTATTATTATTATTAATTTCCTTAATGTCAAAAGAACAAATGACTGTACTATTTTATACTTGTTGGTGTGCTAGGTGAAGGTGCCAATGCTGTTGGCAGTGTGGAGCTGTAGGGGCAACCTCTGTGAGAAGAGGCTGGGGCTGCCCTGTGCCAAACACAGCCGATTCCAGCTGTCTCCAATGGTCCCACCATAGGGCACAGCTGGGCCCAGCAGCCAAAATGGTGGTGTCTCTGGGAAACATATTTAAGCAAGGGCAAAATGCAGCACTGGTAGAGAGGAGTGAGGACAAAAACATGTCATAAGCAGCCTTTTCAGACACCAAGATCAGAGAAGAAAGAGGGGGAAGAGATGTTCTAGGCACCTGAGCCCTACAACACCCCAGAGCCCCCTCAGAAACAGGGGAAAACTGTGATAAGGAAGGGGCAGAGGAGAGGAACTGTTATGGACTGACCACAACCTCCCATTCGCCATCCCATTTGCACTGCTTGAGGTGGGGGATAAGGAGTTGGAAACAAGGACTGGAGTTGAGCATTAAGGACAAAAAGAAGATGAGATGGTGTTGTCTTAGTTTATGTATTTATTTGTTTTTCGCTAGCTGTATCTATTTTAATTGGCAATAAATTCTCCCCAAACTGAGTCTGTTTTGCCTGTCAGGGTAATTGGTAAGTGATCTCATCGTCTTTCACAGAATCATGGAATGGTTTGGGTTAAAAGCAACCTGAAAGTTCATCTAGTTCCAACCCACCTGCTATGTCAGGGACACCTTCCACAAGCTCAAGCTACCCAAAGCTTTTTCATCTTATGTTCTCTACCTGTCCAGTTGAGGAGGCAGTGGGACAGCGGCTGTGTATGCATCTGGAGCTGTGCCAAGGTCAACCCATCATAGCAGGTATTTCTTTAACTGAATAGTTCAAATCTGTGTATTTTTTAAAATACGAGCTTGCACAGAAGAATCTTTGAAGAGAGATTATACCCCAGACTGTATGCCAGGGTACAGAAGTAGAAAGGCGTACACAGAAATGTGTGTAAAACACCTCTTGTCCTGTGTGATTTTCACTGATAGTATGTAAGACCTGAAAGCGGATGAAGAATGCGTCATCGTGCTCAGCTCAGCCAGAGGATAAAGGCTTAAAGCAATCTGGAGGTTAGGACAGAAGCAAAATACATGAATAGATATAGAATCATTTTGGTTAGAAAAGACCTCTAAGATATATGCATTTATACACCCAAATAGCTTTTTCTGTATTTCTTATTCAGAAATCTACTTAAAATCATGCTCTTTTTGACTGGAACTGGAAATCATTTCTGTACTGAACTGATATTAAAACACTATAGTTCATGAGTGTTGACTGTGGAAGTAAATGTCAGTTTACTGCTCATCCCAAGCAGGAGTGGGAAGACTAACCCACATGGCTAACAGGAAAAAAATAGGTATACTTTAAAACTGATCAGACATAATCCAGTACATTTCAAGCGGTGTTTTAGCCAAAGCTTTGCACATCGTTGGTTATCATAATGTCAGATATGCTAGCCTGAATCTCGACAAGCTTTCCCACATATATTTATCTAACATTATTAAGAAAAATAAATAAATAAATAAATAAAAGTACAAAACAAAACAAACAAACAAACAAACAAAAAAAAAACCCACAAACGTTCTACCATGAAAATACTGTACGGTACAGAGGACTTGTGTTTTTACACTTGCCTCTTAGGGTCACAGAATCATAGTGTACTTCAATCACTGTGTACTTCAAGGAGATGAAATAACATAATTATCTATCTGGAATCCAAACAGAAAGCAAAAACATAGCTTTTAAATTGAAATTAAAAAAATATTGGTAAATTTTAGTGTATTGATGACTGAGGGATATCACTCACTAATAAGAAAAGGGAAAGGTTCCAAAAACAAGGCTGTGCTGAGAAGATGTTCTCATTTACAAGCATTCTGGCCTCTGTTCATTTTTAATAGATGCAGCAGTTACAAAAACAAGATTACAGAGGCCCTGCATAGACCCTGTGGCATCTGGTTAAATGCTCCACAATGTCTTTTTTTTTTTTTTTTAAGGGTTACATCAAAGATGTGCCTTATTTATCTTTGTGTATTTGTCATGCAAGTGACCAGACTTACCATTTAAAAACTTGAATGGATATGTGTCAAATTCCACCTGGAGGAATCCTTTCACCTCTTCTAGGGACATGGTACACAGATCTCTATCACAAAATCTTTCTCCCTCTTCTTTTTCTTTCTTTTTTTTTTTTTTTTTTCAGAACAACTTTCATTTCAAAGGGCTGTAAATGTACTGTACCAGTCATATGGCCATTGCATTTTTTAGTTCTCTGCCTGTCACTCAGTGCTGCATTAAAGTTATACTACAAAATAAAAAATTCACACACACACAAAAACAAACAAACAAACAAACAAACAAACAAAACTCTTATAAGATGAAAATACTGCCATCTTAAAGAACTGGGAATTCTCATTTTTCTTTTTAGGATAATTCAGCCATCTACAGAATAAGGTCTGCTATCTATTATTCTTATTTGAGATAAAAGAACCAACCCATTTGATGGGAAATGATGTATTTTGCAACCGGGTAAAAATCAGAACACTTAGAGATTTACTCGGGAAAAATGAAAACAAATTAATCTGAAAACACAGTGCAGGACTGAGTTAAAAAGCACGGTATTAATGTAGCTATCAAGGAATATATTTAGATTCATTATGTGTGTTTTCTTGGAAAATGATAGTGTAGGTGGTTAAAAGACAGGACTTAGCTGTAACATTTCAGCATAGCTGCAACAAATAAGTAGTCTACAGTCTCTATTAAAATAAAATAGATATTGATGCAGGAATACCTGAAGATAATGAGACTGATTTCAGTGGGAGCTGGAGTTGACCATTTTTATGGTTCAGATGAAACCTTTAATTTACCACATAAGATGGAAGTTACTCAAGAGAAAAGTAAGGAATGCATTTGAGTTTCACATGCCTGCTAATGACATTGGAAGCCATTATTCTTTTGTAGCTTGTTTTAAAAGAGAACAAACAGAAAAGTAAAAATGTCATAAAAATATTCAAAGAAACTTAGTCAACCCATAAAAAAGATTTAAGGCTTGCTTCTTCTTTGCACAACATTAACTTTTCCTTTCATCAATAGACATAGAGAATAACTGCTCAATAAGGGCATCTTAAAAGAGAGGTAATCCAGGGGAAAGACAGAGACAGCGTTGTGGTGGTTTCACTCATCTCTTTATTATTACTACTGACAGGTAACTGAATTTCTCCTTTGCCTGAAGCCATACCACCTGAGGTTCTAATCTTGTCAGATTTTATGTGCTAAGCATGGTTGAGAGAACTCTAAGGAATAACAGGTACCGCAGGAAATGATTATTCTTCCTCTTGACTCGTGACACTTGCCAGTGCAACACTGCAACTGTGCTTCAATGTGTCTTTTCTTCCCAGTGACTTACACTTTTAAGAGTTTTGTAGTAGGAGTATAAAATAGCTTATGTGATATGATCCAGAAGATAGACCAGACTCAAAAAGTTGATCTCACATTTCTGCTCATTCTGTCTGATCGGAGATGCATCAAGTAAGGACAAGTAGGTAGGGAGATCAAGGATGGCCACCCACGGGTCCTGTCATGCACTGAGCATCATGCATTTGCTCAGCTCCACTCTGGCATACTGCATAAAACACCCACAACAAAAGGGAAGATTTTTATCTGTTCTTTTTTTTTTTGGTAAAACTTTTAATGATTTTACCTACAGATACAGACTTTCCACACTATGATCAAATTGATCAAAGTATTGACAAGTGAGAGTTCATAATGTGAACTACAGCTTTGGGAAAAGGGAAAGAAGATTGAATACTTGCAATATGATTTGACTTGTTTTGCTGCATTACTATGATGAATATTAGAAAAGTGACTTTTAATGATAGTGACATTTTTCCAGTGTGGCAAGGAGAGATGATGTCTGCTTATGTTTTAATGGGATGACTATGTATGACAAGTAGGCAAGGACTAGGAAACCTTAGTCTGAAACGGAGAGAAAGAATATGAGGTGTTTTGTTTCTTGGACCGCAATTCTTCATGGAATCATTAATTATGGTTTTCATTTTCCCTTTTTTGTTTTGATACTCTCCTCAGCTTTTTCTCCACCGCTGTCTTTGTCTGCCATACATTTTATCAGGTCCTATATTTTTTTGATGATATTCAGCATATCCAGAATATGGTTAACAAGTTAGTTGCAAGTCTCCCTTGAATCCTACTTCAAATTTCAATTTAACCTGAACACCAGGTTTAATTTTACTGGTGGATTGTAAAGCATCTGAGAAACATTCACATGGTTCTTTCTACTATTTTTTTAGAGCTCTGTCTTCAGATCAATAAACTCAGTCAGAGAGGCTGTTATAAACAGCTAAAAGGTATTTTAAGTACCATGCTTCTTCTTGCAATGATACTCAGGCATGCCCCACTACCCCAACTTTCAGGCTTTAATAGAATGGTCGTAAATCATAGAATCATCAAAATCTAGAGTCAAGTGGAACCAAACCTCAGTTCTACTGATGGAAATGAAAAGTGATCCTGACCTGTATTGTCTGACAGGAGTTTCTCTGGCTTGACTGGCCTTCATATTTTAGATCATTTTCTTAAAGCTGATGAATGTCATGTAATACAGGAATGGGGACAACTTTTACCAACACAATTTTATGTATTCCCTCTATTCCTACATGTTATTTAATCATCATCATTCCATATCTACTAGTGTCTCGGAGATACCTTGGTAGTTAATTAAAATACCTTTACATTCACCTTCACCTTTTCTGAGCTGTCATTTTCGTTAAGTGGTTGACTCAAGTGATATTTGCTTCATGTCATATTGTTAAATGTCATACATTATTTAAGAAGAATTCTTGTCATAGTGTACCCAAAGACATAGTTAGTTTTGGCACACCAAAGATATTACCAAATCAAAACAATAAATACTGAAACATCAAATCTCAAACAGGAACCAGTAGCAAGTATATAAAATCCATAGCTGCATAAATTTTTCCAAGCTGAATGAAAAATGAAGTTCTGCACATGAGGAGACTCAACAGAGAATTTGAACTGTTCTACCTAAGAAAATAGAGTATTCAACCTTGATGACTTGCTTTAATTAACTTCTATGAAGTCAAAATAGAACTATCACTGCCTGGAGAGAAAAATAATAATAATAAATAAAAAGGAAGGGGATATAAAGATAAGCTGTTTTCCCAGACTGGGGTACTCTCTAACAGTGAAAATTTGCACAAGAACTGAATCCCTAGCTAGAAAAACACCTGAAAGATGTAAAAAACAGATGATGGAAAGGTAGAACATCTTTTCCTGCTGTCATTGTGAGTGAGGTAAGTATCAGTTGATATCTATTACTTTTTGCTCTGTTTTTGTTTGTTTGTTTGTTTGTTTGGTAACATTAATAATGTTTTTAACTGCAGTGATATTTTTTTTAAAAAGAACTTTCACATATTTTTTATGAAAGCTAGCATTGAAACTGATGTAACTGCAAGTGGTAAAATCAAAGCTGACAATCCACAGAACTGGGAAAAGCACTCAGTGTTAGTACCCAGTACCACAAAACATTTCTAATGGGTTATCAGAAGATACATATCAATTTCCGGAGTGTGCTATGTGCTGTTAATACAGGAGTCTTTGGAAGGGACTCCCAGCAAGGTCAGTAGCTCTTTAGCATATAACAAGAGAGCGGGAAGACATCTTAAATCTTGAAGAAGTGTAAGTAATAGCTGCTCAGATAACGGTTAAACTATTTAATGTTAGAGAAATTTACAGTTCTATTAGGTCTACAAATACGTGTGCACACCACCGCTCTATTAGGTTTTGTATTCTTTACCTACAATAGTAATCACAGCTGGGTTGCAGAATCACAAAAGGACTAGACCCTGCAGTTAGACCAACCCTGCCACACCAGTGTATGTGTGCCATGACCCAAGACCTTAGAGGTGCTCCTCACTAGCAGTAACGTGCATTCACATGACTCCAAGTGATGGAATTAATCTCATAATCCCATTGTGGTGGTGTTCCATTTTTCATCTTTCTGTCAATATCAAATATTTGGGGCTTTGGAAGAACTGGTTATTAATGTAGAATACTGTGATATAGCAACTAGGTAAACATTACTAAGTTTTGTTTTATTTAGACATTCACAATTCCTTGAACAAGGTTACTTAAAAGCAGTGTATTGGAAATGCTGCTTTCTGGAAATTTTAGCTTTCCTGTTACTGCCTGGGGGTAAATCTGCACAATATATTACTCAGTATAAAAATTATAATGAAAGGAATGTGTATGTACAAAGCAAAACTCTCTGCTGCTTACCTCAGTGGCTTCTTCCATAAAACCTAGCACCTACCACCCCCTGGTTGAAGCATGCCTTCCCAACCCTGAAACCTTGTTTCACTGCTTAAAGGAAAAAAAAAAAAAAAAAAAAAAAAAAAAAAAAAGTAGATGATTATGTAACAGTGCCACCTGGTGCTACCTGCCAACACAAAAGCTTTAACATGGAATTAAAACACAAACAAAAGGCATCAATACATTTTATGACATTAAGCATATGATAATATGTTGTTTTAGCACTTGTATTCTCTTATAGCCTTATTTTCCTCTTTTATCATTATGATTTACAATGAGACCAAGTTTAATGGCAATTTACTCTGAGAGATAATTGCTATTAGTTTGCACTGCAAACATACAGGAAAATATGAAATCATGTAAATTATAAAAATATAGACAGTGCTATTGAACTAGTAATTATGTTTTATTTTATTGCTGATACATGAAATACTTCTATTACAGGCTTTAATATCTATTCACCATTTTAAAAGTACATAGGTGTTTGGATGCTGCTGAAACAAAATGTGTTAGGGAGGTAAAGCACAGTGTGAACAAATACAGCAAAAGTTTAGCATCAGTTGAAAAATGGGACTTTATTTTATTTACTCTATTACAGTAACTTAAAGAAAAGGCATCCCAAACAAAAGAATAGCAAAATAATGTGATACAAAACAAACAAACAAACAAACAAACAAACAAAAACCACTCTGCTTCTTACCAAATTTCTTTCTCTTAAAAACGTAATTTCCTCCTCTGGAAAAGGTGGTTTCATTCTCAGATCAGCCACCTTGGGTTTATTCTTCAATTATATATTTATATATATATGCACACATACATGCACACACAAATTTATATGCAAGAAATACTCATTAGCCATTAAAATATTGTTACAACTCCTATTAGCTTGACAACCCTTGTGACCTCCCATGGAAGCATTGTCAGAACTACAGGAGGTTTTCTTGCTTTCAGCCTTGGCTGTAATAGCATGAAGCACAGAAATGTTTCATTCCAGGCACCAGATGGGCTGGTAAGTTTGTTCTAGTGTCTTGCCACCAGCTTGCAGACACAACAGACTACAGATAACTGTCACTAAAACAAAAATACTTACTGGCTTTCAAATGATTGTACCAAATCTGTTGCTGCAGTATGTTTCTATTTGTCCATAATTACTTTGAACCTTTAGTTCCTGTAATGCAGAAATTTAAAAGGATAACATAATAAGGTCTTCCTGGGCCATGAGCTTGTGCTCTGCTCTCTGTGTTTTTATGGTTGTTCATGGCATCAATCTGAAATGAGCACTGCTCATTAGAAACAGCAAACAAGACATACTGACTAAAACAAAAGTTCTGCACAGAGGTATACCAGCAGCTTCCATGTCCTGGAGGATTTTTTTTTTTTTTTAAACTTCTGTGACAGTTTTCTCTTTTCTCTTTTTGAAGACTTTTCTCTTTTTGAAGACAAAAAGCTTTTCTCTTTTTGAAGACTGGCACCTTTTCCCCACGTATGATTCTCACTTTTGTCCTCATATGGAAGAAGAGTCAAGTGAAAGTCTGCTGTGCAAGATACATCCTCTAGCAGCAGATGGACCTGGGTATGTCCAGCAGCTGATCTAAGTACTTACGAGCCAAATCATCTAGACTTGATCATCCCTTGTCTGCTGTTTCCCACTCCTGAACTCAAAGCTGATAAAACATATGTGAAAGTCACCATTTTTCAAAGAAATCAGTAACCTATATGACTAAACTTCCTTTTTTGGGGGGGAGGTTCAGGGAGGATAATAATTATACCGTCTTCCCTGGAACTAAAGAATTGGTTTCTCCATTTTCCTTAACTGGAACTCAAAGCCAGGAGAGCCTAACAGTGATTGTGTATTCTTAGCTCCCTCTGGATTTATACCAGATGGGGAGGCCCAACATTCAAGCCTTTTTAATTCTTCTACTTAGAGACTGAATTCCTATTTTCTATTTTTTCAGTGGGTCCCAAATTTTCATTATTCCTATAAGCAGCTGTTTGCTGAAGGATTTTTTTTCCCATTTTGAATAAATACTGGAAAATCACATTTAATTTTAAAACAGCATTAAGAATTACAAGTCACATTTGGTTTATGTGATTATTAAAATGTACTAGTCCTAAAGCTGAAAATTTAGAGGAAGGGAGAAAAATAACAGACAAGGTTGAAAAATGGGTTATTATTCAGGGATCACAGACCTCTAAGGGCTAATCACTGACTGCTTTTATTATGCAAAACGGCATCTGGTGTTCAGCTTCCACATTTGGAATAAGTGTTGTCTAATGAACCTGCTATTCTACACTTGCTTTCTACTTTTAATATCCTGTTAAACACACTGATGGCTTATCTGCAGCAAGAATCACAGTTTTAAAAGGAATTAAATTAATCTATCTAAAGGTACAGAAATGTAAATCTAGTTATTAGTTAGGTCACTGACAGACTACCTATTAGTTTGCCTCTTTTTAGGAAGAGCAAGAGATGCACAGATGTGAAAGGGGAAAAGTGTCACAGTTTTGAATTACTTTCCTTTCAGTTTTTGCAGAATGGCCTGTGGCTTGTTCATAGAAAGGCCAGGAAATCCAATCCAATGGGGAGAGCCTAATTAAAGATTATAATGCCTTTTTTTTTTTTTTTTTTTTTTTTGAGATATGCCATACCCAGTAGAGTTGTTGCAGGGAAGACAGAAGACAGGAAGTCACATTGGTTGTGGATTGGGTAATGTGATAACTGTAATCTAACATACTAACATACTTATCCTGGTTCTGACCCCTCCTCCCCTTCTCCTGCTGTACAAGGCATTGGAGAGCAGGGGAGAGAGCCAGGCAGGTCTCTTGTGTAGGACAGTAAGACAGAGCATGTGAATTGTGTATGAGATAGACGAGCCAGGGCCAAGAGCTGGAAGGGATATGCTGTGAGAGCTCATGGCTTCCATGTTAAGTGTTCAGTCTGAGAGCATCTAGAGCATGGGTTATATGGGTGTGACTCCAGCCTGTACTTACCTGTCTGCAGATGGGATGGTTCTCAGGAACTCTCTTGAGGAACAGTAGTGACAGACCAGGAAAATGGTGCTAGCCTTCAATATTATCCCATGAAGACAAGTGGGATCTTGTCCTTGGCTCACTTGGGGACCATTCTACAGAGCAAGTACCTGAGTGCCTCCCAGCATGGTATGGGTTTCAGGCAATTCAGGCAAAGAAGAAAAAAAAAATAATGAAAAAAAAAAAAAAAAAAAAGATACAGTACTTGAGTTTGCAAATTACAGGATGCAGATGAGCAAAACATTTCTTCATCTCCCCACTGACAAATCTACAAAAGCACCTAGATACAGGTCTTGAACTCTCTGTGGGATTCATCTGACCAAGTGCAGACACCTAAATGTACCCATCTAATCGTGAACTGGTTGTTTTAATAGGTGCCCTGCTACCAAGTGACTCAAGTAGGTCAGCTGGATCCCCCTTTAAAAGAGTTTATCTCTCTCTGTTTACTACGAAGTAAGTCTCCAGTGTCTAGTTCAGATGTAGATGTCTACGCTGTAGATGTCTAAAGTTAATGAGATGAATCTCAACCATAAGTGTCCTACCCACTCGGGAACAGAAAAACAGTTTGGAGGCAGCTTACTAAAATATACAAATGAAAACATAGTTCACTTAAAACACTCCAATTCCAAGTACTCCCAGCAGTGAGAAAATTAAGATCTGGCAGAGGGCTAGTTTAACCCTTCCTGAAAAGAACTGATAAGTTGATAGTACTGTTGGTACCAGGTGTTAGATTTTATGTTTTTGCTACATGCAGAGCACTGCACATAGAGACAGGATTAGGTTCGAGCAAACTGCATGCCATCCTGACAGTCATGGTAATGTCATCTAATGGGATGAGTTCTACATTGTAAAAGAGGTTCACAGATTAGGTAAAATTATCAGCATCATGGTATGAGCTAGCAGAGGTCATTTTTCTACTGCTTTCTTCCTGGCTGTATTTGTTCAAAACAGAAGAGCTAAGAACAGCTGCAGTAGTTTCTGGAAACTTAGATTCATTTTAGATCAATTGTTGTTGTTTCAAAATTATCTACACACTTGTGTTTTATTTAGTGGCAAACAGCTATTTTATTTCTTAATTAGGGTTTTTATTTCATTTAATCTATATTTCATTTTACTAGTAAATTGTGAGGATGGGAGATTTGTTATAAATCATGTTGTGTTTTGGGGAAAGCAGGCTAAAAAGTTATATACCTTTTCTTGAAATATATCATAAAAGACAATTCAGTTGGCATGAATGTACCTAATGACATATTCTGTAGGGTGATTTGTTTTAATTGTCATAGTGGGACCTGTTATTACACAGTGGTAGAATGGGTCACTGCTTTATAAAATTAAAGCTGATGCAAGGCATTCATTTTTAGCTTATTTGTAAATTTGAGTATTTGGGAAAAAATATGCTGAATATGGACAGAGTATAGCAACATGCACAGCAGTGGCAAATGTCTCTTAATAATAAACAGCTGTGTGAGGTCAGATGTTAAGGAAATTCAAGGGAGTGGCACACTGGGATTCTGTCATACGTGCATTAGCCCAAATGAAGTCAGGGGAAAAGTATCTGAGGGTAGGAATAATATCTATTACCAGAGGTTACTTTTCAAGGGCAATTAAATGTGCTGGCTCATATTAGCATTTCTGTGCCATAGGATGTGAAAAATAAGCCAAAACACTGCTGTTGATGGAAAGAAATGTGATTAATTCACTGAATTTTCAAGCTGTTGTGCTGTCATCTCATCAGATGACACCCAGCCATTCCTGCACAGGCATCCCAGTGGAGCTTGCAGTTGTATTAAACTATTGGGGCCATACTGAGATGAATAAGCTTATTCAAAGATTAAAAAATGAATAGATAATTGCTGTAACAGTGGCAAAAGGATGGCTTTTCTGGTTTTGTGTGTCTGGTGTTTGTGACTTCCATTTCTGCTTAGTGATGGGTTATAACACTACACCCAAAGGTACTTCAGAAGGACATAGTTTGTTCATGTGTCCATGTGCTGGTCCTTACCTTGACTGTCAGTACTGAATTCTTTTGAATAAGGACCTCGCATCTCAGTATCTTAAATAGTAGCACCAGTTCCTGCAAATATCACACAGGAGGATTGTTTTAGGCAATGCTCAAAATTAGTGAAGACACTGATTTAATTTAAATCTCTCAGCTGACCTCAGAGAGACAGATCCTTTGTCTATTTATCCAAATTCAGTCATTCCTTAAAATGAATCACGACACAAGACACTGAAAAAAGCTACCCTTGGATTTCATTTTAACTTTCCAGAAAGTGAATCTATCATTACCAAGATACTAAAAGACAGAGGTTATCCTTTGTCTTTTGTGAGAGCTTATCAATCAATCCTATCCTGGAACTGCTAAATCCTCTTCAATCCTATCCTGGAACTCCTAAAATACTAGGCAACATTAAACTTCCAATATTGACTGCTGTAAAGGAGTAACAAAACCAAAAGAAGTTTCCAGAAATATTTTTTTCCTGCCTTTTTACAGTTATGGGGAAGAAATAAGTCAAACTGTGCTGAGAAATGTATATGTAACTGTAGTCTGGGTTATATCATAAATACTACTCCACCAATACCACTCTGAGACTGGAAGTAATAAAGTGAAGGTAAGACCCGTGGTGTACTATGAAAGGGTGGCTTTCCAGAAGTCACCATGAATTTTTTCCAAGCTAGGCAAAGATATCACACCTGGTATCATATTTAAACTACAAATATTATTATTATTTTTTTAATTTTACAGGGGTGCTGGGACAGCATTTGAAGTCAGCATTTAAAATATGTTGAAAACATAGTAAACAAAGGCATAGCTTTAAACTCTTCTTGAGGCAATTTGACACACTTTATAGAGCAGTCTTGAGACACTACTCTGTTCCACAAGGCATACTATCACTTTATTCTTCAGGAGAGTGCAAGAATAAAGAATTTCCCGCAAGAATTTAAAGAATAAAGAATTTCCCGCTCTACTCTGCGCTGGTGCGGCCTCACCTCAAGTACTGTGTGCAGTTCTGGGCACCACAGTATAAAAGGGACATGAAACTGTTGGAAAGTGTCCAGAGGAGGGCTACGAAGATGGTGAAAGGCCTGGAGGGGAAGACGTACGAGGAACGGCTGAGGTCACTGGGCCTGTTCAGCCTGGAGAAGAGGAGGCTGAGGGGAGACCTCATCACAGTCTACAACTTCCTCGTAAGGGGGTGTCGAGAGGCAGGAGACCTTTTCTCCATTAACACTAGTGACAGGATCCGCGGGAACGGGGCTAAGCTGAGGCAGGGGAAATTTAGGCTGGACGTCAGGAGGGGATTCTTCACAGAGAGGGTGGTTGCACACTGGAACAGGCTCCCCAGGGAAGTGGTCACTGCACCGAGCCTGTCTGAATTTAAGAAGAGATTGGACTGTGAACTTAGTCACATGGTCTGAACTTTTGGGTAGACCTGTGCGGTGTCAAGAGTTGGACTTGATGATCCTTAAGGGTCCCTTCCAACTCAGGATATTCTATGATTCTAATAAGGCTGTAGTTCTGTAGCCAAAAGTGAGATGTCAGGAAAGAAGAAAATGAACAATTTGCTTATATTTAGAACTGCTGGCTCAATATGTACTGTGCAAGTACTGGTAAGAATATAGGTACTTATTACATGGGCATTTACCAATGTACAGATTATCCTAATTATGTTCAGATCATTTAGCTAGACATCAATTTGTACACCGTTTCCTTAAGGCAAAAAAATGTGAAGTGTCTATTCAACTGCAAAATACTGCCAAACCTCAGAGTACATATGTATGTTTATACAGAGATACCCATAAGCATGTGTGTTTATATGTCAACATACATACTCAGAGAACCACGATGAAACATTGCTCAGAAGTAGGGCAGTGTCATTCTGTTCTTGGTTCATGTTTTCTTTGTTCTCTGGGTCCTGTAGCCACTGGGACTGTATTACCCTGGTGTGGCTTTATGTCCAACAGAGCTGACACCCCTGAGGAACAGTCTCCAGTACTCAGCAGAAGCATCACGGTGCAATCCAATGCCCACATGCACTCCTTTTTCCTAGGGTAAGGAAGTGATTATTTTATGTCAGATTCTTAGAACTGAATCTTTCATTACTGTCAAACACCAACAAAGTTTTGTCCTCTTATGATACTTATCAAATAGCAATGCTGTATTGGTGGCAGCAGCTCAAATTCTCTTGAACACAGTTTTATCATTAGCATACTGTGCTACTGGGCTCACTCCATGCAGCTGATGCTTAACTGCTATATTTCCTACTTTTCCTTCTCATTTATCATTACTTCATTATGATAAATCATCAAGTCATAGAACTAGACGTGGGAAAGATCTATGTGATCATTAGTAAAGCATTTTTTCTTCTTTTCTTTCATCTAGCCTTAAATAGGTTTGAAAATAAGCTTCTATCCACACATTTTAAGAGCTCCAAGACACTACCAACTTCAGTTTCACTCTTTTAATATTGGCAGGGGTTACTATAAAAACTTTTAAAATTCTCTTTTCCCTTCCATGTGAGGCTTAATGTGTGATAAGTGAGGTCTGTTCTCTTTCTCGTCTTTTGATCAGGAAGAACCTGTAGAATAACTGTGATTTCATGGATCTGAAAATATGCAACATTTTTTCCTTCTCTGCAATCCTTCACTTCTGTCTTGTCACAGGATTTCATTAACAAAAAATTGAGATTTCTTAAATAGTTGTTGAACTCATTTACTGCTTTGTTGATTTCTGCTAATCTTTTTTTCTATGGAAGTTTGTCTGCCTTACCTAGTCTTTGAAGGTGTTATTGCCTCTTCTAACTTTAAGCATCTCACTTTGCTTTTCCAGTACTCTCCAACAGACTTCAGGAAATTAAAGGAGGGAAGTTACCAGTGATGACAACTATCTAGGAGCTTCAGATAGAAACAGTTTCCCATTTTGAATGAACTACATATTGCTGCCTATTTTATAGCTAGCTGACAGCCTGTGTTTTTCTGAAGACAGGTCATCAAATAGGTCAATCTATTACTGCCCTGAACTGAGTCTGCTTTGTGGAATTTTTCAGTGCACTGACATGTACATTTGTAGTCACTTTCTGCTGCCTCTCCTCAGCTTCTCTCACATTTTCAGGGGGAGACATGATTAGGTTTAGATACTCACCATATTATTTTCATGCCCAGGACTATACGCTTTAAGTATTGCTTTATCCGGAGTGTTCCAAGTACAGCTTTAACTTTTATTTCAGACTGTTGTGAAGGCCAAAATGGATTCAGACTTTTTATAGCATACTGGTGACAATTAAATATCAAACTCATCAAACACTGGACAATTTTTATAAAACCTTTTACAAGCTCAGTTTAGTTACATATGTTAAAATGTTAGTATAAATATTCAAATATGTTTAGTGTGCTTTTCTCTGCTACTACAGCACACAATGTATGAGGTACCTTTTTCTCAACATGCTCCTACACTCTGCAATAGCTGACATCATCTGTCCAGACTGGCTACAATTTGCATATCTGTACCTGAACTGATTATGTACTGTGTAGTTAGCAGCAAGAAATAGAGACATGAAAAGCATGATTCAGGTGCACTGCACTCTGGAAGATCATGTAGGTCTCTGCTGGCATTAATGAAGGTTGATTGACTAGCTTATAGGTAGAATTTTACATAACTATCTTAAGTCAAATTAGATATATCTCTTTGTGAAAAGACTTGTGCTTCCTTGCTTTTCATGTTACTATTTTATTCTCTGCCATTGGCTCATCCGAAGAATTTCTGTAGCAATCTGCTTTTCAAAACTGTGGAGCAGAATTTTCTCCAGCCTGCTGCATTCTGAAGTAGATACTATCTTTTGCTTCAGTCTGATGTGCACTGTTAAAAAAGCTCCAGAGCAGAAGTGTGCAAGGCTTCTCCTCCATCTTACTTAAAGCTCAGCTTGTTTTGAAAAAGACTTACCATTTTAACAAAATAGAGAAAAAAGTGACATGTTTATTACAGAAGCACTAAGGCAGGCATCTGTAAAGTAAATCAACATAGCTTATGCAAATACTCTCTCAGAAATATCCTCTGGAAGGCTTGATGGAGAACCACTTTTCTGTCTTAGTAGTACTCACCTAATTTTCACAAAGCTCACTAGCACTCTTCCTCCTATTAAAAATAATAATAATAATAATAATAATAATAATAATAAAAATCAATTAACTCCATTCACAAAATCATGAGCCATTAATTTTGCTGTCAACAGCAAAGCAAATTGTTAGTTTTTTACTTCCTTCATAGAATCAGATAATCAACATCTGGCTGCAAAAGATCCATACAAACTAAATGTAGATGAGATATAAATAATTTTGGACAGACAAAGTTTTCTGAGGAGTTAGTCTAAACCACTACTTCATATTGAATGTATGACTTACACAAATGAATAACAGAGTGATCCTTCTCCTTCACAAGACTGAGTGAGTTATCATTTGTTCTTCCTATTTCATAAGTTCCTTCATCCTTAATCCTTTCTCTCCAGGATTTAAGTAATTTTTAAAAATTCCTTCTTTAAGATTTTTTTTTTGATATAAAATCCTTAAAAGAAGGTTGATTGCATGGAGAGTTCTTCAGTGCTGCAATGGCCACGTCTTTTCTTTTTGCCTTACATCTTTGGAGGTTTTCCCTTTAAAGGCCCAAAACATAGTATGATAGAATATCCAAGTTGAAAGGTACCCACAAGGATGCCCATGTCATCTCCACCGGCTCTGTCCCATGTTGCTTCCCAGGTAGCCTTGGAGTCCTTTCGTTCCTTAGAGGTTCTCAGCATGGAGTCACTTGTGCACAAGAGAAACCTGCCAAGAATGGTGCTAAATAGCTAGGGGTGTGCAACTCTGCAGCATTGTATAACTAACATATATGCTGTTTGGTAAAACCTAATTTGGGGTAAATTTTTACTTGTTTGAGGGTGGGGGAAAGCAGGTAATAGCTGCTCTTAGTTAATCACCTGAATACAGTGATCAATCTGAAATAGTTAATCATCTGAAATATATATTGAATGTCCATAGAATGAACATGCATTGCAATAATGTTGTAGAACAAAAACGATGATTCTTTGCTTCAGGGCCTTTCTGGCATTTAAAGTAATTGCAATAATGAATATGCTAAGTTTATTCCCAGATATTGCTCCAGTAAAGACAAACGATAATTAAAAAAAAAAAAAAAAAAAAAAAAAAGTTAGCCAGTGAACTTAACACTGGTAAAATGAGCAGAAAATGAGCAACACCTAAATTCACAGAGACAGATAGACAAATGCTGAGCATAGTACTAGCTGAAAGCTCAGCTTTTAGCTATTAAGGTGGAATTTCTGATCCTTATTGAGCTGTTTAAGTGAGAATTGGACATTTTCCATCTTTATAGACCGAACCACTGCATAGCTTGGACAGCAATAGGAAGAGAAACTGCAAGTAGGCTGCAGTTGCAGCAGTAGTCTTCCCATGCAGAAAAGTAGCCCTAGGCTCTTGTCTCTGTTCCTGCTGCTTATGCACCGTATCTATTTTTTTTTTTTTTTAACTGAAAAATGCATAAATAGTCTCTGAAACAAATATTCCTCATGCCTCCCTTCTTCTGTCATACTCAAGTCATTTCTTTGATGTGGTGGAGTATCAAGTTCCCTCTTGTGTGCTCACTCCCAGGTTTCCTGGAATGATAAATCTCTCATTCCTTGGGCCAGCTTCAACTGTGGTGGTGGACGCTGATTGTGCTATATTCAGAGCTATGTAAAATCTGTGTCTGGATCTCCAATATGAAAGGGACTTCTGGTTATAGAGATCACTATGATTAGGGATCCTTTCTAAGTGATCATGTAGATCCTTACAACTTAGCTATAAGCATTCTGTATGATAGTGGGCAAATTGCTTCAGGTTAGCTATTCAAAGGTATCTAGATTCTTACTGAAATCAGAAGTTATATGAGATTTAGACACCAAATACTGAAGACTTTTATCTTTTCTGTGCTTCCCTTTTCCATGCACGGACATAAAAATGGGACATGGCATTCCTTTCCCTTGGGCAAAGACATAAGGATAAATACATTAGAAACTATGGATTAATAAGATTAATATCTTATTGATCCATAGATATAGAGGTTGTTAAAATGATAGAGGTTGTTAAAAAATCAGCCTGAAGAGCTTTCTGATGAACAAGTCCTGTTTTCATAACTGACTTGGAAGGCAATATTTAGATTGAGTTGTCGTATTTCAGCTATCAAACATAAATTGGGAAGCATAAGTCAGTACTTTCACCCATCCCCTCTCATGTTTCTCTCTATAGACTCATTTTAACACGTTGTGAAAGCTCTCCGTACAGGTCATCAGTATTCAGTATGTTTTCAGAGAAATCTGGTATTTTGCAAGATTGCTGTCTCATTGGTTTTCTGACAGTGATGAAAAGGTGTCAGCCTGGAAGAAAAGACCAAAAATATATATCTAAGACTATTTTTTGTTGTTCGGCGCCTATCTGTTCTTTGCTTGTCATATTGGTAAGAAATGCCAGTTCTGCATGTTTACTATTAGCAGCTCCCTGTCTTTTATCTACCTTCTTTTTCATGGCTACCATTTTCACTTGCCAGCTGTTGGAGATATATTAAGTCTGCTTGGACCTTCTTCACCAGTATTCTTCACGTGGTATTTCAGACTCTACACATTATAGCCTATGTATTTTCTTTTGTTCTGTGATTTAATGTTTCTGATTTCAAAGCAAACACTTGCATTAAAAAGTAAGTCCTTTCCTCCCTTCCTGCTTACCTCTCCCTCCTCTTAAATCTATGACAACAGGAATAAACTGAAAATAAATATAACTCCTTTTATTTATTTATTTATTTATTTTTTTCTGGAAACATCTCAACAATGTCAGAACTTTTTTTTTTCTTTTTCTTTTCTTTTTTTTCTTTTTTTTTTTTCTTTTTCTTTTTCTTTTTCTTTCTTTTTCTTTTATATAAAACATATAAAACATTATGGCCCTTCATTGTCATTGATTCAAACTGAAAGCTGAATTAATAATAACTCTCTATATATCCATTCTTTTCCCCTGAAAAGAGCTAAGAAATAGTCTCTCACTTGGAGGTTATTCCTAAATGATACTGAACCCTTTCTACTATCACTGCCATGGGAAAGAAAGATCATGGAAGCATCTTGCATGAGCAACAACTTAAAGCTCAATAATAAGGATGACTTTGTAAACCAGCCAAGCTATTATTGTAATAGATACTACCAACTTCTGACAAGTTGACTGTCAATGTTATTAAGACTGTACTTCTGCTCAGGTAAGAATCTCATTTGACTATTCCTTAATTTAAGAAATACAGAGTGTTAGTCATCTCATTTCAATAGGCTTCATACACAAAACAGGACTTTGCTACCAGTTAACATTCTGGGTTGTAAAGACAGTTGAACTTTTGGGGGAGTGACTTTATAAAAGACAGGATATTTTTAAGAAAAATGTCATCTAACATGTCTTTTGGTTGTGGAGATGTAATTGATTTATTTTGACTGCATGTCTTAAAATAAATAAATAAATAAATAAATAAACACACAAGTTGTTTGTAATTTCCATGATAATGTGGTAAAAGAGTAAATAAATATATAACCCTAAGTGATTTTTTTAAACCTTTTTGATTAATTTGATCATTGTTATTATTAAAGTATAAATGGATACATATGCAAGCAGTAAGACAAAATAAATAAAATATGTTCCCACTAAAACCAGAAATGATCAAAAATAGCAAATTGTGGACCTGCCTCTCCCTGCCTAAATGTCTGAAAATCTAGATTACAGAGTCAGATCCACTTTGGCCAGCTGAATCTCAGACAAAGAGAGAATCTCAGCTGAATCTCAGACAAAACATTTTCTGTTGAAATCCTAGCTTGATGGTGTGGTAAATCTGGATCTATTCCTTGTATACAGCACCAGATGAAAAAATCTATAATCATATGACACCTGTTATGTGCTTGGTCTGTTATTCCAGTTTGCATTAAAAAATGTTTGACTAAGTTAATACTGTCAAACTTTATGTCAAATCGGATATTTTTCATCTGTAACACTAACTTTCTGCTAGATTGTTTATCATATGTTTTCTCATAGCTTATAAAACCAGTGTATAGATATCAATTTGAAATAAATTACATACCGTGTTTTCTAGATAATGCACCACTAAATAGTCATGTCCCCATACCCAATTCATATCAAACTCTTACATTTGAATGATCCAGTAACCCACCATTTCAATAGCAATATTTGTGGGACTGTAACCTTATCTAGATGCCTCTTCCTAGGCTTATGGATTGTGCATGGAGATGGCAATGGAAATCCACATCAAATCTTCAAGGCTCACTCTGCAAGTGAGAGGTCAGAGGGACCCTGGGATCTAATCCTCCCTAGGTTATGCCCTTGAGAAGCCTATATTCACCATGCTGACATCCTCAATCATCCTGGGCAGCCAGCGCTCTGAGTTACTTAAGAACCTGCTATCCATCATGCTGACTCATCTTGCTGAGACATGTGCCTAATTTTTAAGTTATCTCAGTTCCTAAATTGGAGCCTGATCCAGCAGGCAGGTTGACTCTCACTTAACTACTCCAGTGCTTATCCCAAAGTCCATCTCCAAGTCCATTTGGTTTTCAGCTTCCCTCTACCATGGTGATTTAACTCTCTCACTTTCCCGTTTTCCCTCAGGCCACATCTCCCTAGTTAAGTATTTACTAGTGTTAAGTATGTAAATATTTGATTGTCATCAAGTAGAGAACTTGGAAAAGACATAGGTGTCATGTACAAGGTATAAAAGGCCCCATGAAAGGATTGCATATGAAGAGGCAAGGCCTGAAGACAACTAGCTAAGATAATTGATTTGAGAAGACAAATCTTACCTGCTTCAAACCATCTTGTTCATCTTCTAGAAAACTCATCTCATATATGGAACCTGCCTAGCTGAATATTCTTCCAGCTGTGAAAGGTCAAGATTCTTCATACGAGTGAAGAAAGAAGTTAGACAGAAATGATCAATAAAGTCAGCAAATAAGGCAGAAAGAAAGAACATTGTAGAATAAGAGATGGAACTTTTGTTGTCTGCCCATGAACACAAAAGAAAAAAGGAAGAATTTGAACTGTCACCTCTCATGTCTGAAGCTAGGAGCCTAAAATTAGTACCTACATTTCATTATTATTTTTCTAGCTTTATTTCCTAATTCACAATTACATGTTTTTATGTATGTATTTATTTTTTTTAATAATGAAAAGCTCTCATATATCTTGGTTGCTAAAAAACTCATTTAGTTTAGTCCCACCAATTATAAAAATAAATCTTTTTTTTTTTTCTTTTTCTTATTGAACCTTCTGAAGGGAAACAGTTACAGCATTTGGTCCCTTCCCTATTTATTTATTAATACACCACATAAAAACTTCAGAGCAGGAGGGCAAAGAGAGAGATCCAGATTAATATATAAAAGATATAATCCAGATATATAAAAATTTTTAATATATTTTCTGTATGATAATGGAAGAATTTAAGAAAATCACTCGAGCAGACCATTTGACAGTGGTCAATTGGTCAATTTCCTCGACTAGCTCCCTCTTCCCTTTTTGTAACTCCAAAATGACTTCTCTTTTTAAAAACGTCTCAAATAGTATTTACCAAAGGAGTATAAAAATGAGAAATGGGCTGGAGAGATTACCTGTTCATGAAGGAACCAGACTTAGAAAAGTATACCACAAGAATGGATTATAAAACAAACTGAGCCATGGTGATGGTTCCCATCCTGTCTCAGCCTTATTAAGCACATGCAGAGGAGTTCACCAAGCCCTGCCTACTGCACAAAGTGAGACCACGTGGACGAGGGCATGGACTCAGTTGAGGAACAGCCATTTACAAGTATGTTATTTAACTATGTGCTTGAGATTGCAAACTGAAATTAAAAATAAAATAAAATAAAATAAAATAAAATAAAATAAAATAAAATAAAATAAAATAAAATAAAATAAAATAAAATAAAATCAACTGACACTGTCTCATTGTGAATAAAACACTTTATTTAACCTATCCCTTTATAACTCTCTTCAGCAAAATATCTCTTGGATAGGTACTAGGGAGATATTACCAAGGTGTTAAAATAAAATAAAATAAACCAAGAAACTAGACAGTAAAAACAATAATAAAAAATAACCCAGGTATGCATGGCCTGTTTTTTTATTTCACACAAAGCTGAAATAACATAGTATAGATAACATTTGTCTACTTCCATCTCTGTGCCTTCGTTCTGAAATTGTGCCACTAAGTATTAATTAGCAAAATCCATATATTCACACCTGTAAACCAGATGTTCCTGAGCATACAAATGGAGCCACAGTAATTCACACATTGCTACCACATTATAGGCTAGTAAATCATTACACTTTAATTCTTAAAAAAAAAAAAGTAAGATAATAATAGAAAACCTCTCAGCAGCTGTCATTGTGGCAGGAAAAGCACACTGCTGCTAGACAGCATTAACAATCGACTAAGTCTTAGTACCTTGGACCTCAGCCAAAAAGCTTACATCACCACTTTTAGCTGTTCTTATACTACAGTTTTGTTATAGTAATAACGTAGTTTACAACTCATCAATATAGGATCTTTTTTTTTTTTTTTTTTTTTTTTTAAATAATAAAAGCTGAGACAGCAGTCTTTGAAGTCCTCTGCACACTACGGCATGGAGTCAGTTAATAATGTGACATGCAAATAGACAGAGCTAATCTAAAGAGACTGTTATTGAATTATACCGCATCCCCTGGTAGGGGAAAAAGGTAGATCTGAAGTCCCTATTGTGGTGAATTAAGTTTCATTTAATAAGACCTTCATTATTTCCTAACTTTATATGAAAAGAAAACTAAATAGATTGCTTCTGGGCACATCACTGGAAATGATCTCTGTTCTCTGAAAGTGACAATGCCCTGAACATGATTAATATTTTTAGATTTGTTAAACAGCTCCCATAGCAAAGACTGAAGTTATTCCCTTGTTATTCCAGTATCACGGATGACATTAGTAGTGCAAGACTATTTCTGAAAATACTGTGTTTAAGCAACAAGAATGAGTAATAAACTTTATCACTTAAAAAGGAATGACTAAATGTTATGCCTGAAGATAGGTGGAAATCTCGTCAATCTAAGTAGTTTATGTCAGAGAATTAGGTCAATTTGCAATGAAAGTGTTATAAAGCTCTTTTGTGAACTGTACAATCAGAACTCACCATGAATAATCTTGCTGTTTCAGTAAGCTTCTGTCTTTTCCTCTTGTTGATCTTCTTTTGGTTTCCATCAGTTTTATTTGTTTCCTTGCTCAAAATAATCATGACAATAATATTTTTCACTATATTAAAAATAGATAAACAAATACAAAGACAACATAGATAGATACAAAGTCAAATAAACACAAACAGAAAGGGGGGTATATAGATAAATGCAAATTGTGCAATTCAGTACTGGGATTTAAGTCATTAGAGGTGAAATATATGGATGATTAAAGTATAGTGGTATGATACGAACTTTAGAAACAATTCAGGGATTGCTGAAATATTTAAACAAACAAACAAAAAAATCAGGATTTGAGAAAGATGGTACATATTTACCTAGCTTCACATTCAGACTTGTCCAGAGGAGGGCCACGAAGATAATCAGAGGCTGGAGCACCTCTCCTATGAAGAAAGGGTGAGAACTTGGGATGTTCAGCCTACAGAAGAGAAGGCTCCAAGATGACCTTATTGCAACTTTTCAATACTTAAAGGGGGCTTATAAAAAAGATGGAGAACTTTTTGGTCAGTCAGATAATGACTTTTTAAACTAAAAGAAAGGGAGATTTAGATTAGATATTTGGAATAAATTGTTTACTCTGAGGGTGGTGAGGCACTGGAACAGGTTTGCCACAGAAACTGTAGATGCCCCATTCCTGGAAGTGTTCAGGGCAAGGCTGGATGGGGCCTTCAGCAACCTGACCTACTGGGTGGCATCCCTGTCCTGGTGATCCAGTGATCTTTAAGGTCCCTTCCAACCCAAGCCATTCTATGATTTGGTAAAAGCATCACAGCTAATACTTTTATTTTTATTATTATTATTTTTTTCCTATAGGAACTGAGTAACTTGGCATGGGGTGAAGGTTTATACCATAATGATTTATGACTATTATTCATCAAGCTCTCAAGTGCCCTGATTCCACCCACCCAGCTTATGAAGCAAACCTAACTCTCGTTAGTTACACTGTAGAGAATGATGTGCATGTATAGTGAGTTACAGCTACACCAGCTACAGTATACATTCTGGATATTTCTGGAGTTGCTTAACACCACAAATTAAATCAGCTGCTGGCAACTCTTTCTAAGAAACACTGAACATCCTTAGCCATTACAAGGAACATTATTGCAGAAGAACTTGTTTTGCAGAAGAAGCTGGCAGTTAGGGAAAAGAACAATTTTCAACATCTACATGAAAGACATTTCTCCAAGAATACTACAACTGCCACAAATGTTGTGACAGAAAAGACAAAACCACTTAAATAAAACTCGTGCCCATTAGACTGAAACACAAGGCAAACAAAAACTATTGAACTGCATTTATTTTAAGACTCACTGATATCTGAATTACATTCCATTATGCTTTTTTCAATGCCGAAATTTATGCTGATATCTGTGAATACATCAGGATTGCAGAAACAGAGCACATAGCACGTAGACAATATGGGACTTTATTTCTCAAAATGAGCAATAACTTACTCAGAAATTTCCCCTTATGACTGAAACAGGGCATGTATAAATAAGGTGTTAATCAACCTAAGCAATGGTATCTGATGGGGAGGCCTGAATTTCTCCTTTCTATAAAATCTGAATTTAAGATAGTTGTAGTTCTGATTCTTGTGTTACAAAACTGTGCAGAACCATCTTTTTTCTTTCTTTTCTTTTTCTTTTTCTTTTTCTTTTTCTTTTTCTTTTTCTTTTTCTTTTTCTTTTTCTTTTTCTTTTTCTTTTTCTTTTTCTTTTTCTTTTTCTTTTTCTTTTTCTTTTTCTTTTTTCTTTCTCTTTTTTCTTTTTTCTTTTTTCTTTTTCTTTTTCTTTTTCTTTTCTACGAGCTGACCACCTGGCCTGGTATGACTTCATGCCTACCCTGCTTTGAATAGAGAAAGCTAAACTTGCAATCTCCTGAGAAGGTTCCCTTCCAACCTAATTTTTCCTATCTTTTATCTAAAGCTCCCTTTTTAAGGCAAATCATATGACTTAGAGTTCCAGAAATTAAACACAGAAGTGCACTGTGTGCATTTTATGTGCAGGATGATAAAAGTCTTATTTCTCTAAGATTATATTATGCTTGCCAGGGATTGAAAGACTAAAATGCTCAGTGCTTTCTCAGTGCGGTCCTAAGGCGTTATGAAAGCTATAAAAGCATTTTCAATCCATATATATGTGGATTATGTTAAATGTGGTTCATTCCATTGCAAAATGTAATTATTTTAGAATTTTCTACCTGCTTTATTGGTTATATTTAACTGGACATATTCAGAAAAACAAAAACAGATATGACTTCATTAGCTGTGTCCTAAAGATTGGATAAATATCCATTATGTAATGGATGAAATTGCAATTTACTGCTGTACTTTTTGCTTGTGGAGGTTGTAACCAGTAACTGCTTTGTGGCTGCTTTGCAAAATGGCTCCTGATGTACATTAGGTGGGCACAGCTTAATCATGAGACATTATTGCTCAAACTAAAATGAAGTATTTTGTTATTTTGTGTATCATAAGATAACATTAGGCCTTACTTGGCTTGTTAAATTGAAATCAATTTATTATATTATCAGCCATTAGCCTTATGCCAACATCTTACAGAGTCATGAAACATTTGGTTGAGTGAGAAAGTGTCTGCAGATCTCACCTCCTGCTGAGACACTTTCTGGAGATGTTGTCACCATTTATGTATTGCAGTTTTCTCCAATAAGATTGTAGTTTTCATACATGATAAAATTTTATATTTGTTCCTCAGAACACATTTGCAGAGCATTGTGAAGACTTACTCAGTTTTGGAGTTAGAAGCCTTGAAGCATTTTCAGTAGCCATAGTCAAACTACATACAGAGTTACCATAAACACTTTTCATTTTATTTGGAAAGATTATTGACATCAACTATTGGGAAATATAGGGCAGAAAAGGCAGAAAAAAAGGTCACAGCAGGGCAGGGACACTATGAGGAGCAATCAAAAAGCATTAACCAAACAGACAAAAGTAAACTTCTCTCATATAAATATGAATATGACTAAAAGAATTAATTCATTTTCATCTTCTTGCTTTTCACATTTCCAGTTACTAAAAGTGCAATTGAAGGACACAAGACTAGTCTAGGAAGTGGATTGAAACTGGATGTTCCATTTTTTATTTTCAAATGTACATGGCTAAATTAAAAAGAAACAAACAAAAACCCACAACACATTTAGTATGAATTGTTCAAGCAGGAACTGATGGTAGCATGGCACATATTTAGCTGTGCAAATAGAAATTTGGGGAAAGATATACATCAAACACATTGCTTTCGTATTACATTTTGCTTATGTTAATTAAGAATTTAATAGATTCCTTTTCCAGCTGCATACCTTCCACCCAATTTCCATTAAATAGTCAAGCAGAAGCATCTCTGTCAAAAGTGTGTCATCATTGTTAGGTTTTTGATGATGTTACTTCAGTTTACAACATTCATTTGCATCGCTGACTGATAGTTTTTCATAGGATGTTTGTAACAAGATGGATGGGGGACAAGAATTTCTGGCATTCACCATATGTGCGCTTGCAGCCCAGAAAGCCAACCGCACCCTGGGCTTCATGAAAACCAGTGTGGCCAGCAGGTCGAGGGAGGTGATTATGCCCTTCTACTCTGCTCACGTGGAGCGCTGCATTCAGCCCTGGGTCCCCCAGCACAAGAAGGACATGGATATATTAGAATGAGTATAGAGGAGGGCAGGGGGGCCATGAAGATAATCAAAGGGCTGGAGCACCTCTCCTACAAAGACAGGCTAAGGGAGTTGGGGTTGTTCATCCTGGAGAAGTACCTAGACTTCCAGTACCTAGAGAGGGCCTACAGGAAAGCTGGGTAGGGACTCTTTGTCAGGTACAGTGATGCAGGGGTACAGTGATAAGGCAAGGGATAATGGCTTTAAACTAAAAAAGTGTAGGTTAAAATTAGATAATCGTAAGAAATTCTTTGCTCTGAGGGTGGTGAGGCACTGACACAGGCTGCCCAGAGAAGCTGTGGATGCCCTGTTCCTGGAAGTGTTCAAGGCCAGGTAGGATGAGGCCCTGAGCAACCTTGTCTAGTGGGAGGTGTCCCTGCCCATGGCAGGGGAGTTGGAATTGGATGATCTTTAAGGTTCCTTCCAACCCAAACCATTCTATGATTCTACATTCTGAGAAAATGCCTATGGAACTGGAACCAATGTTTGTTCTCATTGTTTCCAGTTTTCTCATGTCAAAGTAGTAGGAATCAGCATTGAATTAATGATACCTTTTATTACAGACTGCTGTAAATATTCTGTTCTTTAGAGCAAAAAACAAAATAATATAACATATATAATATATGTTATTGTATTATATACAAATACGTATATTATATATATATTATATTATATATGTTTTGTGTGTAGGATGGCAGGATAAGTACAAACGAACTGTAAGATCTAAGTAGCATTACTATCCCCAAAACAAAGCCAAGGTTACTTTTGCTCTTTTTTCCAGGTGAAATATAATTTGATTCAGCGCTTCGCATTCAGATTTGTTTCTCCTTTACAGTACATGCAGATAGATGCATTGAAAAGTGGAGGAAACATGCACCTAAGACATGCATATTTGCCAACACTTTTTATTGCTTCCCATTTCACCTGCATGGTGAAAATATAGTATATCCTAAATCAAAATCCTATCTATAATGTAATTTGCTGTCCACATTCCAAATTTGGATAAAAAGTAAAATCTTTAAAAGTCAAAGGGTAATGAAAAAGAAATATCTCTGTTTTCTCACTCCAACATCAAGGTTTTTCCCTTTACATGGCAAAAGGGTCATACAGTAGATATGAAGTTTACACAGGCTGTAAATCTCAGCATTTATAAGGAGGAATGTTAATACCCAAAATTCTAAGAATGTCAAACAATTTTTTGTTTTTTAAAAAAGGCAAAAAAAAAAAAATATATATGTATATATATATATAATTTAAGCAGCTAGCCTGATTTTGTATGTCAACAATGTTTAAGGGCACCCTGTTTAGAGAAAACATTGGCTGCTATCTGATGTGCCATCCTATCTCCAGGTTACCTTTATGACAACCTGCATAAGCATTCAGGCAGAGGCAGACATGGACAGAAAACTGAATGCTCTGCTGGCTGCCTGCCATTCTCTGCATGGTGACTGATAATAATACTTAATCAAAATCCTATCTTGGGTCTTTATCTTGCACCAGCATGTGCATTTTTTCACTTGTTATTTGGATCACGTCCCACTGTTGCTAGTAACAATCTGAAAATGATAACGTTTGCTGCTATTTTTATTTCTTTTTCAGTGAAAGATAGTTTTCTTCCTCCTTATCCTCCCCTCTCCCTCCCCCAACATACATATATTGGATTATTGGCCTTTAGTTGAACTCTATAACACTGAACAAGCTCCAGTCTTTTCCTTGCAGATTAACATTTTAACAGAAACGCTTCCTGTATATGAAAATGGTGAATTCATATACACAGCTGAACTTGGATACATAAAGGCTTGAATGTTTAAGAGGGAGAAAAAATACTGGTTTACTGTTAATAAATTCTGAACACAGATAGATTTCTACACGTAACTATCCCCACAGTGCTAAAATGAGGCCTTAGTCATGAGCAAATGAAGCAAAAGTCCTTGGGTAGAAAATAAAGAAGGTGGATATTTAGAAGGTACTTTTGAATAGGCATTTCAGGATCTATTTAAGGTTGTCATATTAACAGTCTTTTCTTTTTCTCTTGAGTAGATTAATAGTCCAAGTTCTTAATTGTTTTTAGTCACTGATGTGACTGCAATAAAAATTGTCTTAGTTCGTGCCTCCAGCAGGAAAAATAAAGGAAAAAGAAAAAAAAAAAAAAAAAGGAAAAAAAAGTTAACAATTTAACAAAATAGAGTGAAGGCTAAGTATAGGTCCCTGAGTTTGCTTAGGGTGACTTGGATATGTCCAGAAGACTGAAATTTAAGTTGGCTGCTCCTTATGTTTTGTAGAAGTTTTGAGTCTGACAGTACTAACTTCTGTTTATCATTACTCCCCAGTAATGTACAGAGATGGATAGTTGAAGGTCAGGTAGTGTAAATATCTCAAAGTCAAGGTTTAATGGAGAAATAAAGCTGCAGAAACACTCACTCTGCCTAGGATGACAACAGAGACCCATAATTTGCTCCTTTTCTTTCCATTTCAGTCCTAAACAAAATCAAGATAGAAAGAACCAGGCAGACAACTTTGCAAAGAAGCCCTTAGCTCCTGAAGGGGCAGAGAGCTGTACTGTGTGAATTTCTATTGCAAACAGGAATCTGGCTTCCCTTTCTGGTAGTCAGGTTTTACACTGGTTTTCTGAGCTTAAACAGTCCTTTGAAATTCTAGGATTCTGATTTGCACCAGCCATTTCTTAAACATCTAAGAGCATTTTTATCCTATCTCCTTTATGTGATAAAGAGCTGAGAAGGGGATGGTGGTTTGCAGAAATTTTTAGTTTATTTTCAGACATTTCTAAATTAGCTGAATCTTTGGTGGGAACTGGCCCTGACCCTGAAGTTTTTCATGAAATGTGGGGAGGAGAAAAGTGAGTACACCCACATGGCATTCAACAACAGCAGGAGTGAAGAGACATATTTTTGGCAGAAGTAGACAAGCTAGCTGGAAAAGTCAACAAAACAGTATGAATATCAGACTTTTGCCTTAAGCCAAACATAAAACTTGTTTAAGATGCCAACTAGAGCAACTGACCAGAGACAGATTTTGAAATTTATTTTTCTGAGTACCATTTAACATTCATGAGTCAATAAAAGGTCAATTCTGGCCTCAAATTGAAGTTATGCAAAAATGACTTTTTCTGAATGATTTAGAAAAGGAAAGCAGAAATCACAAATACTCAAAATACACTGAAGTGAAAGAGCCTGTTTAGCTTTATTTGCCAAACCAAAGGAAACTGCAAAAGAGAAACAAAGATTATAAAACCTAAATAATTATTATTACATTTTAAACTTCCATTTTAGTAGTCTTAAAAGGGTAAAAAAAAAAAATTAAATAAATTTATATGTTCTATCTTTGTATGTTCCTAAAATAAATAAATAAATAAATAAATAAATCTAGAAATTTAAGAAAAAGAAAAATTGACATAGTCCTGTTGTATTAATTACATATATGCAAGATATCTGTTTTCCATTAACAACATGTAATGATGAAATGATCTAATACCTTTAATTTCAAAAAAAGGTGCCAGTGCACAATAATAATCTCTCAGCATCAGTAAAACTTGAACAGAAAAAAAAATTGTTAAACTCTAAGTCATATCCCCAGTTCTAACTCTTCAGACTCTGACTGGATTGTATTAACAAGGTTCCAGGTAAATATTTGCTATTTTCAAAATGTGTTAGCCTATCACAATGATTTGAACTCTGGGGTTTTCTCCAATATTTTATAATCTACCAAATACCATTGGCTGCATTAAGGAGCATCATGGATCAGCTGAGAAGAATAATTATAGAAGTATAGAATAGTTCAGTTGGAAGGGACTGTCAAAGATCTAGTCCAATGGCCTGACCACTTCAGGGCTAACCAAAAGTTAACACATATTAATGAGGGCATTGTCCAAATGCCTCTTGAACACTGACAAGCATAGGGCATCAGACACCTTACTAGGAAGCCTATTCCAGTGTTTGATCACCCTCACAGTAAGGGAATTTTTCCTAATGCCCAGTCTGACCCTCATTCCCTCATGTCCTGCCACCTGTTCCCAGGGAGCAGAGCCCAGCACTTCCCTCTGAGCTTCCCTTCCTCAGGGAGCTGCAGAGAGCAGTGAGGTCACCTCTCAGCTTCCTCTTCTCCAGAATGGACAACCCAAGTGTCCTAAGCCTCTCCTCCCATTCCCAAAACATGCCTTCCAGCCCAGTAATCACCAGCTTTGTTTCCCTCCTCTGGATGCTTTCAAGGACCTTAACATCCTTGTTATATCGTGGAGACCAGAACTGCACACAATAATTAGGGTGAGGCTGCACCAGAGCTAAATATAGCAGAAGAATCACCTCTTTTAACCAGCTCGCTATGCTGTGTTTAATGCACCCCAAAATGCAGTTTACCCTCTTGGCTGCCAGGGCCTACTGCCAGCTTGTGTTGAGCCTGCTGTCAGCCAGCACTCCCAGATCCCTTTCTGTTGAGCTGCTCTCCAGTCACTTGGCTCCCAGCCTGTACCTGTGTCTGAAATTACTCCGTCCCAAGTTCAGAACCCAGCATTTACCTTTGTTGAACTTCACGCCATTGCTGCACAGTCTTCCAATCTATTTAGATCCTTTTGCAGGGCCTCTCATCCCTCCAATGAGTCAACAGCACCTCACAGTTCAGTATCATCAGCAAACTCCCCTAGAATGCACTCCACTCCTGCATCTAGATCATGAATAAAAATGTTAAACATGAAAGCTGAAAATACCAGAAAAAAAGTAAAAATGGAAGTTGATGAAAATTAGCAAAGAATATGTCTGCCACGTGCTTTGTAAGGAAAAGAATCCTAAGGTCATTCAAAGTCCATTGGCATGACACAAAGCAGATGAGTTGGAGGTGAACTCATAAGATAGGAGATTGGAGTCAGAGCTCAGTAAGGGCACTATTACTAAATATCAGTGATAAGAATTGGCATTCATGTGACAGAATGAATGACAGCTGCCAGAAGCCACCTCTCTGAGTTCAATGTTATAATCCACAGCATTTGAAGGGCAACAAACTCCTGTAGGAGTAGGACAGCAAAACCATGTAGCAATAATTTGATTACATCCAAATGATTTATCCATCTGTATTAAACTAATATTAGTATCTTTTGCACGTATTTCATAACTTTTAGGTGAGACAGTATTTATTTTAACATTACTGAACTCATCACTATTTTTCATCATATATAGTGGCAATAACACAAAAAATGAGAATACATTAAAAGACCATTGCCATTCATCTCACTAATTTCCAGTAATAATTAGTTTTGCATGCATTTTTGTAATTTTGTGATTTCATTGCAGAAATTGTCATGTGTATGGAAAAATATTAATTATCAGCAATATATGGAGTGATATTTCAGCTGACATTTCAGACATTCCAAAGCAGTAGTAACCCAAACATTAAACTCATGTCAGCTTCTCACTCACATAGTCTCTCCAGCTAGTGAAGTTTTGAAAAAAACAGTGCTTTAAATTATTAAAATATTTAACCAAAAAATGTATATATCTTACCTATCTCTTCAAAATAACACTTTATCATTGTTGTACATATAAACTATATATCTGTTTTTGTCCCTGCATTCTTATTTTATATCATTCATAGCCAGAATATGTCTCTCTTTTTTTTTTTTTTTTTTTTTTTTTTTTCTCCATTCCCATTATTTCCATCTAAATATAGGGGCTTCCACTTCACCCATCCAGATCAATGAATTTGACATCTCTTTCTATGGATTCTAGAATAGCTAATGGAAATTCCAACTTTCATGCCTTTATAAGATTACTAAAGATTACAAAAGCTAAGTGGGGTGAATCCAAGGCCTACAGCAATAGTTACAAGAGGTCTATTACATTAGTCATTTTACTCTATGATCATAGAATTCAATGGCATTAGACTAAAGTAAAAGCAGCTTGAGAGGGTGAGAAAAATCAAGCATCAATAAAAAAATAAAAAATAGACCAATTGAAAATTAAAATGCAACATGAAGAGAACAATGTAAAGCAGGAAATAATATAAATGATGCACAGTAAATAACAATAAAACAATAATCCTGAATAAACAAACTATGAATTCAGACCTAACAACTAGATAGACATCAATTCCCATCAGAAACATCCATCCACCAAGTCTTAATTCTTCTGAAATCTAGAGCATTGCAGATGGATTTGATTGCTTGTATGCAGATTAATCTGTGTATATTATTGCTCTGCCTGGAGTAAAATTTTAGCAAAACTATCCCCAAAGTGTAGACTCCCCTCGACGTGATTTCCATCCTTACCATATCACCCTCCTAAAGATGTCTTTCCATCACCCTTTTGTGGATTTTTGCCACCAGTTTTTAAAACCATACTCTGATGGTAAAGTAGTACTCTGTCAATACAAATGTCTGGTAGAGAGCAGCAAACTTTTAATAAAAATCTAAATGAATTATTTCTTCTGGAAATGGTAATTGGTGGATTGGGTTAGGCAGTGTAGTGCCAAATAAATGAATGTCATTTTCACAGGGTATTCCAATGGAGATATAATTTTTTTCACTACTTGAAAACATTTTAATTCATGAATATTATCTAAAGTTAATAGAAATACGTTTATTCAAGATTTGTAGTAGAGCATAATCTTGAAAAAAAAAAATACAGCTATTATTAGTATCTCTCAGCTCTACAGTCCATTTCATGCAAAAGAGCTTTATATATTTTATTGACTTAATATTAAGTCACCTCAGTCATCTTTTGCAGTGTTCTTATTTCAAGTAGAGAAACTGATAGCTGTGTAGGCTGCTCAGAAATGTAGCATGATACACATAGGAAAAGTAATAGAATGGGCTGAGACAGAGCAAGAAAAACAACATATCTAATTGAAACAACAAGAACTAAGCGAGCAGAATGGCATTTATCTCATCTGTGTTTAGCCATTTTAGCCAGCACATTAGTAAGCATGCTTACTCATCCAAGTAGTACTTTGCTCACAAATAATCAAGTCTACAGTTTCATGCCTCACTGGAAAATACAAGGCCGATCTGATTTGAGATCGCCAGTGTAAATAAAGAATAGCTTTATTTAACTTAGTTGCATTCCAGCAGAGTAAAGCCAAGTGAGATCCGATGATCTCACTGACTTATGGTATTTCTAGCACAGATTTCTGCAGCAAAAACTCAGGTACAGTAGTGTAATACAAGCAATCAAGATTATCATAACCACTTCCTGACATATTCAGAAATTCCATTTTACATTCCTTCATTTCTTTACATGACTGTTCATGTGACTCATCATACTCCAGCCTCATGCGTTTCAGATGATTAATACAATCCGAGACTAAGTACTAGGTTTCAGAAGTAAGTGGTCCTATAAAAATCTTCTCTGTTCTCATTAAGAAATAAATACTTAAAAATTAAAAATTAGTAAAACCTTTGCCTCCAGTGTCCTACTCCCAGAAGGTTGTTGAATGACGTTCAACTTTATGGATGTGATCTAGCAGCTAATAAAATCTGAGGATTCTCTTTCTTTACTAATGGGAGCTGCAATGATCTGTCCTGCACCCGGGGCAAAGTTTACTTACATCAAATGGTGTACTGGTTAATGTAGATTCAGTACAAATAGTATTGTTCAATGTCCAGTGAGATACATACTAACCAATATAAAATAACAAGGATTTTTTACAGGGACCTTTATAAGAGCCACTAAAAGCATTCTCAGGAAGCGCTGCAGTTACAGTTGGCTATAGACTGGAGAAGCATTCTCTGTAAGTAGACCTCATTAACAAAGTATTCACCCCCTACCCACTGTAGGAGGTAGGCTCAGGTTCATTTATTTATTTATTTATTACTTTTATGGACCTATATCCTTTTACAGTGGAAACTTGTGTTTCCACTTGTAATATCTTGGAATATCTTGTGTTGGGAACCATTGGAATTGCAGGTTCAGCCTGAAAGGGTAATTAGGCAGCTATAAGTATAGTTCCAGCCCTTATACTCTTTATGCCCATTTTTTTTGTCTGTATAACTGAGAGATTCAACAACTACTGTTAGTTCACAGAGAAAATAATTTGGGAATCTTCACTAGACCCTCTGAAAGTTTAAAAGCCTTATATAAGTATAAAGCCTAAAATGTATTACTGCTAAATACCAAAGAATTTAGGGAAACTTTTTCAGTGTTCTCTTCAATACAATAATTTGAGTAGTAGTCAGTGATATTTTTATAGGGAAGTAGCTCACTAAATATTCAATACATGGCAATTTGGTTATAATAAACCTTTTCTATTACTAGTACACAGTCAAAAATTTATTTAATTCTTGTTAAAAACTCCATCCCTGACTAAAGAAAGATAAGATTTTTTATTTTTTTTTTTCAATAAAATAAACTTTCACTATGGATTTTTTTTTTCAGGTTAGATATTCCAGTGATGTGCAGGTAGTTAACAACCTTAAACCAAACTTGCACAAAGAATAAAATGATATCTGTATTGGCAGAGGATTTAATTTGAACTCTTTTAGATAAAGAAACACATCTCTGGTATCTTTTCTATTATGAATTATTATTAGGATTATTTCTTTTTGCATGTTTTGTTCACACACAAAGGACTATGTGATGGAGGAAATTTGAGATCAGTAGGCCAGACTCATTGCTGGTGCAACTCCACAGATTTCAGGGAAGATACACTTGGGGAGAATTTGACCCAGAAAATCTGAATCTCTTTGCATATAATGAAACTGATTAAGGTCAACACCTGAAGGCAGGGCTGCTACATCATAAATTAAACTATTCTTGTAGCTTTTTTTTTTTTCTTCCTGAAAAAAAATTGTATGTCCATAAAGGAAACTTCTTAAAGTACTCTCACTTCCTGTTTTCCATTCAACCTAGATATAAGGAACCTTTAACTCCAAAGAATTTTATTCCATTAAAAAACAAAACAAAACAAAATAAAACAAACAAACAAAAAAAAAAACACAAAACAAACAAGGAACCAAACAACCAAACAAAAAAAAAAATTAAAAACATAGGATGCTTCATGTCACTCTTCAGCTCAAATTACACAAAAATTAAAGATGCACAAAGCATAAGCAAGGACATGGCCCAGTACTTTCAGTCAAGCATCTTCACCTTCCTCTTAGCTTGTATGTGCCAGATCTTCTGCTAGCACGTCTGTACAGATCCAACCCGCCTGAGAATCTGATTCTATATGAATAAACAGACACACACATGTTGTAGATATATTCAAAGCATTTCAGTAACTAGTACTCTGTATGGCATGGAATAAATCATGAAAGTTCAGTTCACATTAAATACTATAGTGGTTTATTAACCATTTTAAGCTGCTACTCTCTCTTTTTTTTTTTTTTTCTTCTTTTTTTTTTCTCCTTCAAACCTTTAACAAAATGTAGATACTAAACAGCAGATTCTGCAGATGCATTGGGAATTCTTTCCCTGTATATTAAATCCTGAACATTTAAACCAGTGATAATATTTTAAAAATCTAAAATCTTTCCTTTAAATGTGTAACAAATTCCCATTATAACTGCCCTTTTGTAATACAGTGCATGGAATACCAACCAGAGGGAATGTTGTTGCTTAATTTACACCTGCTACGTGCCAAGGATATAAAGCAAGCTATCAAAGGTATTGTTATATCATTTTGACGGTGCCATATTTTTAGTAAAATGCTACCAGTCAGTTAACAAATTCTATTCCATTCTTCTTTAAGAAATACAAAAGCTATTGTATAGCATGGTTTATTTTTATATTGATGGCTATACCCACATTGAAGAAAGTAGACAAAAAATAAATTGTTTCCAATGTTATGAAAATTATTGTAAGGGTCTTTTATGGACATTTTTTGGCTCCATACTGAAGTAGCAGTGTTCCCAGAATGATAATAATCTATTTCTTTCCTCACACTACTGAGCTGGGAGTGACCTTACCTGACCCAATTGAAATTGATTTTGTTGTTGAACTCCTTGCTAGTGCAAATTAATCTTAGATCCATACAAGATCAGGGAAGCAAGACACAGAGTAGAAAGACCTCGAGTACTGAGGGAAAAATTAGTTCTGGAAAAAGTATTTTAAGTTTGGAAAGATAAATGGTTACAATGACTTGCTTTGATAGAACATCTGTAGGATAGGAGAAGAGAATGACAAGGGCTCTGTGAAAAAGCTGTAATTTAATAGCTTAATTTCCTGCCTGGCCCTGCAGAAATATCTGTCGGTTTCTGACAGCTGATGAAAATGCACCAGTATTTGATTTGCTCACCAGTGTGGGACAAGTTCAGTCCCATCTCTCACTCAGTTCCCTTGAGCTACATGGATACAGCAGACCAGCTCCACTACTATTTTCCACCTTCTTCACTATAAAAATACACCACCTGATTTTCATTTTTTTTTCTTCTAAAGATTTGCCTGCCCCTTTTTTTGATCTGTTTTAATATTTGTCTTGTTCCCACTGCAACAGCTGATCTCCTTTCCTAGCCATTTGAAACAATATGCATCTCAATAAATGCTTGCCTCAAGAAAACCTAGTGAATAAAAAGCCAAAAGAAACCTTATCTTTGCAGACATAATTTCATTCTTGCTTAGAGCATCTGTTCTATGCTACATGGATTCTTCCGTAGTGAATGCCAAATATAGCTAGCACACTGACCTTATTTTTACATGCTGTAAAGGATTCCCGTGAACACTATGAGCTTTAACAAAACTCAGTTATCTGATACTGGCAGTTCCCTGCAGTCTGTATTAATATAAAAACTGATCATTAGTGCCTTATTTATCAAACTAAATATAGAAAAAAAAAAAAAAAAAAACCCTCTTACTAATAACTTCGCCTTGAGACATATATGCTTCTCGAAAAACTCCATGATAAATGTTATATCCTGAAATAAAATGTTCCAGTATTGTATAAATGAATGTTAAATAATTCAAATAGAATAAATTAAGACTCAGCCATTGTGCAAAACCATTTATTGTAGCTTTGAAAAAGATCTGAGGCTACAAAAAAAAAAAAAAAAAAAAAAAAAAAAAAGCAGAAGGGGGGAGGAAAAAGCCAGCAACTCTCCTAATTTCAGTGTGAGATGACTGCTTCTTGATTTGCTACTTCTGGTATTATGCTTACAGATATGGGCATGAATCCATATTTTTCTTCCTTTGTTCTTCTGTTGCTTTTTTTTTTTTTTTTAATTTTTAATTTTTTAGTGAAAAATAATTCCTGCTTCAAAACTAAAACAATTTTACAAGTAAATTTTGATTAGCAAGTCATTTTAAAATATGAGGCTAAATATATCATGATGTTCCTAAGGAAAGAATACAACAGCTGGAAACCCATACAGCTTTTCTCAAACTAGTGTAGAAGGCTACTTGAAAACCCCAAGAGCTACAGAGACAAGCTAAGCAGTCATAGATAAGCATGTAACAAAGAGCAAATCAGGACTGAATTAGTCTAAAAGTTCTATGTAGTCACAATGTCATGAAAGGGAAAAGACTATGATGTGAATCTTAAAAGAATATTTACATTCCAATCTGGGTAAACCTAATTTATTGAAACACTCATACTATACTAGATTAGGTGTCCCAAGCTCTACTGGTCAAATAGGCAAGTCAGTTCACCCATGTCCCCCTGCTGCCATCCTTTATCCATCCTGCTTATTTAAATATACACTCTTACTGGTATGAGCCTGCTTTTTCTTCCTGTTCTTCCAGAGCAGAGTCCTGATCTCAGTCACAGGGTAGTACTATGTGTTTGTATTGGTCCAAAACCTGCAATTCAATTGGCATGGGATGGAAGGAGTTTCAGGTGCAAGTTTCCTGTAAGATGATAAAAAGGAGAGGGACATGTAGCAGGGTTGCTGGTTTAGTCCATACTTGCATGGCACAGGCTATGTTCACATCTATGTGACTTCACAGCTTCTATAAATGCGGTGATCTCAGAGAACCACAAATGCAGCAATGCTGCAGTTAGTTGGAAGTTCTACTTCCATCTCTCTGGTAAGCTCACACGAAGCTAGTAAGGTGGGAATACCCAACAGATAAACATGGGAAAGTCAAAACTGTCCAGGAAAGACAGAAACAGGATTTCTGGGCCAACATCATAAACAGACTACCAAGGATACTCTAAGGGAGTGGGAAATTGTGCTGAATGATGCTAAAAGCCAAACATTCCCATTAAGCAGGCTTCAGATACAATGCATAACTACATATTTTCAGGGATCTAAAAGCTCTGTTATTTTATAATTTATGTTTTACAACATCTTAAATAATCTTTTGATTTAAGAGAGATAGGGAACATCATCAGGTATTTCTATATGTAATGATGATATGCATGACAAATACAATATGTTAAAAGTTAACAAAAACAGCCAGTAATAAATAAACAGTCTATGCCTTCCTCCTCCCAAAGGTAAGGATAGTCTGGAAAATGTTTCAACTTTTCATTATGATGGAGCAGTAATTTTGTAAGTTGGGAAATATTTCATTACAAAAGGGTCTGTGTTAACAACATGGAATATAAAATACGAAGCATTCTTGGTATGTTTTTGCAAAATTCAACTTATTATCTGAAAATAAGCTAGTTTACGTCTAGGCAGAATTATTCTTGCAATAAATGTGTTTAATTTTACAGATTTTAAAACATTCCTAGCAAAGTACTGTTTATGTGAAGACTTAAAACTACCAGCAGTTAGATGTAACTTTTAAATATAATGATGCTTAGGAGAGAATTTAAAGTACTATACAAAATAGCTAGAAAAGGAAAGATGCTTGTACATGGACATCTCTATTCCATGGCAACATAGGGTCTATTAAAATACTACTTTTGTAAGCCATGGAGAAAATGTCTGTCATGACATATGAAGTATTGAAATTTAATGAAAATAAAAAATCTAAAAATAAATTCAGTCAGTATGAGCATCTCTAAGGTATTTGCTCATGTTCCACCTTTTTGAAGATTGTGTTCATCAGTAGTCACAGCCAGAATGTGATGACTAATTCAGAATTCACTGAACTATGTTAGTGGTCTGAAAGGAGATGAAGTTTAAAATTGGAAGATAATATCCAGATATGCATTATGGCTGCAGAAGCACAAACTGATTTTGGTATAGGTTATTTTCTAATGAGTACACAATACTAAAGAAATTAGTAAAGTCTTCCTGATTGCTGTTTTAACCTGTCAAAGCAGGTTATGTTCATTTAGTCATGGACTAATCATACAGACAATCAATACTGTAATTACAACAGATCACAGAATCATAGAATCATAGAATCATAGAATATCTGAGTTGGAAGGGACCCACAAGGATCATTGAATCCAACTCCTAGCTCCACACAGGACCACCCAAATAAATAAATAAATAAATAAATAAATAAATAAATAATCAGATCATGTGTCTTAAAGAGTTGTCCAAATGCTTCTTGAACTCCAGCAAGCTCAGTGCCATGACCACTGCCCTGGGGAGCCTGTTCCAGTGTCTGACCACCCTCTGGGTGCAGAATCTTTCCCTAACACCCATCCTGACCCTCCCCTGTCCCAGCTCCATGCTGTTCCCTCAGGTCCTGTCGCTGTCCCCAGAGAGCAGAGCTCAGCGCCTGCCCCTCCACTCCCCTCATGAGGGAGCTGCAGGCCACCAAGAGGCCTCCCCTCAGCCTGCTCTGCTCTGGGTTGAACAATCTAAGTGACTTCAGACACTCCTCATATGTCTTCCCCTCTAGACCATTTATCATCATAGTTGATCACCTTTCAACATTACCAGTCTGTAGTGTGTTTCTGTGGCAAGGTTTTAGTAGCAGAGGACTGGGGGCCTGGGAGGGGGGGGGGGGGGGGGGGGGGGGGCTACTCGAGGTGAGGCTGCAGCAAGTGCAGAGTAGAGTGGGACAATCACTTCCCTCCATCAGTTAGCAATGCTGTGCTTGATGCACCCCAGGGTATTTTTGGCCCCTCCTGGCCACCGAGGCACACTGCTGGCTCATGTTCAGCTTACTGTCAATCAAAACCCCCAGATACCTTTCTGTTTGGCTGATTTCCAACTGACCCCCTCCCTCCGCCCCCCCCTCCCCTTCCCCCTCAAGCTGTACATACAGCCAGGGTTGCCCCTTCCCAGGTGCATAATCTGGCACTTGCTGTTGTTAAACTTCATATTGGTGATTGCCCAGCTCTCTAATTTGTCCATATCTCTCTCTGCAAGGTGTCACCATCCTCAACAGAGTCAACAGCTCCACCCAATTTTGTATCCTCTGCTAATTTGCTTAAAAACAAAACAAAACAAAACAACAACAACAAAAACAAAAAACTTTCAGGTTCTTCATCCAAATCATTTATGAAAACATTGAAGAGGAATGATCCTAAAATGAAGCCCTGGGGAACCCTGCAGGTCGCCAGCCTGATGTAACCCCATTTACAAGAATCCTCTCACCCCCACCCATCAGCCAATTGTTCACCCATCTTATTATGCTTTTAATACATGCTTTTATATAAGAAAGTGAAGAGGAAAAGAAATAATTCAAAAAGTATTATACTCTGAAATTTGACAGAGTTTCAGTAAAACATCTATGCAACTTAATGGTAATAAAGATTAAAGCACTGTGGAAAAATTACTGAGACTAAAAATATGTTTTTTACCAATGAAAATAAAAGTCACTTATGCCTTTTAATAACTCTCTTGTTCAACCTTTCCAGATCCAAACCTTTGTGACATATAAGAGATTATAAAAATTGATGAGGACTTTTCTAGAGGCCAGTTTCCATTTCTGTTTTAAAGGCAATAGTAAATTGCTAACCAGGGTGATTAAATAATGTATTTGAAACAAGATCCAGTCAACAAAGTCACACTTTCTCAGAGTTTTCCAAGAAAGATTATTCTGGGTATCAGTAAAATCAATAATGGGAGTTGTAAGGAACATAGCTTCCTTTCAGATCTGCTTTTCTTGAGTCCTTGCATATAGCCTTTGGGACAGTCTTTCTGTCCACATAACTGGCAACACATCAAGCTGCTAATGACATTGTAACAGAGCATTAAAATGCCTGTCAGTGGGTTCCCACTATACATTCTCAGGCTTGCTCTTTGAATAGCTAAAAAAATCTTGTCTTGAGATACTCCTAGGTTCACGGGTTATTTACATCACAACTGATTCACTGACTGTAGTTCATAAGCTCACTTAGGAGGAAAAAAATCACAGAATCACAGAATCACAGAATTTTCTAGGTTGGAAGAGACCTCAAGGTCATCGAGTCCAACCTCCAACCTAACGCTAACAGCCCTCCACTAAACCATATCCCTAAGCTCTACATCTAAACGTTTTTTGAAGACTTCCAGGGATGGTGACTCCACCACTTCCCTGGGCAGCCTGTTCCAGTGTCTAACAACCCTTTCAGTGAAGAAGTTCTTCCTAACATCTAACCTAAAACTCCCCTGGCTCAACTTAAGCCCATTCCCCCTCATCCTGTCACCAGGCACGTGGGAGAACAGGCCAACCCCCACCTCGCTACAGCCTCCCTTGAGGTACCTAAAAAGAGCGATAAGGTCACCCCTGAGCCTCCTCTTCTCCAGGCTGAACAAGCCCAGCTCCCTCAGCCGCTCCTCGTAGGACTTGTTCTCCAGGCCCCTCACCAGCTTCGTCGCCCTTCTCTGCACCCGCTCAAGCACCTCGATGTCCTTCTTGTAGCGAGGGGCCCAAAACTGAACACAGTACTCGAGGTGCGGCCTCACCAGAGCTGAGTACAGGGGGACGATCACCTCCCTAGCCCTGCTGGTCACGCTGTTCCTGATACAAGCCAGGATGCCGTTGGTCTTCTTGGCCACCTGAGCACACTGCTGGCTCATATTCAGCCGACTATCCACCATCACTCCCAGGTCCTTCTCTGCCTGGCAGCTTTCCAACCATTCCTCTCCCAGCCTGTAGCTCTGCTTGGGGTTATTGCGCCCCAGGTGCAGGACCCGGCACTTGGCCTTGTTAAACTTCATGCAGTTGACCTCAGCCCATCGGTGCAGCCTATCCAGATCCTAAAAGTTCCTAAAGTTCAAATTCCGTTGTTGGGAGATAACAATGTACAAATTGGCCAAGAAAGATTGAATTGAGTAGTCGGTAATGAAATCAGTTACTATGATTAGGCTCTTGAATCATAAAATCATAGAATGGCTTGGGTTGGAAGGGATCTTAAAGATCATCTAGTTCCAGCCTCACTGCCAACCACTAGATCAGGCTGACCAAGGTCCCATCTAGCCTGGCCTTGAACACTTCCAGGGATGGGGCATCTACAACTTCTCTGGGCAATCTGCTCCAGTGCCTCACCACCATCAGAGTAAAGAATTTCTTCCAATTATCTAATCTAAACCTACCCTCTTTTAGTTTAAGACTATTCTTCTTTGTCCTATCATTATCTACACAAGTAAAAGAGTCCTTCTCCATCTTTTTTATAAGGCTCCTTTAAATACTGAAAAACTGCAATGAGGTCTCCCTGGAGACTTCTCTTTTCCAGGCTAAACATCTCCAGAATCATCTGGAAACAGTTTCCAGATCTGGAATTGTGTTAGCACTTTACGATATAAGTACTAAATGTTTCCAGGGTTGGTTGCAAGCCACAAAAATAGGTACATGTATTACACAGGAATGACAGAAATTTTCATTGCCCTGAAATGCTTGTTCTCCATTTTGCCTCTAAAGCAGTATTGCTTCTGTACTTACAGTATCAACTGGCATGCATGCCAAAGACCTATGGGCATAATTATGAAACAACAATGACAAAATTACTGTTTTCTTGAGTCATTATTTGAATTAGAGTTCCAAAGATCTGATCCCTTCATCATCCATGCTGCAAAAATATGGGATTAATCGTGTTTTAGTTTTGTTTATTTTTCAGTGAACCAAGTAGTTCTTTCTCAAAAAACACCTCAGTACAGTTTTCAGTATAGCAGGTCTGATGGTCTGTTATGATATGCAGCATCAATAGATCAGACTCCCTCTGCCAGATTTCAAGTGATATCCCAACGGGTTTTTGTATCCTTAAATACCTCCACATGCTATCATGCCACAGGACAAATACACAGCCTATGTAGCATATATGCATCACATAAAACTCTGTGGTGGGCTGCAGCCCGGCTGTATACCCTTAACCCCCTTACTTCGCTTCACTGCCAGAAGTGAACCTATTGGACCTATTTACTGGTGAAGAGGGAGGTTTTGTGAATCATCCTAACCAAGATGGGTCCAATGCACAAAGTACTATGCAATGGTAGAGTCATCTCTACCATCTGCTGATGAGTGTCTTTGGGGATACACCTACCCACCATTGCCATGGTGCAGTAATGCAACCAGTTTAAATTGTCTGCTAAGAGAAGGGAGATAACAACCATCAGGGAATGGACATAACAGGATGATGTTTTCTCAGCTACTTCTGCAATTCGTTGCTTTATGTCATAGAGATATAATGTTGCTCACAACACATTTCAGAGCAGGACTTTAGCTCACTCGTGGGGGTTGGTGGGGTCCTTTTCCTTCCATCCATAGGAATCTTTCTATTGCTTTGAAAGTGGTCTGTATTAGATAGATACAGATACAGATAGCTCCACTATCATTTATCTGTAATTAAGTGTACTTTTTATTTGCCTTCCTTCCACATAATTACGATATTTCTATATGGTAGACACCAGTGATATTAAATGCCATCCTTAAAAGGGCATATGTGGGAGCAATATAAAACATGCATGGCATGTAAGTATTTTTCCTCGACAAGGCTTCAGTGTATCAATGACTGTAAAACATACTTCTGCCAAGGACCTGCAAGGCATTTAATTTATGGTCATTGCCTAACAGAGTGTTTAAATGTTAATGAATCAGGTAGCTGAATTACACACATGAATAGCTGCATATAGTTATTTTAGACAGGCTGCAAAGGAAGGAATTGCAAATGCAGCTCACCTGCCACTAATACTAAAATGTGAAATTTGTTTCTAAGTTACATATACATATATTCCAGCTTCAGCATCAGTAGAGTTTGGTAAAATTGTGTAGCTGCCAAGTTAATGAATTTTGTCTTGCCTCTTTGTGTAAGCCTTTAATCCTGTGCTAAGAGGGAACTGTATGCAAGGGAATAAAATGTTTTATCCCTCACTTTCTGAGATGAAAATTGTGATCATCACTACAAGTGGTATACTCAATATTAATCAAATGCTCACTTTTAATAATCTTATTGCACCGTATAGCATGGTTCACCCTTACAAGTAGAAATAATTATTTGTTTTCCTATTTCTACAGCTTTTAAAGCAAATCTCTAACTAGAGGGATATGTTCCTTTATCATATGGAAATGTAGAATCAATTTGTTGATGAGGGACCTCAAATAAAAGTTATGAGTTTTATGCTTGATCGAACATTAAAAACATTTCTGCAGATGACCCAAAGGTCCAGAGCAATTATAAAATTCTACAGGATTTCAATTTGAATAGCTATTTCGAGAGACAGTCTTCAAATACTGTGTATTCATTGAAAGCAAACAATTCCATTGGTTGTGTTTAACCCAGGGAGACTAAAAAAATTAAAAAGGGAAAAACATGGAAGCTTTTGAATTCTCTTAAATTACAATATTTTGTAATACTTTATTTAAAATCCTTCATACATATAATCACAGTTGACAAAAAATAACCTGTGTCATTTAAGGATAGAACACAGAAGCTGAGAAGAATGTGATACATTCTATGTAGACAACAATAGATTAATAAATCTAGAAGAGTTCACTCATATTAATCTTGAATTTGCACATGCAAATCAGTTACTTCTTGCCATTACTGAAAGGAACCCTTATTATAAATGGAATTAAAAACAAACAAAACAAACAAAAACAACACAATAAAACAAAGAGCAAGTACTTTATTTAAAGAGAAAAAAAAACATAAGTATTTTGTGATCTTGTTCAACAACCCCATCTGTCCATTAAATATCATCCATTAAAGGGATACACAGCAGAGGAAACATAAAACATGCATGTACTATCTTTGTTTTTTCTTCCCTCATCTCCACATCCACTGTTTTGATATATTCTTGTATTAATCTATTTCACCACATCTCAAACAGTGCTGACCCTTTTGTGTTCCCCAGTTGCTCACACTGTATGTCACACTCACAACTATCATAGAATGGAAAAAGAAAAAAACAGCACAATAAAATTGTTATATTCCAGGTCCAGCTATATACATCTATTGGCTAGTGGTGTCTTCATTTCCTCCGTGTATATACAAAATAAATATAGCACCATACCTTTAAGCACCATATAATAAATATATAAGTACATAAGGCACCTTTAGTCCCAAAGAAGGCAAACAATAAGGTGCCATATTATTGTTAATGACTGTGAACATATGTGAACATTATTACTTTAACAACATTGGTGGCAGCCTTATACAAGGCTCCTGAGGAATTATGCATCAGATTTTCAGGTAGCTATTGGATCCTGAAGATCACCACAAGTTATTGTGTTTGAAAACCTTTCTTGGAGAAAACTTTTTTGTATTTCAAGGGAAACTAGCTACCTAAATCAAGAAAGAACATTCAAAAAAGACCAGGCTTTGAATGCCTGGTCTTAAAAGTTAGTAGAGGCTTTACTGTAAACACAACTCAGATCTTCTGTAAGCTGACTGAAGCAGCATACAGTATGAATTCCCATAAATCTATGTTACTATAATTCTCAAATATTGATCTGCAAAGTGAGCTGCAGAGCCTGTATGTGATGAGAGCAAGTAATGAGCAAATGCTAAAAGGTCCTTATGACCACCAAATTCTTAAAAAAAAAGAAAAAAAAAAAAAGACAGGTTTTCTTTTCTCTGATGTCTATAATATCCCTAGGACTTCTGTATGATTTCCAAATGAAGATGTACATCATGAGAATGATCCTTCAGCTGCAAAATGCAAAACTCATTGTACCCCTTGGCAGCCATGCAAAGTAATTATTATTACTATATATATATATATATATATATATATTTTTTTTTTTTTCTCAGAAGAAAGGCATATTCACAGAATGAGGTAAGAAAGAAAATCTATCTCATCACTAGCTATTAGCCAAGGACATTTGTAATTGCTGATCATTGCAATTTCTGCTTGCTGGTGCTGCTCCCTTTACAGTATCTCTCTTTATTCCTGTAGGAATTACTTTCAGGTAGCTGCAGACCTCTCCAATCCCTATGACATTAGTCCCCAGATAATAGCCACAAGTAAAGAATGAAAGAATCACAGAATGGTTTGGGTTGGAACCTTACAAAACATCTAATTCCAACACCCCTGCCATGGGCAAGGACACCTTCCACTAGACCAGGTTGCTCAAAACCCCATCCAACTTGTCCTTGAACACTCCCAGGAATGGGGCATCCACAGCTCCTCTGGGCAACGTGTGCCAGTGCTTCACCACCCTCAGAGTAAAGAATTTCTTCCAATTATCTAATCTGAACCTACTCTCTTTTAGTTTAAAGCTATTACCCCTTGTCCTATCACTACACTCCCTGACAAAGAGTCCCTCCCCAGCATTCCTGTAGGCCCCCTCGAGGCACTGGAGAGCTGCTATAAGGTCTCCCCTGAGCCTTCTATTTTCCAGGCTGAACAACCCCAACTCTCTCAGCCTGTCTTCACAGGAGAGGTACTCCAGCCCTTTGATCATCTTCATGGCTCTCCTCTGCACTTTTTCTACTAATATGTCCATGTCTTTCATGTGCTGGGGGTCACAGAACTGATAAATTACCATATTGTTGTGCTTTCATCTTTCAGGGTTTATCCTTCATTTAAGGACTTCTTTCTAATATAAATTTTGATAAAGAAGTAGCTAATCACTCACAAAAATCCACTCACCTTTCAATTAATACTTCATGCACGACACCACTGAGAATGAAAGAAATGTCGTAATAACAAAATTACATGTATGGCCAAAACCGAAAAACCACTCTCTGCTATGAAGTAATTAAGACAAGACATTGAGATTTTTCTGGGGGGACTTTTTTAGCGCTTAACTGGATAAAATTGCCACCAAAATCAATTGATTTGTGGAAGAAGAGAAGGATGTAATGGGAGGATTTGAATCCAAAGTGTTATTGACTACACTCTGATATTTAGTTATCCATTCCATTCCTAATAAGAAGGCCAGTGTGGAGGCATTGTTTGATGTTTGCCTGAACACGAGCCAGCAGTGTGCCCAGGTGGCCAAGAAGGCTAATGGCATCCTGGCTTGTGTCAGGAATAGTGTAGCCAGCAGGACCAGGGAAGTGATCATCCCCCTGTATGCTGCTGTGGTGAGGCCGCACCTCAAGTGCTGTGTTTTGGGCCCCTCAATACAAGAAGGACATTGAGGATCTGGAGTATGCCCAGAGAAGGGCAACAAAGCTGGTGAAGGGCCTGGAACACAAGTCCTGTGAGGAGCACCTGAGGGAACTGGTGTTGTTTAATCTGGGGGAGAGGAGGCTCATGGGAGACCTAAAAAGAAAGGAAGTTGTGGGGAGCTGGTGGTTGGCCTCTTCTGGCAGATAACTAGTGATAGGACTAGAGAGAATGGTCTCAAGTTGTGCCAAGGGAAGTTCAGGTTGGGAATTAGGAGACATTTCTTCTCATAAAGAGTAGTTAGGCATTGGAATGAACCCAAGGAGGTGGTGGAGTCACCATCCGTGGGAATGTTTAAGAAAAGATTGGATGTGGCACTTAGGGACATGGGTTAGTGGGTAATATTGGTGGTAGGGGGATGGTTGGACCAGATGATCTTGGAGGTCTTTTCCAACCTTGATGATTCTATGATTCATCAAGGATGAAATGCAGGAAGGAGCAAAACTAGCAAAAAAAAAGTAGATTTTCAAAATAAAAAGGTGGTTAAAACTTCATATTCAACAGGCTGCTTCAAGCATATCAGACAATGTGCTTCTGTGCTTTGTGCTTTGGATACCACAGGGCTTTGCTGTCAGACAGTGTTGGAGGTCTTTGTGCAAGATATGTACAAGAACTTTTATTTTCCAGAGTCATGATAAGATAATACCTTTCAATTTGACTGCAGCATAATGCCCTCATAAACATTCAGCTGCACTGATAAAATCTGTTTTGTACATCAGTGAACTCCCAAATAATTCAAGTGATTTTTAAAATGAAGAAAAAAAAAAATAGTGGCCATCTGCAACCTTCTGGTAAGAATGTAAAAAACAGTAAAGCTTCTCGTAAGCAAGTGAAAAACACTGTTTTGTAAATAAGAAGAACTTCACATTCACAGCCACACTGGTAAGAAAAACCAGTGTGACTACAGATAATTTAGCACTCCAGTTAGTCATATAATGTGAATGTTTCTATGTAAACGTACACTTGTACATGGTCACAATAATTATATGAACATGTGCTGTATTTACACCTGAGCATTTGGCTTGTGTGATATTATGCACTGGTATAATTCTACGCAGTTTGTAACTTGAAATTTCTGCAAATCACTGATGTCTAAAAATAGGTCCCTTATATGACATGGCATTAGTTTCAGTAGGCAGAAGAGATATTGGAAATAATTAATAGAAGTTTATTCCTTAACTTCTATGTGATTTTCAAGTCAAATTAATGATTTGACTTTTATTTTTTGAATCAAACTTGGTAGGAGACAAATGTAAACCTAAAACTTCCATTTCCAAGCTCATCTCTGCTCCTTCTGTTACCTTGTCAACCCATTCAAACCTTAACCTACAAGGTGAAAAGATCCTGCAGACACAGACTCTGTTCTTTATAAAGAAACATCCGGACAGGGGGTTACGAACTTTCTAGATTCTAGCAGAATAACAAGTGTTAGCCATCCATTAGACCTTAGACACCTAACACTTATTCCTATGCTATGTACCTAGCAAATGTCTCCTCAAATAAGTACTTGTGTTTTAATCACCTGAGGAATTTTGAAAGCTCACATCAAGTAAATACCATGTCACCTATGGACTGAAAATATGTGCACTGAAAATTCTAGGTGCAAGATAGACCAAATTTCAACAGATGTGTGGTATACAAAGAAATAACATCTAATATGATTTTCAAAAATTGGTGAGATTGTAAGCTAATGTATTTAGCAAAGCAAAATATTATTGTTTCACTGCACAATTTTTGATCTGTTGGAGAACTGAACAAAGTTTAGAAAATCTTCTGCAAATACTTCAAATAATTGCATTTATACTTAAAATTGTCTTCAAAGTGTTACTTAAAGTAGAAATTGCTAGTTATATTGAGGAAAGAATAATATAAATATAAAAACTATAGCCCTTAAAATCTTTTCCTAATTCCATTTTCTTCACCTGTTTCCTTCTGATTTTGCATCTCACTTTTATCCAGTCTGTAATCACTGATTTCAGTAATGCTTCCTAATTTTACTGTTTATAACATTCCTATCCTCATTATGCTCACTACACAAGCAGTTAATTTCATTCAGAATAACATGGCTGCAAGATTACAACCAAATGCATATGAATAAACTTTTTTCTACCATAAACATCAGAAAAAAATCCAAAGATCAGGCTGATAAATTACACCTTTCTGGAGAATAAGTTTTCTGCCTGATTCTTAGCTCAGTATCAATGATATAACTTCAGAATGCTCACTGGAGATACTTCTGAATTATTATGGTTTATTCAAGACTTCAAGACTTAATTTCCTACTCTGTTACCATAGATCTAGTATAATTGTATATAGGAAAATGTTGGGAGATTAATGAATAAAACAAAAAATGCTGTAAACAACATGGTAGTGTGACTTGTAGGAAGAGAGGATTCTTGTTTCCTATTCTGTCTCTTTCTCTCTCAAAATTATTTTTGCTATTTAAAGTGATAAAATAATGACTGATTGTGAGAACTACCATACAATAATTTTCAAATAAAAGTCACAGTATTGTTTAACACAGATTTCTTAACACAGGCTTAACAAAGTGTGAAATTAATTCTAGATAATTGTTTCTCATATTTCCCATCTCAATGCTTCTTAAAGGATATCATAGTCTCCACCTCCTAGTGTGGCTGTATCTAAAAATGGACAGATGCACATATGTAGAAAGAACAGACTCACTTGTAGTCAGCAGGGAGGTCAAAGGGCCCAATGGACAGGGAGTTAGAGCTCCCTTCCTGGTGGTCTGCAATGGTAAGAGATGAAGTAGGGCAGTAACAAGAGCTCCACGTGTACAGGGAGTTCACCTTCTCAGTTTGATAAGTTTTCACTCACATCCAGAAAGGGACACAATTACTTCTTTGTACAACCTCTAAACCTGTACAGGAAAAAAAAAAAAAAAAAAACAAAACAAAACAACAACAAAAAAAAACACACTTCTAAATTTCCCCATTAACAATTAAAATAAGGGGGGAGGGGGGAGACTTGCCTCTAAAGTTCTAAAGTTGTCATACCTAATAAAACAGATACAAATATTGTGAGCATCAGCACAAAGTCCATGTTGGTGAGACTGTTGAAGTAGATAACTACATATGATGTTGTTAGTCAAGTTAAAGATGCATAAGGGTCTTTTTTTTCAAGTGTATATCAATCTATTTAAATTGGCCGTAGCAAATACACATTCTCAGGGCCAGATTCTCTACTTTATTTCAATCACACTGTAATGCAATAGTAATGCCAGACAACACTAAACTCAACTTTCTCACCACTTAAAACATACCACAGATTTTCTTCACACACGAGATGTTGAATACTCAGATGTATGTATGAAGGCAGTCCACCTGGGGAAATTTTAATGTTAAAAAAAAAAAATAATAATTAAAATGTCATTTCATTCTCACTTAGCATCACCCACTCCGCTGTGTTATCTAAATCACAGAAAGGAAGCTGCTCACCTAACTATTGAATTTTGTCTCCTTATGTCCTTTTTATTCCTCACATTAACCAATTGACAATTAAAGAAATCAGCAGAACAGACAGGTTGCAGACAGCCAACTTATATTTCACACTGCTGATTAATTCTGAGAGAATGAACATTACCACAACTTTCATTTTATTGTCATATCAAATCTTCACATTTAACACTATTATGCATCTATCATTCATTCTGCAAATAAAATGTGTTTGTTCTTTGTACTTGACTGTGTTTTAAACTTCTGTCTGCCAGCTCAGAGCTATTTATTGGAAGAATATGGGATGAGCATATTTTGTGTACATACGTTTCAAGGTCCTATATCATTCAAGTTTATATCTAACAAGACTTGTCAAACTGCAAATCTTTAATGCAATACAAACAGCCAATTTACTCACCGTAGTCAGGACATTTGAAAGAGCCAATCTCTAGCCTTAAAAAGTCTAAATTTCTTTACAGAAATTTACTGCCTGCTCAGGGGATGACTTCAGCTTCCACTCTTCAATTCTACTCTAACGTACTGTAAAGAAAAAATATAGTGGAAACAGTCCAAATGCATGGCAGATAGTGGAATTGTGCTATTAGTGTGAATTAAATGACCGTCTAGCTTATCCTAATTTACAAAGGGACTAGGTCAATACCAAATTAGAAGGTCAGAAATAACACTCTTGTTTCCATGTCTTACATGCAGCAAGCAGGTCTCCAAGCCAGAAGAGGTCTGACATGGCTCTTTTCATGGCTCAGGAAAAAGAGTCATTCTGCAACAATGGCAGGAATGGTGCAGTTCAAAAGCAACACATCTTAGTACTAACTTTCAAGAGTTTGGGAAAAAATTGTGAAAAGAGGTCTCTATGCTATTAAAATGACTTTTGGGAAGCTGGAAACATAAAATTCCATACGAGATGCCAACAGGATGATATTCTTAAATGGGTTCACAGGTGAACAATGTACTTGTAAAACAAGTAACTTAACTTGCAAGCTAAAACCATCAATTACCAAGCTGAACACAGAATAGATATAAATAGTGAACTATTTTATGCTAATCAGGTTTTAGTCAGGAAATTTGATATTTTGAATGAAATCAAAAATCTAACTCATAAACAATGTCTTATTTTATTAGTAGTTCTCAACATTTTGGATTTTAAAATAAACAAAAAAGCCTGTCAACAGGTATTAAATGAGTTATGTTGGATAATAAACTTGATGTGAACTTGCAATGGAGTGGTTCAGACAGAAAATCAAGTGCAATCTTTCAGTTTAAGTGATAAATTATATACTGTATTGTGACATCTTTGTATATGGGAAGACCATTACTGGAATGCAATGCTTAGCTCTGGTAACTACTGCTTGAAAAGGCTATTGACAAACAGGAAAATCTTCAGAAAAGAGGAAAAATAAAGTTGTAACACAAGCTGCTTCATTAAATTCAGTCTTAAATGGAGGGGATGTCAAGAGACATCGTGCAAATGCTCTGAGTTCTTCATGAGAGAAAAAATGTCATTTAACAACATCTTTGAATTATCAATGGACATAGTCTCCAGAGGCTGGAATCTGAGGGCAGATCAAATCAGATTGGAAATAAACATTTTTAACATCAATAGTAATCGATCATTAGAATAGTTTACCTAAAGATGTGATGAATTAGCTAGCATTTGGCATATTTACTACCAAGTGTAAAGTTGTCCATCTACAAACAAAAAAGAGAGGTCAAACAAAGCCTGTAGGTCAAACACACAGGATAGAGACCCTATCGTGAGATACAATGGCAGAATTTTTAGGAATCTTGGTGTATCATGTAAAGAACATGAGATGCATGCTCTACAACATGCTGCAGCCAAAAGAGTTAGCATGATCATCTAAATCAAATCATTTCGTATTGATTTCCATGATTTTTCTTTTACTATGAAGGTGGTTTTGGATTTTCTTTTTCATAAAAAGTACCTTTTTTTTTTTTTTCTAAGAATAAATGCTTTAGTTTACATGGAAATTAATATGGAGAAGCTCCATTTGCTGCATTATACAATAGCTCAACCTAAATACTTGTGAAAGTCAAGGTTATGTTTTCCAAAGTGATAGCCCTCTGAAAGTCATGCATATGACTACCCACATAGCAGAATTTTGTCTCCAGGTCAGCTTTTGACATCCCTATCAGGCTTTAAAAATGTACCTTATTTCTTTAAATATTTTTTTTACTTTTCTGTAGTAAATCCCAGGATTTGCTGCAATTAGTGAAAAAGCTTTTGACAAAAATTCTTATGGATGAAATAATATTTTTACTAGAGCAGACTTTTTTAAAAAAGTAAAAAGTCTCCAAATAAATAAGCTTCATTGAGTTTTCAACCACAAAATTGGAAACAACGTGATTATTTGTTAGCTGATTTCAAAACAACGGTTTTTTTTTAAATAGGAAAATGATTTTTTTTGCAAAAGAAAAATAGCAGGTGTCATTGAAAAATCAACCTTTGCTCACATGACTGTTAGAAGACAGCTTCTTTGCTGATTTTCTTTCATTAGAACAACAACAACAAAAAATCACATTAGTTCCACTTATAAACTTTGTATCACAGTAGTATTTTGCACTGTCAGGTGCAGCACACACTCATTCTGGCTGCACTGTGAGCCAGCAAGAGCACATAAGCTCTGGTCCCAAAATTGCCTGTGTCCTCAGTGTTGCACCTTGGCATCAGCGGACTTCCTATCATGCATGTGTGTATACACCAGTTGGAGCTGATCAGGATTGTGAAGGCCAGTTAGTCCTCTCTGAGTACTGACATCTTCAACTCTCTACTAAAAATGCCAAAACAGAGAAGAAAATGTGTCTCTGAGGAGCTGAATTACTTTTATGCTGAAGAATTTGCAATGTTACAAGCTGTGCCTTATTTAACATGAAATTAGTTCCAGGTTTGAATGTAAAGGTTCATTACCCTCTTTATACCTTTAGATAAACCTGGCCTGCTTTTTTTTTTTTTTACCCTCCCTCTCTCAATATTTAATGAAACAAAGTAATTAAAATTTGCACTCTTTTTTTTTTTTTTTTTTTTTTTTTTTTTTTTTCCCATACTCATATTTGGGCTATGTATTAATATATTCCTGAAATGACTTTTTGCCAAAACAACTGGTTTTTAACCATATATACTTTGAATTGTAATTTTGGCACTCTTCTCACAAGTCAAAGCACTTTTGTCACAGGTCAATTTTCAAGCAAGGCAAGGAATCTCATGGTCATCTGGATGATTTATCTTTAAAAAAAAAAAAAAAAAAAGCTCTTGCTGTTATCTAGATCAAGATTTAGATGACCTACCAATTAGTTGTTTTGGCAAAAAGTCATTTCAGGAATATATTAATACATAGCCCAAATATGAGTATGGGAAAATAGGTTATTTTTTCTGGTATATGTGTAAGAGGTAAGTCTTAGCAGTTATTTCACTTGAACGATTACTCTGATTATACATGATATGTACATTGAGGCTGAAAATACTTCTGAATCACTAAGAAGGATAGGAAAATAAGAAAATAGGAACAAGTTTATACAGAGTCTTCCTGATAATCAGTTCCTGATTATGCACAGGTAAAAAAAAAAAATGGATTGCAACAAATTTCAATACAACATAGCAGATTTCAATATAACAAATTGTATTTGTTTTTCAGTGTTTTGCCACCAGCTTTATGAAGATTAATTTAGAAAGAGCAAAATGGTAGAGATACTAAATTTAATGAATGCTTGAACGAAAATAACTCACAAGCTCTGGGAGTTTTATTATTGCAAATGATAGGGAAAAACCTATTATTTGCAAGGTGTAAACAAGATATCCCTTTTCCTTGCAACAGCATAGGGAGGGTATTGCAGATTACATTTTGAGGTTTGTATTGAAAATTAAATTAGACAAGAAATACAGAACTACCCGTTTCACCAAGAAGAAATGCTTTAACAGCACCTCTGTCTTATTAGTGCCCTGTGTGAGATTGGGCTGTTATCAGACATTCAAAATTGAAGTTAAGAGATGTTAGTGGATGAGGCATTTTATAGTAAAGCCATTTTCCTTATGTACCTACCGAAATACATTCAATAAGTCTGTTTTTAACCATATATACTTTGAATTGTAATTTTGGCACTCTTCTCACAAGTCAAGGCACTTTTGTCACAGGTCAATTTTCAAGCAAGGCAAGGAATCTCATGGTCATCTGGATGATTTATCTGCTTGCAAGAGAGCCCTATATACACTGAACATCTGTATTTAAGTAAAATATACAATAAATTGTGTTTTGGATTTTTTATTTTTATTTTTTAATGTGTGCATATTTAGAGGCTGTCAAACGGGTCAGCAAAACAATATCAGAACATAAAATAAAACACACTACTTGAAGCTTGTAATAAGACTTTTGAAATGACAACAAAAAGACATTTATAGAAACTATTTAACATCATTTCTGAAACAATTAATTGTTCCAAGTTTCTTTAGAAAATAATCCAAAGAGTGAACAAGTGCTTGTCAAATCACTTTCTAATTAAATTCATACATTTGTTCTTGTTTTAAAAATGGCCACATATTCCATCTGCCAATGCAAAATGCTTAGGTATTTTCAGCCAACTTCCCCAAGTAAAGCTGTACAACCATCTCATGCAACATACTTCACTGTTAAAAGGGCCATGACTGTAAAGCATCCTACTCATGGGCAACAAATGATTACCTTTCTTTGTCCTCTTTTTATACAGCTTTGATGTGAGCATTTCAAAGTGAGAAAGGTTCAGCCCATAGATTCTTTTTACAGAAAGATTACTATTTTTCATCTGCAACCAACTGGAAGCGTTACATTGTCTGCTTTGAATGCAATCAGGGAACTTTTCTCCTGGATTTTTCCTAAATGAGAGGCTACTCATAGAGGAGGAAATAAAACTGGTACAAACTAGTACAAACTTGTACATCAGTGTTTTCATGGTTGTATGCACTTCATCAAGAGCTCAGGAAGTTTTATCTACATGTAAAACTTGAAACCCTGATCAAAAGTCCTTATTTCAGTGCACTGTGAATCCTACTCCTTCTCATCTGCTTTTGGCATTTGAAAACACGGTTTTCTACATGAGGTTCAGTCAGAACTACTCTTCAGAGACTTTTTTTTTTTTTTTTTTTATAGCAGCCCTCACTTTTGTTGAAGATCCTTCGGTTACTATTTCTGTAAAAGCTAGAAAAGCACAGAAACTTATCTGCCTGTTGAAACCTTCAGGAAGGCAGAGAGGCAGTAATGGCTGGTCCTAGCTGGTCCGGCCACTTACAGAGTATTGGCTGGAGAAAAACAAAACAAGCAAACAAACAACCTCCCCCCCTCAACAAAACAAAACAAAAATAATAAAAATGATAAAATAATATACTAAAATAAAAAATATATATATATTTTCAGCAACATCAGAAAATAAATCTGCAAAAGAAAAAAAAATATTTTAATGTAGTGGCAAATGAACACTGGTGGTCTATGTAAGAATGAAGAACTATTATCAAGAGATTTGAACACTCTGCTCTCCTCAGCCAGCCAAGCAGAAGTGCTGGTCTGTACTGCTTCCAGACACTGGTCTGGAATCCTGGTAGCACCATGGGCCAGTACCCTTGGGAAAATCCTTTAAACTGTTGTCTCAGACCTGCTTTTTACACATCAGTCCATTTGTGGTAAAAGCCTAAACTTAGAATTTCTTGGTGGAAGACAGGAAAATGGCCAAGTGAATATCTTCAAGGGCACACACAGAGACTCCACAACCTCTCTTGGCAACCTGTTCCAGTATTCAGCCACCCCCACTGTAAAAGAATCCATCACTGAGGTCAAAAGAACCTTGAGAGTGTACTGCGTCTGGCTGGAATGTTAACTTTCCCGGCAGCAGCCCATACAGTGCTGTACTCTGCACTTGTAGTTGGAAGAGCAGTGTTATCACACCAGTGTTGTGTCTACTGCTGAGCAGTGCTGGCACAGCATCGGGCCTCTCTCTAACCCTCCTAGGGGGTGGACAAAAAGTGAGAAGAGAAACATCACCAGGGCAGCTGACCTAAACCAATCAAAGGGATATTCCATACCATGTGATGTCACACTCAGCAATAAAAGGTGGAAACAGGAAGAAGAGGGGAGGGGTGGGCTCTTGTTTTGAAAACATCGGTCCTCTTCCCAAACACCAGCTACGTGTGTTGAGGCCCTGCTTCAAGGACGTGGTCAATCATCGCTCATTTGTGGGAAGTAGAGAGTAATTTCTTTCCTCTGCACTTCCACATAGCCTTCATTTGTTTTATTTGTTTTCCTCCCTTCTTTTTATTTTTTCCCGTTCCCCCCTCCCTTTTCCCCTCTGCCTTTTTATTTCCCTTTAGTTAAATTGTTTAGTTCATAATAATCTTTATTTAATTATTATTATTATTTCCCTTTAATTAAATTATCCTTATCTCAACCCGTGAGTTGTTCTTTGCTTTACTTCTCCCTCTCATCATCTAAAGAGGGGGAGTGAGAGAGCAGTTGTGGTGTTTAGCTGCCCAGCACAGTAAAACCACCACAGAGAGTGACCAGCTCTGACCAGCTACAAGGTGTCCTCTTTAGGAAGAACTGATTTACTCTTCAAGCTCCAATAGAGTTTAATACATACATCATCTTGAATTGTCTTGGAGACTCAAGCAACAGAAACTGTCCAGCTGCATCGTTTCTGACAACTTTTAGAGGTGCCTGAAAAATCTCTTTGTTCTGCTGATTCCAAAAGTATGTTGTACAGAAGATGACATCACAAAATGGAGCTTCATTACCCCCATGAGATTTAGCTTTCCCAGGTTATTGCTTAAAAAATATTAAGATATAGCTCTGGAAGAACTTGAAGAAATCTAGACCATTCTTCTGTTCTGATACTAGATTACTTATATCCGATATATTTTTATTTAATTGCAGCAAGTAACACATAGCAAAAATGTAAAATCCTCCCCTCCCCACCATCCACCCACCACCTGATATTCCTTTTTTAACAAGTGTTTGTTTTACTAACCTGGAACAAATATTTCCTATTATGTTTCATTGGCCAAACCTGCTGGAAACTTTTCTCACACTGGGACAACTGTTCTGTGGCTTGCAACACTTGGTGATGGACACATCAACAATAAGGCAATTTCTCAGGTACAAACCATTAGGCTGACAAATTGTTGACAAAAAAGACTGGGATATAGGGTGGCAGACTGCAGAGGGCACAACAGAATGAGAAACAGACAGGCAGTATAACCTGCCAACTGGCAAGTTTCTGAAGTGTGAAGGTTGGTCTCACACTCATTCTGACACTCAGTGCTACAAATTCAAATGCTTAGCTCTGGGGTCATCATTTGCCAGGATTAGCAGTTAGCCTCCCAGTTCATATTCACAGGAGAAACATAAAGACGTGGAACAGCTAAAAGAGAGTGCTTCCAGCACTAGTACAAGATAGCGAAATAATGAAGGGGATTCAGAAAAACATAACAAATACTAAAGCAAAGAAAGATGGAAGATAATTGCATCAGTCTTGATCCCCAGCCTATACTAAGGGAAAGAGTGAAAACAGTGATGAAAAATGTATATATATATATATTCATAATAGAATTATGATGTGCTGGAGAATTTATATATTCATTATAAAATTACATTAGATAGAACAGGTAAAAGGTACCTGTTTAGTAAAATAGTTATGATTTAGATCAGTCAGCTATTAGTTTTCATGAGCATGTTTCCAAGTTCATTAGAGCTGATGGGAGTTTAACCCATCAAGTCTGCCAAGCACTGTTGGACTTGGTCCTGAACTAGGTTAGATAGCTTATTGAGTTAGATAAGAATGATCAAGTGAAGTCAATTATGAGCAAAACTATTCCATTTATCAAAAATATGTGGCAATAGCCAGGTGCATTTTAAAAGAGAAGATAATCAATCAGTATTGGTCAGATCCTTTTCTTCTCAGTGAAATGATGCCTATTTATAGCAGTTTAGGAGCTAGTGCAGAATAACTGTGATGGAACATGTGCAGACCTGAGGGAGCCGACACCAGGTATTTCTTGGAAGTTAAATACTTGTCTGTGAAGGTCAAGGAAAGAAAGGGGCAAAGGGATATTTCTTAACCCAGGTAAGAATATACTTCGGGAACCTAGAATAACTGATTTATAAGGTGCAGTCAAAGGATGCTATAACAGGAAGCTCTTCCAGAGGCAGTGCTATTTGTTTAGACTTTGGTAAATGTTTTGTGTCATATCAAAATCTAACTTCTTTTCTAACCCTGTCACTTCTGAATCTCTGATGTATAGTAAGTTTAATTCTGAGCTTCTAAGGAAGAATTTGCTAGGTCAGCAAACTTGTTCTCTCAAAATCTAAATGAATTTTAGTATATGTGACTTTCTTTCCTTTATAAGTATCATATAAACACATCTAAATATCAGTTAAGAGGAACAAGAATGTCTCCTATATACATCATAATACAAGTAATTTGCAAGCAGGTAAGTCAACAGAAAACCTTTCAATGAAAAGTTAGAAAGGAGAGTTGCATATAAAACAAAGGCAAAGTTTCTGCCATCCAAAAACATCAATGAGTGTGTTTACAAAGCTATAGATGGATGTCAACCCAAGTTTTTCAAGTTTGGGGTTTATCTGCCAGACTCCAAGAGTGAACTGATTTTTATTTATCAGTTGCTGTAATTTGAAACTCCTCCTCCCTCCCCTTCAGGGACCCTTTCAGTGAAAGGCCAGGCTGATTCTAATTCAGTTCAGAACAGAAGTTAAAGCCCACTAACCCTGCTACTAATATGTAGCTACTTGTCTGTCATGTCTGCACCACTTCGTTGTCATGGTGTAAACTAGACAGCAATACAGTTTTTAAAAAACCTCATTTCTATCGTAAGACTTATGTTGCCAGCATTTTCAAGAGGAAAGTATAAGCCTGATTGGTACTGCCAACCATGAAAGCAATACCGTGCAGGAGCAGCAGATGGGTGGGAGGCTGTTGACCTCTGGTGGAGTGAAGAAGAGAGAAATAGAAGGTACCAGAAACCATCTTTGAAGCAAGTTTCTTTTACATATACTGGATCATTGTGTGATAAGGGTGATTTCAGTTAACACGGAGTCACAAAGTTTATAGTTACAACTGTGCGTAGACATCTTTGTCAATGAATTGCCTAAATGAACCTGGAATAAAGCCTAATCTAAGACCGACAGTAAGGTGCAATACTTAGCACCTGGAAGATAGTGAGAAAAAGAGGTGAGGGATTTCTATAACAAGATACATGAGGAGAGAAGGAACGACATACAAAAACCTTTATAGGAATTCTCTAAGTGGAAAGGCAGAAGAAGCTACCTTGTGAATGACATGTAAGATGAAAGAATCTCACAGTTTCAACAGTCTGTACATTTCCAAGGGCTAAACCATCAAATAGCTAAGTAATCAGCCCAGCCTTACAGTCGCCTCTGCAAGAAACTGACTGTTGTAGTAGTTAAACAGGGCAACAATAAATACTTCCTAAAATGTATCTGTAGGATTACTATTCATTTTTTAGTAAAGCTGTCATTCATCTATTCAGTTCATATTTGTTAGTAGGAAAAAACTACCTCTGACTCTGAGGCACTTGAGGTGAAGGTGGGGACTTGAACTGCTGTTTTACAGCAGTTCTGTTAAATCAAAAGCAGCCTGTGCAAATTTCTAAAGTGTCTTTACTACTTTTAGCATCCCTAAGTAGCAGCTACAAGAGTATTTTCATTGCTTTTGTCATGCTTGTTGAACTGCATAGTCATTCATCAAGAAGAAGGCTGAGATGATTTAACAACCAAAGAGTTACCTTCTCTCTTCTGCATTCCTCCTGATTGCATGATCCTGCTCATTTCTCTGGCTGCACTAGCTCTACTTGTACTCAGCAGATTCTTTGCTGATTCTATTTGGTTCATTAAGCCAACAGAAAAATATTTCCTTCTTTCTGCTTGGCTTGTTTTCTGCCAGCCCAGTGACCTGAATTGGCTTGTCAAAGGGTCAGGCAGTGTCAGAGCAGATTGAGTGAAGTGGCAGAAGTACATTGCTGGGAGCAGGAAAAACAGCCCTTTTACCAGGAAGAAGCTATTAGATCACCTCAGACATCTCCTCACATCATACCCATACAGATGCTAAGCTCAAAATCACAAGTAGGAACAACGTGAAATAACCAGTACTGATTTTAATGAAAGCAAGTCAGGTCACAAACTGCAGCATCTGTGGAACTGATCAGTTGCAGCTAAACTGTCCATACAACTGCAGATGGCAAACTCCTAAATCAGGTATCTCAGTGCCAGTTACTTTTATGGATAAGGGAAAACCCTAATAACACAGAAGGGAAAAAAATCCAGTACATCAACTAATCTTTGCTGACCATCTATGTGTATGATCTCTAGCTTCAAATTAATTTAAGTTGTTTTAGTCTTCTTTTATTGAAACAGTATTTGCATTTGCTGGGGCTTAGATCACACACACGAATGGTTACCACAGACCTGCTGACACATAAAAGCTTGTTTGTGTGTTCAAACCCACAGAATTATTTTTTTCCTTCCCTATTTGCTCACTACATTTCTCTGCTCTCACCATTACCTTTTATTTTAATTTTTTCTTGTGGATGCTTCTCTGCTGCTCTTCAGCTCCTTCCCTATTTTACAGTATGCAGAATATATATTTAATAACATTATACATGTCATAGACATATACTCAAAGGCAGCATGACATAAAATATCCTGAGCAAAGCTAGGCAAATATTTTTGGTTGGACCTTTTTTCCAAAAACACGCCTAGCTACGTGTTAGGCAATCCACTTACATTCATTGCTACTTTCAGATGATTGAAACAGCACTTTATGCTGTGAGGAGCATATAGATGAACATGGAATAAAACCTGAAAAGAAAATGAGAGGCTTCTCCTATGGTGGCATCAGTGCAACATGGAACTTGATTCTAATCTGTGCACTTATTTAAGCTGCTATAACTCCATACAGAAAACAATATTAGATGATTTACAGCAAGCTGATAGAAAATGCAAGGTCAGCTATTCCTACTGAAGAGGCCACTAGCTGTTTTACTTGCTTGGATGATGATGAAATGAGGGAATTTGAACAACAACAACAACAAGAAATCCTGGACAGAATTAAATATGCTGGAAAGAGATACAGAAATTACTGTAGCTCAAGTAATCAAGCTGTAAAGGAAGGCGAGGTGCCATGAAATACAGATTTCAATATAACATTAGAAGGCTGACATTAGTGTTTTTAATTGAAGTCAAAGACGCATCACGTTACCAGAAGTGAAATCTAATGTAAGCTGTAATATGGCTAAAAAGTGAAGTATCTTTCACCACTCAGTTGAAACTAAAATCCAGATGTGGGAGTCTTAAATCCAGATGTGGGAGTCAATATTAAATCTGTGGATGGTTATTATGTCACAGAGAGCTCACAAACAACAACCGCCTTGATCAGCCATCTATTGTAAGCAGGTAAAAAGAAGAGATTTCTGATTTCTGTTAGATATACATCTTGCAATTCCTAGACCATATTCATGCATAACTTACCTTGAGACAATACCAATGCCATAATAGGCTCTAAAGCTAAAGGATGGCGAACACCACACCAGTGAAATTGTTCTGCAGTGATTCCACCCACCCTTTTCCTCAATTTTGCCTTTCCTTACAAATTAATTTATTATTGCCTCTAGTTCAGTCATTCTATGTAGCTTTGCAGCACTTGAAAGCCTGTCAGATGCTGTATGGAAAATATAGAAATATACAAGGTGATGACCCCAGAGTTTATTACTTGACTACAAAACAGATCCTCGCATGAGCTACAAATAACAGCACAGAGATTACAGACTGATAACAGCATGCTTGCTCACATGTGACATGGATGCTGATCAAAAACAGGTCTCCAGACGCCATGATGTAAAGCCTGATGGTGCCTGTTACATTTCCTCAAGCTGTAAATTAGATAGGTTTTCTTTTTTTTTCTAGTTGATCTGCAGCAGGTGCCAACATGCCTAACCTTTGACTAACAGCCAGAGGCTCAGACTTCTACCTATGCTGTCTAGCTCCCTCACTTTCCAGCAGCATCTCTTGCTTGATTTTTTTTTTTTTATATTCTTCTTTTTAAGCTTTCTGCCTGCTGTGATAGCCAGGTGGCTAGAGACAAACAGCTGCGATGTTTTGCTTTTCCCTGACCAGTCATTTATTCTATTCCTCCTCTTTTTGCCAGGAGCTGGAGACACTGAAGACACAGTTTGCAGGAAAATTACTCTTGCTGGGTTTCCTTTTCCAAGTTTGATCTCAGCTGAAGGCAACTCTTCATCAGTAAGAGAACAGGAGGCATGACACAACATACCCTGGGTAAAACTGGTGTTTGAGGCTGGAAATCTTTATTAAAAAAAAAAAAGAAATCAGCTCAGAATACTGAGAAGTGTAATTTATTTGCGTTTAATAACAGAGCAACATATAGCTGAAGACTGGGTGGGGAAGAGGGGAAAAAATCACAGGCATTTCAGTTTCAGATGATAAGCAGAAATGTGCAGGTGTTGTACATTAGATGACCTTCTCTATGTGGGTCACCATACATCAGTACTGTTAGCAGCCTTACCTAGGGCAGCTTGATGCCTCTCATTTCTCATGTCTTCATACAGGAATGATTACAATGCCTAAGTATGTATAGGTCGGCTTACAGACTACTGAGCAGGGAAATAAATCTACAAATATTTGAAAGGTGTAAAACCCATCAAGAGAAAAGAATTATTTATCATAGTGATAGGATTAATTTAATATTAAAGAAACAGAGTGAAAAGTCATATCTTCCTAGTGGTGGTCATAGTTTCTGTCTTAACAGTATCTCTTGTCCCTTTGTGACTTTTGAAGAATAAATGAATGCAATGGGGGTACGTTTGTTCTTCGTTCCAGGCATAACATATAAAGAGGTTATGGTGACATGACATTTGTGCTTGTGTATGCATGCCTGTGTGACATGATCTCTTTTATCTTGACAACAGAAGATGTTAAGTGACCTATAAGTGATATTGCTGATTTAGAACACCCTGTAGCTCAGGCTTGCTTTTGTAGAATTGAGGATCTGGGGTTCTTCTGCTGCCTTCTGTGACCTCGGCAGCAAGTATCTTTTCTCTGTGATGTATGAATTAGCACAATATTAAGGAAATATTAACAGCTGGAAAAATGTTACTCCCACTTTGAAACTGTTTTACTACTAGTCAAAATTCTTAATATTCTTAATAATCAAATATTCTTAATAGAGAAATAAAATTCTAGTTCATATGCAATGACCCCAAATTTAGGATTTCTAAGTAGACAAAGCCTGAATTCACGTAGACTTCTGTTTTGATGTTTGGACTTGAGCCTCTAATGTGAAGGGAATTAAAACAATTGCACTTTTGTTTAGACTAAGTGTTCACATCTGCTGGAGGAGCAGGAAAAAAAAAAAAAAAAAAAAAAAAAAAAAAGTAGTAATTCTGAAGTAGATGTTAATAAAACTAGAGAACCACAGTTGAAATTCTTCACAGAATTGGTATTCATGCAAACATAGTAAAAGTTAAATTTCTAGTTAAATGTTGCAACAGGTGTGATATAGAATCAGGACCTGAAGGTGTCCTGACTGTCTTATTTCCAACCAACTGAATAGGAGAGTGTCTTTTAAACAAACAGCTGCTGGCTTTTACATTGCATGTTATATGGCTGTCCAGGACAAATCCCTCACATTTCAGTACTTATCAGGAGGAATGAAATTAACAAAAACATGCAGTTTTGTTTGTTTGTTTTGTTTTGAAGCTATTATAGTTACTCTAAATGTAGTTAATCCTGGAAGAATGCAGTAATTTAGAATGCTATTGTGAAGTACTAGGTCACTTTTATACAACAGAATTCATGTGACTTTTTTTTGTTTGTTTTAAATGCCCGTTCTTCACTCATTTTCTGTGTATTTACCTCTCTGGTATTTTCTCTCAGCCTGAGTGCAATTCTACAGCAGCATGTCTGCCCCACCCTGAGGGACTTATGAGGCATGACAGTGGGCTCCAATCTAACAGACTGAAAAGCGTCTTTGTTTGCCTTTAAGTACCCTGCCTGAAAGCATTAATGTTTTACTACTGATCTCTGTCCTTCTATCCCAACAAGTGCAGCAATAACGCTTCCTTCCCATTCCCTGGAAATGAAAAATAAAAATAAAGCAAAGCTAATTTACAGCTGAAAAAATAAATATCTGGAAACTGCTGTTGTGTACTGTTGAGTCTAACATATTGTCTGACAAATTCAGCAAGCTAGGTACAATCCATAGGAAATTTGTTTACTGTGGTTATTTTTGAAAATAGGGCTGACTTGCTGTTGTAGAAAAAGCTATTAAAAACAGGAGAAATCACCCTGCAATTGCAATGACTTGCAAAGCCTCTGGAATGGAATCACTAGAATTAAGTTTCCAGACCTGGCAGAAGCTTCGTGAATATTTTTGAGCAACTTATTCATCAGCATTTCCCTTGTCTTCCCAGAGAAAGTCAGTTTCAAGCCCTTTTCTCAGCCTAGAAAAATCAAAACTTATGTTCAGCTGCTACCAGAGGAAGTTCGAGATCAGTCAGGGCCTCGAGCAAGTACTCAGCTGGTGACAGTAATGATACTAACCATGAATAACAGACCAATTTCTGTTTAGTGCATTTATATAATAATTCTGTATGCAGTTAGAAGGTGTTCAAACAGCAGGTGAACACTCATGAATATGTTTGTGAATCCTGGCACTTTCAGGAATTTGCAATGGATGTCACTGCGTTCCTATTCATTATAGTCTGTTTGCCAGTCTTATCTTACTGTCTGCAAAGTGTGACAGCCATCAGACAGAAAAAGCAATCAGACATTGCCAGAAGTAAAAAGGTAAGGTGAACAGTTCAGAAACAAATTGCAGTCTGGCCAATTTGCTAAGTCTGAAATACTTAGCAAATAGTTACAAATACCAAATATATTCTCAGCTTATGGAAATGGTTTGGAAATTATTCCAGAGTAAACAAAAGAAAAGCTGAAGTTTCAAACATTTTTTTGGTTTGACAACTATACTTTGAGCAACTCTTGCCATAAGTAATCACAGATGTCTCAAGAAAAACAAAAGTCACCCTTGCTGCAGTTTCTTTGTTGTTTTTACTCACTTCTTTTATAACAGAATGAGAAATGTAAATTTGTCTACTGGATAATTACCTAACTTGAGCTTGGATTATGACTTTCAGTTGATGATTGATTTTGAATAAACCATTTAACCTCACTTTAGTCAAAAAGCAGAGCTTATTCCATCACAAGGTGCCCAAGTGACATCTACAGAGGACATTTAAGACCTCAGAAGTAAAATCAAGAGGCAAGATTTACAAGCTGCAACAGTGGAAATTACAATTAAATGTAAGGAAAAAAAAATACATAAGAGTATTTTTTCTCTGGAATCACTGGATGGCAAGAGAAGTTTTGGAACCTCCATCCTTAGAGATTTTTAATACTTAGCTGGACAAAGTCCTGAGGAACCCAGACTAACTAGGAAGCTAGCTCTGCTTTGAGCATGAGGCTGGATTAGATAGCCTCCAAAGGGTCCATTCCTACCTACATTTTTACTATTTAGATATTTGGCATTGTAATAAGGCCTTTTGTGTTGTTGATTCGCCAGTGTCATGAAAGCAGACTGGACTTTCTGATCTGCAAGGGCTCAGAAGTGCCCTAATTTGTGTCTATAGGATGGAAATAAAGGAAATATGAACCTGGCTGCTTAGATCCAAAAGAAGCAGTAAGCTTCAACATACACCCAGTTTTCCACATCTTCAGCTATATCTGTGAATTGTCTTTAAGAATCTAGAGAAAATATACCTCCTCAGCCATTGATATGGAAGATATTCTCTGTATACCCAGCCAATCCCACTGTCAGTCATCTTGGGTAGTACCTTCTTGCTGCCACCTTGGTTTCTATTAGAAAGTGCTAATGGAGAGACAAAGAACTTAGGGAGCATTCTAATTATTATTTTGAGGATGGATGAGTTTGTTTCAAAAGGCCAGGAAGGTACCTGTAGCTGATGGTATCTAACAGAAGAACTCTTGAAAGCAGGTAGGAAAGCTCTGTAGTCCTTCCTCAACATAGAGGATGAGACTAAGGGTTCTTCCTACACACTCTCAGTGGATTAGATGGATGACCTTCATCCTGTAGGAAATACAGCTAACACAAATAAAATGTGTTTCTGCCTCTCAGCTAGTCAGTTCACTTGCAGCCTTAAGGTGGAGAGTATTTCTACTAAACTCAGTGGAGCTAAAACTGATTAACACCAATGTGAGGGATTTTAAAATCAATGACTTTGCAAAGGAGTAAAGGTGGGCAGCTCACCTATTAAATATCTTTACAAGGCAATAGATCTTTCCCCCTTTGGGAAGTCACCTTGATGCACAGCCCAAATTTACAACCCTCTGAGACTTAGGAGTTCCAGAAGGTTTGTATATATTTTTTCTTGGGTACATCCTATAGGTATCCATGGAAATGTCAGGTGGGATCACTGCCCATTTTCTGCATTGTATCTGTCACACATTGTGTTCAGGATTGTTTAAATTGAAAATTCCAAGTACTTGTTGTTCTCCTTTACTTCTCACATATGTAAAACCAAAACAAACTCCTCTTAAACATTTCAATTACAGTTTTTAAAGTACAGTCCCAGTGTAAAATATGATTATGGATTGTGACTTCAGAGCCACTTTTATTCTTAATGATAAACAATAGGAGGTTAAAATATGACTTTGCCTTCTGGAAAACTGAAAACTCAAACAAAACAAAATAAAACAAAACAAAATAAGATGTAAATAACAGTCAATAGCTTTTGCCAGGAGGCTGCTGAGAATAAGATAAGAGCGTCACTGTTTCAAAGAGCTTTCATCATGAATATTCTCAGATGTTTTTTATGACATCATTTACCAGAAATAGTCAAGAGGCACTAAAAACAGAAGAGATGACTGTAATGGTGCATGGTACATATTTCTTTTAAAAGCAGAAAATATTTTCTTTATTAGTGGGTTTCTCTGAATTTGTGAGGTCTGAAGTTCAGCTAATAAGTGTGACAAAATTCCACTGTGGTCTACAGTACACACAAAATCTTCAACAAGGTACTTTTCTTTTCTAAAATTAATTCCTGTGAAACAAATCTATGGTTATGGAAGAAAATATTATAGAAGGAAGAGAAGAAGGAAAGTGTATCCACAAGTCTTATTTTCTTTGAAAAAGCTTGGAAATTTTAGTTAAAAAACAAAGGTTTGTGGAAATGTTCAGGAAAGCTGTAGAGTGAATACTATAGAATGTTACAAGACCCATTTCAGCATTAAAAGAATCAAATGATCCTTTGTGAGCTTTTGGAAGAGACTTTTAAACTAATTAGAACATGGGACCATTGCTACAAAAACATTAGTAGCTTCCTTCACAGGACTTTTAAAAACAAATGATTGAAATAAGCACTTGAAAAACTACATTATTGTATGTATATAGGAATATATACAAAAAGTACACAAAAAATAGAATTACTGCACCATGTGACAAATCTGAAGTATTAGTTACTAGTTATTGCTGGCAACGCATTCCCAAGTGAAATGGTTAATCGATTAATTAAATGGACATAAAGATGCACAATTTTGCATTCACCAACATTTTTTAATGTTCTTTAACATTATCAAAGCAAAATCTGGGGGGGGGGGGGGGAAGAGGGGGGGAGGGGGAAGAAAAAAGGCCTGAGCCTGCCTAATATTATGTACGTACCAAGTCCTGCAGAAGTCCATGACCTCACTTGCCTCTTAAAAGATAAAAGTTTTTTTCAATATATTCTTGAATCTACCTAATAGGTTTCAGTTGCTATACAAGAACTTATGTATTGATCTAGGCTCAGCTTGCTCAACTACTTTGATAATTTGTACTTGGTATGAAAACTGATGGTAACCTGATTTGTCAGCAACATACATGATGTAATATAAAGACACCAGAACAAACCAGTGACAACTTAAAAACTGGCACATGTAATAGTAAATTTTGCCTTCTTATGTAGTATTGAAAGAGGATTAATGCTACATTGGCACACACCTGTTAATGGAGAAGACTTTGTCCATACATTACATAGGTAGAAACAAACCATTGCTTTGAATAATAATTAGTGTGAAACATGGACAAATCATTAAAAAAGAAAAAAAAAATCAAGACAGAAATAGGGATCTTTGGGCTGCATCAACAGAGGCAGGTCGAGGGAGGTAATTGTTCCCCTCTGTTCTGCTTTCTTGAGGCCCCACTTGGAGTGCTGCATTCAGGTCTGGTCTCTCCAGCACAAGAAGAATGTGGACCTGTAAGAGTGGGTCCAGACGAGGTCCACAAAATTGACCAGAGGGCTGGAGTATCTCTGCTATGAAGACAGGCTGAGAGATCTGGGGACTGGGGAGACCTCACTGTGGCTTTTCAATACTTAAAGGGGTCTTATAAAAAAAATGGAGAGCAGACTTTTGCTTGGGCAAATAATGATAGGACAAGGGGGAATGATTTTAAAGTAAAAGACAAGAGATTTAGGTTTGATGTTAGGAGGAAATTCTTTACTCAGAGGGTAGTAAGGTTCTGGAACAGGTTGCTCAAAGAGGTTGTGGATGCCCCATCCCTGGAGGTGTTTAAGGAGAGATTTGATAGGGCTTTGGGCAACTTCCTCTAGTGGGAGGTGTCCCTGTCCATGGGAGGAGGGCTGGAAGTATATGGTCTTTGAAGTCCCTTCCAAACCAAAAGCTTTTTTTTTTTTTTTTTTTTTTTCCTTCTCCTGATGCTCCTGGTCTGTCTGGAGCACTGAAGCTTTGCACAGAAGCCACCTGTAGACAACAGCTACCTTTGCTGCTATTCATATAGTTCAAATTTCCTGTTATTCATTATATCTTCAGTCTTCATGCACACCTCCCCATATAATGTATATAAATATATATATATATATATATTTACAACAATCCAACCTCTTGCCCTTCAATTTCCTCCTCTACCAGAAGGAAACCAGCAGGATTACTGGGGGAAACTTGAAAAGAAATTAGAGGAAACAAAATCATGGGGCCTATTTATAGAAAGGGAATAATGAGGGAACAATTCAACCAATGACTGCTGAGTTACCTCAGAAGGCAGGTAGCATAATGATTCATGAGTTTTTGGCCTACGGGAGTCAGAGCAAAGCTCAAACGCAGGCACCACAGCCTGAAAAAAAAAAAAAAAACAAACAAACAAAAAAAAAAAACAAAAAAAACCAACCTCTGTAATACCTGTGGGAAATCGATAAGAGGTGTCTCAAAAGTCCGTGTTATTGGTTGGACTTCTTAAAGAGAAAATTGCCATCCTTTAAAAGCAATCCTGAAGGGCTTAGATTGATTTCAAAACCACAATTCACATATAACCTAGACTTATTGGTATCTGTTTTCCTTAACTGGTGTGTTCTGGACTTATCATTTCAGATTTTAAGTTTGAAGAAAATTTCCTGTTATAAGTATTTATAACTGTCTCCCTGCAGAAATGTTTGCATATATCTAGGCAATTTATTTTGTCTGTTGAAGCTTCAGTTTAACAAATAAGCAATCTGTGAGCTGTACATCATTGAAATATATCACACACCAAGTTATGTGTTAAATTGAAACTAGATTGAATGAAAATACAGGCTCATACTAGGAAATCTAAATGAATTCCTTGGCATAGGGAAACTCAGGAAGACTACCAGGCTGGAATTATTCCCTAGAGAAAACTAGCCAGAGGAACTGCAAAAAGATCATCAGAAATAATATAAGATCGAATCAAACATGAAGAGTAAAACCAACAAGGAATCACCCAGAAACTTGAATAAGATACCACCAAACTATTAAATTCCTTTGAGCATGGTGGCACTTAGAACAACTTTAGCACTTGGGGACTGGAAGATAATAAATGTGATGTAAAATTGCAAAGCAATATCCAACAAAACAATAAAATCAAGCTTCCATACCAAGTTAGTTGAAATTACAAGAAAGAATAGAATTAGTATACATAAAGATAACTGTGATATGACTGGGGAGAAGTAATTTGGATTCTATACTGGTAAATTACTTCTTGCAGGTATGTTACTTCACTTGGAAAAAAAAAAAAAAAAAAAAAAAGTAACAGTAGCCTTGATAGTGGAGTAGGTGATACAGTTAAATCTTCAAAAAAGGTTCTTTTGTATTTTGAAGAGTTAGGTTTGTTAAAAATCTTTTTAAAAATATGATTGAATTAATTCTTCATTGAAGGATAAAAACAAAAGTTAGGAAAACGTGGTTTGGTTTTGTTTTTGTAATAAAACTTCCAATTAGGTTCCAATGGGATCTAGATCCATTGTTGATTATATTGTGATGGAAAAGGAACAAATACTGAAGTGACCCAGTTTGTTGATTTTCTAGGGTGATAAAAACAAAAATCGTGTTTGGAGAACTCCAAAATGTAAAACTATTGGGTGGGCAATTCAGGAACCAAGACTCTGGATGGTGATAAATCCATTAAGTCAGAAGTAATAAAACAAGCTTTAGCGTCCTTATTGAGTGATAGGCTCTATGCTTATTATTCCTACTCAAGAATGAGCTCATAATTATGTTAAAAATAGTTATATGAAATAATCCCCTTAATAATCAGTAGCAACAAAAGAAAAAAAAAATAAAGAAAGAAAAAAGGAGGATATTGATTATTAGGAATTATCAGAAAATCAGTAGACTGAAAATGAAAAACATCATTATCACTATTTATATTCATGGCACAAGTATATTTTGCATATTACTTATAATTCTCTTAGGTCTATCTCACTAGTAAGATACAGGAAAGATTTAAAAATATACAGAATGTTTGTTAGAGCCAAAGGGCCATTTTGCTATACCAGGGAAAGCAAAACCTGATTCTAAGGTAAACAACAGTTTTGCAGCCATTTATGCCTCTTATTGTCTACAAGTCTAGCTTCACCTATTCACGTAGATGATTTCAGAATGAATCAATTCTACTAAAAATAATAATAATAATAATAATAATAATCAGTGTAACTTTTCATATCTTGCAACCTGTGTTGTTAAGGAAAAAAAAATAATAGAAAGGCTGACTGAAAAAAAGTGCCATCTCTAAGCCTTGTGTCTTGTTCAATTCAGACAAGAAGTTATCAAGGTGCTTTAATGGAACAGATAAAGATGCAAATTTTGAACATTCTATACAAATGGTAAAGCTGGAGACTTAATTTGCAATTTCTGAATTTCATTAGAGATTTGATCCTGCTGTTACTACATAGCATTGACAATTGTCATGGAAAATGAGATATAAAGCAAGGGAAAATGATCTCCTTAAACAAGATCCTCAGATAGACTTAAAATGAGAAGGCTTTCATGAAAACAGATAGAAAAATCTCAAATGAAAGTTAGAGACTTTACATTCCAGACTGCAAATCAATAGTGGATGACTACTTGGGGTCTGGCTAGATCTTAATCTTAAACTCCTCAGATCTTTCTTGAAAATAAGATCTGTTAAACTGTAAAAGAACCTACAAAAGGATTTGAGACTAAACTGATGGAAGGATAACATGACTAAATCATTGATCAATCTGAATGACTGCAGGCCATTGAGAAGGAAACTAGTTCTCAAAGAAAAGAAGCAAAATCCTTTAATTACTGGTCAAAGATTAAACATGCTACATTGCTGTAATTTTCAGCTGTGTATCTGCATGGAGTTACTTCTAGTTCTTAAAGACTTCAGGTAGGAAGATGCCCCATAAATCTGTCTTCAGGATGTAAATCCTTTACAAAAAAAAAAAAAAAAAAAAAAAGTCATGTGTGTTCATATCAGTTGTGCCTTCTAAATTCATCCAGGAGTTTTGAGAATCATAAGTTTTTGAAACATCCTGGCTGACCTGCTTGACTTTTCGCAGCCATTTTAAAATGCTATGTACTCAGACTGCACCACAAATCTACTCTAAAGATACTACACTATTTTGTGGTACAAATCATTACTATCTGCATACTCTGATCATTCAGATCTTCCTAGCTGATTTAAAAGACGAGAAAAGGCCCTTTTTCTCTGAATCAAATTATGAATATCTAAGAAGAAGAGGAAGAGATATAGTAAGTAAAAAAATAAAAGTGAATTAATATTTCTATTACATTCTGAACAATGTAAAATAAATTTCAAGTGTACCCAGAGATTTTAGAAATGCAAGTCTGATCGTTTAAAAGAAAAGTACACTTGTATTGTGTGTAGATGCCAAGGTGTTGGCAGTGGGGGACTGCAGGGCTCTTTTGTGAGGAAAAGCTGCAGCTGCCCTGTACCAAATACAGCCAGTTCCAATACAGGGCACGGCTGAGCCCTGCAGCCAAGTTGGTGGTACTTCTGTGAAAATGTACTTCAGAAAGGTAAAATAAAGAAATAAATAAATGCTAGAGAACAGACAGGAGTGAGGAAAAAAAATGCAAGAAACAACCCTGTGAACAAGGTCAAAGGAGAAATAGGGGGAGGAGGCACTCCATGTGCTGGAGTAAAACTTACCCTGCAGCCCATGGTAGTGACCACTGTAGACCAGGTATGTCCCTGCAGCCCAGGTCAGGTCTGCTTTCTCCATAATAGTAATTGATAAGTGATGTTTCTGTTGTTATCTAACCCTATGAACATTTTTTCTCTTATTTTCTCACTCCCTTTGTGTTGAGGAGTAGAGTGAGAGTATGGCTGGGTGGGTCTTAGAGCCAGCCAAGGTCAACCCACCCTTACACTTTTATACCTCTTGTGCTCAACCTTCAAGGCTCAAATCCAGAGTTATTACAAAACCTGGCCATATATGTGAAGACATAGCCAGAAGATTAATATCCTAAAAAAGGAGATGCCAGCTGTAAAATGTATATCTATATCTAGGTCTAGATCCAACCAGGATTGCATTTTAAGAATACTTGTTTGAGAATTAAGTTTTGGCTTGATATATATACTGTTGTAATGATTTAAATGAAGGAAAATGAGCAAATTTGTTTTAATTGTTATAACACATTGCAACACTTTTTTCTTTTTTTTTTCTTTTTAATTTCAAACTATAAAAGTGGGTGATATGTATATCTGATACCGGGGTCACCTGGAAAATGTTTGAGCTTTAAAAGTGCAAAGTGTTTCAGTCAGACTACAGTACAGTTATTTTAACCTGTTGATTTTAAGTTATACTTCTTTTCTCTCTTTAGTGGGTGGAAGAGACATATAATCTTACAAAAATCTTAAAGATTTCAATAATGTTGTAAAACATTCAGTCAGGCAATGATAACCAGTACCCAGACCCACTTTTTATCTAAATAAACCCGGGATTAAGATAGTATTAAAGCTTTTGATAACAACAACAACAACAACAACAACAAAAGCATGGTAACATTAATTTTGAAGGCTTCAGAGGCTATGGCAACTACTTTTTAAGGTAGATGAAAATTATACTTTTGATGTTGTTGTTGTTGAATCCTGTGATGAAGCATATATTAGAGATATTAGAATGAAAATGTTCTTCCTAAGACAAAATGGGACAAAAAAGTCTCTGTCCCTGCTATTAAACTTTTTTAATTATTAAACTCTCCAGATCATCTGGTCTGATTTCTGGGAATGGTCCCTACCATGTGGTAATTCTCAAATTTGGCAAAGAAATTTCTGGGATGTTTGCCTGTTGACTAAGGCCAAAAGTTTGCCAACAGTTTATACCAGAAATTTTGTAGTATTGACAGTGGTCTTCTAGAATCTGGAAATGCTTCCTGTAATGGTATAATTTAATATCAACATAAATTGTTAGTCAAAAAGGTTGTATCTTCTAGATTCTTCTAGATTGCTTACAGTCTCTAAATATAACCTACTGTACCCTAGATTTGGCACTGGCAGGTATCTGTAAGATAATGGATATATCCTGGGCATTTGGCAGACCTTGGTCCTCATCTCCAGAAATTCTCACAGAGCTTTCATTTCTACTGTGTGTCAGGCACTGTGATTGATGCCTGTCAAATGTTTGTTCTTTCATCCTTGTCTGGGAAAAGATATCTGTCGGATATGTTTTTGAGGATTTATTTTTATAAATACTCATCCATTTGCTGAAATGTATTCATGATAGAACACATACAGGAAAAAAGGTCAAATTGCCGTATCAGTAATAACCACGCCTTGCTTTGATCTTGGTTGTCATAACCCTTTGAGAAGGTTGTTCTTCCACAATGAAAATTATGTTTTCACTGTTATATGTTATGAAACTGTATGATTTTTATTGTCCTTTAGCTACTCTTCTGGAATGTACAAGTCTGGGTAGAGGACCACATTCAATATAAGGACCAAGTATCATAGAATGGCTTGGGTTAGAAGGGACATTAAAGATCATTTAATTCCACATCCCCTCTCCGCCTGCCACCCCCCTTCCCCCCCCCTTAATAGGCAGGGAAACCTTCCACTAGATCAGGTTGCCTAAAGCCCCATCCAACCTGGCCTTAAACGTACTGGAATGGGGCACACACAGCTTCTCTGGGCAACCTGTGGCAGTGCCTCACCACCCTCTGAGTAACTGACAACTGAGAATACCCAGCAATATTCCTTTGGACTCCTTTTGGAGTCCAGTCAGGAGACACAATCCTAAACACTCATTGTTAAAATGGTACAGCTAAAATGGGGAAAGAAAATATCAACCTGTTCCTGTTGCATCAGTACCATGTGATGATGAAAATACTCAAAACAATTTTGTCAGTTCAAATGTAGAAACCTTTTTGATTTAGCTCCATTTTTCCAGTCTTGTCACATGTGGAATCTTACATCCCGATATCCTATCTGTTCTTTATACAAAGAATAAAATAAAATAAATAGTTCAACAAAAATATAGCTTACCAATTCTGGATTTTTCTTTTCCAAAAATAAGGAATCTTCCCTCATATATATCCACTTCCTGGATAGCTCTTATGAAAGTGGTTTTGACATCAGCCATGGTTTGACTTTGAGAAAAAGTTTAGATTATTTGGATAAAATTTTGTGTCATAGTTGAAAAACCTCTTTCTTTATACTGTAACCACAATCATCCCTCTTCAACTATCTACCTGTCTTCCATTTGTTGACTGAGTCCCACATCCTGTCACCTTGTCAGCATGGTCAATATTCATACTATTTTAACTCAAGTCACCATTCCCTATGGAGTTCTCTATGAGTTCTCTAGCAATGACCTTTTGAACCTCAGGGAGAAATTTCCACTACTCTAGGATAAACTCTCTGCCTGGAAGGAATGCCTTTGAAGCTTTCATCAGGGAGGTCTTAACACAAGTCTGCAGTCTCAGCATTTACTTAAAAATAGAACAGCCCCAAGACCCCACAGTCAGGATCATACTTCAATTTATTCAAATTACAGTTTGAATACAGCCCTGGATTTCAAAATATTTTCTATTTTTATACTTGCAAACCAAAATGAATAACTGAACTAATTTCAGACATAATTGAATGACCCCACAAGCAAAATAGATTCTGAGAATCATAAGGGACTTTAGCCCAGATTTCTGGCATCACTGCAGTTTCTTCTTGCACATTAGGACTTGCAGAAAGCATCTAGGGATAGTTAGTATGAAGAGGCAGGAAGTTTACTGCACACTTGCACATTCCAAGTGTCCACTCCTGCGGAGTGAGGTCACTAAGTCCTGGAAAGACATCTAAGAGAATTCAACTAATCTCATAAACTGACATCATCTGAGAGGAATTGGAAAAAGACATACAGGAAAGATAGAATTATTAGTACTATAGGAAAGCCACATAACACAAATAAAAAACAAACATTTAAAAATGTCTGCAGGCAGCATGAATGATAGGCTGGGTGATATTTTATAATTGTGTACAGGATTTCTTTTGTTTAATAATGACTTCATGTCATCAAGTTGAAAGCTAGCTTCAGTATGAAAAGCTGTAGGAAGCCAGATTTAATTGTTCAGCAGGAGATGCTGGGAAATATTGTCAGAATCATTACTTTAAGACTGACAAAGTCATGTAAAATGAAAGAATTAAAAATGGGCTCTGCACTTCAGATGACCTCCACAGGGCCCTGTGTACTATATGTACCGTATGGCACAGGGCCAACTTGTTTTTTGTTGTTTTTAATTTCTTGAATGGTGCACTGTATCTGTGACTTTAAAAAGGAAGTTGCTTAGGGCAAATACATTTGCAAAATATCCATGTCATTGGGTTTACCATAAGACAAGAAAGAGAACTTTAATTTCAAGTCTGAACATAGCAGCTGTGCTTTCATTTGTGACTTTGTAGCCTAATGCAAATAAGGTCACATTATATTGGCATGGAGAATCCATTTGTTTTTATATGTAGAACAACTGTCTGGATTATTTCTTATAAAGTAAAACCAGTGTTAAAGCAAACAAACAAAAATAAAAGACATTGGTATTGTTGCACTATTGAAAATGGGAAAATAACTGCACAACATTTGGAACCAATTTCTACCTTATCTGAAATTTGCATTTCATTTATGACATAGAGATATGGAATACATTTTTCATGAATCTTCACACCAAGAGATTAAAAAAAAAAAAAAAAAAAGTGATATATGTGGAGCAACTGGAACTGAATGCTTGACACAGTCAGGACCAAACCCAAACAAGGTGGACTGTATGGAGTCTATACAGTGGTACTCATAATTCTCTTTAAAGCATTCAAAGGAGATGATCCTTGAGAAGGATCATCTGTGTAATAGGTAAATGCTTCTAGACTAATATAAATTACGCATTGGTTTTAAAGTTGCTCACAGAGTACAAAAGGTCTTACCTTCCACTCTATTGATAAATCACATCTTAACACCAGAAAGGTAGGAAGCCTGGGCAAGTAGACTCAGCTTTGGATAGAAAACGTAGCTGCTGACTCTTGAGTTATCTTTTACTTTTTTTTTTTTTTTTTTTTTTTTTTTTAACATTCCTTTTGTATTACAATTTAATTTGAAAGTCATGAAAGATATTTTAATTCCAAATATTTCCCAGAATCCCCTACAGATTTTTAGATATTATGTCATTAGGTATATCACCAATAATATCAGTAGATATTCTTGCTATTTACAAAGTATGCCTAAGTAAAACTAATGTTTCTTCCAAAGTGATTTCTAATACTATACCCAGCGTACCTTCAGTACCCGTTTATCAGTATTTAATGTCACATGAGAGGGAATAATTTTTCAATACTCCTGAGAAAGGAGTACTCCAGTACAGCTTCTCTTTCATAGGAGAGAGTAAAGAATGTATAGACCACTGTTATCTAGATTTGCTTTCTGAAGCAAGTCTTTGCCTCCAAGCTCTAGCTACCTGTTCCAATGGCCTTTTCAAAGGGCCCAGTGTGGATTAGGTGGAGACAATTACGCTTATGCTTCTTCAGCTTTTCACGTCGACTGACTGTGCAAAGACAATTCAGTTTTAACTTTTATTACATTTCAAAATTTTTAAATTCATCTGACAAAGTTTTGTAACTGGCAAAATGCTGAACTAAACCTTTTGTCCCATTAAACAAGTACAATCCTCACAATAGAGAGGGAGAGAAGGCAATTAACTTCTACTGGAACTGTAATCTGCTATTTATGTATGCCAATCCTGTGTGGACAGGAGTTATGGAGAGCATATGCTTTATATAGTAGGACATATGGCCCTGGTTATCATGGCTATTGAAAATAAAAACAAATCATTTTCTCTCTATTCATATTCATGTAAATGATATGGATTTCCAGTTAAGCCAATAGCTTTGCAGTTTAATGGTTTTATTCCATTATAAGATGGAAGAGAAGGAGGCTCCATAACAGTTCTTCTGTCTTTACAGAATTGCTGTTTTTATTTATTTCAGCTGTATTACTTCTGGTTTACATCTGTGCAAGTGAGTGTAGAAATTGATACGGAGATAGTTTTTTTAATGCTGTATAAGAAGTAGTGGGTGTAAAAAAAAAAATCACATCAATTGAGTGTTCATTTGCACCAATTGACAGATATTTTAGTAATGCAATACATTCATTCAATTTGCCTTTTGAAACTAATGACAGAAAAATCCAGCCCCCAAATGAAAAGGTATTCTAATTTCCATTTGAAATATTACTTGGAATAGTTATTGCTTGCTAATTTGGGGTTTTGATAACTTGAGGTTCTTTATACTGAAGCACAAAGCAAATCACTATGGCACAATGTGTGTTTTAGGTTACTTCTCTGCATGGGGGAAAATGTCAGAACAATGCCTTACAGGGCATTTACAAGAAATCTTACTTTTCTCTACTCATCTGCAAACTTCAGGCTGATCTTCAATTTTCAAATAGTTCCATTTTTGCAAATGCACTCCCATGCAGACTTCCATTCTAATTTTCATTTGTATACAGTTACCATTACTACTTCTTTCATGTACTTCTTTAATGTACCATTACTACTTCTTTCATGCTACAGTACTGTAGCATGAACAGAGAAACCTACAGTCTTTATTCCTTTAATTACTTTAATTTATTTTTAATTTAATCTCCAACTTTTGAAGCATTTAAAACTGTCTTGCATCTCTCTCTTTGGAAATGTACCCCCTTTCTATAGTCTAGATATATGCTTTTTTAACTTGTGACATGTTTCAAGTGAGGAACACAAATTCATGGTCCCCAGTTGATTCAAATAATTAGTGTGTGGTCAAATTCTGATTCATCTGCTCTCAAGAATCTCAGAACATGGTCATGAACAAATCAGCACATTAAACCAAGGAACCTGATGGATTGGTACAACTCAAGAACTTTCTGGCTGAAGGATCCTACATCTATATTATCAGACTACATATCCACATAGTTTAGATCTCAAATTATACATTTAACATAAAAACAATCCAAGTATTTTAAACTTTAAAATATCAGCCATTTTAAAATAGAATGTTGTAAGAAGATATTTGTGGCAGAACATCATCAATATTTGTACATACCTGTAGATAATTAATGAAGACCATATTACTGTGTCATTGTTTTCATTACACAATATCTTCCACCCTGAATGCTCCTTGGAGGGACTGTGGAAAATCTATTACCACTGAATTTGTGGGACCTAGAGCTCTGACCACTTTGGTTCTGTTCCTCTTGCTGCTACCATCCTTACAGGCTGGTCCATACAAATTACACCACCTTCTTGGGCAAGTTTCACTCCTCTGGTAGCCATGCAGAGTTACTACAATTACTGTCCTGAAGAAATGCATTACAACATGCAACATGGATGTACTCTGTGAACATAAGGTATTTTCATTTTAAGGCAAAGGTCATTATTATTTAACCACATTATATATGCTATTATATTTAGAGGTTGGTATTCTGTCCTGGTACAGTACATACCTAACTTTCTGCCACACTCTTAAGGGTTCTGGATCTATCTGTCGGATGAATAATAATTTCAAATGACTTAAAATATCATTACATACTCTGCAATTGTGAAATAAATAAATATATATTTTTTTCTTTAGAAATTCAAAGACAACAGTTTGGGAAGTGCAGAATGCTTCTGTGAGAATAGTTGAATGTCCTAAGTGTTAACCCTGAAATGGAATCAACAGATGGAAATGTCTGTCCTACTTAAGTTTGGTTACCTTCAGTGCAGTAGACATGGCATCCTGGCAGATCAGTGGCTCCAGTACTTCTACCCAAGGCCATGATCTGACAAAACAGGCCTGAGCAAACAAAATTTGATCATGAAACAATTTTATAGAGGTTATAATTTCCACTGGGCAAGTCTGCAGAGTGTCCTTGGAAAACTTTGCTTTTTGTGCCAGCTGTAACTAAATGCACATGAATTAAGAATGAGCTGCCAGGTGGCTAGGGACATGGTTTTTACAAAAACAGAGCCTGTACTGTGCAGAAAAGTACTTGGCACTAAATTCTGTAACAAAATGTGATTATTTTGAAATTTATTATACAATGTGGGCTAACGTAATTTTAGTCAATTTAGAGAAAGAGAAGAGCAACACAATGAAAGTTGACACATAACACCAAAAAAAAAAAAGGCATTTAACCAGTGTAAGGTCCTTGTAGATAATTTTGAGATGCATCATTGCTTTTTATTAAAACTAGGTTATTTGTCTCCGTATTACAAAGTTATGTTACTAATGAGAAAATCAATTCTGACTTGTAGCATTCATTTTAGCACCAAGGTAATGAAAGAAAAGCAGTAGATATTCTGCCAAGTCACTGCCTAGTCTTACCTCAGTAAAAGATAGTAAATTGATCCAGTCTTCATTCTCTTTAGATGGTATCAGAGGAGAAGCAGGTAGGCTCTGCTTACTGCTGTCAACTTTGCTTTTCATTGAAATCAGTGAAAAGATTATGCCAGTTTATTGTTCTTTAATTTCCAGAAGACTAGGAAAGACAATTTTCTTCCTAGATTACTCTTTGCTCAGGACACATGCATAGCCACAGACAGTATTTTGCAATTTATCCAGTTATAATACTTTCTGAAGGACTAATTACATGCCTGCAACAGCCAAAGATACCTTTAACAAAGGCACATTAAAACTCGATATAAAATGCAATGCCTGCTTCAGGTGCACAGCCTGACTACAGCTGAGAGTCAGAGATCAGACAGTGCTCATTAAGATTTGAATATGTATCTTTATTTTTTTTTTTTTAATTTTCACAAGCAGCACATAGTAACACCAAACAAAGCAAAAGTAACACTATTAAAGAAAATCCAGTAGTAATAAATAAATAAATAAATAAAAGTTTTCAAACCTTGCTGTGATTTTCAAGAGCCTAGTTTGGTAACTGCTACAACAATATCAGAACTGAAACTACATTATCCCTGCTTGAAGCTCAGATTTAGACAAACTAAGGGAAAACATGCTGGGTTATTCTCACTGTGACTCCCACTGCTCTATGAAGTTCTTACCTCTTTGGGCACTAGCTTCCACAACTGCAAGGTATACTTGTAACCAGCAGAATCTTGGCTACCAAGGGGTCAGGGTCTCCTATACTGCATCCTGCATTTCTCCAAGCTCACTGGAAATTTAAAGACTCTGGCACCCCTAAAGATTTTGCATTTGGGATTACTGTGCTCAGCAGAGCTCAGGGCAACTCAGTTCTCCCCTCACAAGTGATGTTTTCCCTCCTCACACCACAGGACCTGCCATACCAGGCAAGCTCAGAGGAAAAGGGTACCTCTGTGATCTGGCATTACCAGAGCTAACTCACAGCTGTGGGGCACCATTGAGCTGCTCCCAGCTCCTGGTGACCTCTGCTGAAGCTAGAATCAGTCCCCTGCTTTAAACACAACATGGTGTTTAATTCTCAAATTCTTCCTGAAAGCCATTCATTTTCCTCTGATTAGTCCAGATTGCATCGTTATTTCAAGATGGCAGATAATTCAAGATTCTTGCAAAGTCAACAGAGACATCCAAAGCAGTGAAGAGAGGAAAAGTCAAAAGCTGTCAAATGTTGCTTCCAGAAAAAATGCTTCCAGAGACTTGCTAACAAAGAAAACCAAAAAACAGCAACAAACAAACTTCTTATGTAAGTCTGCTGTAGGTGCCTGTCATATTGCTTGACTTTTAGACAAAACCTACAAACATGAGGTTTTTAACTCCACAGGCTTCAGTCCTACCCTGAGAAGTAGTGTAAAGCCACACCACCATTACACATTGCTGCTGTATACAAAAGTAAATTGAAAAATGTCATGTGTTTGCTGCCTCCTTTGCTATAAAATACAAATAAATAAATAAATAAAATGATTCTTCCATTTCTTTACATATAATTTCAATCTTTTTTATTTTATTTTATTTTATTTTATTTTATTTTATTTTATTTTATTTTATTTTATTTTATTTTATTTTATTTTATTTTATTTTATTTTATTTTATTATTTTTTTAAGAAATCAATCTATTATTTATGCCAGAATAATAACATAATTATGATAACTCATGGAAACAGAGAATTCCAACTGTACCATCATTATTACAGGACAAAGTAAACAGCCAAAAACTTTGTAGAAACATATATCCATCTTGCAATTTCTTGATGGTCATATCACTTCCTATTAGCAGTAAGCTACAATTATTTGAATAAAGCAGACAAAAGTAATCTTGCTTTAAGTTGTATCCATTTTGTGCAAGAACTTTATGCATCGCCCTACTGTTATTATAAAAGCTTTGCAAAGAAATACTGTGGCCAAATATCCAACCTCTCCATACCCTCACTGGTCAGCACATGGACCAAAATAGCTATCACACTTAAAATTATCACACTACCCTAGTCCAAAAATGAGTTCAGACTAACTTTCAAGTGTATACATGCTTCTAGCTCTGCCTAGTAAATTTTTCACAAAACTTGTGAATTGTTATATAGTGATATGTAGAATTGCATGAAACAATATATGGGACTCATCTTGAATTATAGCTATAAAAAAATAATTTAAACTTTACAAAATTATGATAAATCTATTCAAATAGGAGGTACATTTCACTTCTGGAGATGGTTGAGAAGTCTCACAGCTGGAAATTACTTACTTACTAAATTAATTAATTACTAGAATTAATCTGAAAATATTGCCTTCGTTTGGCTTTATAAGGTATGAGATATTTGGAGTCTAGAAAGAAATAATTGTCGCCAATCTAGATATCATGGAATTAAAAAGACCAAAGTAACCAGAAATGTTTATATATTATTAATGGATGTGCTGGGGGCAAAGATTTAAATTATATTTCTAATTTTTATATTTCTTTAAAAATTGTGTATTTGTCAGCAGAAAAAATGATGGGAGTGAAGAAATATAAGAAACTAACCATTTTTATTAATTTTCTAAATATTTATGAATAGTTTTATAAAAAAGTCAATTATTTCAGCTCTTTATTTTTTATTTTTTTTTAAGTCTCACAGTAAATTTCAACTGATCTTTAGTAATTATTCATGAACTGCAGTTAAACATAGTTTCATGGAAAAAAAAGTCATCCTACAAAAAGATTATATTTCTCTGGAAAGAAAAATCCAAAGAATAAAAGTTGGAGCTTTCATAAGAAAACTGCAAAGATTGTTATTTTGCTTACTTTAGGTCTGTCAACTCTAGAAAACTATAAATATTACATAATAAGATGTAAGTAAGATAATTTTACAATCTTACCATGTACAATATGAAGTGACTTAGTTATTTCTAATAAAACATACCTGTATTGCTTTTGTTTTGTTTTGTTTTGTTTTGTTTTGTATCCACTATCATGCTATACTAGCAGTAGAGAATTACAGAATCAGGCTTTTATATCAAAGTCAGTGAAGCAGGAGTATTGTTAAACTGCTCATGTAAAGCTCTAAATAGGCAAGAACTAATGCAATCAGTGAATGTTTCTACTTGACATGCAACAAATAAATATTGGCCAGGGGCAGATAGCCACAGTGTCCATGAGAAATGGTGAAGCAATTGGGAAAGGTAGCCAGAAAGGATAGTAATGACCTACTGTCCACAGGGTATATATAGCTGTACTACAGGCAGATTTGTAAATGAGAGCTCTTACACTTGCAGTTCTGAAACTTCATAAACAATGCCAAAAAGCTGCACAGAGATGTTATCATGTACCTCCAGCAATATTGCTTGCACTGTGTGCCACATGCCTATTACTCCTGTAATGTCCAAGATACTTAGCTGCAATCCAAGTTTCATTTAATTTCAGTCTGTTTGTCCTCAGAAGCAGGGGTATTCAGCCTTTCCAAACACAGACCAGTATTATCAATTATTTTTTTTTTTCTTTCCTGTTAATCAGGAAAGTCAGAAAGTTTCCAGCTGACAAATTTGAATTAGGCAGGTACAGCCATGTACTGGGGATGGTTGGAATATTTGTAAAATAATGTTAGGTACATGTACATGTACAACACAGTGATGAGGCACAATTAACATAGATGCTGAGCATGATAGCATAACCCTTATTAAAAAATGCTACGTAACATAAATCTTCCAAGATAAGCATTACATACTTTTTCAAAGGATCACAAATTTGGGCACAAAATTAAATATAACAAGATTGAATGAAAAAATACATATATATAAAAATTAGAGGTCAAAAGTTAATAAATAATAAAGAATACATTAGGACAAATATAAAAGATAATAATAGAAGAAATAATGAAAAAAATAATCAAATATTCTGATATTGTTGTGTTCAAGACCTAAATTAGCTAAATAATAAGCTCTGGAAATTAATCAGAAATTGGCAATCACCATTTACAGAAAATGTTTCTGGTTTCATGACATGTATTTATCTGAAAGAAACTCTTTGCCAATAAGATTCAAAGGTAACAAAAATTTGGCTGAAAGCCTAGTTCAGTAGGTAAGCTAAGGTATTTAGTGTATTTATCTTATCAGAAATAGGGTTAAGAGGCAACAAAATGTCTGTCCCCTTAAAAGAGATAAAAATAATAAATAAATAATGTTTTCTTTATTAAGAACAACAACAACAAAAACAACAACCAAATTAAGGCATTGAAAAGATTCAATGACTGAAAGCAGAGCTAGATTTAAGCAACAATTAAGATGCACATTTTTAAACTTAAAGGGTGATTAAGGATTGGAACAACTTGTTATGGATGAACCATTTTCTTTTTTACTTGTAACATATAATACCAGATTGGCTGTACCTTTCTCCAAAGATATGCTCTAGATCAGTCAGAAGATGTAAATAAATCCACGAACTACTTAGTGAAATATTATGTTATGCCAGATAAGACAGGATGATCATAACATGTGGCTTCAAGACTTAAGAAATCATGAAATCATTTAAGTCATTCTCACTGCTTTCAATTTAAGGAATGGAATCTCTCACAAGTACACATATATACGAAAAAATCATGTGAAGAATAGGTAATCATCATCCAATAAAAACAGAAATTAAACAATAAACATTTACAAGATTTACCTTCACGTCCTCCCCATTATGAAAATAACATCTTCATTAATATTCATGCATTTCAGGTGTTGCTCTTTGTTGTTTGACAGATGTTAACACAGTGTAACTAGTAGGAAAAAACAAACAAACAAACAAAACAAAAACACCACACATAACAAACAAATAAACAAAGTGATCTTATTACAGTATGTGCAAGCACGCTGTGTAAACAGCTGCTTATTATCAACATCAAAGCAAAATCTCCTATTTCTCAGCAACTGAGCCACCAGAAGACCTTCACAACCACATGTCAGATTTTTCACCATGCAGAAATGAGCTTGTATGTATAACGCAACTGTCTTGTGGTCACAGTGGGTGAGGCTTTCAGTTTCTGGGTTCAGGTCCATCTGACCATTGACTCTGGAGATAACAGAGGAATTAAATATTACTCCTCAGCTGCTATATACTGCTCATTAATAATACCTGAATGGTGCACGGATGACTGGATAGGACGATCTGGGATGACTGGCAGGCATTGGCAAGTAGTGGTCTGTTGACAGCTAACTGTTTATATCAACTTATACCTTCAGCTAGTAAATTCCAATAACAAATTAAGTATCACATATGCATTTACAATGCTGGTACTAAATTGTCATTCTTTAAACATCCAAGCTTTGACCTAGCAACTCTGAATAACTTCTGTTTAAGTTAGACTATAAACTTAAGAAATCTTGATTGATAATCATTCCTGGTTGAAAAGCATAACTTTCCCATTGTTGACAACTTGAAGTTATTCCAGTTCGATTTTTTTCTAAAGTCAGATAACCAGGATTTGGCCCCGTCACTTTCCTATTGTAAAAACATGTCCTATATCAGATGTGTTCTTTCTTCTTAGACACAAATATTTAAAATTTCTTGGGCTGAATACTTAATGGTCAGAAGGGAGATATCTGACAGTAGAGAAAACTGAAATTGTTAATAATTTACTTTTCAGCCCTCTGGAGGACAAATTCAATAGACAGGATTTCCTCAGTCTTTTGCCATAATAAATAAATTTATTATTATTATTATTATTATTATTATTATTATTATTATTATTATTATTATTATTTACTACTACTACTACTACTACTAATTATTACTATATATTATTACTACTACTACTAATAATAATAATAATAAAATCTGGATGCCAGTCTTTATAGCTTTTTTGAAATCCATCATCTCAGTGTGACAAGTTGTTTAAACCCTTTTTCCAGGATACTAGGCCTGCTAGGCCCCGGACCCTGAGTTCTAGACACATCCCCACAACTCCCTTTGTTATTTCAGTCTCAGGAAGAAGATTGACTTATTCATACCTTGTATTTCTCAGCTCCAAGCTGCTATTAGCACACATATCACAGAATTAGCTGGAAAAGTGGCTCCCACTTCCTTTTTTTGCCTTCCACAATTGTAACAACGTATGCTTTCTCACTCAGCCCTTGGCATCATTTATCTCAGAAGAATTGTTCCTAAAATGAATTCCACCAGCTTGGGCACATCTGTCCGCAAGACCACACTCTCTCCACATCATCTTTGATGAATGTGAGCCAGATAAGTGTCAGAACCTGGATATACTGGATTTATGCCACCTAAAATTTCCCCTACATTAGTTGAGTGGTTTGCTGGTATACTAGGCAATTTAAAGATTTAGAAAATTTAGATAAAGAATGTCAAGGCAGAAATCCAAGCAGCAGTTTTATTAATGTAGCTCTGAGAAATATGGAAAAATGTACATGCTAACCTAAAGAAAATATGAAATAATTTGAGAAATAATTTCAGAAATAACAAAGAAGGACAGCTGACCCAACATTCATGGATTTTGATGTATTAAGGAAGTCTGCCTCAGTTCACCTGTTCTTGTTCTTGTTCAGAGGGTAACCTATTAAAATTCCTATGTAACAATATTCCCAGTCACAATCAATGAACTGATCATAAATATTTATTTGGCATGTGTTTTGCCACTCTAATATATATATGCAAATATATGAAATGCCCTAATGTTATGAGTAGTAAGTTTTAAGGCTAATGTCAGTGAGCCACATGCTCCCAAGACTGACCTTCCTGAACTAAATGCTGCCTCCCCAGCTTCCCATGCCTTCTATACACAGCAGGCAAGATGGGGAATGTTGATTGCAACACTGACAGGATAAAGGCAGACGTGTGCTGCTGCATAGGTGCACCCTACCTATGCTCCTTTTTTAACAAAATGCACTATGAATATGGTAGAGGGAAAAGCTAAGCATGATTAGCAAAGAAGAATGGTCCTGCAAGAGTAATGTAGGAAAAGAATTAGTAATATTCTCAATGCCATTTGGCAGCAAAATGAGATGGAGAAATGTATTACTAGATTTAGAATCTCTAAAACTAATAAAAATAATTTTTCTGACAGAAAGAAGTAAAAGAGAAAGTAAAGAAAGCAAGAAGAAACAAAATGAACCGAGAAGACCAAAGAAAACAGTAGAGACACGCAAGTAGTATTTCCTATGAAAACTTTTTTAACTAAACAATATCTTCTGTTTCTGTGTGAAGACCTTTCTGTAAAGCTTGAACAGAAGAATCCCTGGGAATCCAGGACTCCTCAGCTTTGTACCAACAGTCTGCAAAACAGTACTTTCTCTTGTTTACTCTGTCTCATGTCAAATACATCTTACAGAATTTGCTGCAATAATGCTATAACTTCATCAGAGGGAAAAAAGTTGCTCATCACCAGTGTTAACTCAACTGTTAAATCAGTAGTGTGAGTGCTGTGCAGAACAATGGTAGCTGTAGTATAATTGTACTGTATAATTGATGAAAAAGGACATGAATCCAGTCTCCCAGACATATAGTACTGGCTTAGTATTGTCATCACTCCAATTGCTGAAATTCTCATTTTTAATATATGTTAATCAACTTCTGAGTAGGTTAGGCTATTGGAGAGTTTAACTGTAAGGAGATCTACTCAGAAAAAGTCAAGCAGCCTTAAGCAGAAAACAAATACTCGGTCTTGCTCCCTCAGATCATGGCTCACACAGGCTTAGACAACTCTGTTTACAAAAGCCATGTGGTGAAAAATACTGTGTTATGGATACGCGTTTGTTTTTTTTCCCTGTTACTTTGATATACCTAAATTCATCCTAAAATGCATAGAGATACATATCATCTTGTAAAATTGGGTCCAAGTGATCAGCACATCAACTCTGCATTACTTAACAGCCATCAGCACAATGTAAATGTTTGTATTAGTATTCTGCAGGTGGCAAAAATAGTAACAGTCTTCTTGTAAGGCTCTTTATGTTATTCTGCCATCAAAGCGAATCACATTGTATGTCAAAGCAGGCATTCAAAAGTCACAGTCATACAGTTAGGAGCGTATTTATCAAAGGGATAAACCCCAAATTTCAGCATAAAGAGCAGCATTGGAAAGAGCACTAGGATGATCATCAGTACATTGTTTGGTCTCTTGTGACTTTATTAAGCATTGTGTATCCTTTACAACCCATCTAACAAACCACCTGTCTGCCACAGTTCCTGATTAGGACAATAACGGTTCCACTGACACCACTGACAATGTCCTAATTAGGACTAAAATTCATCCACTGAGACTGTATGTGTCTCCAGTGAGACAGTCTCTAAAATAAATGTTCACTTTTTTATTGTTATCCCTTTCTGCCCTCTCCCCTCCTTCCCCCCCCCCCTCCCCCCCCCCCCCCCCCCCGTACTCTTACTTTCTTTCACCTAATGCCTTATTTTGGGACTGTACAACACCATCATTAACAAAAAAAAAAAAAAAAAAAAAAAAGCCCTAAACCATATAACCTGAGTGTCAGTGAAAAGAAAAATTGTAATTAACAGTTACAATTGTCAAGTGCAGATATGAAACCCACAGCAGAGAAGTCTTCTACAACGTTCATGAAGATAAATTCACCAGTACAATACTCTGAAATGGTATTGCATACTTTTGAATGCCATCTTCTGACATGCATGTGTTTAACAATTAAGTTAAAGGTTATAATACCTACAACTTTCTGTTGTAAAATCCTAGCATTTTGTTCCTACTTTTTGCACCTGGAGTATTCAAAGTAAGAATTCCCATGGAGCTTCAAAAGCATTATTAGTGAGAGTTTTCAACAAAAATCAGCCCACTGTTTCCAAAACTGAAGTTTGGAAAATTTAACATTCAAAATCTTGTTAGGCTGTGAAACTCATATTCTTATTAAAATTAATGCTACCGTGTTTCTGACATATGAAATTAGCATTTGGCAAGTGTGAGACATACTGCTATTCCAAGTGTCATTGTTTCTCTGCTCTCATCAAAGCACTGTAAAACCCTGTGGTAAAAACTGTCATCCCCTTCTGGTGGCTGTCAGTAAAACAACCCTTTTAATTAGCTCAAGTGACAAAGGTCTGTATTAGAAACCTGATGGCCTCTTGCAAATCACAGTTCACTTCTGGTGTTCCATAATACCTGGTTTTAGGCTTTTCTGTTTCAACAATATAAAAGTTGAATGCAAGAAGATTACATTAAATAGCAATTTTAAAATGACACAATCATGCTGTCTCAAGTTAGGAAGTCTATAATCATTTCTTATGCAAAATGATGTGAAAATCTGCATTAAGTCACAGACTTAAATTACATAATTATCATAATACATGTATGTCATTTGGAAAACTGTCCCATTTCCCAAAGAACAGCCACTGGGGACTGGGAGAAACTTGGGTTTTGTTCCTCACTCCAGGGAGCAAGTGCATAAAGGAAGTATTATGCAAAAGTATATTTTTCTGTAGCACTGAAAGAAGCAACAGATTCTAGAAACCAACGTGTAGAGGACAGTTCTTCATGTTCTTCATGTTGGAAGGACCTTAGGAGGTCATTTATTTCAGGCATCTCCTCAAGGCAAGGTCAACAATGGATCCATATCATGTTACCTAGAGCTTTTTTTCACTTGTGTTATGGAGACCTCCGGAGCCTTTTGGGTTGTCCAGTCCCCTGTGTAGTTATCCTCACAGTGAACATCCTTACTTCCATCCAAAACCTGTCCTTATCAATTTATGATGATTGTCTCTTGTTCTGTTGCCATGTACATGTACTTCATGAAAAACTGCCTTGCTGATAACCTCTCCATAGGTACTGTGGGGCTGTTTTGAAGCTGTCTCTGCTCCAAGCTGGACAAGCCCAGCTCCTCCAACTTCTCCTCACAAGGCAAATGCTTCAGTCCACCCTGACCATCCTCGTGGCCTATACTGAACTCACTCTATTTTTTCAGTGGCTTTCCTGAACTGGGCACCCAAAACACTTCCTAGATGCAGTACAAAAAGTGCCAAGGAAAGGCAGGGGTTGGTGATCTCTAACCTCAGTCTACTGGCTGTGCCCATGCTGGCAGAGCCCAACATGCTGTTGGCCTTCACAGAAAGCAACACTAGAATGTGAATTCCAACAGAAGTGAAGCTTGAGAGAGGACCATAAGTCTGAACTTTGGATTGCAAAAGCACTGAACCCATACACAGGATGATGAAGGAGAAAACTTTATATTTAATTTTACATTCTGCTTTTTTGATCTTTACTGAAGCCTTCTGGTTAGTTCCATCAGGTTTTGCTACTGATAAGATGTTTCTGTAATACACAGCACATGTCACTGTTTCGTATTTATATTTTAAGCATTTTAGGTCAGAGTTATATGTCTAAGATAAGAAAATCACTGGTAATTTACTTTGTGCTAGTATAACAACATAGAAGATTTGAGTAAGCATCAAAAGTTTTATATATTCCCTGGAAGCAAAGTCTTATTTTAGTGTTTAGCTATATGTCAATCTACTTGTCTCCAGCCTGTAACACCGTGTCCAACTCTACTTTGCATATTTATGGGTAGAAGTAATTTAAAAAATGTGAAAAGTCTTTAAATAATTAGTAAAGTACATGAGCAGTTGTTTTGGAGTTTTTTTCTGGACAAATCTGTAGCTTATTTTTAAGTAGTGACAAAATTTCAAGAAGAAAACAAAGGATACTGAAAATGCTTCTTTTTTTTTTTTTTTTACCCAATTTCAATTTTTTTTTTCTTTAAATTTTAAAAGCTTCTTTATTTCTAAAGATTCACTGTATACAAATACTGGATCCTTTGTATAACTTGGAAAAGTTTCAATGATTATACCTAGGCTCAAAGATTTGCGTCACAAATACAGAAAATCTATCAGACCCTAAAATATTTTTAAGGACTGTTATGACAATGATTAGCATTTGTGTTTTTAAGAAATTCAGTGGACTAGCACAAGGCTATGGAATTCATGTATATAATTGAATCTTTTTGTAAATAATCGCTACCTGGCAGACCCAATATCCATCAGAACAAGTGGTCATGGTAATTTCATTGCCATAACTTCTTGCTGATTTCTTTGAAAATAAATAGATATGAACTAATGAAGGAGTGATATTATGTGATGTTTTCCTTTTTTCTGCCATTTTCTTTCAATTCTCATTAGTCCTGAGCTTGTGGATGTGAACTATCATTTGACTTGTTGTCACAAGACAGTGCAGAGGCCAAGAATTTAACAACATTTAAGGAAGCATTAGAGATTTACACAGATAGAAAGCATGGCCTGTGTTGTAAAAGTCCAGATTGAAAACATTAATGTTAATAAAAAATCCTAGGAGGAATATGAAGCTTTATGATTCGAGACTTACTTTGTATTTATTAGTCTGTGACAAGAAGATCAAATTATCCCGTATCTGTTTGGTGTGAAGATTTTTGCCTGCCTGACAAATCCTGGGTCAGCCACCATCAAATGACATATAGCTATGGTTCAGTAATAAGCCTGATTCAAAATGGTAGTCTCTGTGTTAGGATATCTGATATATGTTATCTCTTATCAGGATCAGGGCAGATTGTACATTTAATGTGTATGCTGGGTTTTTTAAACCAAATTTCATTAGAGTATCACAGTATCTGGATGCCTGATGGAATGCTTATATTGATCTCTGTCTGTCTCTACTTTCTTTCAGATCAATCAACCAAAGTCAACCCATAGGGAAAGTGCTTTTACAAAGACACTTCATTCATGGCTTTTTTTTTTTTTTTGGGGGGGGGGGAGGAGGGAGGGCAAAGAGGTGGGAGGTGAAGGGAGCATTAGAATAATTGAGACTCTGGGTCACTCGGCAAAAGGGATGTTCCTTGGAAATGTGTGAGCAAGTACACATGTCAGAGCTCTGTTTAAGCATCATGTCAATTTGACAAGAGCATCTGCAATTAGAGTTCTCCTCACTATTCCCTTTTTCTTTAAGTGATAATTAAGAATTGCAGAGGTGGTCATATTGTGCTTTCTTATAGACACTGGGGATGCTCCCTTGTGAAGGAATAATGAATGTATTGCCTTCTGAGTAAAATGTGTGCTTGTACTGCAAAATGGCATGATCTAACTCCTCTACATGGTTAACTTTTTCAGCATTTCAGGTACAACTTAATCAAAGATCCATCTCCTATCTAATCCTTTAATTTATGTCTTTAAAATAATGTAAGATATTACATTTTTAATCTTAAAGTTGGCAACTTTAAAAGACCATTTTCCATTAGTATAAGCGAGTCTAAGCAACTAGTTGGCCCAGCAGTATATCCCTTATGTGACTGCCATTCTCAAAGAATTCAAGAAAGAATCTCTCTTCATCTCTACCTTGAGGCTTGGTGAACTCTAGTTGCAGCAAGCCAGCTGTGGGAGAGAGTTTTGAGATTATGGGCACATCCACTAAAATCTCCCTCACTGGGGTTTTTAATCACTAGGTGTCAAATCTATATACGTATTTTTGCATTGACATTTATTTGTTCATTAACTTTATTGATTTCTTGTGTAAGGCCAAATCTAGCTTGTTCTGGTACTGTTTGTGTGAGTCTTTAGGGACGCCTTTCAGGCATCTGTGCTGTTATACCTCTGTGGTATTGTATTATATTATACTTCACTAGGAGTATGCTATTCTTGAACAACAACAAAAATATAGTTTTGGCACATGACCAAGCAACCAATGAGAGGAGTAGCAATGGGAAGGGATGAATGGAGATAACCCCTACATTATCCTTCTGGGAGATGGATTTTGGAATCAAGCCTAAGCACCTTGGGGAAGAAATAGAAAAAAGACTGAGGAACTCATTCTGATGGCAAGGACTTCTGAGACTACCATGTCACTGCCCCCAACCCAACAGCCATGTGCTTGGATGTCCTTGTCCCAGTGATGTGTTTAGCCATCAGTAATGAGGAATGTAAGGCGAAAGGAGGAATACAAAGTTCAAGTTTAAGACATCGTGTTTCAAAGTGGCAGAATTAACAGCTTTGATTCACAGCTGCAGCACAAACCATCTCCAACATTGAGCTTTTCTTACCCAGGGTAACAAAAGAGTCATTGAGATAAAACCAACCAACCAACCAACCAAAAAAAAAAAAAAAAAAAAAAAAAAAAAAAAAAGCTTACTAAAGTTAGCACCTTTAAATGCCCTAGGGAGTGAAGAGAAGTTCAAGAAAATGAGGAAAAAATTATGAATTATTATTTATTATGAAAAGTGCTTTGCCTGACTAATATAAGCATTTAATACTTGAAACTAAGTAGTAATCAAGGACAACCATCAGTGTTCAATAATTTGAGCTTTCTCTGTGCAAGTCACTACAGCAGTATCTGAGACAGACAAGGAATTCAGGCATTAAGGTGTGGGCCCTTAGACAAAAGAAAGATGATTTCAAACTTCCTGGCTATGGACCTCCTAGAGCTATGCATTATCAGCATGTAAGGAGTAAAAAACATAAATAACACTATTCCAGTAAGCCTGTGTAACCTGTCTGGCTGCAAATTATCTTTCTGCTTGCCTGATACCTCTTTCCTCACTGTCATAGACACAAAATGGCTAGTTTGCAAGTCATTACTGAAAACACAGCTTTTATTATTTATTTACCTATTTATTTATTGCTACCAACATTAAACAATTCTGACCTGAACACTGGGTTGGTGTAAAGTGATCCAATAATCCAAATAGAAGGCAAAGGATTAAGCATAAACTGCACTGTCTTCTAAGTTTTCACTTTTGTGCCAGCTCCTTTGCAGCTGTGTTGCAAATGATGTTTCCAGTGCTTAGCAATGTTAGTCACTGATTAGACACAGATTCAGATTAAGTGGAAGCTGAAACTAGACACAGCTCCTGCTGAGTTATTATTGCTACTGACCTTAAATGTTTACAAATATTTTATATATTTTTCTTGTTGTTGTTGTTGTTGTTTGTTTGTTTCTCTCTCTTCCTTTCTGTAGACATTTACTAGCAATCAGGTTTCAACCTACTAGAAGCTTGCAAGCTTCTTTCATTCATACTATAGCCTGAACCTTCTACTCCGATATTTCTTAGCGTGCTGTAGCAAAACAGGGAAATCTTTAGACAGGAAGCTTTCCAAACCTTCAGGACATTCTCTTGAATTTGCAAATGGTTTCTTAGAAAACTAGTTTATATTCCTATTAGAGAAATCTATTTTGAAGCTTACTGAGGGTGAGGTTTTCAGCACAGCCCTGAGCAAAGAATCAAGCATTACTGCAGCACATGGTGCAGCCCGGGATTATGCCTTTTTAGCACTTTACAAGCACTCTGAGATGGTAGCATTTTGAGAGAGCAGGCCTATCAAGCTGCTAACTCTTTATTATTTCCCACACATTCCTTGACAACACATTAGGCCTTAGGAGGATTGTGATGGAGTCTTGCTTTGCCTCTTTACTGAATATTTCTGTAGATACCAACCACATGAAGTTTAACAAGAGCAAGTGCCAGGTCCTGCACCTGGGATGGGGCAACCCTGGCTATACGTACAGACTGGGTGATGAGACACTGGAGAGCAGCCCCACAGAGAGGGATCTGGGGATTGTATTTGACAGCAAGTTGAATATGAGCCATCAGTGTGCCCTATCAGCCAGGATGGGCAACCATATCCTGGGGTACATCAAGTACAGCATTGCTAGTCGGTCGAGGGAGGTGATTGTCCCGCTCTACTCGGCGCTGGTCTGACCTCACCTTGTGTACTGTGTGCAGTTCTGGGCACCACAGTACAAGAAGGACATTAAACTGTTGGAGAGTGTTCAGAGGAGGACGAGGAAGATGGTGAAGGGCCTAGAGGGGAAGACGTATGAGGGGCAGCTGAGGACACTGGGCCTGTTCAGCCTGGAGAAGAGGAGGCTGAGGGGGGACCTCATCATGGTCTACAACTTCCTCGCAAGGGGGAGTGGAGAGGCAGGTGACCTATTCTCTGTAAACAGCAGTGATAGGACCTGCAGGAATAGTGTTAAGCTGAGGCAGGGTAAGTTTAGCTTGACATCAGGAAGAGGTTCTTCACCGAGAGGGTGGTTGCACACTGGAACAGGCTCTCCAGGGATATAGTCACTGCACCAACCCTGTCTGAATTTAAAAAGCAATTGGACTCTGCATTAAGTCGCATGGTCTAAACTTTTGGGTAGGCCTGTGTGGTGCCAGTAGTTAGACTTGATGATCCTTATGGGTCCTTTCCAACTCAGGATATTCTATGATTCTATGATCCTATGATCCTCGTGAGCCTTCAAGCAACCGATAGGGGAGCTCTTTCCCCTGACCTCTTCCTTTCTGTTTTGGTAAAAAGTTATCATCTGTGAATAGAATCAAAGTGTTCCTGAATCACTTGGCTTTGAAAAGAACAGCATCATTGCTCCTAACTCTTGATGTCTATGGCATATTCTGCTGGGTAGAACCTTTAACTATCCATGTTTTATGCTTGAGAAAGAAAGAAACATGAAATTTTCAACACAGACGTCCCACATAAGGCACAGTATTGATCCAGAAAGAGTGACTGATGAATTTATAGGAAAAATAGGAAGATGTGTATTTTTGTTTGCATCTACTTACATGCTCACAATCAAGCTGCTGTGTTTGTGACCTAGCAGATACATTGACTTTGCCTCTGAACCATATTGCATCTTTGCCACATACCCTGTGTATGAATGAGCAAGAATGAGCAAGCTGAGAAATGCCGCTGTGATGGTTACCTGTATTTGTACTGTTCAGTTCCAATGAACAGTAGTTTCACAAGAATGAATTCTCAGTCTATTTAAATGTATGTGTGAACTGTTTGTTCAGTGAAAAACCAGGAGCCCTAGCCAGAAGAGTAGATGTGATTAGTAGTTAACATCACTTTTTCTGATCCATGCATTCCTAAACACTCACCAATGGCAGAACTGTGAAATAATGCTGATGGTGCTCTCATATGGTGAAAAGTATTGACAGTCATGCAGTGAAAGGCTAAGAGCAAAGTCTTCTCAACTGTCACCATTTCAGATCCAAGGCACTGCAGCCCAGCTAGCTAATATTAGAAACAAAAAATAAAGAAATAGATAAATAAATAAAGTAAAATAAAATAAAAAGAAAGACTTCTCAATACTTTTGCATATGCCATCTTGAGTACCATATATACTGCTGATACAATTTGGGGGTATCATATTTCCAAAGTTCATGGACAATGAAAACTATGGAGTGAACAATATCTTCAGATAAGATACATAGTATTTCCAGTATTCAGTTCTTTTCCAGAGGATATCCATAGGTATTTGTTGCACACATAATGTAAATTTTTGACAATATTCATCTGCTTTATTGATATATTTCAGCTTTTTGATTCACCATGCAAGGGTCTTTAACAGTATTTGATAGCCATTCTTTAAATGCGGTATTTTTTCTTGCAAGTAAACCAATAATTTGAATGACAAAGATGCCATTGCATAAAAGTGCATCATAGTCCCAGAAAAAAAAAAAAAAAAAAAAAAAACTTTTCCCAAAGTGACTAATTCTAGGAAGGCAGTTGGAAGGCAGCCTGTTCCTCAGACTTGACTCCTCTTGTCTGTGTTGACCTTAAGGGCACTTTGAAATATCTGGGTTCAGTTTTTCTTCAAATCCTGCTTGCTCTCACAGTACTCACATCCTGTTAGGAATCTTCTAAGTATTTGTTTTTGCCAACTATGTGAAAACATCAGGGGGTATATTTAAAATACAGAAAGGTAAACTGGCAATGAGCATATAGTGAAGCTGAGGAACAAGACAAGTCTCTTTTCCCTCCTCTGAAAGCAGTGCTAGTTTCAAGGACAGTTGTGAAATTCTCTCTCAAACACAGCCGCAATGCTTTTTCTCCACCAGAGAGTAGAAATAGATAATGTGACTCAAGGGTTAATATAGTATGAGGGCATGTGAATTTGTTCGATATTACCATATTAAGAATTAATATATATTTATATGGTATTATAGAAGATATTATGATTTGGTTACAACAAATGTTTTTATATATGAATTTAAATTTTTTTTGTGTCTATATCAGTTAAGCTCAGATCTCATAACACAGGGGCATCTTGACAATATTTTTTTCAAAATCTCAGACTAATCTCAAAAATGTTTTCTCCATCTGTTCATTATTAGTAAAAACTACCATTCTGTTGCAGTTTTCCAGCAGAGGAGAAATAGCCTCACAGCAGCTACCAGCACTGTGGGATTCAAGAACCCCAGTAACAGCCTTGAAGTCTTTGCACGGAAGTGATATCATATAAAATGCTTAAAAATGTACCAGCCTGAGATGTGTTTAAGAACAACTATCTTCCCATTATTTAAATGTCTAAGACACATCTCTGACATATATGCAATTCTGCCTGATTCTGCTTTTGGATTGTACACCATATTAATTAGCCCTCTTTCTTCCCTTCACTTTCTTCCCTTTATTCTGTTATTTCATCACATCATATATCCATTGCATGCTTTTCTTAAATCTTGGTTATTGTTTTCCTTTTTCCAAGTCATGTATTATACATTTGGGTTATTACTTCTGTTTCACTTTTAATAAGAAGGTAAAGGATTACTAGTATGATTTTTCTATCTCAATAATTCTAATACTTGTTTCATTCATACTGTAATAATTTTCTGTAGAAGTTACGAAATCCACTACTATTTTGAGATAACAGAATTGATACCTATTCTGTACATTTTCAGTTTCAGAAGAGGTCAAGATGACTAGCATCACTCAAAGCTGTTCTTTCTTAACATAGTTAGCAAATATAACCATGTAAAACCCAATGCTTGCAAACACAAAGATTTGGAAAACCTGAACAATACTTCTAAAACAGTATCACCAAGTAAACTTGAACTGAGGAGCTGCCAATTTCCAACACCTTTAGGGGTGCCTTAAGGGAACCTTTAGGTTTCCCTTAGTTTGTAGAGACATATTTCCTACTGTAAATGAATGTTCTGTCCTTTTACTGATTGAAACAATCTGACGCAGGCAAGAACAAGCAGAAGCTCCTTGAATCTCCTCATGTTGTAAGAAAACCAAAGTGGAATGTTGAAGATTAAAAAGTAGGTCAGAATTAATAAATGTATTGTAAAGTAATCCACACTTTAAATCCTGATATAAAGTGGGTGAAATTTCTGAATTTCTGCTCTGTTCCAGTAACCAGAGATTCACCCTAGCATTTTTATTATGCTAAAATTCTTGTACAAGTAGAAATGGCTAATGCATATTTGCATCAAAAAAGTAAATGAAAGAAGCTGCAAAATTATACTCCCAATTCTAAAACAAAACAAAACAAAACAAAACAAAAAAAAAAAAAAAACACAAACCAAACCATACCAAACCAAAAAAAATAATAATAAAAAAAAAAAATCACTTTGGAACAGGTCCAGATGTAATACAAACAGCCACTTTTACCTGGGGGATATATGCAGAAAAATCATGACCTTGGTTAGGTACACTGGAATTCACCAACTCACTCCTTACTAGCCTGCCTTTCTTCCTCAATTGCAAATAAAAAGGATTTCTTCTGTTATATGCAGAACAATATCTTTTATTTACTATTAACAGACTATTTTTATGGGTTGTATTTTATGACTGAAATATAGTATAAGATTAGCTGCTCCACAGATCTTGCCTTGTGCTGGAAAGGACTATAAATTGTAGCAGTTCTCCCTGCTGATTCTGCCTCTGGGTGCAGCTGGAGCTATTCCATCTTTGCTTGCAACACCTGGTATGATGCCATAGCATCCTGATCCTAATGGCAGATATAAAAGAAGCAGAAGCAGTAGAAGGATGGCAGCACACTCATACTTTGAAGAACATAGGCATTAAAACATAATTATTTCTACACTGCAAAAGCACAATCTGGTGAGTCTCCACTCCTCTTTCTGAGAGAAAGAAACTTCCTGCTCACATTTACAAATAAAGTCAACATTCAAGGCTTTTTTTATACTTAAATACATGTCTTCAGCTGTGTGGACCTCCTAGTGTAGTTCATGTGGATGTTCCACATAATACTTTAGCCCTTGCTTTTATAACCGCTGTTGCTTCTAAGGATGCCTATAGCTTGCAAAAACAGTGATGTCATTAGTGAAATTCACAGTAACAGGAGCCAGAGGGGGGAAAAAAAAAGAAAAAAAAAGTCTATTTGTCTGCCTGCTATTGACAGTACATCAGAGGTTTGTGATGCTTTCACGGGCTTCACAGGCTTAAGTGATTGGTACTCCCTGAGTACCAATCACTTAAAGTAGGAGAGATCCCTCAGACACCTCACTTACCAAAACACGTTGTCCTCACCAAGACTGAGAACCTTTCTTATTTCCTTTATTACTTTCACCTTTAGGTAGGTATACATCTCTATACACATATAAATATAGATAAACATGTGTATATATATAAGAATATTCAATAGTATTAAGAAGCACGAGAGCACTGAAATTTAATCTTCAGGACACCTAAATTGTTAGACTTACACCTCAAAGTGTTTTGGACTACTTAAACCCACCCACTCAGGCAGTTCCTTGGCACATAGGGGAAGTTAAGCATGTTCCAAGGACAATTCTTAAAAGGGATATGGAGATGACTCCTTATTCTGGAGACTAAAATAGGATGGACTGTAGCAGTTAAGCAGTTATTCTTGGGGACAGAGGATAGGTCTCAGAACCATTGTTTACTAGTACACAAATCATGTTTGTGCTTCAAAAGGGAGGCCAAGCTATGTGACGTTTAAGGAGAAAACACTTAACCAAATATTTTTCACTTTTCCACATACTTGGAGTGTGAACCTTTTTCTGTCTCATCCTTTGTACACTGGAGCTCTAGCCAGCTCTCTACTCTTGTAGCCAGGATTTTGAATACAGTGTTGAAAAATGTTCAAGCAGGCACTTAGACCCTATGACATTGGATATAGCATACTATGCAGCTCTTGAGATTGTGTTTTTTATTTTTCATATTTACAGTATTATTCCACTGAAATTAATGAAATTATAGGTTAAATATGATTAAATATATATAATTTAAACACCATTAACAGCCTATGCATTTCTTTAAGGATGTTGCAGCATCCACTACAGTAAGTCCCTTGAGGGATAGTTATGCAGAGCTCTTTGTAACCTACATATAAGTTTAGGTTTCCCAAATCCTGATGCCTGGGTTTCTCAACAGAGAAATGAGCAATCAGGTTTAGGGTTTTGAAAATCTTCCCTGCCTTTTAAAAACATGAGTTTGAGAATTGAGAATTACTAGAATAACTATCTTTTTATACATACATATGTTGCAGAAGCTGTTCGCAAGAGCTTGTGGGTAAAATATTTCCCATGCTAACAAAGCTTGAAGTGAATTCTTAGCAATTTGCAGTATTTGGTTTGTGTTAAAAGTGCCTCCACTACTTCTGAAAAGATGATGTTGACTAAAATCATCAATAGAACTTAAGACAATTCATCACTGAAAGCATTTGTAAAGAAGCGCATCAGAGTTACCATTTTCACCATGAAGCCAAGGTGAAGACTTTTCCTTTTTTTTTTTTTTGGTTGTTCTTTTTTTGTCCAGTGTGAAATGGTGGAGGCATTGAGAAGGTGTCACTGTGGCCATTATACCATGGCAACATGCACAAGAAACCTACCTTCTCTGAGCGCAGTCTTGAGCATACCCTTCCGTTAGTTGCTGTTGTCCTGACATGGTGGAGTGTCCTTGCTGCAGAAAGCCAGCGGGGGCCAAGGACAGAGGCAGCTCTGACATTGCAGGTCGCTGCAGGGTGAAGAGTCGTGCCGAGCTCAGAGACCACGGTTGTCACTCAAGGAATCATTAGCAATGAAAGAGAGGCGATGAAGCTTGTTGTGTTGTCATCACACTGTAAGGAGGTTGGCTGCAGCCCAAATTAGCTTGCTTAGGGAGTGTGAATCAAAATGACATGTAATCTGAATGTTAATGAAAAATTTCTCTTGCTTTAGACTTCAGATTCCATCCAGAAAGCTGTCATCTGGAAGACATTATCTCTTTCCCTTCCTTCCTCATGCTCTCTTCTTAGGATATATGTATTTGTAAGTATGTATGAACAGTGGAACTATTTATTTTTCTTCCTGAAACCTGCACTGCTTAGATCATGGTTTCCAGAGCACTGTGTTTTATTCAGAAATGGCCCTGTGTGATTAGGAATTTTTGAATGTGTGCTGTAGCAAATGTAGAAGGAAATCAGTACAGAAGATGCCATGCTTTTCAAGCAAGATAATTACATGGGTTTCATAGGCAAATAAATGTCACAACACTAAGTGTTGTTATACAGTGGTGCAGTTCCACTGTCACAGAGAAGGTTCCTATTTACACTGCCAGAGGCCTGAACTGTTTAAATGTTATTTGTGATATTCATCCATGTTAAACTGTCATTCAAAATCACAAGTTATTCCATTCAAGAGGGTAGAGTTACCCCAATGTGAAACCGGTCATCAGTGATGGAAATTAAAAGAAATGCATACAGTTTGTGATGATTAACCTGGAATCATATATCTCACCACTTGGCAAGGAGGATAAATACTTTAAATCTGTATGTTTTCTAACAACTATTAGACACTCATAGGTCTGCCAAATTCAGATGTCCTCTTCTCATCCTCATGCATGTAAAAGGCAGCTGTACAGGTGAAAATCCTCTCACATGGTGCCCACTGCATACTTCTGTTCTTCATAGCACATTTAAAGGAAATTGTTGTGCATCTACTACAAAGCAAGTAACGATCAGTAAGTACAAAAAACTCTTCCTAAAAGAGTCAGTAGAAAATAAAGTACTTGCCTGAGAAACCTGAGATCATAAAATGTTGAACGCTACTGGTCTAATTCATAATTGAGTCAGTAAACTATTTGAATGCCCTTCCCAAATCAACAGACAGACAGATTCTGGCATAAAAGAGAATATGAATGCCTAAACCTCACAAAAGGAGTCTGCAAATTTAAACAGACATTTCAACACAGGAATGTGAGTGCTATCACTGACAGACAATTAAGCATTTGTAAAAGAATTAGGATAATTTGAGTTTTTAAAACATTATGTTAGTCCAAAAAAATCAGATTTTCATGAATATTAATACTTAAGTTTTGGTGGACTTTGAAGATTCTGTATCTGGGCTTTTTTTCAAGTTACATATTTACCCTTTCCACAAAGCTGTTTTTTTTTTTTTTTTTTTTTTTTTTGCATGTGAGACAGTAGCACACTCAAGAACAAATGTGAAACAGATTAAAGGCAATCAAGACTATTCCAGTCTGGAAAGGATGGCTGTATCTGCCTAAAGTTGAGTTTCTCATTCAATGTTATGCTTAGTTAGTGTGTACACTGATGTATTTTTAAATATTGAACCAAGAACTTGGACTGAGATACAAAAGGAAGACTTAGGTAGCTAAATAAAATGTCAAGCATGCTAGGTCAATATTGTAGAGCTGTAAAATCTAAAGTCTTATCCTGAGACACCCACATTTTCATAAGCAAGTAAATTTCCCTGGGATTCCTTGCATGTGCAGTTGCATGTCTCCTCCACTTTTAACATAGACAGATGTAATCTGAGCAAAAAAAAACTTACAGAAAAAAGATGTATGCACCACATGGACATCACCTCATGAACCAAATTTGCAAACCTTTGTGCCTGTTGTGCAATTCCTGAGAACAAAATTGCTTTACTCTGCATTCATTTTTTCTAGCAATAAAACTAGTTTAACCACTTTCCTCACTCCATTATGACATCTGCTCATCCCAGTGCAACTACTTCTGGGAACAATCTATAAACCAGATCAAAGAAATGACCCAAACAAACACTTTGGGGTGCTCTTTTTCAAGCCACATTATTCACTGAAACACTCTCCAAGACAAACAGTTCCATCCACATAACAAAAGGTAGAAGTAACTTTTGTTACAACAGTGCATAAAACACCAGACATGCATTTGTGGGAAAATCAGTTTATAAAGTCTTTAAATGTGCTGGCGATGTGACCTGAACAAAAGAGCACCATTAACTGGACCAGACCATAAAAAAAGATCTTTCTACTGAGTACAAACTCACATTACTTCAAGTATCTCCTCCTCCTTCTCTTCCTTAAAAATGTATTATTAGGGAGAAGTCATCTTTAGTGTTCATGCTTACAATGTATTTCTACTAAGTCAGCATTTTTTTGCCTCTGCTCTTGTAGACCAGCAGTCATCTGATCAATGATACCAACTGGAAATACAGTACACTTGAAATTCCTTCCAGGACAAACTGCTTTCTTATGGTTTCATACCTGAGAATTTATTTCTTTTTACTGTTAAAATAGAGTCATCCTATTACCAAGGCCACATCAGTAGCTAACCCATGAAAACATTTATATCCTTTGATTCATCTTGTGTGGGGAAAGGGGTGGGGTAATTTATCTGTCAGTAAAGTCAAAAACTGTTGAAAGCCCCATATAGAGTTCATCTTTTTTTTTTTTCTTTCTTTTTTTTTGTAATTCTTGCACAATGTAGTGATGTAGTGATATGAAGCTTAGATGGGATGATCAGATAAATTTGAAAGTGTGCCAAATTAAGAAGTAATCTATAAGGAACTGTAACTCAGGCTTGCTTCCACTCACTTAGGTCTAATTATAGCCACTTTACTGATGTGAAAGGTGGTCTCATTATAATTTACATGCTTAGAAGCCGGAAGGTGTAACATAGAAGAGATTGGTTAACTGATTTCCATTTTCCTATAGCTCCTCAGCATGCCATTTAGAATAACCAAGACTTTTTAACACATGGGTAAAAAAGGAGTGAGTGGAAGAAAAGTGGAAGAAAATCTAATTTATACCACAGGATCACTGTATTTAATAGAAATATAAAGACTATGTACGGAAAATGTTATTGTAAACATTAAATACTTTGTGATGAATACTAGCAAAATTAGCAGCATTGCCTGGGATTGTCACAGAATAATTTGCATTTCTTCATCTAAGAAGTCTTCTCCCCAGAAAGAGGTGGCACCCTTTCTACTACCTGTTGGGAAGAAAACCTGGCTTATGTTTTACCTAAAAATCACATCCAGAATTAGTCTGGGAGAATGCAGATTGTTACAAGTCAAAACCTTTTGAGGAGGTATGTCACTGTTAGAGTGTTGACTGGTTTAATTTTTTATTTTCTTTTTGACAACAAATTTATTCAAAGTGTGACTGGAGTGTGACTGGAGAAGGAAAAAGAGAGATCTGTTTTTTCTCCTTTCTGTAGTCTCTAAGCAAGTCCTGGGAAATTTTAATAGTCTGCTATTGCAGCTTCTACTGCTGCTGTGGCTGTAATATGACCTCAGCCTTTGAACATTCCATTTGAACATTTAGCCATTATTCTGAAACGTTGCCAAAACCTACCGAGGAGTGCAAAGTAAAGCAATGATATAAAAACAGGAGCTCCCTAGAGATTCATGGCATTAAAACAAAACAAAACAAAACAAAAAAACCCTCCTTACTTCTTCCTTCCTAAGGAGATTTCTTTTAGCAGCAAAACACTGGGCCTATAAGTCCTTCAATGAAAAGGCATCAAGAATCATTTATGACGGAAGACATTAGGCAACTTAAAAGCCAGCTCTTAGTTGTGTAATCTACACCCACCTTTGCCAGGTAATACACAGATCATTGACCTGTGACAGCTGTCAAAGCATCTTAAAATTACAGTGTGATGCAGAAGAACCGTGAATCAATACCAGTGCATTAGCCTCCAGTGCTGCTGGAGGAGTTCTCTCTCAGCAAAAGCAGATAATATGTGCAGCTGGTTAGACATTGTGCCTTTGTTTTTCTCCTTAACTAGCAAGATTAAGTATAAAAAATTGACTACCCAGGACTATTGCAGGTAATTTTAATTTATGCACTTTTTTTTTCCAAACTCACCACACTTATCACACCTTCTCGAAATTGTGTACTGTGCAGTACTCTCTGCTTCTATCTGAAAGCCACTCTTCACACAAAATGATCAGAAATATGCTTATATATTGTTGTTTCATTGTCTACATGCAGTAAGGGAATGGGGGTCACACATTATCCAGGATGACCTCATGCTGTGCCAACTCAGGTTTCAAGTTCTGTTAGTCAGAAGCATGAACTGAGAGCTGAAGTTCATGAGTTTACACCAGAAGGATATGATTCATTTACCCATAATTGCCAGTTTTTATGTCACTACTAAGACTGTCTTGTTTGCAGAAACTGCTGATGTAGATTAATACCATACAGGCAAATTCTGAATTTGCAGAAAATAAAAAATAAAATGGTGCAGTTCTTTATTTAGGGGCTCTGTTTTGTCTGCCATTTCTGCATGCACTGTTACCAGTGATAACACTTGGAGCTGAGCAGGCATGTTCAGAAACAAGATGAGGTCTAAACCATATGATTTGTTTTAAAGAAGATATATGAAATTTCCTCTAAACTCAGACACCCTGACATTTTAGACCTCTTTTTTTTTTTTTTTTTTTTTTTTTTTTTCTCAAAGAATTAAACAAGGAAGTATGAAGGGTTCAATGGAAGAGGTTAAACATCCAAATTGTTTGCATGTGCTGTTTTAACTGCTTCCTTTTGAAAACAAGCAGTTTTAGGCCTCGGCAGTTCTGAGGCCCTTTTACATTCCAGTAATCCAATCTCATTTGAAGGTTGTTATTCATCAGCTATTAATTGATTTAAATCAATTTTTGATTGCTAAAATTCAACCAGGTGTTTTCTTTAGTTAGGTTGGGGGGATTAGTTTTCCTTTTGACATTAGTTTTCCTTTGTATGACTGAATGTGAGTATTTGTGTTCAGATCCAGAGTAAATGTCTCATCTGAAAAACAACAGATCAAGAACAGTCTCTCCAAGTGATATTTCCAATTACGTTTAAAGTGTGCAGCTCACAAATTCTGGAGGATGACCTGAAGTCAAAGCTACAAAAGCACTTTATGTTATAGTTGTTCATATGGCATGAATTCATGGTACAGTTTCTCTCTAGAGTTACTTTTCCTGATAAACATCACTTTTCCAATTCAAATTCCATTCTTTTACTTAGTTCTTTTACTTTTTATATAAAGAGCAAACACTAATTCATCCTTTGCTCAACATATTGAGAATAAATAAGTACAAATGCTTCAAAATTTATTCAGAAAATTTAAAGTATTTTAATTCCAGTCTAAATATAAATTTAAGAAGAAGACAATATGTTTTGTTTGTTTGTTTGTTTGTTTGTTTGTTTGTTTTTCCGCTATTTGTACCTTTTTGACCTCAGTCTTGGAAACACTCAGATTAATTTTGAAAATGTCAATAGTCTCACTATAATACTGTACACAGAAATCCAAATTTCATTCACTCTCATTCAAAACCAACAACAAAAAAAAAGGTAATAAACAATCATATCTTGTAAAACAGAGTCATAAAGCATAATAACTAGAAATGTTAACAGATGAGAGATAAAGGGAACCATTCTAAGGATCTATTCCCCTTGACAAGTGGCATTTATTTAAACAGTCTTATTGCTTCAGTCTCCTGATTATTACACAAATATTTTATGCTCTGGTCGTTTTACAAGTATATCGGCTCTTAGGAGAAGTGTAGTACTTTTGTTAGTGCTCTATGAGACTACTATAAAAACAAAACAACAACAACAACAACAAAACATACAACAAAACATACAACAAACCACCAACAACAACAAAAACACCTGGGAGGTTTAAATTTTATATCTGCAGCTCTACTAATTATTCTCTAAGGGATTAATTAGACTAACTTTTTCAGCTTTTCAACAAGTTTATATTCACATTTATACTGACTTAAGAAACAGCTTGCACTGTGATCACACAAAAAAAAATCTGTTTGTTTCTTTAATGTATGAATAAGATGATAAGGTCTCACAGTGGTTACAGTTAAAATAAATCTACATGCCAACATAATATTTTTAAAGTGACACATTCTCATTTCCACTTGTTTTTGTCCTGAGTTCTCCGAGAAAAGTAATTATTTATAAATAATAAAAGAAAGATGAATTTGGTTAGAAGCTGGCCTGGTTTGTAATGTCTTCTGTGTAAGAGAATCTGATTATTCAATCAGTTTGTGAGGATATCTTATGGTTAATATATGATAAGATACCTTATTAAGACTTTGTTAATGTCTTTCCCTGGGTTTTCAATCAGAATGTACTTTTCACATTAACCCAGAACAGACCTAATTAAAAAATAATCTCCCATCTTTTTTCCCTTGTAGCTGAAGTCCTCAGCCAAATTTCAGAAATAATTTTTTGAGAAAAGAGTTTTAGGTCTCTATTAGACACTGAATTGGCTAACCCTTGGTCTGATTTTCATATATCTAGGGACAAATTAGGACTCCTAACTTTTAAGTACTCAAAGTACACATTTCCAGAGAAGCTTGCTAAAACTGCAACCTCTTAAAAAAAAATTGAATAATTTTAGGGATTTGAAAAGGATTTGAAAAGGAGAAGGTAATATTAACCAAAATAATAATAATAATAATAATAATCAACAGCGTGACCAGCAGGGCTAGGGAGGTGATCGTCCCCCTGTACTCAGCTCTGGTGAGGCCGCACCTCGAGTACTGTGTTCAGTTTTGGGCCCCTCGCTACAAGAAGGACATCGAGGTGCTTGAGCGGGTGCAGAGAAGGGCGACGAAGCTGGTGAGGGGCCTGGAGAACAAGTCCTACGAGGAGCGGCTGAGGGAGCTGGGCTTGTTCAGCCTGGAGAAGAGGAGGCTCAGGGGTGACCTTATCGCTCTTTTTAGGTACCTCAAGGGAGGCTGTAGCGAGGTGGGGGTTGGCCTGTTCTCCCACGTGCCTGGTGACAGGACGAGGGGGAATGGGTTTAAGTTGAGCCAGGGGAGTTTTAGGCTAGATGTTAGGAAGAACTTCTTCACTGAAAGGGTTGTGAGGCATTGGAACAGGCTGCCCAGGGAAGTGGTGGAGTCACCATCCTTGGAAGTCTTCAAAAGACGTTTAGATGTAGAGCTTAGGGATATGGTTTAGTGGAGGGCTGTTAGCGTTAGGTTGGAGGTTGGACTCGATGACCTTGAGGTCTCTTCCAACCTAGAAAATTCTGTGATTCTGTAATAATTCTAATAGTCACAAAAGCAAAACTCTGTTGGAAGTGGGCCCTGACTGTGCTAGGTCATAACCTGTGCCCAAAGTCAGTTCCAGCATGTGATTGTTGGTCTTGGCCAGGACTGTGCATAGGAACATTCAAACAATTAATAGCATAGAATAGCAATTGCAACACCAGTGAAATATCCTTCAGACCCTAACCAATCACCTTTCTTGCACTTGTAGAGCTTAGGGATATAGTTTAGTGGGGACTGCTAGCGTTAGGTCAGAGGTTGGACTCGATGATCTTGAGGTCTCTTCCAACCTAGAAATTCTGTGATTCTGTGATTCTGTGATTCTGTGATAGATATGAATAAGCTTTACTGAGATGGTAAAATTACTCTACTTTTAAGAGGCTTCAGAACTGATTTTTCAGTCTCAAATCCTCCCTCATTTTCTGTTCTTTACTAGGGTAGTCAGTGTTTGCCATGAGAGAATACTCTGCCAAACTGAGCATGTCAAGGCACCAGCTGACAACCAAAGTCCTGCAGCTCTGTTGAGGAAATTCTCAATATTCATGGACCCGTGATCATCCTGTCTGTCACTTTCACAGCAATCCAGTACTCTGGAAATATTCATCAGTTCATTGGATGCCAATCTGGTGTAGTATTTTCAAAAATATTCAATTTAATGCTGCAGTAAAATTATGTTCATTCTAAATATGTGTCCACAGAAATAAAGCAGCTTTGAAATTTTGAATTTTTGAAACAGATAAAAGTCAGTCATAACAGAAGTTTTCTTAATGGTTACCCATACTATAATTTAACTTCAGGATCTTTGTTGTTTCAGCTGATGAACCTGGATATAACTTTCCAGAATGGACAATACCTTGGATAAAGGAACCTTTTATGAATCTTTCTGGTCATTTGGGATCTCACTGAGTGTATATACATTCTGAAAACTTTAATCATGAAAATCACTTCTATTGAGATATGACATCTCAGCTAATGAAATATTATTGGTCACTGCTAGCTTTTGATACGTAAATTGCTCCTGAAACATGCCTAGAACTTCCCTAGACAGGTTTATTAACTGATATGTGCACTAAAAAATAAAAGAAAAAGAAAAGAAGAAATGCATATGTGCTTCATCTTAAAACTGGTGTTCAGTGGAAATAATTGATTTGTCATGGTCTATATGCCTTGATTTTTAATATCCAACCTGTTACGTAGTTTGAGAATTACTTCCTATGCAAATACTTTCAGTGGGAGAAAAATTCTACCTCACTGTTAAACCCATAAAACTTATGACTGCATTTGTAGGATGGTGTTGTGTTTAAATTATACAGCATCCCTCATGTAACCCACTAGATTTCTGGAGGACCACCTCATGTTGTGAGCAGTCAAAATATTTGAACATTAAATGTTTGTAATTTCCACACTGTGTGAAAGCTCCTTGAAAGCAAAGGAACATTTGCTCACCTTGTTTTTACCATCATTCTGAGACCACTGCAAACAACTTCCTTCTAAGAAATGGGGCTAGGTGGGTAGATTTTAAAGCATTTTTTTTTTGTGATACTTGGCTGTGACAGTAGGTATATCTTATACCTTTTTAAAGTGAAAGATCAAGGGTATAAGTGAGATGTGTAGAAGCAGTTTCTACCCAAGCTAAAGCCAAATCCAGAGTGGTTACAAATAAGACTAAAATCAGTGCTACCAAATAAGCAGTAAAAATATGTTTTGTTTTTTAAACTAATCTGACAGTTTGATCTCTATGGCCAGCTACTGTGTAGAAGCAGTTCCAAGGCCAGGCTTCAGATTCATTATTCCTCTGCTGCAAAGACAGATGGGAATAGTACTTTTAATTCCAGCCTTACTCAGGATGGTAACAGGGAAATATATTAGAGGTAGTGATTTGGGTAAAAACACTGCGCTTCAGTTCATGTAGTCCTAGATACAGCCTATGAGAACAAAGCCAGGTTTATCTTGCAGAATGTTATGTAGCTAGTTTACATATTTTAAGTCTTTCTGGTGAGTTAGAGGCTAATGCCTCTAAGAAGACTTTTCTTCAGTGAACTATTTATCTAACACTTTAACTGCTTAGAATATTTTTGGGGGGAGTTCGCAGGGGTCTGGTAGCTATGGCTTCAACAGCTTTATAGAAGAATTTATGCATTACAAAATGGTTCTTGCTCATAATTAAAACACTGAGTTTTGCCTTAAGCTACTTATAGGTTCTAAAACACGAGGCATAATTTGTGAAGACAGGAGACCTATTCTGTAGGCAGTGAAAAAGTGAAGTTTTTCAGTCTTCTTTAATAGAGAGACAAAAGTTATTCCTTATTTCTGAAGGGTCAGAACTTCAAATCAAATTATTTCCTTAAAGTGAGAGATACCAGCTGTCAAACACGAAGAGTGTGTAACAAGAAATTGCCCAGACAAGAACGGTGAGCAAAACACCTCAGCTTGTAGGGTTCTATTTTTATTTTTCTATTTTTCTATTTTTCTATTTTTCTATTTTTCGATTTTTCGATTTTTCTATTTTTCTATTTTTATTTCATTCTATTTTTAATAAAAGAGATTGAACTCCTTTAAAGTTGACCATAGTTTTGAATTAAATAGTAAACAGCTACCCACCTACAAAGCTATGAAAGCTTCCACAAATTTTAATTTTAAAATTTACTGTAGTACCCCCAGCAAACTATTGCAATTAACTCTGCCACTGCATGCAAAAGCAGCAATGAGTGCCAATTTTACACTTGGCAAATTTGGAAAACCTAAAGATGATGCACTTTCTGCTTTGTAATATAAGAGCTTCCACCCATTGGCATTAGTAGTCATGGTGTTTAAATTGAATTTTCTTTAATGTAATCGCTTTTTGCCTGCTATGTTTAAGGCAGTTTAAATCAATATCCCATGCATGTAATTAAGAGTCCATATCTGTAACCACCGCAAACACTGAATCCTCTGAAAGAAAAAAAACATTTTTGTACTGAATTTCTTACTTTCTTTCACTACATTTTTATAACAGTATTCACTTTCATTTGATTTGAATTTTAAGAACAAATTATAATAGGTTTAGTAATACTTGTACAAAGACAAAAGTTTCCTTATCATGTACAAAAATGTCTTTACTGAACCTTGAATGGAAAAACAAACAAACAAACAAACAAAAAAATCGCAACAAGTATTCATTGAAAGTAAAAGTTCTGATCTCTTTTATTCTGATAATAAGATACAAAGTAGTCGTTTAATCAGGTTAGTCCAGTCTTGCACTTTGCATTTAGCTCAGGATCCACGCACATAACACTTTCCAGAATATGGTACATCAGTGTTTGTGGCTACATTTCTACCACTTCTGGACATCTGTGGACAGGGATTTTCCCCATATTAGTTGTGTCCAGTGAATGGGTAGTCTAAGAAGGAAATGCTATGGTGTCATGCAGCCACCTAGGAGGTCACATACCTTTCTTCTAAGGTGGCCTGGCAGCCAGTCCAGCTTAGGGCAAAGCACAGGCTTGGTACTGCTTAGTCTCACAATCTCACATAATATAGTAAAGGTAAAAGGTGTCCTCTGATGAGACCTAATATAATAAGTGGGCAAATACACACTGCATATTATTCAATGCCATCAAAGTTAGGGAATATGCCTGAGATACCTTACCCTAAACATATTTTTAGGTTGATATTGTGGAGTTGATATATAAGCTGGTATATAAGCCTCTTGCTATAGATCAGGGTTTCTGGTTTAGGTTTTGTCATGCTATTAGAAGAAACTTTGGATTAACTAATTACAGAATACTGATTTCCTATGAATAAGGAAGAAAAAACATTTACCACTAAGGTGCATTTTCCTTGCATACTTCAGCTCAGGTGCATATGTATTTCCTGCACTCAGAATCACTACCTATTGTTTAATAGTCCAAGCAGGGCCAGACTTCTGGTCTACATCTCCTGACAGAACAAAGTGTTACTGCCATTCTTTAAAGCTTTGCTCCTGTCAGAATCCAGGTGCTGTCAAATTGGCAGAAGACTGAGGATGGGCAGATGAACTTCTTACAGAGAGAATTTTTGTACCTGAAGCAGAGCCCCAGGATATACTATATCCCAAATATTGGAAATATAGGAAACAAGGAAAATAGGCTAAGATGTGACTTGACATTTTTTGAAGCAGGAAAGTGATATTTCAGCTTTTATTAGAGACATGAATACTTTCTTTAAAGGAAGGGTCATTCAATTGCAATGAAGGATTTGGCTTCAGAGTAACAAGAGGAGGCTTCAGCACAGCAGTGACATCCTGGTAGAACAACCAAGACAAGCCACTGCCAGCCAGAGAGGGCGGCCCTGCCACCAGAAGAAACTACATGACTTTCCTTATTTTTCCAAATGAGTCATTTCAAATGAGATTCCTTTATTTTTAAAATTTGTTTGGAAAATGAAGCTTCAAAGAATGTTTTGCAGTGATACAACCTGCAGGGAGACAAGAGAAGCTTTCCCAGTGTCTACCTACATCATAGTAGTCTCCTCAAACAAGAAGCATTAACTTAAACCAAATGGTTTGTTGTTGTTGTTTGTTTGTTTGTTTGTTTCACTCATGACTCAGAAATGTTCAGCACCAAGTACACAAGCTATCAAAAACTCAATCATTGAATGATGTTATATATTCTAATTACTAAAAATGATGATTGGGCACACACACACACACAAATAAAAAAATAAAAAATTTGGGTGAGGAGGGCTTCTGAGTTACGTTGTCCATGAGAAAGGGACATTACTGGTTTTATTCCATTCAAAAACAGTGAGGTGTAATGAAGACTGAAGGCCCAATGTCCATGTTGCACTCTTTAGACTTCATCAGAAATAGCACTAGGGTGGCACAGGCAGACAGGATATACCAAAAGAATCTTAGCCAAATGCATAAAGAAAAATATATTAACAAGCACTTCAATAAACTGTACTTCTAAGATCTTATGCAAATTAGTAATTGGGGTAAAGTATAAAGAATTTGTTATGACCTTTTGACAGACATAGTTTAAACTAGTAATGCACATTTCATTCAGTTGCTCTTAATTACCGATATGATATCAACCCAATCTTCAAATTTGATATTTTATGGGTCCTCCAAAAGAGGTCATTTGATCAGTGAATATAAATATATACAATTAGAATTACTGAATATGCAAGGTTTTGTGAAGAGATGTTGTAAATACTGATATACACTGGAGGAATATTTGAATTGACACATCTTTTTTAATGCTGGGAAGCAATAAAATTGTTGCCTACCTTCTGGTATCTCATTGTTTAATCAGTATGAATTCCCTGTAACAAGCAATGAATTCTAACCTAATTGAAACAATTAGCCTAACACTGTTGTCAAGAAAATACACTATTATAAATCATGACATATTAAGTTTTAATTTCTTAATCTGATTTGAAGTATGACTGCACACAGCCTCTCAATGATATTCACTGTTGATAATACAAATGTTGTCTGTAAGCCTGAAAAGTGATCGATGTGAGTCTATATTGGCACGTGGGGTTTGCACATTTATATTACATTGTAGAATCTAGTGTACAGGGATAATGGAAATGATGAAACACTGCAGTACTTATTTATAGTTGGCTGTCCCAATCTGGGAATCTTTTCTGCAGGCCTTAACACCACTTGGAAACCAAGACTCAGGTGCGTGAAAAAAAAAAACCACCTTTAGGAATAGCATATTGCTAAATGAAAATAATAATTACTATTTTAACAAATTATTTGTTGAACACTTAATAATTATTATTAATTATTTAATTCTTAAATGAAATTCTAAAACTGGAATTCTTAAGCTGGACAACAATGGTTTATTATAATCATTATGATAGGAATTGTGTGTTTACATGAAATGAATCCTATTAAATAACAGACATATACATAATAAAAAGCAGCTCTCCCGGGGGACGGGGGATGGGGGGGAAACAACTACTGTTTCTAAAAGTCTAATATCGAATGATAAAGTTAATAAAAAAGGAAAATATTCTCAAAGATATTCTCAATATAATTTTAGGGACAGGAGAACTGAGAAATCAGTTTCAGCAAGATGTTTCTCATTCAGATATGTATGTTCAACTTGTCATCTATAATATCTAGAATATCTAAATTCTTTCATAGTACAGGGATAGATATGGATACTTACTTCAGATGTACAGTTTATCTCACTCTGGGGTAAATAATCAAAAGCAGCTCAGAATACTTATGCTATAAATGTGACAGTTAAGGGAAATCTTGTATTTTTAGCTCACACATAGCCAGCTCTCCACCATGGAATGTGCAAGAAAGCTTTCTTTTATCTAGTCTTCACTAGACAAAAATTAGATGCCCAGTCTTAACACTTTTTTTCTTCTTTTTTTCATATAAAGACTTATGTGCACCCACCAAGATCATTTTATGCACAGATAAAATATATCCAGCTATACATGCTGTTTTAGAATGATATTTTATACCATATAATAACCCTGAACATAGCTTCAGCATAGGAAATGACCAAGGAGGTTCTCTACTTCTCAAAGGAAATTGTGTCAAAACCTACATCCTGTCCCTTCTTTGACCAGATAAGTTACATTTTGTTTTATTTAACAGTCTCTCTGGCTATTTCAGGTTCTCTCTGGAACTGCTTAACTAAATATAGCAGAGGAGATATTTTTAAAGGAAATGTTTTCTTTTCATAAAAACAGGAGAGTTCAGTTCTGCATGGAATGACATTTAATGTATGTCAAAGATATATTTCTGGGTCACAGTTTCATAATCATTGCACAATTACTGGAAAAATGTATATAGAATGGAATAATTTGAAGCAGAGAGTTTCTTTGATTTCAAGACAGTTTCCAAATTTGTTTAAACTGTTGGATTCCTATGTTATATCAGTCAAAAGATCCTTCCTCCTTGATCCAATTAAACCTAATATGGTGAGATGAATTAGTCAACAATCCTGTGTTACTGTTACTACTATTAGACTCTTTATGACACTATCAATAGCACCACAATCTTTCTGTAAAGATTGTAGTATTTCCAACAGTTTACATTTTTTTTTTTTACTTTTTTTTTTTTTTCCCTGGAGCAGTTGAGTCCTATATAAAGTTTTCAAGTTAGTAATGGTGATGTTTGGATCATAAGAAAACAGCCACACATCTAATTTTGTGATAGAATAGTCCCACATATCAGCAGCGTCAAATACAAAGAAGAGAAGATGTGGAGAAAGACTTGGCAAAGGTTTTGAAATGCGGAGTCCTAAATGCAACATTTGGAAACTAGGAAAGAGAAAGGTCAATGTTGGTCTAACACACTGCTGGGAGAAATATCCAAAGCACCTCTAGGAGCTGGAAAAAAAAATGTACACCACGTGTCCATTAAAAGAAATTTATTACTATGATAAACATTTTGCTTCTTGTAAATGAAACTGAACTCTTGTGTTTCTGGATCTTGTGGAAGAAGACAGAACTCTGTGGTTTTCTTCTGTCCATGGACCAGAATATTTTCATTTCACTTAATTACAATGGAAAATAATTCAGACCATGTGAGGTGAATACACTCTTGCCTTTGCTGCTTTTGCACTTTAAGAAAACCTTCTCACTTTTCAGGAGATTGCAAGGAGGATCTCCCCCAGACATACTCCAGGAAAATGATGGAAATGACAATTACATTTTGTTAAAAAACAAATGTTAAGACATAAGGTAAAATTATGCCTGAGTGCACAGAATTTATTTGTCCAATAAAGATCAAGTAATAAAAAAGATGAAAGACTTATTAGTTGTTCTCAGTGGGAAAGTGATTTGTACTATTTTATTATACAGTACAGATTGCTCTTCAGTAACATGTAGAGCAAAGTACTTGAACAGAACATAAGTGTCATGTGAATCAAAATCTAAATAGTCTGTAGTCTGTTGGGGGTGTATATAATAATTGTCTTTTTTTTTTTTTTTTTTTTTTTGAAAGCAAATATCAAATCAAAATAAGGGCTATGTTAATTTGAACTGGACTGGGGCCTCAATACGGAGCCAGGGGAGAGGAATAAGCTATTGAAGCTGTTCAAGTCAGCAAGCACACCTCTTGATAGTTGGGGTTTTAAATTGCTTCCTTCATCCTCACCTCACTGGTGCTTACAGTATTGAGAGCAATGGTTTCATCTCTGGTCTGATTAATTTTCATGGTACTTACAAATTTGATTCCATTATAAATTGCCTTGCTGAAGTACTGTCTCCAGTTAAGGCAAATATCTGTGCATAAGCATGCATAAATTCACCAGCACTGACTGGCACTAGAATGTTTTATTAAAACATGTAGTATTAATCTGCAGGTTCCTAAAGTGACATAAGAAAACAGTTTGGATGTTAGCAGATAGGAGCAATGTAAGTCTGCCACAGTAACACGATAGTCCTGTTACAGGCTCTTGGAATTAAAATTAGTGTTTACTACTTTTTTATGTCCTGTTTTGTTCTAAGCATTTGGAATTCAAGTAAACTCATTTAGCTATTAATAGTAATGGCTGGAGCTAAATTTGCTTGATAGACTGAAAATACTCTAAACATAAGAAGAATTTCAAAAATGAGACTTTAATAAACAAAATAACCTCTTTTTAGGCATCATTTTCACGTTCTTCTCAAATGTAAGGAAAAAACTAAATACAAACTATTGAGTGAAATAATGTCTACCTCAGGTCAAAATCAAATAGCACCAGGAGGAATTTATTCCCCAAGCACTTTAAAATATAAAATTACTGAAGTTTTAAATATAGGTCACTGTGAGGACAGTAGAAATAATGACATTATATATTTCAGGAGTAACATTTTTCTTCTCTCAGACACATATGCCATCCTCTTCATTCACTTATTCAATTCGTCCACAGCTGGTAAAATTAAAGATATTTTAAAATTTGATTTCTTGGAATATTTTTGTGTTTTTAGCCCTCAAAGCTTTGCAGCTGGTAATTTCAATATTTTATTGCAAACCTCCCTGCATTCCAAGGCAGATTCTTTTTCTTCTTGCATTATATAAACATTCCCTTAAGTACTACAGAGTATGTTTCAATTGCTGAAACTTAGGAAAAGTGTACCATAAAGAATGTTCAGAAAGTTTCTTATCACAGGAAAGCTTTTTCAGAGAGAGATAAATTCCTAGTATTTTTGAGATTCCCAAGGAAGGAAGGAAGGAAGGAAGGAAAGAAGGAAAGAAGGAAAGAAGAAAAGAAGGAAAGATACTACATAGCCCAGCATACTACATTCATGTTCGGTGTCAAAATGTTGGCTTTCGTGGCAAATAAACAGAAATGTTAGACCATGCTAACTGTCTAACTCTTAGAATTGATAAAGAAATATTTGTATTAAAAATAATACTTCTGAAATGAAAATAAATTTTTTGGAATTAAAGGTTGCATTTTGGGGAGGTGTTTTTAAGAATCCCTCAGGTCTGTAGAGTGAAACTGGTAGATTCCTATCTCTCTTGATAGGCACTTCAAAGTACAAAATAAAATGCTTTACAGATGGTACTTTAATCAGAATAAATTTGAATAAAAATTGAATAAAAAAATGATATTCCTATTTTTTAATTTTAACTGTCTATAAAAAATATCAAAATTAGATACTTTTAAAATGAACTACTAAATTTGTTCCTAGAACATGGAAAAACAGTAAAAAATACAAAGTTTTATCAGAGATATTATTGGTATGAATTTAATAGACTTAAATTTTTTTTTCTTTTAGTAACATGATGTTTGAAGTACACTCAAGACTGGGAAAAAAGCTATAACATTGTACCACTGGGTTTTATTCACATGCATGTAAGTACATACTCAATTAGGGGAGAATACAATTCATTCAGCCTTTTTATTTTTTATTATTTCCTTCAATTAAGAGTAAGACTCAAGATTTAGAAAAGATAATAATAAAACCCAAGGAATAAGAGAAAAGGGTGTGTGTTTTCCTGGTCAGTTCATCTGAGTTTCAATGAGTCAGAAATTAATTCTATCAACTGAACAAGTATTTCAAGTCAGCAAATCAATGACATCGAGTTGCCCTATTATGTTGGATGCACCTGAGTTCAAGCAAAAGTTTATGGGATAATTCAGAAATGCCAATGTTTACCATAAGTGGTAAACATAAGTGGTAAACATCTGAAACAACTTTAACAAGCAAGAGGGTAACTATAATTTTAAAGTTGTTGACTACACCATACATAATGTTTTTAATTCTAGCGTTGTTTTCAAAGATTAACAAACAAAACAAAAAAATAAAACAAACAAAAACCAGTAATTTATGTTCTGTCATACAATTAATCTAAATATTCATTTTATGTTCACTCTTATAAGATACATAACTACAACAATGTATTCTTATGAAGCAGGTTAAGAGAAGGACCACCAAAATCCTTAAAAAAAAAAAAAAAAAAAAAAAAAAAAAAAAAAAAAGACTAATTTTCAGGAGGACTCAAAACTTTCTCGTTAGTTAAACCTTGACTAACTGTTACTGCACAGACAATGGTCTCTTTAGGAAAAACTGCATTATCCAGTACTTCTTTGAGTCATGTTAAGAGTAAAAACAAACAAACAAACAAACAAACAACAAACAACTGGTACTATACTATCCAACACAAATTTTTGCCTGATATATTAAGGTTGAGAAGTAACTTAGATTATCTTCAAAAGGTTCAAACCTAAGCTAACTCTGTTGAATCCTTTTCATGCTCCTGTAAAATCTAAATCTGACTTTTTCCTTATTTCTGGATAAAGTGACATACTTTCCTAATGTGAGATCTTTCTGCTTTCTGCTCCTTGTTTAAGTTCTTATAAAGTCAACAAGCACCTGGTTTCCAGCATAGTGATGAACAAGCCAGCGTGACCTAGGGTTATCTGCCAATGTATTCCATTTGCATGATGACTCTTTTGACCTCTATTAAGACACCATGGTTTTTAACATCTTAATGTACAGGAGATAATTCTTGAAGTGTTTATTTAAACCACAGCAACAATGAAACTTTTGAATAAAAAGTTTAGATTTAAATACAAATTCAGAAAGCACTAAGAATACACAATCCTCTATTAAAATAAACAAACAAATAAATAAATAAATAAATGAAATTCTTGTCACTGAGACTAACTGGAGGAAAAAAATGAAGTATTTGCTAGAACTATCTGACCCGTGCTTTTTTTTCTTCAAATCTAATTCAAAACTGAATACTTTCGGCCTCCTTCCAATAAAAAGTATTTTGCCCACTGGGAGGTTTAATTATTTGTGGCTTGAATAGTTTTTTGAAGATGTGAAATGTTGTGTTCAACCTAAGTTCTCTCTATTCTTTCTCACTCACTCCCTGGCTAAACTAAACTAGCTAAAATATTATTATTTATTTATTTGTTCCCCTATAGATATACATGCTAAATGCAAGGCAGAGTAGTTCTGAGGTTTTGCATGGAGGAAAGGTCCTATTTTACAGGTTTATGTTCCTTTGCTGACTTGTCTTTGCCATCAGCACTGAAAACACCAGGCTTTTCTGCTGAGCGCCAAGTAAGCCAATATGATCTGAATTATTTGTTACTGATAATATTGAACACAGCTTAAATCACAGCCCTGTATTGGACACAGTCAGTCCCAATTTGAAAAGCGTGCAATTCAAATGAACACAATAAATTGTGAGATTGCTGAATCTTAGAATGGCTTGGATTGGAAAGGACCTTATTGTTAATCTGCAACTGAATATTTCAATCAGAAAACAAAAAAAAGTGAGGTTATACTGAACATAAAAAATCTGATTTGGGGATGCATCAGTAAGAATATGAATGTACAAACCCCCAAAGTTCATCAGCTCTTAACTTTTTCAGTTAAAAGCCATGTTAAGGTACTGTACTTCAGGAAACATGTGAATGTTTTCTCCAGTGGAACACTCCACTAGTGTGAAGTAAGAAAGAAGGAAAGGATCAAAAAAAGGACTGAAATCATAACCCACAGGAAAATAAGGATGGATATAGGTTTATTTAATCCAGCAAAGAAGAGTGAGGTTGTGGTGGGTTGACCTTGGCTAGCTTCCAATCACCCACCAAGGGCAAACCCCTCCCCTCCCTTCCCCTCCCCTCCCGTCCCCTCCCCTCCTCTCCCCAACTGCTAAAATCTTGCCATATAAAGTCAATACAGAGGAGAAATTGTTAATTCTTCAACTCCATTAAATAACTCCATTAAATATATATAAGGAATATATATTTAATATAATATATATATGGAAATTACTAAAAAAGATAAACGACATCTGAAAATGCGTAGAGGCTGGGGAATCATTAGGGATGATGCTTGTCCCATTCCTATTTTACTACTTTTTTCACCTTTCCTTGTCATACTGAAGAACATAGTCATTAAGACAGAATACTGGCTAAATAGCCTGGTCTGAACTAGAGCAGCTCTTCTTATATCCTTATATTCATAATTTTATAAAAGCAAAATGACTTTTTGTTAGCTTTGTCTTAAATGTGACAGGCAGAATTCAGCAATATATTCTCACTAGACCATTAAAATATGGACTTTGAAGAGAATATTTTCTATATCAGACTGAAGACTTCAAAAATACACAAATGATTGTAGAAGGAATTTTTATTCAACTAGGAGCACTCATTAAGGTAGTGATACCAAACCTCAAGATAAATACAGTAACCAAGGATTGGTCCATGTTAAGGGATAAATTGAATTCTTCCCTGTTTCAGAAATTCCACCCTTAGTGGACCTTCTTTATTCATTGTCTTAAAATAAAATACATGCTTAAAACATTCCTGATGAGTGTCCAATATAAACAGTGTTAAAAAAATTCAACCACCTCCCTGAGTAAGAAAATATCATTGTAACGAACAATCAAAGAATGTTTGGAAAAACAGAGGTAACTGAACATGACACACAATTAGACTATGATTATGTACATTTTGTAACAGGCTAAATACTGAAATTTAACTTAAGATGAAACTTTACAGTAACCAGTAGGGACACTTAAGAAAAATAAAGAAAAATGGCAAATGATTCAACAGACAGGTTTTCCATGTATTTCTTAGAGATTTTTCCAAAATGTAAAGATACTGCGTACCTTCCAGACTTGTTGGATGGGAAAGTTAAAAACAGCCTTCCTTTCTACCTTTCTCAACTTACAGAATTACTGAAGAAGAGCAGTCCAAATCTCTGTATTCTGCTGTGTTTGGTAATAAATGGCCCTGTTATCCAACCTTTTAGTGTTGCTTAATATTTCCTTACCACTTCTGTAAAGTAAGTGGTCTTATCAATTATGTTCAGAGATACACAGGTAACTCTGCTGCAGGCAGGGCAAGTAAGCAGAATGCACAATTGGAATTAGGTGAAAACAAAAGCATGTAGAAAATGGTTAGCTTGATTGTTTTACTGGAAAAGTAAAGTAGACATGGCAAATATTTATTTTAACAATGAAACCCAGGATTATTATTTATTGATTATTTAATGGTTTTAAAGAGTCAAGCTGAACTCCAGTGCACGAAGATCCTTCTGCCTTTGCTCTTAGAATGTCTGTTTAAAGTCCATGCTGGCAGATAGTCCATGTTTGCAGATAGGCAGCAAATGCAAAACACCAGAGACTTAAATTCAGTCAAATTTCCACATTTACATACAACACTCCCTGAAAGAAATTGAAAGCAGAGATACACCCACTATCACAACTTCAAGCTTTACTCATTATGATTCCAGGAACGCTGCTGGAAGTCTTAAATCATGTTAAAGTTGGTCTCTAAATAGGATTTTCAAACTTCAGAAGAAATGCTTAAGCAGGGTAATGCTCTTTCTTCTTATCTTGCATCACCAGTGCTTACACTAATTTCAACAAAATAATCTCTAAAAGGCACAGATTTTGCAAATTAGCAACACAGCATCCATTGGAATCCATCCTTCAGATCATCTATAAGCTTTGTGTTAAGAGGGGAAAAAAAAAAAGGAGTATAAAACAACAATGTAAAAGTTAAATCTCTGCCTGCAGCACACTGAGTGATATGATTATTGATACCAGATTCTGGTTTTCATGAAAAGCTTAAAGGAAGTTCTTTATAAAGTGGATCAGCTAGGCTGAAACTGAATAACATAATGGGTTTTTACAGCACTCTTTGCTCTTGTTGCCATACTCTTGACTAGTTTTTCTTAGTATTTATAAGACTTTCTCAGGAGTCTTCTTCTTCAGAGTTGTGGATTTGGGGTTTTCTTTACGTTTTTAACTCCCCCTTTGTAAATTACTGTTGTCATTCCATGGGACCACAATTGTTTATTGTGAAATTCACTAATGAACAAATGACCCTGCCACCTGGAGCACTTACAGCCTTGTGTTAAACTCCAGCTATACAAAAAAAAATTCTTCCCAGACTATTGATTCACTGGCAGTGTTTGATTGTACCCTGGAGGCAGGTGACAGCTAAGCAACTGGGTTCTTACTGTTTTACACTACCTATTACACAAACTAAATAAATCTTCTCCACATTAATTCACTTTTTTTTTTTTTTTCTTTCCCCTCCCTTCCCTGCTATGTCACAGTTCAGTACTGAACAATTGGTATATTTTCACTTTCTGGGAAATTGAATCAAAATTTTTCATAATCTGTATAAAGTCAAATTTCTAGAGCCTCAATTTTGCTTTAAAATAGTGACAGCATTCATTGTGCTCTACAGATTTTAGAAAATATTGGGTCCGAAGCATGACTACATTAATGATTATCACAGTCTTCTTATGTTACCCTGATTATCTCATTTTGAAAACATTTCCCTTAACTAGAAATATGGGGAACATCTACAGTGTCAGATTTCTACTCCTGCAACCACAAATGTAGAAAGCTGGTGTCAGGGGTGATTAAAATGAGATTACATTACAACGATCAGGCTCACCTAGAATATAACTGTCCCGATGAAAAGCTGCAAGATATCTTAAAAGAGTCTTCACAACTTGACCAAAATTACATTGATCAGACAACTTCCTCAGGATGAAAAGTAACCCCAAACACATAGCTAATAACTACAGAAAGAAGAAAAGTGAAGGATTCCACAAAGTCTGTATTCTTGTACTGAGGGGTGTTAATGCAGAACATGAAGTTTTGTTATTTCATTTGAAAAACCTCACCCAATTTATAGTGCACAATGTCTAATGTGCACAATATTTACTCCCTAATTTAGACCATAGTGTGCATCACTGTTTTCTTAATATCACAGCCATCTTAAGAAAAAAGCTGTGGGAAATAGGAAGCAGTGATCCCAAAGGGTAAGAGAAGCAATCAAACCATAAAGCTTTGGACATTCATGACAGGATGTCTTTAAAGTCTTGTCTTCTGTTTCTCTATTTTCTCCATTTCTTTCTCCATTGTCTTAGCCTCAGTTTTACTTTGTACCTAACCCTGAGATTTTCTTGTCACACCTGTTTTGTTCCCTTCTCTTTCTGTGTATGTCTTTCTAATTCCCCACCTTAAAATAAAGTATTACTTTTTTTTTTTTTTTTTTTCTTTTCCCATGTTAAACCTTTTTTTTCATCTTTTATCTGTCACCTTTGTCTCTGTGGCTTAGTATCATCTATGTCTCTTATTGCCATGTGACCAGTCAAATCTGATGATCAAACACATGGAATGGCTTCTCTATAGGGACCCATTGTGTAAGTTAGGACTCCTCAATATGTAAAATGTATAATAGTTTAAGGAGGCTATAACATAAGTCTTAAAAATTGTGACAGCTGGCCATTTCAGTGGTCACAGGCTATTTGAAAACAAGGTGCCACCAAATGAAGCCAACACGTTGTTGTCTTTCCAACAACTGGTAGTAGACCCTTACCCTACCAAGAAGCCCACCAAGTATACTCTGGGAAAAACAATGAGTCCAATACCTCTTCTGCTTCTAGTCTGTTGGAGACAGAGAGTGGACCTGGTGATAGCCAAAAGAGCCCGTGTTTAGACAAGGTTGGCCAAAGTTGGATCTTATTTTCAAGTACAAAAAACTTCCCAGTAATAAGCCCTCCTGTCCTGTTCAGCTACTCACAGCACAAATGGAAGAGCTAATAAAATTAAATTAAACTAAGATTGTAGTTTAATTGTTATTTAATTTTGTGTTAAAAAAAAAAAAAAAAGAGTTCAGTTGGAAAATTTTGTGGAGTCCTACACAGGGGAGTATGGCTAAATGAATTAATTAGGTAACCAAAAGATATTTAGCAGCATTGAAGAAAACACACTTTCATTGTATCTTTTACAATTATAACTATGTAAGTCATTTTCCCATATAAGTCTAACAGCAGGAGCATTTGAATTTGTCACTACTTTTGAATTTGAGGTTATTTGGACTGATTGGGACATTTAGTATATGATAACAATATATGACCGTCTGTCATCTGTTCTCTCTTAATATTATGTATATATTTTGATTTGAATCTGAAATGATGTTATTAAAAAATAATATAAATATCTTTCATTTCTGTTTTATGCACACCTGTCTTTCAATTATGTTACTGTATCAATTCTCATTAAAAAGAAATAATATTTAAAACTTGTAAAAGGAAAATATACAGCTAGCAGGATATTGTATTACTAGAAACAGACAGATTGCTCATGATTTTTCCACTTTACATTTTGAAGGAGATATCTGCCACAGGAGGCTATATTAACACTGAAATTAAGGCAAGGAAAGAATAAGGAGAATTGCAGTCCCACGTGCTACATATACTTTCCATGACTATTCTATTTCCATGACTACATCTGCCTAATATATAGGGGCAGAGATAGTTGAAAAAATTAGAAAATGCTGACTGCACCTTCACTAAACTTAACACTAAATAACAATTCCTACCCATATCACCAATCTGTTTCAGTAATTTACTCTTTTAAACTTAGGCTAAGTCCTTCCTTTAGTCTATGCATACCGTTAAACAGTTCTTCTAGAGACTGGTGAGCCTCACCTCTGTGCCTGGAAAGATTATAGAAAAGTTCCCCCTGGAAGCAGTGTTGAGGCACATGCAAGACAAGGAGGTGATCTGAGACAGCCAGCATGGCTTTACCAAGGAAGCATTTACCTTTGTTGAACTTCATACCTTTGCTGCCCAGTGTTCCAGTCTATCTATATAGTTTTGCAGAGTCTCTCATTCCTTTAGAGAGTCAAAAGCACCTCAAAGTTCAGTATCATCAACAAATGTGTTGAGGATGCATTCCACTCTTGCATCCAGATCATTGATATAAATGTTGAACAGAATTGAGCTACTGAGTGTCTGCCAACCAAATATAGCCTCATTCACTATGATATCTTGAGCTTTATTGTTGAGACAGTTCTTCTTATAGCTTAGTGTGAATGTGTGTATCTTGCAGCTGGACAATTTGCCTGAAGGATGTTGTGAAAGTAGTATCAAAGTGTGGTGGTTTTACTCAGGTGGGCAGCTGAGTTCCACCACAGCCGCCCTCTCACTCCCCCATCTCAAAGGGAAAGGGGGAGAAAAATATGATGCAAAGGGCTCAAGGGTTGAGGTAAGGATGGTGAGATCACTCAACAATTATCGTGATGGGCAAAACAGACTCAGAGTAGGGAGATAGTAAGATTTATTGCCTATTACTAACAAGCTAGAGAAGTGAGAAACAAAGGAGAAAAAAAAAAAAAGCCTTCCCCTCATTTGCCCTCTTCCACCTCCTTCTTCCCCACGGCACAGGGGATGAGAGCGACCGTGAAGGAGTGGTGGAGATGAAGCGCTACAGACTGAGCACAACCCCCATTCTCCCATTCTCCTGCTTCGCTCGTGGTTCCCCTGAACAACTGTGGTGGAACTCGGCTGCCCACCCAGTAAAACCACACAAAGTCTTAGAAAAATCCAGAAACATTACATCCACTGCCATCCATTAAGTGGGTAACCTTATCATAGAAGAATATAACATTGCTATCATGGAGGGCTTTTACTTCATGATCCATGTTGGCTATGCCTGACATTCGTCAGGCATTGAAACACATTCTTTAAGTGTGTTTCAGTATTCCCCACTACAATATTCTCCATAACTTTTCCATGGACTGAGGTTTAGATTAACATGTCTGTGGTTTCCTGAGTCTTCCCTTATGCCTTTTGTTGTTGTTATTGTTTTGTTTTTTATGTATATGACATTGGCTAGCTTCCAGTCAGCAGGAACCTCCCCAGACTCCCACGAAATTGTTGAGTAGTCCAGATATAATGTCCACCAATTCATTCAGCACTCTGGGGACAATTCCCTCAGGCCCCATGAACTTATGAATATTGAGCTGATACAACTGTTCTCTTACAATTTTGGTGACCATAGAGGGAAAGTCACTGCTTCCTCCAACTCTGTAGACCAGGCAGCCCCAGATCTATTATTATTAAATACTGAGTTAAAAAAGCCATAAAATGCCTCCACATTTTCCTTCTCTTTACTTGTTAGGTGGCCATCCACTTCAAGTATCTGTCCTATGTTTTCCCTTGACCTCCTTTTCTCCTCTTGCCAGTGACATACTTGTTTTTGTTTGTTTGTTTGTTTGTTTGTTTTTGTTTTTGTTTTTGTTTTATTCCGACACCACTTTGACCAGTATCAACTGAAGTTGAGATTTGGCTTGTCTTGTTTTTTCCCTACAGATGAGAACTATAGTTCTGTACTCTGTGAAGTCACACCTTGCTTCCAGAGGTCATATATTTATTTTTCTGGACCTGGTTTCAGAAGGAATTCCCTGTTCAGACAAGTTGGTCTTCTTCCCCACTTGCTTGACTTGTGGCACAGTGGAGTTGCCTGCTCCTGGGCTTTTAAAAGTTGATTATTGAAAAGTGAACTTCTCTCATGGCCCCTAAACCCTCTTAAGTGGATTCCCAGAGGTCATTGCTAACTATCTCCCTGAGAAGCTCAAATTTTGTTCTTTTAAATTCCAGGGTGGCAACTCTGTTGACCTTTGAAGCAAATGAAAAACCTGTGACTTTCCTAGAAGTGGAGGGAAGGATAAAAGGTGAGAAGTAAAATTTTTGAGGACATCTTGTGAAGGGAAGAAACCATAATATGGAATGAAAGACTATATTTTGCATTGAAGTGTCAAAGAAGTAGATGCATTTGAGGCCACTTTACTCTGAATATTCTCTTATTTTTCATCATGACAAAAAGATTCTAATACAACAGAGAAATATTTGTAGCTATCTGTGTTTATTCATACACATATGCACACATATATTGATACAGAATCATAGAATCATAGAATGGTTTGGGCTGGAAGGGACCTTAAGGGTTGGAAGGGACTATCTAGTTCCAACCCCCCTGCAATGGACAGGGATACCTTCCACTAGATCTGGCTGCTCTTGAAAAGCCAGATTCTGCAACCTTTACCCTGGAAAGTATGTACTCATTTTAATTGAAACAGATGAGATTATTTTACGTCAGTACTTTTCAAATGGAAGTACTATTTCCATTTGAATTTATAATCTTCTCCCTCCTCCTTACATGCAACAACTAATCAAGGAACAGGAATATCCGATGATTCTTTAGTCCTTTCAGAATGAACAAGAAATTGTCTGTAACTATTTGTAGCAGACTAAAAAATTCGCTCTCCCCTTCTAAAGGAGACAAGTTGTGTAGACATTTAAAAGTAGTTAGCTCTTTGCTAATGAAACATCTGCAGCCACTTCATATAACCCTTCCCTGAGGAACTGAATTGTTCACAGCTATAAATCATCATAATTTGTTTGCATTTTTTTTAATTTTATCTATGTTTCCAAGTCAATTTTAGAATTAATCATTTTAAAAATCGAAACTTAATGCTTTCTTATTTTCACCCTTCCCATATCTTTTTGACCCTTGGATGTCACAGCCAACAGGGTATAAAAGTTGTCTCACATCAATAGAATTCACTCCACAAGGAGTAATGGCTGCAGAAGTTGTCCTTTGCTTTGTAGGACTCAATCTACCTCAGTTGAAGGTGAAGAACTGTTATAAATGCTGACTGCATCACTTTATAAATCTCAGTGCATTACACCTTTTCCATTTGTTAAACTGATGCATTATAGAAGAGACTTAAACCTCTCAAACCTGAAAGCAGCAAATCTGTTAGCCTGAAGTAAAGGGTGCTTAATGGTGTTAGTAAATAATGTAAGTTAATAGATGTTTTGCAGTCTCCAAGAAAAAGTAGTGTAATACAAAAGACTTGTTTTGTAGTAATGCAGTGAAAATTATTTGGCATGAGAGATTTTATAATTCAGATACATAGACAACAGCACAACTGACAGTCAAACATTACAGAGAATGGATTGCATAATGATATGGTATTATAAAATCCTTTTTCTTGGAACAATGACAATTTAAACTCTTCTCATGTTAGGATTAAAACCACTGAAATGTGAAATGGCTGGTATAATGTCAAAAATGATGCACTCTTTCTCCATTCCAAAAGCCAATGACCAAAAAAAAAAGGGAGAGATGGAGGGTGGGGAGGGGAAACTAGTGACAATCTTTAAGGTGGCATCCATTTAACTCCGTGTGTGTGTGTGTGTGTGCATGCACATGTGTATGATTGTGTGCATGTCTGTTTTTCTCATCACATGAAAGCTTTTTAATTAGAAAGACAGAAGGGAGAAGCATACTAGTGATTTATGATTAGACAGTCTATTATTATTAGGTGAACTGAAACTTAAACAAAATTGTCTTGAGTTAGAACAGCCAGAAATCTTACCTTAAAACATAAAACTCACCCAGTCTTTCCCATAACAAAATTATTTCATGATGCCCTCTAAATTACTTATTCAGATTTTTATAGAAGAGACTCTTAGGGGGGAAATATAGAGTATTATCGTATAAACTGAGTCTGTATCTCTGGTTTCACTAGCTGAACAAACATAAATTCAGAGCTTTTTTTGTGTGTGTTTAATAGAGTAAAACTTACCCCCTTATAACTGACATGAAATGACAGACAACATGGAGAGCTTCCCACAGGATGCAACACATAAACAGATGGCATGCAAAAGTGAAATTTCCAAAGAGTTTTAAAGGACCATGTAGACAAAACAGTAATCTAATATAGAGTTCAAAAAACTCTTGTTTGTTTATTCATTTATTTATTTAATGGAGCAAACCTCACTTTTAGAAAGCATTCCTTCATGATCACATTTGCAGGTCAAGATTAGGATGATGAACAAGTGTGAAAAGTATGTAAAAATCTTTCTACTCAACTAACATGTTTCTACTATTTTATCATTTTATCATTTTCTTTCTCTCAGTCATCCCAGCTATAGACATAATCAGACTGACTTCTGATTACAGGTCCACTCTGTATCAGTTTTTACAAATAAATAAATAAATAAATAAATAATAATATATATAACTCATTCCCTCTCCCACACAAAGGATAATGTTATCCAACTGTTGATTATTCTTTAATTTCCTCTGCTGACACCCAGGGCCTGGTTCTCTCTTTTACTTTAGGAGGAGAATCACATATCAATACTGTGTCTAGCAACGCACATGGCCATGGTGACTTTTCTTATGGTGGTTGTACTTCAGCAAATTTTTTCACAAATATAGACTAGGACCTCTAAATCACTCATGTTAGTCAGATAAGTCTTTTATTAAACAAATAAACAAACAAACAAAAATATGTAACATTATATACTGTATATAACTGGGTTTACAACATATTTACAGACACTGAATGACAGACACAGACACAGATAATGACTTAATGACAGTCATTGAACACTGACAGTGTTAAAATCATATTATATTCATATAATATGATATAGTAAATGTATCCTGTTGCCGATGTAATCATATTAATTAATATGGGATTTAATAATCTACACTAAAATAACACTTATATTTGTCAAAAAGGGCAAAAAAAGGTTTCAGACATATCTTTTTTGTTTTTCCTATCTGAAAATATACCTCATTGCAGTACCACAAACATGAAGCAACTGAATAAATAAAGTCAACATTTTATATTTCATGACCTCATTTAGCTTCTATATAAATGATATAGCTGCATCGCAAAGGTACAGAATTACAGAATGAATCAAAGTGTGTATAAGTCAGTTGAAATACCCCTATTGATTGAAATAACCTTTTCATGAGAAATTGAGTGAACCTGCTGGTCATAACTTTACTAAAAGTTTTGATTTCACCTGAAAAAAAAAAAAAAAGTAATAAAAAAAAATAATAATAATGAAAGTTAAAAGTTCTTTCTTTTTTTTTTTTTTTTTTTTTTCTCCACTCATTCCTTTATTAGTAAAACTGATTAGAAAAATAATGCATTTTAACATTCAGCAATTATTTGAAAATCAGATGCTTCAAATAGATAATAGTTACTGAGCCCAATGAAGAAAAACATTCTTTCACATATACAGCATAAATTGTCATAACAGTCACATAAAAAGCAAATGTTTTAATGAGCCTTCATTAATGGAAACTTGTTGATAGCAACAACAAGTCAGAGTTAGAAATTGGAACCACAGAAAAATTGCTAGTTATATCATGTATGTTTCTACATTAACTACATAGGAAAGAGGCTTGATAGTTCAGATCTTTTGGGTCAATATGGTGGCAATAAAATAACCCCAAATTAAAGATCTGTTCTATTACAACTCCTGCCTTTATTTTATTTTATTTTTAGAGAATATATTTTGCAATACACTGTGGAATAATTACTAATGACCAGAATATAATTATAGTTCAAGTACTACCCTCTAGGGTTTCCACAGTATCCACTGCTATTTATACAAGAAGACTAGGTACAGTATGGGAAAAGGGTAATATGGTTTTCCAGCGTATGGTTTTCCAGTAAGGCAACATTAACAAAACTCATATACTCTGAAATATACACAGCCAATAAAGCCATTCAGATATGCCGTATTATAAATATTTTTACACATCACATCTAAGCAAAAATGTACTATCAATCAGAAAATATTTGATCTCTTTTTAAATGTCCAGTGATGATCAATATTTCAGGTGCACACTTTTAAAAATAAAAATCTTAAACAATTTCTTACTATTCCATCTCTGTCTCTCTCTCTTTCCCAAAAGAAAATTTCACTGGACTTATGAGCACTGAAAATTTTGCTTCAGTATCATCAGAAAGACTTTTCTAACCAAATCTAAAAATAATAATCGGCCTTAAAAGAATATTAATGCACTGATGTTATTCTCTTTGACTGATTTTGTTCTGTTTTGATTTTCATAATCTTTTGTTCTATTACTATTCAACAGCTCATTTGTTGATAATCTATATATATATAGAGAGAGATTTATTTGATCTTTTTTATTGACTTAGTGCTACATTCATGGTCTCCAAAAGTGTATAGAATCTCCAAACAAAACTTAAATCCTAACTAGTTTGTAATTTTCCATGGCTTCCCATGAAAACAGATGAAATATATCTTTTTCAGTAGAACTGAAAATTCACAAGAGATCTTGGAGACGTTAATATATATGAATCTAACATGAAAAATTAGAGATTTGACAAACTCATCACTCATCAAAGTTAATTAAATTATAATTAATTTTCATTGACTTTCATGCACTTTAGATCATTTCTGTTAGCCAAGGTGTTTGATATTTCTAAAATAGACGCATCTGTACTTAATTTTGTTATTTCTTTGAATTTCTACTTAAATCAACTGTATTGTATTTCTAATACAGTTTGGATTTTATGAGTTTTTTTAGGTTCCCAAGGGTCAAGGACAAGTTTACAGTCTCTCAGAAGCCTGAGCTGACAGACTTTACTGACTCACAAGACAAAGAAGACTGGATCCTCTTCTCTGCTCAGGGGAGAAAGAGGCCCTCCCCCTTGCCTCTGAAGTACAGATACCATGCTGTGGGGATGGAAAAAAGAGAGTGTGTCAAGACCCAGCACAGAACTGTCCAAACTTGGCCCAATCAACCACCTGTATTAGAACCAGTGCCAAAAAATAATAATAAAAAAAAAATTGTGAAGGGTGTTAGTAATTGGAGATTCTTTGCTGAGAGGCACTGAAGCACCCATTTGCCATCTAGACACTTTCTCTAGAGAGGTTTTCTGCCTGATGGGGGCTCACATTTGCAATATCACAAAAAAAAAGTTACAAGTCTTGTAAAGCCAGAGGACTACCACCCATTCTTCCTCTTTCATGTAGGGTCAAATGAGGCTGCAATGAGGAGTCTCTGGAATATCAAAAGGGACTTCATGTTCCAGAAAGATGTTGACGTGATCAGAAACACAGATAGAGTTCTCGTCTATCCTTCCAGTTGGAGACTGGAACCCAAGAAGAAGGAATGGATCAGGTGAATGATTGGCTTGGTGATTGGTGCCATGTTCAGGATTAGGGGTTCTATGATCTCAGATGAACTTTTGAGAGACTGGACATGTTGACACCAGATGGGGCACACCTGTCCAGGTGGGGCAAGAGAATTCTGGGCAGCAAGCTGGCTGGACTTATTAGCAGAGCTTTAAACTAGATTTTCCAGGGGAAAGGGATGTACTTCATCTTGACAGACAAGAAATATGGAACATAGACTGGCAGTAAAGTCTGAGGCAAAGAACTTCTTGAGTAATTCAGTCTTTTCCATGTCTGTTCTCTCTATGTCTGCTTTTCCATGTCTTGAGTCCCTGAACCTCTGGGCAGGGTCTGGGGGAGCAAAGTCCCTCCCACTGTAAGCAAAGAGCGGGTTTGAGACCACCTGATCAAACTGAACAGGTACAACACACATTCCAGAATTCTGAGGGAACTGGCTGGTCCAGTTGCCAAGCTACGTTCCATCAGTCTTGGCAGTCAGGTGAAGTCCTCAGTGACTGGAAAAAGGGAAATATCACTCCCATTTTTAAGAAGGGTAGAAAGGAGGACCTGGGGAACTACAGACTGGTGAGCCTCACCTCTGTGGCTGGCAAGATCCCAGAAGAGATCCTCCTGGAAGTAATGTTAAGTCACGTGCAAGACAAGGAGGTGATCTGAGACAGCCAGCATGGCTTCACCAATGACAAATCATGCCTGACCAATCTGGTAGCCTTCTGTGATGGAGTGACTGCATAAGTTGACAAGACTGACCAATGTCATCTACCTGGAATTCTGTAAGGCCTTTGACATGGTCCCACAAAAAAAATCCTTATCTCCAAATTGGAGAGAGATGGATTTATCGAGTAGACTATTTGGTGGATAAGGAATTGGCTGGATGACCACAACTAGAATGTTGTAGTCAATGGCTTTATGTCCAGGTGGATAACAGTGATGAGTAGTGTCCCTCAGGGGTCTATCTTGGGACCAGTGTTATTTAATATCTTTATCAATGATATAGGCAATGGCATCAAGCACACCCTCAGCAAGTTTGCAGATGATACTGAGCTGAGTGGTGCAGTCAATACAAGAGAAGGAAGGGATGCCATCCAAAATGATCTGGATAAGCTTGAGAATTGGGCCCATTGAGCCTAATCAGGTTCAACAAGTCCAAAAGCAAGGTGCTGCACCTAGAATGGGGAAATCCCAGACATAAGTACAGACGAGGAGAAGAATTCACTGAGACCAGCCCTGCAGAGAAAGATTTGGATGTTCTGATGGATGAAAAGCTCAACATGAGTCAGCAGTGTGTGCTTGCAACGCAGAAGGCCAACTGCATCCTGGGCTGCATTATAAGGGACCAGCAAGTTGAGGGAGGTGATTGTCCCCCTTGTAAGGCCCCACCTGGAGTGCTGTATCCAGGTTTGGACTCTCCAGCACAAGAAGGACAAGTGGACGTGTAAGAGTGAGTCTGGAGGGGGTCCACAAAAATGATCAGAGGGCTGGAGTACCTCTCCTATGAAGAAAGGCTGAGAGAGCTGGGGATGTTCAGCCTAAAGAAGAGATGACGTCATCTCTGGCGTGACGTCATTGCAGCTTTTCAGTACTTAAAGAGGTCTTGTAAAAAGAATGGAGAAGGACTCTTTACTCAAGCAGATAATGATGGGACAAGGGGGAATGGTTTCAAATTAAAAGAATGGAGATTTAGATTAGAGGTTAGAAGGAAATTCTTCACTCAGAGGGTGGTGAGGCACTGGAGCAGGTTGTCCAGAGAGACTGTGGGTGCCCCATCTCTGGAAGTGTTTAAGGCCAGGTTGGATGAGGCCATGGGCAACCTGATCTAGTGGGTGGCATCCCTGCTTATGGCAGAGGGGTTGGAACTAGATGATCTATAAGTGCCTTCTATGAGTCTCTGTTTCTATGATTCTATATGTATGCAATGTATGTTTCAATTGCACAGACACATGCAAAATATACTTCTTGCATTAAAAGGAAATATTCCAATGATAAAATAAATTATTTTATTTGTACTTGAACTTAAATAATACAATACTTCTACATAATGCACTTCATTATTTTATAAAAATTTAAGCAGTTTCAAGTGTGTTTTTTTCCTTTTAACTTACAGTGGGTACACAAAAATAATTTAAATTTATTGTACATGTTATTTTATGTTATTATAAATTGGTATGGTACAGTACAATATACAGTTTGAGTTTAAATATCTGTATGTCCCTTAAACTTAATTAAATTAGCAGGATTTTGCTTGTTCTTTAGTATTTTGAGCATAAAATATTCCTTTCTATAAAAAGAGTACACATTAGGTTAATGAATAGAAAACACAATATTTGCCATAGTTCATAGTTTTAAAACTTAAAAATTACATTGAATAGATGATTCATTATACCTTAAAGAAAGACTACTAATAAAATTTGCTTATCAGTTTGTCTTCCTTAAAAACTAATCTTTAGTGCGTCCACCTTGTGTTAATAAGCTATCTCAAAAATTCCCCAATGACTTAATAAAATCAATCACTGTGTTCCTTTCATTCTCCATCTGTGCTAAGCTCCAGATTTTATAAATCAGCAGGGTCCAAATAGTGAGACTGTCTTGACAAAGAACAAGATTATGTTACGTCAAAGCTATTCCAGTGCATCTGCGTCTCAGGCACCGGAGATCAGGAGAAGCTGATTCAGAAAGCAGGTTTTCTTTTAGGTTTCCCTCTTACAGAAACAATGTTTGACCCTTTCGATACAACCAAACTTTTTTGTCTTCAAGCTCATGTTGTCTGCCTTTAGATTTTCCATCTAAGCCAATAGCTGAGTATGATATCTATTACTATTCCCTTATTAAAATTGTATAAAAAGACAGTTTAAGGTGTTTATTTTCTCTTTCTGCCTGGAAGGAATGTCACCTCATCATGTCTGCTAAGAGTCCTGTTAATCAGTGTATTGCTCACTATTGCCAATCTAGTAAAATCTACAACTCAAGCTAAAGGAATACACAAAAATTGTGAAAGAGGTTGAGTCTATGGCAGCTTTGGGCATTTGAGGGTTACACAAGAACAATGCTTATAAAGAAAACTATGCTTGTTTTAATTTTATTGTTTTGTTGTTGTTGTTGTTTTCCTCTTTGTTTGTTTTTACATAACCCTTGATTTCACCTCTGATTTGAGCAGAGCATTGGAAACTTAGGTGAATATGAATAAATATGAATATTTATATGAATAAAATAATTTGAAATGAAAGGCTCTGCATGTCTATTTGGTTTTGCAGAGCTATGCACATGGGACAGCATCTAAGACAGCCATATGTAAGAGCTCTAAGAACAGCTTTATAAAACACTACATCTCCAAAATCAGACAACCTGATATTGTGAAATAAATGTGTATGCTCCCTTTTGCTTATGATATTGTAATCTTGTGGGAATTCAAGAGGGAAACAGAACTCTCCTGAAGCCTAGGCAACTATTTTACACAGAAGACTCGTTTAATTACCACGCTATTTATTTCTCTCCCCTTATATAATCTGTTGCATATACAATAAGCAGCATCTTTGCAAAACTCTTAATCTGTGGCCATGCAGGTAAAAGCCATTGCTGTAATGTGCACAGAAGCAAAAGAGAGCTGTCTGCACCAGTTTTAGTAAGCAATCATAGGCACAACACACATACTGTTCTTACATCTCATATAGCTTCCTATCAGCTACCCAATCGTCTGTATGTGGAAACCCAATGGAAGCTGTTGTGGTTGTCTATGCAGATATTAGACATGCTCAGCTATAAGGAGCCCTGTTTTCTGATGCATCTTCTCCAACTTCTTGAGGTTATACAAATCACAAGCACACAGTTTGAGCTCAGCCTGAATGTAAATCTCAAGATGAAAAATACACTTAGCCAGATAAACTAGTCTGCAGAGACAAGAAGTACAATTCTTCCTTTTCCAGTAGCCCTTTGGTACCTCTTTGGCAATGGAGAGAGGCTTTAAAGGAATAACTTTGATCTCAGAAGAGGAGTACAGAGGAATAGAGTGCAATCAGGGTTTGGAAGAAACTGCTGTAAGCAGAAGGAAAGGATGTCATCAGCTAGAAAAGCCACACTGACCAGTGCAGTCTAAAAACTGGAAAGCATTAAAATGTTTAGTCATCTTCCCCTTCCGACCACACAAAATACTGCACAAAATCTGACCCATGTTCTGCAGGAAATGTCAACAATTTAATTGCAATGTAAGGAAAATAATGCTTGCTTGCTATCTAAAGTAGAAAGACATGGCTGTGCTCTGCAAGCCTTGTGAAACCCAGCTGAGTGAGGACTACTAGCTACCAATGCCTTGATTCACATCTGCTCAGCAGCCAAGGTCCCTAGTAATTCTTAGCTTATCATAAGAGAATCAACACACAGCACTAGTGAATTCACTGTGGGACAATATCCAGGTGTTTTAGCAGAGAGCCCTCCACAGACTGGAGTGAGTACAAGTACTGAGATATAGCATTGATGAGTTTTTACAGCTTCGTCCAATCATATTTTTAAACTTTGCACATCTGACCTGTACTGAGGTTCGGATTCCTAAGATTAAAGCCAAGAAGGAATTGTAACAACTGAGAAAGGCCTATTTCCTCTAAAATTTAATTTTATGAAACAATTACACCACTGTTCTTCACAGTTCTGGAATTTCAGCTGCATGTACCAGAAGTGTTAAGCAGTGTCAGCTGCACATGAGACTCCCACAAACTATAAATTCCCATTTCAGTAAATAAACCAAGACTTTTTCCAATTTCCATTCCTGAAATGGAAGCTTTCAGCCTCTCAAAGTGATTGCTCAAAATGCCTCCCTGGAAAATGATTTTTTTAACTCTTACAAAATTACAGTAATTTCTTCCTTATCCTTCCCAACCTAATTTAGGCCAAAATAAATCAATTGTATCTGCTATATTAAAATTTAAATGCATAATTCCACATTTTAAACATCAAAATTACATGTTTAGAAATGGTAATTTTTCACAAGCTGGCATTTTGGAAAAATAAACATCTATGATCAAATGAACTTTTTTCTCCCTGATATTTTTAAATTTATCAGAATTTTGTATTTCATTGAAAAGCATTGGAAACATTTTCAGTGTGTCTGTTATTCAGAAATATACCTATGCATACATCCATGTGTGTTGTACACCAGCCAGGGGGCTATTAGGGAATGTTTCTCACTTAATATGGGCATATAAGCATCCTTTTCTCATTACACTCATGTTTTGAATTTCCTTTCCAGTCTGTTTCAAGTAAGTTTCATGCAGTGGTAGGAATTTTCATGTATCACTTATTCTTTGCATGTTTGGGAAAAATAGTAATTAGAAAATAACAATTTCACAGGAGTTATATACTTAGGCCTGTGTTTTAAATGCTAAATGATTCATTTACTGTATCGTGGTCTTGCAACAGTATGCATACAGTGCAATACATGATCACCTGTAATTTTGTCTTTTTTTTAGGCATTTTAAGGTATTATTTTCAACACCAGAGATTTAGAGTAATAGTTTTCATTTAATTTGATAAAAATATTTTCTCAGCAACTATATTTTTCAGCCACTGACAGAAGTAGCATGTGGAAACGTGTGTGATCGTGTCTGCGTGAGTATGCAACACTGTTGCATATACTATGTTCGTCACCTGCAATGAATGTTTTGTTTACAGCGTCTCAGTAACTTGCAACAAATTCACCATAATCCACTGACTTTAACCACTGGGAAAAGCTATTGGAAGAAAGGAAGATGTATACATTAAGGAAGAAAAAAAAAAAAAGCATTCACAAGAATAAGAATGATATATATACACCAAGGTTTACTAATGGCTGTGGCTTGTATCAAGAGGTTGGTATCAGATAGATAAATCATCTGCATTCCATTTTATCAGGCTTTCAAATGTAATTGATATCATCCATCTAGACCACACAGGTCTATACTTCAGGTAAAAATCAAAACAAAGCTGTGTGGTCTAGTTTGTTAGCACTATAAAGACAACTTATTGTTAACTTTAAGATAAGTCACTGCATTTAAATCTATTTATAGCCACCTTAGGTAAGTATGCCTGGATTCCTTTCGACTTTTCAGGTCAAAGTCACAAAAGCTGTCACAGGAAAGTGTAAATTACACTTCTTTGTGCTAGCAAATCTTTTTGCATAGGGGATATAAATATATTTCAGCAGAAAACAGTGAGCTATTTCATTGCTATCTTCTCTCAGGATTTCCACAACAAAATAAAAGAGTGGGCAATTTAATTTTGATAAAATTATCAGTGGAAGTCATTGAAGACTCACAGTCCTTGACCACCACACTTTTATGCAATTGCCTACTTTTAAAAGCTTGCACTAGCCCTTCATGCCAGGAAACGAAGCAAAGGATATTGCATCTAATTTGCAATCTTATTTACTCCTAGAAGAACAATTAAAATAGCTTCCATTCACCTCCCTTGGAAGAGAAGCAGTAAAGGGAAAAGAGTACTATACAAATCTAGCTGTTCTAGCTTGTAAAGACAGAAATAATAATAATACATATATATATATGAAAGCCTGTCTAGATCTAATTCTCCAGGCACCCACAACAATGTAAATTTATTCTATACCCTGTCACCTTAATTTTTGGCATATCATTCTCTATCCCTATAGCTAACCCCACAGACTCCACTGTCTGCAGAGTTATCCCAAGCAACAGCAGAGAGAGTCAGGCTTCCTGATGCTTCAAAAAGTCAAAATAGGAAATAAAGATGAAATTTAAGGTACAACAGATGGAGCTTCCTTGGACTGCCCAGAGGTACACAAGCCAAAGAAAAAAATAAAATAAAATAAAATAAAATAAAATAAAATAAAATAAAATAAAATAAAATAAAATAAAGAAATAATAATAATTAAAAATCTAAAGGGGAGGGACCATGCTCTATATCCGTCACTGAGAGCCCTCTAATAAAACAGGACATCCCTAGAGCTGCGTTTCCAGGTTCACACTGGCATGTATCAGAAAGCCTGGACAGAGGTCCAAACAGTTTACAATCCTTCTCTCACAATTACAACTGATCAAGGGGGGGTTGACTTATGTCTGCTATTTATACTTAATGCCCTGTGGCTTCTTGTTAGAGTGGGCTGTGCTGTGACACAGGTGATTGATAGTAAGTTAATGGCTCCATTGTCTGCAGTAATGCAGAGCCTACAATTCTAATGCATCAAATTGAATGGGAGCTTTATCACCCATGCTCTGTGCTTTTAAGTGTTGTTGTCACTAATACTCCTAAAAGTAAAAGCAAGCAAGGATCAGGGGCACTAGTACTAGCCTTTTAGTAGTAACGTTATTAATACTAATGCCCAACGGTACAGAAGTTATAGGAGACGACTCCTCAGAGTTCTTTTTGTGATCAACATATTAGGATAGATAGAAGGGCATTTTTTCACCTTGCCTACAGCAGTGTCTTGTGTTTTTTGTTCACCACTGCAATTAATTTCTTACAGTCAGTTACTCAAAATAACTGCTTCACCTGTTTTAACTATCTTTATTCAATGTAATCATTGACTCGTTTCCTCCTGCTTTATCAAGCATATGGCACTACACAGTCTCATTTCTTTCTCCATGATATTCCTCATTGCTGAAGTGACCGGCAATTTGTACACAAATGAGAGTGGCTTACAATTCAGACATCTCTACTGAAAGCAAGGAACACCTACCACTAATTCTAGAATGATTTCAGCTCTGTCTTTAATAAGTAGGGAACTTTAACTTAACGTCATTGTACTGCATCTTTCTTCTATACTATTCATAAATACCAAGTATATTGTATTCTTCAGTATCTGACAGATACAGATGAGGATAGAGTTGGAAACTGGTTGTTTCCCAAACCTTTGGCTTCTACCTGCCTGTAGAGATTCCTTCACCTGACAGATTTCTTCATAACTACACTTGTTGAAACAGTACTACATGAAGAAAACAAAAAACCTCAGCACCCTATATTTCGCCGTCCTACACTGACAGCTGGGGTCCAAAGAATTACAAAATTCATAGATTTTTATAGACATATGCTCCATCATTGTATTTTTTGCATATGTAACTCAGTGAGTAAGACACAAAGTTTATTACAGTCCTATGACATAGAATCATACAATGGAATCATCAAATGATTTGAGTTGGAAGGGATTGTAAAGATCATCTAATTCCACCCCTCCCCCCTGCCAAGGGCAGGGACACCTTCCACTAGACCAGGTTGCTTGAAACCCCATCCCACCTCACCTTGAACACTTCCAGGGATGGGGCACCCACAGCTTCTCTGGGCAGCCTGTGCCAGTGCCTTACCACCCTCAGAGTAAAGAATTTATTCTGAATATCTAATCTAAACCTACCTTCTTTTAGTTTAAAGCCATTATCCCTTTTCCTATCATTACACTCCCTGACAAAGAGTCCCTCCCCAGCTTTCATGTGGGTGCCCTTTAGGTACTGGCAGGACACTATATGGTGTCCCTGATGCCTTGTCTTCTCCAGGCTGAACAACCCCAACTCTCTCAACTTGTCTTTGTAGGAGAGGTGCCCCAGCTCCTTGATCATCATCAGCCCTTCTCTGGACTTATTCTAATTCTATGTCTGTCTTGTGTTGGGGGCCAAGGTGGGGTAACCCCTTCAGGTGGGGTCCTCCAAGAACAGAGTAGAAGGGGAGAATCACCTCCCTCACCTTGCCGGCCATGCTTCTTTTGGTGCAGCCCAGGGTATGCTTGACTTTCTGAGCTGCAAGTGCACAGCTCACGTCAAGCTTCTCATCAAACAACACCCCCAGGACCTTCCCATCAGGGCTACTCTCAATCCATTCTCCATCCAGGCTGTATTTGTGTTTGGGATTGCATGTGCCCACATACAAGGTCCTTTCCCCAGGACCTTGAACTTGCCCTTGTTGAACCTCATGAGGTTTGCATAGGCTGACCTCTCAAGCCTGTCAAGGTCCCTCAGGATGACATCTCTTTCCAAAACATATATGAATATATATAAAGCAAAAAAGAAGAAAGCAAGAGAGAGAGAGAGAGAAAGAAGGAAAGAAAGAAAGAAAGAAGGAAGGAAGCAAGGAAGGAAGGAAGGAAAGAAGGAAGGAAGGAAGGAAAGACAGACAGAAAGACAGACAACCAAGATAATGTCAATTTTCAAATGGATAAAACACTTTTAGTTCAGAACTTTTACTACAAAATGTAATAGCAAAGAACACTTAGGGAAGACACAGCAAATATATAAAATCTAGATGATGAAGTAATATTACCCCTTTTCTGCCATAAAATCCTTGAAATATTCTGTCCAGGACTTTGTGGGCAAAAATGTGTGGTTCAGTGCTGTATAGTGTTGGATTTTAACATGAAATTTCATCTGTATGTACCATCCGCCTGAGTTCAGACACAGCAAAATGTTTGATCCATCCTGCTGAGTGTGAGAACCCCCTATAAATGTCCAAACTGTTCAGCTTCTGCCGAGGAACAATTTTCTGGCCAGTAAAGAGGACGTATTCAGGGACACCCACATGGATGATATTCCTAAGAAAATATCAGTATTACAGTTTTCATCTCACTTTTATCTGCCCATCAGAATTTTATATACAATTTTATCTCCCACCATGAAGAAAAGCAGTCTTGAAATTATTCTATATACTACATAACATGTAATTGTGTGAGACACTATAAAAGCTGATCCAAAGCTCCAAGTGTCAGTACTACTGGCACAGAGACATAATCAGAAATAGAACTTTTTAGAACACTGAAATTCTCTGACAAATCTGTATAGAAATCATATATGAACAAAGACTACAGGATGGGGTCCTTCATACATAAATCCTAGCGTGTCAAGGACATTAATCCTATACTTCTGGAGAAGCTGCTGATGCATATTCCCTCAAACAATATACTTAACATAATAATTTAAAATAGAGAAAAGTACATGGAAAAATGTTAATTAAACATAATGACAATGATGTGTATGCTTCTCATAAAAATGTAAACAACGGCACATCATACAGGAAGAAAAAGAATCTGCACCAGTTACAATTTTTCAGTCATTACCAGTGAATCAAGCTATTATTATATATCTTGTTTCGATAATTATTACTAGTGTTTGTGGTGGCAGAGAAAGAAACTTCAACTTCCTACCAGAAGGGATGAGTGCATATATCTGTAAAAGAAGTTTCAAGGGACTGAAATAGATGAGAAGATAGAAAAATAAAATCTGGTTATGATTTGTTCTCCAAAATTCCTAACTCCTCCTTAAGTATTATTCATCTTGCTAACTTTACCTGTCATGTGTCAAATATTGTCTATATGTTTCTGCTTTCTGAAGACTCTTGCATTAGATACATGTAATTCAGAATACAGAAAAAAAATAACATTAGATCATTCAATACAGAAGAAGTATATATGGAAGTAGTTAAAGATTTAATTAAACTATGCATAATTCTATAGGAGTTCAAAATTTGTAGTGGTTTCCTGAAATAAACATCGGCTTTCTTGGTTGAACCTCTATCAGTTATAAGATTTCAATAAATAAATCATGCAGAGAGAAGCAAAGCTGGAGAAAATATCATAAAATATCTGAACAATCCCTGCACCCCCCGGGAAAAAAAAAAAAAAAAAAGTTTCTTTAACCATGGCACATTATTAAAATGCAAATTAGAAGTTTAAGAATGTGGAAGCTTTTAATTCAATCCAGTAACAACATAAACAATATTAAATTCGCAGAGCAACAGTACTTCTTACTTCAAATTAGTACTTCTTACTAATTTGATCACCTATTGTTGCTTTAGTATGATACGTGAACATATGACTATTGAGTTTTCATTTTGTTCCCCCATCGAATTAATAAGAATTACAAGGAGGGTAAGGTAACCTCGGTTCTGGCCTAGGATTTTTGTAGTTTCCAAACAAGACACCAGTGGAAGTCTTTTTCTCCCTAACAGTAGCTGTAGCTTGCTTTTAAAAGTTAGAATAGAATCTTGTTTCTTGGCAGTGCTAGTAATGTTAGGACATCACCTTAGCATAACAACTGTAATTGTACAACCATAACCGTTCCCCCCAGTTATGTTCAGCTTTAGTTTATTTATTACCAATGCCTGGCACACTCTCAGTAATGTTTTTTTAACTTCTGCTTTGTATTTTTTCAAACAAAATATTTTATACTCCACATATATTATCATTAGAGGTCCCCTGATTAAAGTTCTTTCTCTTTGACAAGTCTAAATGCAATTAAAGAGCAAAAAAGTCATGAGAGAGTTATTTCTTATTTTGCTTTTATTTGTCCATCATGATTTTTCTTTCTCTTTGGCTCTATGCTGTCACCTCCCATCTGTGAAGAAAAGCAGCCCTAAAATGATCCTACAAAGATCTACAACTTGCTGAGTAACAGCCATTTAATGTGATAGCAAATGACAAACTTAACCTAAGAGAGAATACATTGATTATATTTTGTTACTGATACTAGTGTACATTACACTGAAATCAATTTGCATTGAAATTTGGTATTTTAAATAAACAAATAAAATAAAATAAAATAAAATAAAATAAAATAAAACAAAATACCTTTTCTCAAAACACTTAGATTCTTCCTCCACTCATTAACCAACCTGGGTGTGTTTTTTTGATGAGAAGCTCCACATGAGCTGGTAATGTGTCCTTGCATTCAGGAAGTCAACCATACCTTGGGTTGCATCAAAAGAAGCATGGCCAGCAGGGTAAGTGAGGTGATTCTCTTCTACCCTGCTCTTATGAGACCTTCCCCATTCATTCCTTTGCCTTCTTTCAACAATATTTTTGATATAGCATTTCTAATCTTGTTTGGAGATCTCATTCAGTCTAAGAATACAAGGTAGAGGGGACATATTTGTCTGTATTATAGGCAAACTATATAAGATCAATCACTGTTTAATGAGGCCTTATTCCTATCATCCTAAAGTGAACAGGCAAAATCTGCACCCACATGAGACTGATTTACCTTAGAGGGGCCTTGAACAAGCACAGCCATCCACTGTTGGGATGCAAGTAATGACTTTTGATCCCTAGATCCTAGTTAACCTAATGACTTTGCCGGTATGCATCAGACCAAAAGCAGATAATCTGACATCTCCAAGAAGTGGCAGAGATACCTTTCACTGGATAGTCTAAGATGACTCTATTTTGTACAAACATCACTGATTTCAAAGGCAGAAAATGAATACTGCCCTGAAGATATGGAATTGCAGACATAGTTAACATAATTTTTTCAGCACCAAGTTTAATTCAAAAGGATTAAATAAGTGTATTCATAGATTTTTAAACCAATCAAATATAGAAGCCATTTCCTGCATTAATTTTCCAGCTAACTTAATTATACAGCCCCAGGCTCTGGCTCATGATCAATTAACAGAGCTGTAAAAATCTGGAGCCCAAGTCTACCACATATTAATCACCACATCTGATGTAAGGAAAACAGCCTTTATTGTGGTTTCTGGTTTTGAAATCAAACCAGTAACCACAGCTGATGTAGTTGTATTCCACTTTAAAAAAAAAAAAAAAAAAAAAAAAAAAGACTTTTTTAATTAGTATTTCTCATGACTTAGTAATGTGTGGGAATGATAGATGCTTGTATGTGAACAAGGTCTGAAGAATATTTAAAGCAGAAAAAATGTGTTCATTATGAACTACCAAGCAAAACCAGGCTTATCTGCCTGTCTGTTGGAAAAAAGTTTATAAGTACTACCCACAACAAAATATTTTCTGTCCGATATTGCAACTGCTTAATTGTTTTCCTCTTCAGGATGCAAATACTGTCTAGTTCATGATCTACCAGCAAATCAATTCATTCAGTTGATTAGCAACTTTAACCATACTTTACTAATTTGAGTATACATTCCCTTCCTGCTCCACACACCTCTTTAGTTCAATAGTGGTTGAACAGTGGGGCATGCAGTTATCATTCAAATTTCATTTCTGTCTTAGCAAGTGAACAAGCTTGCTAATGTGCAAAGCCTGTGGTGAATCACCCAACAGCTGAGGCAGTCCTGTGAGTTCACTGAAAATTCATGTGGATTAAAGCTGTTCAGAAGGAAGATGTTACCACTAAGGTTCAAATGGACTTTTATATAAATAGGTAACAAGAGCAAAAATGTCTTCAATAACATTAGGGGGAAAAAATCAATACAAAAACAAAATAAACAAACAAAAAACAGCAACAGAAAAAAAAATGTGCTGACAGAATTTGCTCTGGTCAAGGTGATGCATACTGTGAAGGCATACTAGGCTGACAGTGAATAACCAAAGAAGGAAACCAATGAAAATGAGGGAAAATTAGATATCTCTGGACAAAGGTTCCAACTGTAAGGAAGGTTATTGAGCATCCTTCAGGAGAATATTTTCAAAGCAAGAAATTCAAGGTCACCGAAGTACTCATTTTGTATTTGATTCAAAAATAGTGCCTATTCAACTGACTTGATCCAAAAGTCCTTTAGAAAGGCTTTCAATGAAGTCTCTGAGCAGTGGATCAGTCTCATCATTTGCATATATTTAAATGCTGTGTTGAACTGGTGCCACGAACACCCTATGGAGAGCAAAGGCCAAATATTATATTGGAACACAGTTATAGTATGACATTTCTTGATTTACTTTGTTAAAGTTGCTTTGAAATGGTCTGTGCCTTTCCAGAAGGTGAAGTGTAGTTTTGTTTATGTCTGAGACAGGAAACTGCATATGGAGTTATATGCTAACATATTTTTAATTCTAATCTCTCTATCATCAACCATACACGCTCAGAAAATGCTCGCCCTCCTTCCGTCTATGCTGATAACACATGTCATTCAGGTAACAGTATCTGTGTCAACTGTAGCACAATTAATATCTTTTTTTCACCAAAGCAGAACCTTGTTTAGACTTGGAGGCTAATAGAAATTTTCCACTCATGATCTATGCTTGAAGAGCATATCTGTTAAACCAGATGCAAAGACATCTGTGGCAGGTATTAGAAACCATTCTTCTCTTTTACAATCAAATGATTATGCTAGCACTGTCCTTTCTTTTTATTCACCCAATGCATTAAACCCCACATCCTTTTTTCAAATCCCATCTCAGTGATATGGAACCCCAGGTTACACAAATACCAGGAATGACTCCTTAAGATTTTAGTACTACAATGGGGACTATCAGACCCTCTTAAACTCCTCAGAATTAGATGTCTTTAATTTTCTTTACTGTTTTCTCGTGGAGGGTGAAAAAAAAAAAAAAAAAACTGTATCCAAAATCCTATCTGTTAAGTGACTATGGTAAATTAGGGAAATGAGTAGAGTCATAGCCTGAAGGTAAAAACAGGAAAAGAAAAAACAGAAACCACACACACTATTGTTTTGTTGTTTTCAAAATGACTAGTAGAATGTGTGAACTCTACATGTTCGTGGGATGGCTGGAAGTTTATATTTGAGACACTCTTTGCCCAGTTAATCCTAAGGTTACATAGTTAATATACCTTATTATATTCCAGTAAGACACAATGAATTTTAAGAAAACCTCAGTGAACATATATGTTTTAGAGTACTCTGAAGACTATTAAATAGGAATGATTACCCAGGAATAATAGTACTAGTTTTCAGATGCTGTGTGAAATTTGAAAATAATAACTTTTGGATAAATACAAATCTGAAGCACATTAACTTAAATAGGGAGATTTTGGAGAGAGAAGGTAATATGCTGTGGACCTAAGATGACTCAGAGAAACAGGATATGGTCTCTTCACCTGAATTAGGCATTAATACAGCTCTACAGCAAAAGCCTTTTGACCTAAAGCCCTTTAGATTATCTATAAAATATTATAAGTAAATAGACTGTTGAAAATGATAAACAGAGGAATATAAGGAGTCCAAAACTACAATTTCCAACCCTCAGGAGTATGACCTAACCATCAGACTAGAAACAATAATGTGTGAGGACATTCCACCAATCCTACTGATAACTGGAGACTACACAAAAAGAACAGAAAACTTACAGGAGTTTTGTGCAATTCAAACAAGAATTGTGCTCTTAGGAAAATGCAGAAGATATCTGAGTTGTAGATTCTGGCCTCTGGCCATGAATTGATACAAGCCTTCCTTCTAACAGCTATGGCACTTGGAAGAGAGGTTTTCATCTCCCTCTGGAAGACAAATTGCACAGCTGAGCATTCAAAACAAAAGACTAATATAAACTGAGAAGTTTACAACAATTGCACAATAATACTACCATTATATGTAGAGTGCACTAGTTAGCCAATAGGATGACTTAGCACCTTAAACTATGAGAAGGTTTTCAGCTGTGAATTTCAGCTTCACAGACATAGTGAGGAGCATAAAACTCAGGAGCAAAGAGGATTTCAAAAACACTTCTCTTTGGTATTCTTTACTTGCTGGTGTAGATATTCAACCCTGTTCAATGCCAGCTGTTGTGGATTTCATTCCTTAGCTCAGTCTTTCTATCCTATACATTGAGCAGGAACTGTGATATGTTTATCTTGCTGGGGTTATGAATTCAGCAAGGCAGACATGAAAAAAAAATAAAATAAAAAAATCAGCTGAATTCTGTTGGCAAGGATAGTTCTTAGTGAATGCTTTCTTCATTCTAGTCTTCATTCTACCCTTAGCAAGGGTAGGATTTCCCAGATCAGGGCTCAGAAGAAAATGTCAGGGATTGACCTAAAATCAGAGACTGCTCTGCAATTTTGGCTTATAATACTTAAGTGAAATAGAAGGTCATATTTTTTACCTGAATTTTGACAGAGATGTGAGAAGAAAAACAGTTGATAAGGATAGCATCCTGGCTCTAGTTAAACTCAAATTCAGGTATTCAATCCTTATTATTTTGCTTAGTTTCTCTCCCTATCCCATTCTCCATTAATTCATTCTTCTACCTGTTTTTCATTATTAATTTTGTCCATGCTGTTTTTTCTGTATAGTACAGTTTGATATGCAACTTGTTTTTCTAGTCTATGTCTCTGTTCCTAAACCACTAAACCTTACACATCAAACACTTTCATGTGTGATTCATTTTGCTTTTGGAACATTCTGAGCAATTTATGAATTATCTTTTTTATTCAGATTACACTTCACCCCCAGATAAATCCCTTGTTCACCCGCCAGCAGAAGGAAATTTTAATTACATGACTACAGAAAACTCATGTTTCTGCCAAAGACTTTGAATTTAAATTATTTGGGTGGCACACGTGATCAGTGGTCATAGCATATCTTTCCAGAGTACCCTCACTTTTTCTTCTATCACTTGGGCTAACTTGATAATGAAGCAATGTCTTGGATGGTAACTGTAAATAAGCATTGCAAACCGTATCATGTGCAAAAGACCATACTTGTGCAAAAGACCATACTTGGTGTTTCTTGGTGCACTAAAACAAATAAAGCATAAAAGTTTGAAAACATAAGAGAGGTTGTGATCTGAACAACCACATCTGTGCAGAAGATAAAAAAAAAATTCATCATTAACTTTAAAACATACCAGGAGGCTATGCCTCAAGATTCCTAGGTTTGAAGAAGCCCACAGTAGACTATAAAGGCAAGCAAGAAAAGAAAAAGGGTATTCCATTCCAATTATGAAAGAGCATGTACTCTTCTATTATGAAAACATGCTAAAAATAAATGAACAGAGCTTCTCATTTTATAAACACTAAAGCCGCATATGCACATATTCAAAGGTATGAACACATATATCGTGTTCACTGGGCAAAAAATAATCCTTTATTATTAATAATATTATTTATTATTATTATTTATTATTATTTTAAATCATTCTTAGTTATTTATACATAGATGGCAGCATCTTTGTGTTAAGTGTCAAGGGAGAAAGAACATACAAAGACTTTACAGTGTTAAATCTCACTAGTGCTGCTGCACAGGTCAATTCCCCTTTATAGATTCCAATATTTAAGGATTATATTACAATATTTAATAAATATTTAATATTTAAGGATCCCAATACTTAGGTAAAATCCCATTCTCTGTTAAGTTTCCTGTGTTCTTTAAAATAATTGAACCTCACCGTTTGAAGAGGTTGGAAGTGCTTCCTTTTTATCCCATGAAGTTTCACCTCACATTTTACCAACACCTACATTTACAACTTGTTATTTCCACTTTCTCAGTTTTGTTCTTCAAGAAAATGTCAGGCCCTAGCCACAATAGTCATTCAAGACAATGTCAATAAAGCAACAACAATACAAGCAAGACTACTGACTTTGTCCTGTGGATATACAGGAGCTGCCAAAACTGTGGAGTAAATGTCTAGAATGCAAAGAAAAAAAAAAGTCTATTTCAGTACATTCCCAAAGGGAAGCTTGAATAGTCTGTTTGGCTATGAATCTGGCATGTCTTAAATTTCAGCCACCTTATTTGTTGACCCAAGTTATATTCTTTTATTATATTCTTGTTGATTGTATAATACATGTAAATTTCACATACATTAAATGTACCTTAAATTCTTCTCTGATTATCTTTCCAGTGCTGCTTTTCATGCAAATCAAAAAGTTGTAAGTGGGATCTTAGTAGATGCCTGTTGCTAATGAAAAAGGAGGGGAGCCAAAAAAACACTTCAAGTGTATGAACTGAAATACAGGAAGTATTAAAAATATAATGCCATAATGCCCCCCCCCCCCCCCCCCTTTTTCTTTCTTTTTTTTTTTTTTTCCTTTTCTTTCTTTTCTGAACATTGCAGAATGAATTTGTCTGATCTGAATACATGCTCTGATATCAAGTAGAATTAAAGGAGTTTAGAGTTATACATACCTATTTTCAAAAGCAATTATCTTCTCTTTATTTTTCTATTATTATTATAATTATATATATAATGCACACATTTCTTTATATTATATATAAAGAAAGAAAGTGACTAAGACAACAGGTCTAGAAAAAGATTTCAAGTGAGAATATAGTGAACGTTCTTAAGAATTCACTCAAGCAGAATTTTTTCCTTTCTTTGAAAGTACATAAAAGTATATAACAGGTTATTATTATTACAAAAGCCTATTTCCAAAAGTTTCATGCAGGTAACGATTTTTTTTCTTTACATTTTCTTTACATTTTCTTTTCTTTTTCATAACAGTAGTTATGCATGGTAGAGTTGATTGATGCAAAGCACAATACTAAAAGCTGCACCTACAGCTTTGAATATTAAAACATAAAATTGTATTAATAGAAGTGTAGTAAACCTGAATAGTTTCTGCACAAAGGTACTATTTTTAAAATATAGGTTAAAATTAGCATAGTTCTACAAGTACTATATTTTGTTTTCATGTGAATTATCTTTCCTTGTACTTGTTCTACTTCATGACAACATTCAGAAAGCTTTATTTCAGCATAAAGCAATAGGACTTTCCTTTGAGCACAGCAGGAATGGCTTTCTGCAAAAAGAATATTTCAAAGAGTTTTAAAACAAGGAGATACTTTTTCTTCAAAGGTTTTATTTGTTTTTTATTATATGTCTACGTGTATATATATATGTTTATATAAATTTTAATTCTACAGATATTCATTGGTGATTTAAACATGAAACAAACCATCTTTTTTTTTTTGTATATTACAAATACACTATTGCTTTTTTAACTGTAAGTAAAAGCACATTCAGTGTGAAACAAATGAGAATCTGAATGATCAGTTAGTCAAATTGTGATACATCACAAGGAAACGCCTTAAGATTTGTACAATTTTATTTTTTCACTTAAAAACCCATTAAAATCTTAGGTTTAAGACCACAGTTCTCCGGTGTTCTTACTTTTCTATTTCTGAATAATCACGTAGGTTTTATTTTGCTTTTTCACAGCCTTAAAACTGATAAAACACACTGTTCATGGCAATAATGTTTTACTTTACTCTTAAGGCAATGAAAGACATCTTGAAGGGATCTTCAAGATCCTACAAGTGGATCAAAGGAAATCTAAGCAATTGAAAGTCATTCTCAAATGCTCTGCTGTTTGCTCCTGCTGAAAAGACTATATATATAGCATTTATATATCCATATATATATATGAAGGGATGCAAGACACAGAGTCCTGACGGCTCTTGAACAGGAGATGTTTATTGCCTTTTTCACTACTACATATACTTTCCCCATAGTCCAACGCGCTGTCCATGCACCCAAATCTGTCATACAACTGGTTAGAGACCCTCAGACATGTGCCTTGAGCCAGACAGCAGTTGGCCACTGCCCAAAGCTCATCTTTAACACTGTAGCCAATGTACTTTATCTCAACCTTGCTCAAGTTTTTGTTTCTATCACTTGTTTCCTCATTATCTCTAATTCAGGGATGTGTGAAACAGCATGAAGCAACCTGCAAATTCCTTCCCCACATATATACACATATATATTATTTTCTAATATGTTTATATATATATATTTTCTACAGTAATGTCACTGCATTCTGTCTATCACTCCACAGGTTATTGTGTTAACAAATAATGTAGTGTGCTCTTGGTGGTACTCTGCCACTATATCACTATGCCACATGAAAAAAATGTTGTAGTACTTCAGCTGTGCCAAATTTGTCCCCAAATTCATCTTTCAAAATATATTACCTTTGCACACAAAAAAATCAGACATTAGAGACGGATCTCCCTGGATAGAAAGCCTATAACTGTTTGTGCCATCACAGTTACCAGGCTGTTGAGTACCTTGCTCATCTCCACCATTTAAGAAGGGCACTGAAGAATAGTGACAGTGGCAACATGAGGCTGGGGGACCCTTACAGCAGGAGGAGAGGGAAGAAAGCAACATGGAATAAAAGAACATCTGTGTCCATCAGTGAGGTTTTAGCTTCCCAGAGCTCTTGGACATCAGAAATGAGAGGAGCAAACTGAAGTGGTGAAAATTCCCATTCCACCAGGGAAGAACAGAAAACATTGAAAAAGTAAAGAGCTACTAAAGTGTCTGAGCACAGCTGTCCAAGCACAATAACAAAATCTGAACTGCTTCCTCAACTATAGCATGAGATGGTAAGAAAAGACTTCTCTGTTTGTTTTCAGCCTTCTTCTCTTGCAAAAACAGATGGAAGACTGTCTAATCTTAAATCTTTCTTAAAATATGCTTTTTTCAAACCACACACATATATCCTTACTTCCTGTCCTCCCAGAGTTCTGTTTTTTTTAGAGATCCTCTGAATAAAATTTTGGAGCCATGTTGGAGCCACTTCAGGAAAAGTATCTTCTATCTTTCAGATCTACACCATTCTTCATTTCAGAAAACAAAGCAAAACAAAACAAAACAAACAAACAAACAAAAAAAAACTTACAAATAATGTCCCTCCCACTTATATCTTTTTGCTGTCTTTCAAGACACACACATGGACTATGTCCTTTAACCACAGTATTTTTGCCCTTTGTTTTTTTAAATCTAGCCTGTAGTGCCTCCGCACTTTTAAATATCTCAGCATAGCTGCAGCTCTCCATCTCCATTGACCTCTTTTGTTTTCGTTTACAAAACATGGTGGTGGAGGGAGATCTGATACCACTATTATACATCTCAAATGGGAAGAGGGAAGAAGGAGGAGTGCAGACTGCCCATTCTGCAAACAATGAAACAATTTTCAGAAGATGCATCCTGATGTTGAGGAACAGACCATACCATGAGTCTATTTCTATAACCTAAAGAAATACATCAGAATATATAACCCATCTCTGATGACAGAAACTGATAAATAAATCTCTGCAGTTAATATTTTGAACAAACCACCTGAGATTTACTAAATCAAGGATGAATTTGGCTCACTGGTTTTAGAATACAAAACTCCTCATGCAAACACTTATATGCACATTAAACCACCATCAAACTTTGATGCAGAAATATTTATTTCAGGTTATTATGTAATTTTTGCTACACTTATTAACCTTTGGTCCCATGATAAATAATGAAATAGATTGCATAAATAAGCTAGCTCAGTTTAACTGATCTTTACTACATTTATGACTGCAAGTTGGAAAAAACTTTCTACAGTCTACTCCAAGAAACATGATTTCATAAAAATAAAGAAAAAAAATAATAACTTATTGAGAGCATTGTGGCTCCCATTTTTGTAGTTCCATTTTTAAGTTCTCTTAAAAATTCTATTCAAGAATTAAGATTTCTATTTAAGATTATACTTGGAAAAAAAAGTCTACTTAAAAATATTTTTCTTACTATGCCTCTGGTAAAACAAAACAAAACAAAACAAAGCAAAACAAAAAAGAGAACCTATTTAATACATACTTAATGTATTGAATTTTTAATATTGTTATTGCTCATTTTGCAGAAATCTGTATTAATTATAAATGCAATAGCTTCATCAAGTAGTCTGCAATTTCCATCAATGAAAACACTCTGTTTTCACCTTATCAATCTCTGTGAGGATTTAATATTGTCTTACTTTTTTTTTTTTTTTTTTTTTTTTTTTTGTAGGAAAAGGAGAATTTTAATCAGACGCACTTATTCTGAGAAATCTCAATAAGAGTTTCACCACAAAAGTTGATATTTACCCTGTTCATTGAAGTATTTAATTCATTTAGAACTTCAGAAAGGACATGGAATGAAATCAAAGTTCTTTTTGGAACACAACCTTTCATTTAAGTTTCTGGGTACATCTTTGTAAGTAATTTAAATATGTCAGAAAGATACTGTTTAAATACAGGTTACACTGAGACTATGGACTCTTGGTTAAAAATCAAATCAGGGCAAAAATTCCAGTCTGGTGATATAAAAATCTCACCACTTACTCATGAGAGAGTTAGGCCAAAAATACTTGAAATGCCACAGCATTAACTCCATTAGATTTCTATCATCCTGACATTTGAGATCAGTTCTCCAGAAGAACCTCTCACTGTCATAAGTTGAAACATTATTAGATTTAGAAAACACATTCTTCTGGTTTTATATCTGATCTGGAACAAATCCTCAAGGGACTACTAGGATGAAAATTTGAGGATATATAATTTGAGGATATATATAATACAATTTGATGAAAGTAGCATAAAAAGCAGCAATTACTGGCATTTGTGCATATGTGTGATCAAAATCAGAGATCAGACTAGATAGAAAGAGTAGGTTATCCATTCAGATGCACACGTGCTATGATTTCAAAGGAAGCCATGAATTCACGGCAGTATTTAAGACTCAAAATGACATTTTCCCCCTTTTTCATTCTCTTTATAACCACACCGCTCTTGGGACTGTAATTGTTTCAAAGTGTGAAAACTTATGTAGAAATTAATATTTCTGAGGACCATATATATATATTAAAAAATGAAAAAACAAAACAAAACAGAAAAAAAAAAAAAAAAACACATTATGCATACTCCATCTATAAACTTAGGCAGTTCAAAACCCCAATTCAGTGGGCTGATGGAGAATGAGAGAGCTTGTAAGCCTGAACTTCAACTGAGACCAGAAATAGTTTACTTACAGAACAAGTGATTTTTTTTTTTTTTTTTTCCTGGAGAGCTGCCCATTTTAGGACTTGCACACTTCTCTGGCCCCCACAGAGGATTAACCAGATGTTCAACAGCACATGCGTAACACACCTGCTTCATACTGAAGCATTTGGCTTTGTTAAGGCCAATTAATGGGAAGAGCTGGGAGGAGCAGTGGAATGGAAACAAGGAATTTAGATGTGGATGTTCATCAGTCAGGGCTGAGCACCCTACTGTGAAATCCAGACACATCCAGAAGCAGGAGATAGCCATTATCGGATTGAAAATTTACCAGGTACTTCAGAAGGAAAGTTTTTTGTGGAACAGCATAGCTGCCAGAGATCCCTAGAGAGAAGATAGGCAAGGCAGTAAGTAAGGTTACTCAACACAGAAACAGCAGAAGGCAGATGTCAGGATTTAGATGATAACTGAGGTAGCTCTCTCAAGTAGGAACTCTGGGTTCCAGTACCTGTGACATTTGGGATAGAATTTTGTGCTTTTTTAGCAGATCAGTCAACAGTTGAGTGAGGGGCTGAAATGGTACTAGCTGTGACAATCCTCAGCCTGTTTCCTGACTTGAAGATAAATGCCATCCTTCCCCAGTGATGAAGGGCCAAGGTGGTGCACACTAAGTGTACTGGTCACACTACAGAAACTGGGAATTCTGCCTGTAATAAAGACTGGGAAAAAAAAATCTGCATATTTGCTGAAGTTTGGAAATAAAAGCTTAAAGTTGGTATGTTTAAATTAAATATACATAACACCAGAGGGAAAGTCTGGGTATAAAACAGTAGTTAGTCTGTTGTAGCATTGTTTAGGAAAAATAAATAAATAAATAAATATTTAAATACTAATTATCTGCAGTACTTCCCACGAGCATTAAAAAAGTATTTTACCAAAGCGTATGACTGAATATCCAAGACTCTGTGATCACGTCCAAGTATGTTCAAATTGGAAAAGCTTGGTAGGGCTGATATTTATCAAATCACATTTTTTGCCCTTGGAATTTTTGTAAATTACAATAAATCAAGACTGCCTAGGATACTAGGATTCACTCCCATACATTTGCAGCAGGCAAGCTTGCTTCCCAAAGCGGCAGATTCTCTTGCATTGCCTGCCTCAGCAGGGGATTACTCATGGGATCCGCTGCATTCCTGCCTAGGCCCAGCCTGCCCTGTAATATTTCTGGTTCTTTTCACAGCCATGCTGGGTAAGCAGCACCACAGGCTCTAGCACTTCAGTCACTACTCAGTCCCTCCACCTGAGGCTCAGAGGGCCCTAGGGGGCTGTAAGGTCCAGGCCCACCAAGGACAACAGGGCTCGATGTGGCCCACAGAAGAGAAGCTAGAATTTCTTAAGAACCTAAAACATGGTTATTTTTCATATTGTCATTGCTGTAGTGTTGAGATTTTAAGAAAAAATAACCTTAACATGCTTGGAAAAAACAAACAAAAAATCATGCTGTCACCTTTATCAGAATTATATGACCTATAAAGCAAGCACTAGGATAACACATTTTAATGTTTCTCTTGTTTATATCACTGTAAATGCTGCAAGTATTCAGTAATACTCTCAGAATCCATCGTTTTTATAGGTAGGAAATGAACTAACTCCAGCCTGGGTTGTCTACTTTTCATGTAAGTGCTCAGCTCCTACCTTTGCAAGAAAAAAGCATCTCTTCCATGGCACTTTGGGTGGTCCATGATTCCCAGTAGGTTGACTGACTGGTACCCCACACAGTGTTGCCAGTCAGTTCTGTAAACTAAATATGCTACTTAGAAATACATTTGCATTTTTTGTGCCCTTGCTGAGAAAGTACAGGACATAGTTTATAAACAAAATTACTCTGATCAAAGGAATATCATGTTATGGACACTCAGAACAGGAATGACGGAGTTACCAGACATGAGATATAAGCCAGGATATTAGTGCCAAATTCCTTTCAAAGTCTGAACAACCAAGTGCCTCAGCAGTGCCAGAAGCTCATGTTGTAGATTGTTCCATGTGAAAAGAACATAGACATTTTTACTCCCTCTTCCTCCCCCCCCCCCACCTCAAAATAATAATATATATATTCTATATATTTTTATATAGAATATATATATACATGTATATATTATATATATATATATATATATATATATATATATATATATATATAAGAAAATACAGACTTTCAGACAGAATTTCTATCTGGTTTTTATTTATGTTTACTAAGTATGTAATGTATATATTGTTTTCACAGTCTCTAATAGTAATCCTGTCATTGAGACAAGATGATTTGCCAAATTAATAGTATAAACAGAACAAAGAAAATTGTCTTGTCCTGCCATTTCCTGTTTTTCCTTTTGTGTCTGTCTCTTTAGCTGGAGTCTTTCAGTTACCCAAATATTTGAGGTTCAGCTGAATGACAGCCAGGTGGGCTGTGCTGGCAATTAGCCCAGAAAATGCAGACTAATAGCCCAGTGATGATTAGAAGGGCAGCTGAGGAAAAATGGGACTAGTAGCTATTTGGAAGGCAATGTGCAAAAAGTGGCTTTTCAGATTTCAGTAGCTTTGTTCAGTGTATAAGGAAGCAAAGGAAAATTGATTGTTATCTACAGGGCCATGGTAACTATTCATATTAGTCTTTTGGGTGTTTGTTTATTTTGTTTTGTTTTGTTTTTGAACAATTTAAAGTTGTTCTTGAAACAGAGCCAAATGTTGCTCTTTTGTGGGGAAAAACAAAACAAAACAAAACACAACATTTTAATTAAGTTAGATCTACTGCTTATGTCGTTCTCATGACAGGAATGTAAATATTGTAAATATTAAGTAACAAATTAAGACAATCTACTAGTATTAGTGTTTGTAGAGAAAGCAAACTGTAGAGTTTGGTGAAGTGCTGACATGTTGATCTCCCAGGGATGATATATGGACTATGGTAATGTAATGCCTGGAAAAGTTAGCGAAGGTTAGGAGAAAACACTGAAGCTTTCTGATACTTCCTAAAATATATATCTGCAGTACCTTCAACCTAGCCAGTGTTTATGTGTCCACAGCACATAAAAATGAACAGAACATATTACTTATTAAAAATTAAAAACCTCTATAGAGGGATACTTTCTTTTAGAAAACAATCTAATTATATAAGCCAAGAATTCGTATTTCATTAAGTCACCTATAAACTTTGAATAGTGATACTTAGCCATTAAGGAAGATACTCATAGGTGCACATGCAGATGTCTATTCATATTTACAAATATTTACATTTTTTCTGAACTAAGCTGAGCCTCAATAATACCATCTCACCAGGGCTGACTGGAAGAGTGCATTCTTTTTAGCAATTTATACAATGAATCTAGTAGTCTCAGAGTAAAAGAAATATGCTTAAGTAATGTATTACAAAAAAAAAAAAAAAAAAGTTGCATGTGGTGCATGTAAGTGAAAATAGAAACTAGAGTTGTAATTGATAGTAGATCCATTTCCATGAAAGACAATATGTTTATTCCCATACATAACCATAGACCTTGAGTCCATATAAAGAACTAAAAGGAGAATTAGTAATCAAATGTACAATTCCAAAGTTGCTCATGCTTTCATGCTGACTGAGCAGGTAGTTCCAGAACTACTTTATTGGAGAGAAGATTAGCCTTGGAGATATTTTCCAGGAAAATAATGTTGCATTTAGGGTGCTTACTATTCAGAAACTCAACAGTCAAGGAGCCAGATAGAAAGTGGGAAAGACCTTGATGCTTAATGCCTAATGCTTAATGCAATCAGCTGAAGTAGGGGCAATATTTATGACCAACAATATTCTTTCTACAGGACTCTGTAATTTTATCTAGCAATGGTTTGCTATATGTGTTTTCTATTGGGCAACATAGCCTAATTTTTCTCTCAAAGTGCAGTTTTCACTTGTTTCCTTAAGACCAGCAATACCATAAAAGCTTCTGCTGCTATATTATTTTAAGAAGAGTTGCAGCCCAGTGGGAACACAGGGCTTGTGTTCTGAGCAGGACAGACAGACTTGACCTGTAATAAAAGTAGCATCATCTACTTGTTCTCAATGTACCAACAAGAAGAGTCAGGCATCTGTCACTGTGTTAGTAGATACCTCTGTGAATATCTTTACATAGATTTCATTATTTATTTATTTAATTATTATTATTTTATTTTGTAACTGTACATTGGTAGTTCTTATTTCTGTACAAACAGCCTGAAAGATTCAATGACAAACTTTTGTACTTCAGAAGGAAACATAAGGAATGACATATATATATTTGTATTAGGATTTCTTTAATAATCATAAAATGAAATATAAATTAGGTGAGAAACAAAATCAAATAAACTATAACTTAAATAAAAATAAAAATAAATAAAAATATTGCTGAAAACATTACTAAAACTAAAGACCGAGGATTAGCAAATATGTATAGGAACAAATAAAAAAATATAACACCGAAAATGAATTACAATTGCAAAAGCCATAGAAGAAGTTATGTAAAAACATTAGATAAAAGACAAAAATGAAAGCAAGTATAATGAGGAAACTGAGCAATTTATGGACACTTGAAAGAAATGTGCTTACATATTTAATACTTTCTTTAGTTCAGTCTTCACAAAAAACCAATTGCGACCAGATGTTTAACTTAATTTTTATTAATAAAGAAATAGGAACACCAACCTGAGAATGGAACAATCAATTAAATAATTTAAATACATTCAAATCACATTATGACTTGACAAACATCACTCTGGAGTATTTACAGACTTAAGAAAAGTGATTTGAGCCCTTTCATTGGGGGTGAAGGAAAAAGAGAGTTTTGTGGAAGGTGAATAAGTTCTAGAAAGTCAGAAAACAAGCCTGAGAACAAAGGACTCAAGGAACTACAGAAGAGTCAGCTTTTCCCTGGGAGAAAAATAACTGAAGCAAATTATTAAACAATCAATTTGTATTCACCTAAAAGACAAAACACAACCAACATGAATTTGTCAAAAATAACTCATGTAATTCAATTTTTTTGACAGGATAACAAGATTTAGGAAAGTAATAAATGTCAGATTTACATGACACTCATAAACCAACTGGGTAAATATGCTTTGAGCAAAAGTGCTATACAATCTTGCTTAGAAAACTTGTTAATAGCTTGTTGTAGAATTGATAAATTATATTACATAATGTCCTTCACAAGGCTGACCTGATATTATTCAATATTTTGACCACAAATTTAGGTGTACTTAGAAAGTTTTTGAATGACAACAACTTGTGAGGGGGTTCATTTTGAAAGGCAAGATTGGAATTCAAGCAAATTTGGAAATGGAGCATCCAAAAAGGCAGATCCAAATACAGAAAAATGCAGAGGAATAAACCTGAAAAGACAGATAAAATGCACATGGAAAGGATGGAAAACCATGTATTTGGGAGAAATATTTCAGAAAGATTACATACAAGATACAAGGCTAAAAACAAAAACAAACAAAAACAAACAAAAACAAACAAACAAAAAACTGGTAACTTTAATAGTAGCCATTCATAAGACTGAGTCAATTATGTCACTGTATTTTGTTATGGCATACTGAAATGGAGTCCCCATCTAGTTTTGGGGCACCCAGTAAAAGATAGATTCAATACATTAGGATCCAAAAAGAGAACAATAGATGTAGATAAATAAAGGTTAAAAAAAAAAAAAAAAAAAAAAAAAACAGTAACAACAGCAAAGCAACCATGATTTCCATGAAGGAAAGAAGAAGAAGAGAAGTGAGGGAGAAATATGGTGTTTAAGAGAAGAGTAATCAGTCTTTTTCACATCTACTAGATGTGGGATAAGAGGCAATTTCTTTGCTTCCAAGCAAGGAAAACAAGGGAAACAAACAAATATACAAACAAAACACCTGTAAAATAAGTTATATTGGAAGATGTTGAAACTAGCATCACTGTAGTATTTTGAAAGATGCATATCTTTCAAAAGGACAATAAAAAAATATAAAAATAAATAAATAAATAAATAAATAAATAAATAAATAAATAAATAAATAAAATGTGCTCTGAGACAGAACAACTGCTACATGTAATTTCCACTCTATTTCTTGGATTTCCATAACTGTGCCATCTAGAGTCTAGCTTTCTTTTTTATTTTTCTTTTTATTTGTTTGTTTGTTTGTTTTTACTTCATTTTCAAAGAATTTTTTAGACATTGGAACAGGCTGCCCAGGGAAGTGGTGGAGTCACCATCCCTAGAAGTCTTTAAAAGACTTTTAGATGTAGAGCTTAGGGATATGGTTTAGTGGGGACTGTTAGTGTTAGGTCAGAGGTTGGACTCGATGATCTTGAGGTGTCTTCCAACCTAGAAATTCTGTGATTCTGCGAAGCAATGTAGCCAAAGAGTCAGCCAGGTGCCTGTACAACCAGAGGTTATTAATCACCATTCAGAAAACCTTGCCTAGTTTTCAGACAACATTCTGTTACTATATATAATGATAAGAAAAGTTAATCCACTAGGTAGGTAATGTTGTGTCTTAGGATTTGTGAAGTGCCATAGACATAAAAGTAACAAATACTTTGTGCTCCTGCAATTTAACATCTCCATTGTACAGACAGCAAACAGATTCTGAAGACTAATTAAAACATATATTTTCTCTTGAGTTCATCCTGTATGCCTGTCGCATGCATATAAAACTCTAGTTCACTAACTAGCTGTAGAAATTTTTAATGAATTAAATTTTAAGGTTTTTAAAAGTTAATGGTTAATTTTTAAGGAATGTTTATATTTAGGAAAACAAAACAAAAAATCTCAGCATATGACAATAAAAAAAAGAAATTAAGTTCTCAAAAATTTATAATACATGTAAGTTACAAACAAGATCAACCAAAGACAGCATAGGTAAAGTTAATGCCAAAACACTTTCCAGTGGAGTAATGCCTAATAATATTTTAAAAACATTTGTGTGTGGTTTAATATGATTCAGGTTTTTGTCAGATTTATGTCTCAGCTCATGGTAGTTTGTAGATTTTGAGGAAATCAGTGTAGGAATAAGCACTATAATACTTATAATACTTATAAGCCTTATAATACTGCAAATCTGAATTGTGCTGCTGTTGTCCCAAACTCTACTGGTTTATAATGCAGGGAAAATAAAACATCTTAGAAAGATGAATGTAATCTTTCAGAAAGTTTTTGTCCCAGACCAGTATTAACTCCATGAATCACATCTATTGTGCTTTTAATTCATCTTGACACAGAATTCAGTTATGTGTTATTTTTTGTTGGCCTTCACTCTAAAGGGTTTGGGATTCACTTCCAAAAAAAATAAGTGAAATGAAATGAAATGAAATGAAGTAATAAAATAAAATAAAATAAAATAAAATAAAATAAAATAAAATAAAATAAAATAAAATAAAATAAAATAAAATAAAATAAAACAATACAATACAAGAAATAAAACAAGAAAGGGATTCAACCTGGATGAATTCTGGATGAAATGATTACTTTTACTGAAAACCTATGAAAGGCCCAATTTAGCTCAAAATACTTCTGTTTGTAGACTGTGGCATCACAATCTTGTACAAGGATGCTCCATGAAACAACACTGATCTGATGCTATACACAGTGTACATCCAGACCTTTGGGAAAATGAAGCACTGCTGATTGATAAGGAGCTATTGATGTAAGTGTAGATGCAATTTGCATTTCCTCTTACTTCGTTAGATTGCAAGAAATGCTGTAGGGAATATTGAGTCAAGTCCTAGTGCTATAACAGGCAGAACATATTTATTTCACTAGTCGTCACAGGCAAGACCTCAGCCTGCAAATTAGTGACTTCAATGACCTGTGTAAATTTAAGAGTGCCTTCAGGTCAGTAACCCTGCAAGTAGTAGACATATGTAAAGTACTATTCATTTATGCTTAAAACTTGAAGTCTAAACCCGGATCCAATTAGTAATAGCTAAAAGGATTTACTTCTCCAGCTTGTAAAGAAACCGGAACTGAATTGAAAAAAATTAAGAGTAAGTGGAGTAGTAAAAAGACAAAATAAAATCCTTGGCTAATACTTCAGGGTGCAAATCAAACAGGAAAAAAAAAAAAAAATCAGGAAATAAGAAACATTTGCTGTAAAATCAGTTCAGCCCCCTTTTATATAAATCACGAACTGTATGCTGAGATATTATCTTATTCAAAGGAGCCCTGTCTTATATTGTGGACTGGATTGGGGATTCTCTCTTAACAAGCATACATTTAATATTTAGTTTTATTCCAATGCTGGCAGTATGGCCTGAGATCTTTCTGTGTCCTATTGTGAATAGAAAAGTATTGAAGAATTTACGTTTTATTTCTTCCCTTATGTAGCTCATCTTTTGAACAGAAGTACTCTCCAAAAAGCAGGAATAGATTACATTCTCTTTTATAAATATGTACACGGGATATTGAGATGGAAAGTAACAGTAGAGTTAGAAAATCCATCATGCAGCACCTTGTTAACTCTCAGGGTTACCATCAACACAATTGAAAACTTGTAGTTTAAAGTTGTGATGTTCTGCAATTTAAAGTAATTGTCAACCTAAATATACAATGAAAATCAGCATCAAATGTCACATATTGTTCTCTTGATAGGATGTGCATTTGGTGGCCACAGAGAAGCAAGATCAGGACTTTCAGGTTCTTTTCCAAGTTTCTCAAGATCATGACCTCCAAGTTTCTACAGGAAAATAAATAAATAAATAGAACAGAATTAAAAAAAAAAAAAAAAAAAAAAAAAATCTAGTCCCTTTTGTAATTGTCCAAATTGTAATCAAAATGGATCGGATTTCACTTTGCTCCATTAGGAGTGGGTACAGGAAACTGCTCAACTGTTTTGTCTGAATTTGTTGCTGTTAATAATAATAAGGAAGAAAATTAGCCTGAGGCAAACACCCACTTTGTGGAAAATTCCAGTCCATATTCCAGTTGGAACAAAAAATTATAAGCCATGAGAAACAGGATTTTCTTGTAAGAAGAATCAGACTCTCTTAATATTTCCACCTTTAAAATACTGCTAAGTGGAAATAAGGTTTTCAGGCTCCAGCTAGTTGTGAACAATATTTGGCCTAGTTGGAAAAAAAAAAAAAAAAATCCATCGAAGTTTTCCTCTTTTTTTTTTTTTTTTTCACTAAATATTTTAGAAACAGTAGGTTCTATTTTAAATGTAAATAGTGTAAGCAGTAAGGAAATTATCTTTAAAATTATCACAGATTAATTCAGTTTAAATTAAGGGTAGATACAACTAGTTCTGCAAGAAGAAACTTCATAATGTGAAGGAAAACAAAACAAAACAACAACAACAAAAAAACACTCTAGGGGGACTTCCAATAAGAAATTCAGAATTTCATTAGTGAAGTCAACTACATATCTTGGGAGGACACACTATTATCTCTCAAAATCCCCGGTGTAAATTATGTCCAAATTTTGGTTTCTATACTGATTAATCTTTCCTGAAAGGCTCTAAGGGGCCTATTTGGATTAATTCCTCTCCCAACATATTTTTGGAATAGGGAGAAATTCTAGGAAAAAAATGATAAAAAGGAGTTAATCGACAAAATATGCTACATCTTGGGAGGTCAGAAAGTAAAGGGATAAAGTGAGAATTGCCAAAAGTCAAGCTGAGTTAGGCCTTGCAAAGGAAATGAAAACAAGTTGTAAAAGGTTATTTGGCAATATAAATAAAACAAAAGAAGAAAGTGAGTGAGTAAGCAGTGCAAATGGATTTGAAATTCAAGATTTAACAGGTACGGACGAGAAGCTAAATGAATACTTGGCTTCAGCTTTCAGGAGGATAACTGTGACAAAACCAACATGGACATGGACAATAGGAATCGGTATTGGAAAAACAAATTAACACAATAAACTTGAAAGCAAAAATCAAATCAGAACAACAGATTATTTCTATCCAAGTATTGGGTACTGAATACTGAAAAACCTGAAATCTGAAAATGCAAATATGATATTGTTATAAATGTGAAATTGTTATAAATGGCTCAGGATTCAAATTAGGATTAAATAAAAAAATAGGATTTATTGAAAGAATATAAAGGAATAGAGGTAAGCAAACAGCGCTGGGTGCACCGGGAGTCTCCGCTCCACCAGGACGCACACCAGTTACATCAAGCAGCTGATTTTTATGCTCCTAGACTAATACATATTCATTACTACTTCTAAAAAAATAGATTATTAAAATTAGCTTCCGGGGTGCAGTCCCTCCTACTGGAGCATGCGCAGTCTCCTCTGGGGTCTCTTCTGGGGGTCTCTAGGGGTCTTTCATGCTGAAGGCTCGTAGTCTTCCTCTCCACCTTTGTACTTACTGGGCACCATACCAAGTTTACAGAACATCTTCTTCAAGTCTTGTCTCCCAGCTGCCCTTCAGCTTCTTTCTCCTTCCTCTTTATCTCTCGGCCCCCCCTAACCAGATACCAAAGATCCACATAGTATCCCATAACAGTCACTAGTTGTTATCAGTTGTTCTGAAACTCCCAGACACACAAGTAATTAAAACATTCTTCCCCAGCCATTCACAGACACATCTATAGCAGTGTTAGAAATAGAAGTCCGGAATAACAAAAGCAAACAGGTTCATAAATTTAAGGAGTGATAAATTGACTAGAATGAGGGGGAGACTGGGACACACTGCATCTGTGGTTCAAGAATTAAGTTGCCAGTGCAGGGCCCAGAGGCAGACAGGATTCAAACAGAATTGTTCTTTATGGACACGAATTGTTAAAACATTCCTCACAATCCCTTATCTTCTTTTTAATATCAACAATTCGTGTCACTTCTGTTGTTAATAACTGGATTTCATCAGTCCGTTCTTGGAGGGTCCAATTCTTAAACATCATAATTGACATATCCCCTTCCCTTTTTAATGAAGTTATTACAAATGTACTATTTATCACCCGGTGTATTAATAACGTAAGGCAAGGTATCATACAAGGTATATACAATAACATAATTACACCACATGACAATAAAAATAACACTCTTTTAACCCATGGTCCACCAGGCAGCCATGAAAATAAATCCCATTCCATATCCTTCCAGGTTTGTGTTTGCTCGCTCACCTCCCCCCTCCTTCTCTGGGATGGGAGAGAGAAATGGGAAAGTGAAGCCTGTGAGTTGAGATAAAAACAAGAAAATAATAACAATAACAATAATGATGATAATAGTACTACTAGTAATAATGTGTACGAAACAAGTGATGCACAATGCAATTGCTCACCACCTGCTGTCCGATGCCCAACCTAACCCCGAGCAGTCCGGCCCTCCTCCCAGCCTGCCTGCTGACAGGACAGTGAGAAGCTGAATTTGGCTTGGTCCTTGGCTTGGTGTAAGCACTGCTCTGTAACAATTAAAAACAATTAAAACTCCAGCATATTATTAACATTCTTCTCATCCTAAACCAGAACATAACATTCTATCAGTTACTAGGAAGAAACACCCTTTTTATCAATCTTTAAACAGCAATTACTAAAGCTAAATTTTCCACAGACTTCTCCTTCTTCCAAAGCTAGGCAATTTTGATACAAAGCAGTTCTCATCTTTATAACTCATTTAGATCAGTTCTCATCATTTATAACAATATCACTTCGTTGTCTTCATTGATAATAGAGATTTCACCCTGTCCTAAGTGGACAGGGTGAAGGAATCGATTTTCAATTTTTTTAGTACAGATCTCCAAATAATATTAAATCGTAAGACCTTTTCTTCTAATAAGATGAAAATAACTCAACGTGATAGAATGATATATTAAAATGGTAGATTTGTCTTTTTGTGCCATATTGGACTACATTATCCTTGAATTGTAACATTAATATGTCTTTTGGAGAAGAAATTTGGCTTTCAGAAATTTTTGTGAGCTTTTGAAATAAAATCAGATTTTTGTCATGTTTCTTATTCATGGTAATTCTATCTTAATGTTAGTGTCAACAGTAGTAATTCAAAAATTATAAAAAGAAACTGTAGCCATTGAACATCAATGCCTTTTTTTTTTTTTTTTTTTAAATTAAAGGTTTAATTTTCAAAAGGTATAAATTGCCAAACCTCTTGTAACACAGTCATAATTATTTATTGGTATCCTTGGTAGTGTGAAGACATTTATTAACCAAAGAAATCTGGAAAAAGTGACAGCTGGTAACCAATGGGTAAAATGGGAGTAATATTGTACCTACAGGGAACTGTATTGCTGTACAAACACAGTTCTATGTATATATTTGAAAGACAGAAAAGGCAAGTTAAGAATACATTGATAGAAACACTAGAAATGTAAAAGTTTCCTGATCCATCAAGGTAAATGTAGTTGGAGATAAAACTGTAAAAAATAAAAATTAATATGTATAGCTATTTCCCTGAGTTCTAACATCACACATGATAAACGCTCCCTGAGCAGGAACATCTACATTTTCCCAGAAAAAAAAAAAAAAATCTTCTGGGGAGAGTGTGGGGAGAATTATGTTAATTTCTTACAATGAACTGTAAGAAAGATAGCACAACACACTTCTGTTTATGCTGGAATGAATACAGTAAAGTTACATGAGGGTAGAGGCAGAATGAAGAGTTAAGTCTACCCAAGAATATATCTTAGCTTTAGTCCAGTCATCCATTTCATAATACCAGAAAATATGCACACACAAAAACATAAAAATAAATAAATAAATAAAATAATAATAATGAAAAAAAAAAAAAATGATGAAAGAGATATGCAGCCTGTATACTCTTCTGGGACACATACAAGTCATTTTTAAGATCAGGCTGAGAGTTTCCTTGAATTAAAAAAAATAAAATAAATTGAATTTCTATCTCAAAGGAATCAAATAATGACTATGTAAAATTGTATCCCTGAATCTGCAGTTGCTACAGATAAGAAAGATGTGGCAGTGATTTCTGCTGGCAACAAACTGCTGTTGAATTCAGACTGCCCAGCTCCTAGAAATGAGGTGCATTCATAGGATCAGTGCATTGGATAATGAGGTGTAAGATGCTCAATTGAGTAATTTTTAAATGTTACAGTAAACACAAAGCCAGAGCTAAACAGCTTTTATGCTCCACAGAAAATGTACACTGGCTGGAAAGAAGTAATTTCTTTCAGAAATTAGGATCTAAACTCAGTAAAACCAGTTTACTGTTGTTGTTAAATATATACTTGATAAACAGTGTACATACAATGCAGAAGTAGTAACTCAGAAGCCAAATATCTTTATTACTAAGAAAATAGTAAATACATCTAAATTGGCATAACTGCCGCCAGTCAAGTTTGTCTTTACCACTGTGCCCAGAGAGAAAAAACATTTACAACCCCATACTTTGGTTTTCTTAAGGCTTATCAGCATGGTGTGAGTTCCTAAGAGAAACACAGAGACAGTGTTCTGAAGTATCCCCAGAGAGTACCAGTTTTCAAAGTAAAATCCTAAGACAAAGCTTTTAGAGTAATGTTATGTAAATAAGCAATAAGACTGACTGAGGTTTCAGCTGTAGTGCTCTGTGATTTTTCTTTGAAAGTTTTTTACTTTCTGGAGTTCACTGTAACCTCATTATGTCTTGCTGACACTTTCTTGAGGAGAAGCAACAGCTGCATAATACTGATAAACCTTAGGAAGGCTGAAACCCAGGACTGTGGTTGGTGCTCCAGTATAAGTAGACCATATCTAAAAGCTGTTGCCTGGTGTCATATGCTGTGGTTAAAACTCAAATTCTGTCTTGCAGACAGAATTTTATAAAGAACAAATTTATTAAGTTATAACTTATATAAAGTTATATAAGTATCATTCATACAAGTAGATATCTAAAAAAAATAAAATGATTTTTAAAAGAATTGTGTATTGTTCTTCAATTTTTTATACCGCAATTATTATTATATAACTATTAATGTTGACTGAAGTAAAATCATTGCAAGGAAGTTGAGAACTGAGCTCAGAAACCACTTTATGAATTATTCATTATTTTTAGCAGCCACAGAATTAAATAGGTGAGATTTCTAAAGCTCTTGATTATGCAGCAATATCATAGATATATATTTAATATGAAATATTTAATTATTGTTGATAATATTCTATATTGAAGTATACTCTGTTGTTCCCAAATATATCACCCCAGGCCATGACAGTTTTCTCTTACTCGAATGACTTAAACCAAAGTATGAAAGGCGTTTTTTCTTTCTTGTTGTTTCTGAAGATTATAAAAATAATATTTTCCATTTCCTTTAACTTCCAAAATTTACAAGGAACCAGAAAACAGAAGTAAAATAGTCCACTCATGCACTAGCATTCTCCTATTAAAAATGTTTAGGTAGATCTTGATTTTCTGTTCTCCCAGTCTCAAAATGTAGAGAGGAATAAAGGATGTAGAAAGAGATAAAAAAATTGAAAAGTTGATAAACACAACATGAAAAGTTGTATATCTCTCATAGAACTCATTTGTTTAATTTAACAAAAGTGAAAGAGGGATTCTTCATATTTAATGACTATTCAAATCTATGATTGAATAAAATAGAGAGGAAGGACATAATCTGTGCCTCAGAATATAAATCTATTTCTAATTGATAAAGATCACTTGCCTGTATTTAGAAACCTGCCAATGTTTGTCCTGTGCCATGTATGAGAAGTATCCTTGTTAATATAATCAGTAACAGGAAGTGATTTTCAGAGGCACTCTTCACCTTTGAATAGAATTCATGGCAATTTGGACCTTTGCAAGTCTGTATAAATATATAAATATTTTGTACAGAAAAATGAATGTCCATGTTATTTCAGGTCAACAAGAATGTCAGTTCTCAGACAGGACTGCTAAAGATTTGTTTGGTTGTCCATAGAGAAGATGTCCATAAAGAATAACTTTTGCAGATTGTTGAAGTCGTTATGATTCTGAAATTCTTCAGATAAAACCAGAAAATTTGCTGCAAGTTTCAACAGTAGTTGCAAACTCAGAGCTTGGCATTTGGAGGTCATCTTAATCCAAGTAAATTTGAGATAGGAAAGACATTTGATCTCTTGTGAAGATGTCTTTAGTTTGATTGGAACTCAACTCAGTCTTTTCTTTAAGTTCATTTCTTTGTAGAGTATGTCAAACATTTCTAGTGTGGTGAATGCTTAACCTAAATCCTGGACTGAATGGAGAATTCCTATGTCATCAAGGTTTTGCTCTGTAGTAGACAAGTGTGATATATAATTCCTTCCATGCTCCAATCTTTTTTCTAGCTGTATGAATCTTTTTGCCTTGTATTTATGGGCAAGCCTGGGCAAGTACACTGACATAGCAGCCAGTGATCAGTTCCAGATGCTCCAGAGAAGCCTTAGTTTAGAGATGCAGTAAATCTCCCAGTTTATGTTTCGTCAACATCTTTGCATCTGAGAGATCAATTTAGAGCCTGAAAATAAAGTTTAACTTCTTACAAAATGTTGATCACTCTCATGAAGAGTATGGATCGTTCTAGAATCCATTCAAAGGATTTTACTAAGTCCTTGACTTAGCTAATATACTGTTTGTAACAGGGAACATGCAACTAAAATACATTTTTTATAGAAAACAAAACAAAACAAAACAACCACCAAAGAAACAAACAAACAAACAAACAAACAAACATAAAAATTCTTTATCAGTCTTCAATTTCCTACCTCTTTAGTTTCAATAAATGTCCCATTGCTTCTATGTTGCAGAACACAATTTCTTAAGCTTTACTGGATCTTTTATCCCATTAGTTACTGAGTTTCTTTCTAACATATTGTCCTGGTTTCAGTTAGAACAGAATTAATTTTCTTCCTAGTAGCTGGTGGAATGCTGTGTTTTGGCTTAGGATGAGAAGAGTGCTGATAACACCCCGATGTTTTAATTGTTGCAGAGCAGTGCTTATACCAAGCCAAGGACACCTCAGACTTTTGCTCTGTCCTGCCAACAGGCAGGCTGGGGGTGCAGTAAGAGCTGGGAGGGGACAGACCCAGGACAGGTGACCCAAACTAGCCAAAGGGGTATTCCATACCATCTGACGTCATGCTAAACAATATATAGGGGTGGCTAGCCGGGGGAAGGGGGCCGGACTGCTCGGGGTTAGGCTGGGCATCGGTCAGCGGGTGGTGAGCAATTGCATTGTGCATCACTTGTTTGTACATATTATTATTATTTTCCTATTATCACCATTGTAACATTATTGTTATTATTGTTATTATTATTTTGTTATTATTATTTTCCTGTCTTATTAAACTGTCTTTATCTCAACTCACGGGCTTCACTTTCCATTTCTCTCCCCCGTCCCAGAGAGGGAGGGGGGAGGGTGAGCGAACGGCTGCGTGGTATTTAGCTGCCAGCCGGGTTAAACCACGACAGTCTTTTTGGCGCCCAACGTGGGGCCCGAAAGGTTGAGATAACGGCAGATCTGACCACAGTGTGTTAAACTAAAATTTGTGTAAGTATTAGACCTGCTTAATAGTCACTTGTCATAATGCTGATTGCTTTAATCTCAACTCTGCTGCGCCTGTTTTCCAAATTGAGTATTATAGTACATTATTTTCCGTATTTGCTCTCTGTCATGTTGTTTATCCTCTCCAGGCCCTGGTTTCAGATCATTATGGTACTGAGTGTTGTAGCAATGGCTTATGAGACAATGAGATATCTGGTCATGACTCTAACTTGGTATTTATACTCAGTAACATCGTCGACTCTGTATTTTGGAAACTGTATCTTGGAAACTATTAGCAATTACACCTATTGTTTTTTTCCGTTAGGGAGTCAATCTGTGGAGGGGAAAGGGGAAGATATTTTTTCTTACTTGATTACTCTCCCTTTCTCCTTCACCACCCCTGTATCCTCCTGGATCACTATGCCTTCTCCCTCCTTCTTCTCATCCTAAGCCAAAACACAGCATTCCACCAGCTACTAGGAAGAAAATTAATTCTGTTTTAACTGAAACCAGGACACATATACAATTCCAAACATTTTATTTTCTTCCCACTTCTGTGAACTCTGCTTATTCTTCGTTGTACTTGCACACACTACTTACAACAGCTGTGTCTTCATTTAGTTCTATTTTCATAGAAAATATATGCACTTTAATTCTGATATACAAAGGATATGAATTATTCTCATCCACAGAAACAAAATTTCTAAAAAAAAAAAAAAGTAGAAATGAAAATGTCCTAGAGATGCATGTTTCTCCTTTAACGTCTTTTGCTAGTCACAGAGTCAAACCTTGCATACTTTCATTTTTGAGACACCAATTTCAGATTTTTTATAGACATGTTAGTTACTTAAGACTACTAAGGGTTTCTAAAGAAGTCTTTTACAAATTGCTAGCTTTGAAATTGAGACATTTCCTCACCACTACTAGATAGTGTGCAATGAGGCATATACATACACAATGATCTTCAAAGGATAAAAGTCTATCTCAGGGAAAACCTGGTTGAGATTTTCAGGGGTGAATGAAGCACATGAAGTGAATAAAATCGCAAACTGTCAAGTGGACTTAATTCAACGGAAATCTTTTTCAATTGTGTTACCATTATGCATTAAATTTCCATAAAAAGAATGTAATTCAGGATACAGACAAAGCTCATATTTGCTCATCTGTATGATTTTTGCCTCTAGGTATTTTGGTATTCTTCCTGTAGGAGTGCACTTATACCTATAGCGAGGATGTTTACATGCACTGTGCAGGTATCAGTGCTGCTGTAAGTCTGCTGTCTGGGGAACTGGAAGGGGTGCCCTGCTGTGTACAGGCTAGTTTTTATGGCACTGTATTATGTAGTATAGACATAGCTAAGAATACAAATAATAACCATTTTCCCCACCTTTCCTAGCTGACCCTATATTTGAAGACCAAGTACATCCCAGGAGGTGGCGATTTAGGGCACTTCTTGAGATGTCTGTTATAAATAGCAAGTTCCAAAGCATTTTGTAACAGAAATACTCAACGAAATTGAACTGGCAGGAGTGGTGATACAACAGATGATTGTGCCACCATTCAGAGGGATCTCATCATAATTTGACTGCGTAGTAGAATGACTGCAAGGAACAGGATTGAGTTACAAGACCTCTTAAAAGTTCTTTAAAAGTGTTGGTATGATTGCAGAAGGTCTTAGGGGATTTTAAATAGAAGTGGTTGTAGCTATGTAAATCTGTAGCTACATTCACTCTCTCAAGCTTTCTCCATATCCAAGCTAACACCACATTAAGTGATTTTGAGGCCAGTTTATTTAAACCACTGTAATGAAAACAGCCTAAGCTAAACCAACCTAAGCCCCTCTCCAATTGCCTTAAGAACATCTACACAAAAGATTAGAATGTCTACATAAAAGATTATTTATGTGCTCGAGACATCCACTTTTTACAACTGTTTCAGCTAACCTAATAAGATATTTTATTTCTCCCTAAAAACCTTGCAGGTTACTTAGCAGCAGTTTAAAAAGAAGTTGTTCTGTGGCCAATGCAATTAATGTAGCACATGTTCTTTATAAGTGGGATTTCAAAGTGATCTCATATGTGGGTTCTCTGATATCTAATAAAGGCTGAATTCAAGCTCTGTTTCTTGTACCCAGGAGCCCACCATCCTCAACACAGTCAGAATTTAATCTATTTAAGAAAGGTCTTTACCTCTATCTCTAAATTTAGCTACAATCTTTAATAAAATGCAAACGCTGCTGGACTGTACACGTAGATATGCATGACCAAAGTGCTAATGAAATGATGTATGTGCAGAAGGTGTCTGGTTTTAAGCTGAGGGTTTTGGCAATGCAAAAAAAATGTAGCATCTACTGACAAACTTCTGGTGTTTCTAGCAGGCGCTTTCTCTGTGTATCTTCCCAAAAGAAGGAATATCCTTTTGGGCTCATGTGCAAGAACAGATGAAAAAAATAAATAAATAAAATGCAGAGAAAGAATCAGGGATGGAATATCTGGAATTAAGAGGGTTTTACTTATGCTGGCATCCTACAGCAGGTTTGGTTTCTGAAATTCTCTGATCTTTTCCAATAGGCATACAACACATATGGATGCTTACCATAGGAGATAATTACTGTAGAACAATCAGTCCCAGAGATGAATCCCAGATGTTAATTATTACAGCAACATTCACATACTTCTGAGCACTGTCCTGTTATACAGACTGTGTATAATTAAAAATGTGACATTTTTGTACTTTTTGTCAGAAGCTAGCTAATATATCCATTGAGTTTTACTCCTGTAATCCTTACACACTCTTAGGAAGGTGGGATATTAAGTATCAGAAGACTATAAAGTGACATGACTATTAAGTGACAGATTTGCCTTTCCTCTTTTCCATTGATGGGTGAAAAAGGGATGAGATCTATTCGTTCTGAATAACATGTCTAATCCTTCAAGTATTTTTAATTAAGATGAGCTTTCAGTACTGGGGATTTTCTAAAATGATAATACAGAAACACACTCTGAAATTCAGGGCTGCACAAATCTCCAGGACAACAGAACTCCCTGTTTGGAAATGTAAAACAAAACTCCAGTTCTATTAAACATATTGACTAGACTCCCGTGCTTTCCAGTACCTTTTACACATGGTTTTCTGCTTAACACCTTCAAGATAGATATGTTTTTCTAATCTCCTTTAGAGAGGATGCAATGGCATTTGTCTTAATCTATTGGCATCCACTGACAGTTAATTACCAGTAATTCTTAGTCAGAAGGTCCCTGTCAAAACTCAGTGTCCACAGCTCAAAATTTTGACTGGCTGACATGAAACTTACTAACAATGAAAATTTGTTATTTGATTTTGTGAAGCTACTACAGCACTTTTATATCAAAACACACCCAAATAATAAAATTTCTGATAGAGATATTCATAAATTCAAATCTGTAATTTAACTATAGTGAATATTGTTCAATATTTCATGTTTCAAAATCTCCCTCACAGTAAATTTGCATGTTAAAGCACTTTGTGAATTCCAAAACAACCTTACTAAAAACATTATTCAAAAGTTCAGATACTTTAAAGCCATTTTTTGTGCCACTTATGTGTTGTAGGAGCAGAGACAGTCAAGGCACTGTGAGAGAAACCACAGTTATGGTCTGTATAAAGTTTTGACAGAAATATAGAATGGAAACAAAGAATGATGGTCACAGTTACTGCAGAGAGAGGTGAAAGGAACAGTGGTAAAGACCAAGGAAGGATAAACAGGTTTCCCAGAGATAAACAAACAACAAACAATAGATTATAGCTATTTATCACTTGTCACAGTGTCATTTAGACAAGCTTCATTTTACAGAATCACAGAATCACAGAATTTTCTAGGTTGGAAGAGACCTCAAGATCATCGAGTCCAACCTCTGACCTAACGCTAACAGTCCCCACTAAACCATTTCCCTAAGCTCTACATCTAAACATCTTTTGAAGACTTCCAGGGATGGTGACTCCACCACTTCCCTGGGCAGCCTGTGCCAGTGCCTCACAACCCTTTCAGTGAAGAAGTTCTTCCTAACCTAAAACTCCCCTGGCTCAACTTAAGCCCATTCCCCCTCGTCCTGTCACCAGGCACGTGGGAGAACAGGCCAACCCCCACCTCGCTACAGCCTCCCTTGAGGTACCTATAGAGAGCGATAAGGTCGCCCCTGAGCCTCCTCTTCTCCAGGCTGAACAAGCCCAGCTCCCTCAGCTGCTCCTCGTAGGACTTGTTCTCCAGGCCCCTCACCAGCTTCGTCGCCCTTCTCTGCACCCACTCAAGCACCTCGATGTCCTTCTTGTAGCGAGGGGCCCAAAACTGAACACAGTACTCAAGGTGCGGCCTCACCAGAGCTGAGTACAGGGGGACGATCACCTCCCTAGCCCTGCTGGTCACACTGTTCCTGATACAAGCCAGGATGCCGTTGGCCTTCTTGGCCACCTGAGCACACTGCTGGCTCATATTCAGCCGACTATCCACCATCACTCCCAGGTCCTTCTCTGCCTGGCAGCTTTCCAACCATTCCTCTCCCAGTCTGTAGCTCTGCTTGGGGTTATTGCGCCCCAGGTGCAGGACCCGGCACTTGGCCTTGTTGAACTTCATGCAGTTGACCTCAGCCCATCGGTGCAGCCTATCCAGATCCTCCTGCAGAGCTTTCCTACCCTCAAGCAGATCGACACACGCACCTAACTTGGTGTCATCTGCGAACTTACTGAGGGTGCACTCGATGCCCTCGTCCAGATCATCGATGAAGATATTAAAGAGGACCGGCCCCAGCACCGAGCCCTGGGGGACGCCACTAGTGACTGGCCTCCAACTGGACTTGGCTCCATTCACCACGACTCTTTGGGCCCGGCTATCCAGCCAGTTTCTAACCCAACGAAGCGTGCGCCAGTCCAAGCTAAGAGCAGCCAGTTTCTTGAGGAGAATGCTGTGGGAGACAGTGTCAAAAGCCTTGCTGAAGTCAAGGTAGACCACATCCACAGCCTTTCCCTCATCCACCCAGCGCGTCACTCTGTCATAGAAGGAGATCAGGTTCGTCAGGCATGACCTGCCTTTCATAAAGCCATGCTGACTGGGCCTGATCGCCTGCTTCCCCTGCAAGTGTTGCGTGATGACTCTCAGGAGGATCTGCTCCATGAGCTTCCCTGGCACTGAGGTCAAACTGACAGGCCTGTAGTTTCCTGGGTCTGCCCTCCTGCCCTTCTTGTAGATGGGCGTCACGTTTGCTAGCCGCCAGTCGATTGGGACCTCCCCCGATAGCCAGGACTGCTGATAAATGATGGATAGTGGCTTGGCCAATTGGTTTCAATTGCTTAAAACTACAAAATTGTTTTTTGAAAATGTCTCTGTCCCTTACTTCAGTTTCCCAAGTTTTTTTCATGCTTGCTAACTGCCTGCTTACTTTTATTTCCAGATAAACTGAAGTCAAGACATGTAATCTCTAGTCCCATGTTGTGGATGACACTTTACAATGAAAAATATCGGACATTGGCTTCTCTTCCAGTTCTTCTCTTCTTTGCATTTCTTCCCTGCCTCTGTGGTGGTTTTACCGTGCTGAGCAGCTAAACACCACAACCTCTCTCTCACTCCCCCTCCTTGGATGAGAAGGGGGAGAAGTAAAGCAAAGAACAACTTGCAGGTTGAGATAAGGATAATTTAATTAAAGGGAAATAATAATAATAATTAAATAAAGATTATTATGAACTAAACAATTTAACTAAAGGGAAATAAAAAGGGAAAGGGGAAAAGGGAGGGGGAAAGGGAAAAAAAGGGATGAAAACAAACAAATAAAACAAATGAAGGCTATGTGGAAGTGCAGAGGAAAGAAATTACTCTCTACTTCCCACAAATGAGCGATGCTTGACCACGTCCTTGAAGCAGGGCCTCAACGCACATAGCCGGTGTTTGGGAGGAGGACCGACGTTTTCCCAACGAGAGCCCACCCCTCCCCTCTTCTTCCTGTTTCCACCTTTTATTGTTGAGTGTGACATCATACAGTATGAAATATCCCTTTGGTTGGTTTAGGACAGCTGCCCTGGTGATGTTTCTCTCCTCACTTTTTGCCCACCCCTTAGGAAGGTTATAGAGAGGGGAAAGGGACAGATTAATCCACTTAAATTTGAACCGTAAGACTATTTTTACATTATGTGTTAAGCTGAGGATGGGCACTAACATTTTTCCAGTACCAGCTGTTGACCCACTGCTGATCTACACCTAAGATCAGATCTCATTTGGAATTCGTAGCGACTTCACTTCAATGAGTCAAATCACAGACCTGTGTTCATTTGTCTCTCTCTTTTTTTTTTTTTTTTTTTTTTTTTTTTTTAAGGTAGGTTCATCTAGTCAGTGGAGTCAAAAGCACCTTCAGATTGACCACCTCAAGTGAAACAAGGGGAGGAGGGGAGCCCTGACCAATTCTGCTCCTGGATGAGAAGCTGAAGCCAGTCCTCCAGGTGCACCTTCTCACCTTTACAGAGATGAGGTTTGTGGCCATTTCAAATGTGAAGTGTCACTGTTAATTTTAATCTCATCTTTGAAGTAGCAAGACACACTTGATCATATTTTAGGGTTAGCTTCCTAACACCTCCTTCTAGATGTGATACACTTCACAAGGTGAAGAAAATCCTGTCATAAGAGATTGCTCGTTGCACAGCCCAGGGCAGGCAACACACTAGCTCAACATCAGCACCTTCCCAATTTAACCCTCGAGTGAGTGAGGATGTTATCCTTCCTCTCAATATAGTGTGACATAAAGCAATCATAGATAGGCTTTAAAAAACAACAACACAGTCTGTCTGTTTTCTTGCATCATTCTCGCCCCACAGCCCCTTAAATTAATAAATATGTCCTTAGAAATGTTTTGAGAACTGACTCCAAAAGGCATACCAACAATTACTTCTGGTTCTATTCAGGAGTTACCTGATGAAAAAAACACAAATCCCAAAGAGGCAACATGTGGACATCAGCTTTTAAACCTCTCGGATGAAATCCACATCGAAAGAAGGAGAAATATTTTGAAGCTGTATCTTCTACTTTTTAGATTATCTTACCAAAAAAATCTTACTCTATAGAGAAGCTTTTTCCTCATATAGGTTTTATAAATAACTGATTGCTTGTGGGATTGTCTAGCTCTGCCTACTGACTACAACATGCCTGGATGGATTACTGGGATAGACTGTTTTAAACTTGATGGAACACACACCACATTTTTAAAAGTTAAAAATAAATAAATAAATAAATAATAAACATTTGGGGAACTTAGACTCCAGTGGTTTAAGAAACTTGAAACTGTCAATGTAAGTCAAAATCTCAATCAGCCAACAGAACTACAGAATCAATCATGAGATGCCTTCAGGAAGGTAAATTATATAGACAAGGAAAATCAGTCTCATATTGTATTTCAGACACACTTTGGAGTCTACTGTGATGGTACCATGATGGACTGCAGGTCTTGTTATTTTTATTATATTTGTCAAAATTCCTTATTACTTTGTAGGTTGTAGTTCCTTAGTCCATCTTTTATTCATAAGGGGATAATTTTTTTTGGTATTAATTGTTATGGAATTAGTCAATCTATCTTTACAACTACCTGGTAGAAATTGAATTACTCATTCAATTTCAGTATTATATATTAGAATAGTTTCTGGAAAGCCTCAATAACATCTGCATAAACATACAATAGAAATTGTTCATCAGTGAAAGTTTTGAGACCTAGCTTTTTAATTAATTTTTTTTTTTTTTTTTTTTTTGGGGGGGGGGGTATTTTTTGCCCTGAAAATTCTGTTAAAAACTTCACACACAAAAGATATGGTTATGAACAGCCTGAAAATATCCTGAGTGAACACTGGTTCTCCTGTAAAGTACATCTCTGCAGTGATTCATGGAGATATATCTTGATATAAAAGAATTTGAATATTTATTCTCTAATGAAAAAAAGATCTGTGACGGATTTGCTATGGATTTGTGCTGTCAACAGGCATGCAAAAAAATTCTGCAATTTGTAGAGACTATGCTTGCATGCTCAGAAAATTTTGTTCCTTCCCATAGCAAAGTATTGTCAAATTTATTAATAAAACATAATGGTAGAGAGGGTGTTAGTTAATAACCATCTGAAACTGCTAAAGACAGGTGTTTTTGTTCCATAGTGCACAGGTGCACAGGTCAGGAGATTTCTCTCCAAATATTTTTTTCAAGTTTCTCTGCAGTTACTATTGCAAGTTCTATAAAATAAATATAGTTCTATATTAAAATAAATAAATAAATAAATAAATAAAAATTTCAATTTATTTTAGAACTGAGTCTCATAGACATCTATCTTGAGAAAATGGATTCATCTTGTTGAAGCCTTCAAGACAGTTAAGTATTCCTAAAATATTCCTAAAATCATGGACATTTAAACTTGAATTACTTTGATTTGTAGTCCCAACTTTTGTTCTGTTAGGTATAGGATATGTATATACATATGTGTCATGGTTTTGGCCGAGACAGAGTTAAATTTCTTTGTAGAGGTTTACACAATCCCGTGTTTTGTTTTGTTTTAATGAAAATAATGGTCATAACACAACAATGTTTTTTATTTGTTGCAGAGCAGTGTTCACATAGAGCTGACTTTTCTGTTCCTCATGTTGCCCTGACAAAGAGGTGGCTGGGGAGCTGTGAGGAGACAGCCAGGACTGCTGGACCAGGCTGGCCAAAGGGACGTCCCATAGCATGTGTCATCCCATCATGTTCAGTAATAAAGCCTAGGAAGAAAGTAGGAGGATGGAGGGACATTCACTGTGATGGTGTTTGTCTTCCAAAGAAACCATTACGTGTGAAGAATCCTGCTGAACATGCTGAACATCTCCCTGACGTATCGTATTGTATGAGTTTCTTGTTTTGCTTTGCTTGTACACATGGCTTTTCTTTTCCCCAGTATATTACCTTTATTTCAACCCACAAATTCATTCACCTTTGCTTTTCTGATTCTCTCCCCCATCCCACCCTGAGACAGTGAGCAAGTGGCTACGTGGCGCTTAGTAGCCTGCCAAGGCTAAACCATAAAAATATGTACATAAATGTGTGTGTGTTTGTGTGTATGTTCACACACATTCATATATGATATAAAATTGAAATAACTAATATGGAAATAAAAATAATATGAAAATAAAAGATCAATATAATAATAAATGATAGGGAATATTCTTGGAAACTGTTAGGCAGCCAGCCACAATGCATTACTTAGAACTCTTGATGGACACTGTCCTATTAAATATGCTCTGGGATGAATGAAAGTTTTCAGGGATAATGTCATTGAACCATTTATCTAACATCTTTGCAATAGTAGTGAATTAAGAGACCCATGTTAAAACAACATGGTGCAAAACACAGGGAAAAATAAAATTAAATTAAATAAGCAGACAGATATTCGACAGCTTAAAAAGAAATAAAGACTGTAATGTGCATGTAGCATCTGGACTATTCTAGTCATATACAATTAAAAAAAGAAAAACTTGTTCTTTTCAGACTAAAGTCGTGTGCCCAGAAGGTTCTTCAAAAGTCACAGTAAGAACAATGCCATACACACTTAGCATGCACGACAGCCATATGAAGAGGACTGTGGTCAAAAAACTCATTTGCTTCACTGAATTTAGCGCTTCAGAAAATGCTTTTAATGGCTCAAGCTACGAACTTTTAAAAAAAACATACATATTTTGTAGCATCAACAGGAAAGTAAACAGTAGTGAGTCTAATGAAAAGACAGTTTAAAGAATTAAAAATACTGCATTGTGTATAAGACCAATTTATTTCACTAGAAAGAGAGTATTTCAAAGATTTGGTGTAAGTCAAAAAAGAGTAGGAAAAATGAACACCCATTTTGGTGGAGTAATCTCTGTTCTTCACCAAAATAGGATGACTTCAGTATTCAATTGTTAATTTACTAACCTGGACCCATATAATTGTTAGTGCTCTTTTATTATGTATGCATAGAATTGTTACCTAAAAGTCCCTGCCACTGATCACTGCCCCATTAAGAAAATTAATACTAGCATCTACAAAGCTAAAATTAAATATTGTTCCTGTCAAAAGCAATTTATCTGTCATGCATGCTTCATAACTGGTCTTGCAATTGCTACAACCATGAAGTCAAGGTTTCTTTTTCAACCTGATGCATACGTTGCTGCTGTTGTAGTTAGAGTATTGATTTTACACCACTAAGGAATGTACCACAGCTCTTATTGATTTCACTGAGTAAATCAAAAAGACATTTTGTGTTGTAGTAGGTCTCACAAATGAATAAAAATACAGCAAAAATTTTGATATAAAAAACATGTGGCAGCTATAAACAGCTATGAAATCAGCATAACTTTTTAACTATTTCTTTAAAGTGGCCAAAGGGTTACCTAGATGGGCCTACAAATATTACTGCAGTATACTATTTTCCACTAAAAACAGGTTTCTGATTTTACGTATATACACAAAAGATATAATATAAGGGGGGGGGCGGGGGGGGGAATCCCATATTTTCCCTCTCTAGAATTCAACTTTTTTTTTAAAAAAAAGTGTTATATACTGGTAGAAAATCAAATGGACATCAATACTAACAAGAGAGAGTAATGAAGATCTCTGAACTTTAGTTATTTTCTTAGGCTCACAAAATGCACACAGGTCTTTCAGACAGTGCAGGAGCTCAAAAACCTTTTCCTCTGTGTGAAGTCACACTGGCTATTGATGGCAGTAAGGATCTGTATACTGCTGGACCCAAAACAAGAAGAAAGTACAATAAAACTAAGTCACCACTAAAAAACAGACTTCACAAAAATGCACTGAGGTTGTCAAAAATGGGATTAAAAGAACTTCTAACTATTCAATATAAGGTAAAGGCTCTTTCCAGAAGCATGGACTATAAGGGCCTTTCTTGTGTATTTTTCTAGATAACTGGTTTCATGCAGCATAACGATTCCTGTAAATAACATCACTATGAATGGTTTTAAAACATACTTTGATATAATTGAAGCCAAGAAGACCCACCCAAGTTGAGCTTCTCCAAATAACACCTAGTGCTAGTAGGTCAGAACAAAAACTGTGGGCTTTAATGGTGCTGCACTACTGTACAGGTACCGCTAGTGTTGCAATTCGTTATTTCTTCCCTTTTCTAAGGAATGCCATCAAACTATTCAAGGTACTGCTCATTTCAGCAGCAGCAAATGTCTTTCACTGTGTCACTCATGAACCAAGCCTAGATCACACCCTTCACAGACAGGCACTCCTGTATTCAGGACTTCTGTTCAGCAGCCCTTCTGAAATAAATGAAGCTCTGTGTGTCTGTGTGCAGGAGCAGAGGGAGCTGCTTATGAGGACATCTTTCATTCTTTCATTCATGCCAGCTGTGTACACACCAAACAATTCCAAATTCACTTATATTATTTCCTTTAATAGTCCAAGGAATATTCCAGGTAAAATTGATTTCATAGTTAGTTTTTCCGCAGAGCAAGCCATCTATTCTTCATAAACAGCCCTCACAACAACAAATCTTCTCCAAAATTTAATTTACACCTTTAAAAATGTCAGGACCTTCTAGTTCTGGGAATGAATATAGTATGATATCTTTGGGAAGAAAACTGCTGCAGAGCCTCTAGCTGTTTAGAGTAAAAAAATCAAGAACAATTACTGTTACCCAAGGCAAAAACATAACTCCTTTATAAGAATAAAAAAAAAATAATAGGGGTTGAATTCACTAATATCAGATAAGTTCCTCCCCAAAAATATATACAAATGGTGCTCAGAAATTTCTGATGGACTCTGTCACATCCTATGTCATCTTTAATATCAGAATGACTTGATGGTATCAATGAAACACATACCATAGTAGACATATATGCATAAATATAAGCAGATACATATCGTAATACATACATATATGCATATGCATACACTTATGATTGAGTCCTGAGGTCAGAACTTACCTTGACTTTGAATCATGTTTGAAAAAGAACAGTAAACATTTAATCATTGAATGTATCACGTATCACTGGTAACTGAAACATTTCAAAACTGTCCTGTGCTTCTTTTTCCTTTATTTATTTATTTATTCACTTTTATATCAGCTGAAATACTGACCTCTTTTTCACTTCCCTATATTTCTCTCAGCTCTTCTTCTTTACCTTCTTGATATTTTAGGACTAAAAATTCCTTTATTTATTGGCTATGCGATCTGGTTGTGAATGACAGATTCACATAAGTAAATTAGAAGACTTTTTGCTAGGTTGCTGTCTCAGACAGTGAATCTTAATCTTTCTCTTCATTTGTTTTTTGTTTTTGTTTGTTTGTTTGTTTGTTTGTTTTCTCCCCATTTCTCATTACTGTACTCATATTACCATTAAAAGGTTTGTATCTTATGTTAATGTGGTAGAAATGAAAAAGCTTGTGATTTCCTGCCTCCGTAACAACTTGATATAATTATAGGCTTATAATTCATGGTTACTGATACATTATCTTTCAATTTTCACATTGTCTTCTTGTATATGGATTTGTATCTGGGAGACATATATTCATAGTTTCAATAACCATGGGGAGTTTTTGAAGCAGAAGGTGGATATCATTTTTACATAAATATAATTATTCCTCATTTTATGTACTAGAACACATTTCCAGCTGTTAACATTATGAGTTCCTGGTCTCTCTCATTTGATCGTATCATGTTGAATTTCTTTTTGAAAGCATTTCTACTTTAGGCAGTTCTCAATGTAAAAAAGAACAAGTAATGCTAAGAGAAATTTTGCTGCAGTGAAATATTTCCCTAAGTTGCAGGTAAAGAGTACCATATAATTTGTAATGATAACCACGGTAATGAATGCATGGAGTAGTCAGCTATTACTAACGGTAATTGATGCACCTTTCATCTCTTGTCAAGCAGAGTGGTGTGAATTAGGACCAAAAGGCAGCTATCAGCAATCTCATTTCCGGACTCAAACAAAAGGAAAAGAGGTGCATGTCTGAGCTGATAGCTTTTGGCCCTTTGATCAGGCCCTATCAGAAGTCATCCAGACTTAGTAACCTGATTTCTCTTCAATGGGTTACTGTCTTTGATGTAGGTAAAGTCTTACTGAAGATCATATTTATGAAGGAAAAAAACATCAGGATATAATCAAGGAGTTACTGATTCACATGGACAGGTTGTCTTGGCATCCTACTTTCCATGAGGGAGGTAGTAAATAAGGTCTGCTAAGATCATTGAAAAGTTATTTCTATAAACAACCTACAACACACTTTTCTTCTGAAGGTTGTGTTTGCCCTCCCCAGTGTAACAGGAACTTAGGCATAGTTCAGTGTTAATGGAAGTTCCAAGCAAAATAACAGAAAATTAAATTTATTCTTGAAAGAGGGGAGGGAGTGAATTGCCTGTTTGGAAAGAAAGTGTATTTGGAAAATTTTACTTCTAAATAGTTAGACAAATGAAGAAAATTTCAGAGCAAGACTTTTTCAAGTTTTACATTCTTCTACTATAATTCAAGGATATCAAGTGACATATTTAAAAATATTTCAATCAACCCTCATTTTCTTAAGTACTGCCAGGAATTATTCTGAAAACATTTTGTGCCTTCAGTGTTGGTATTACTTTTATGATAGGCCATGGAAATACTTAACTTAATCAAGCATTAAGGAAGACACTAAACAATGTTTAACATTATGTAAAAGACAGTTGGAATAAGTACAATGAACCTACTTGTACAACAAAATTATAAGGCATCTTTTGATATAAACTTTCCAAAGTCTTTCTCTCAATTTCACTGACATGGTATAAATTTAATAAATAGCTAAATTCTCTTCACAACAAATGGATACTCTGTATTTCTGGAAAAAAAGAAAAAGAAGAAAAAGAAATCAAAAAACTACTTCAGAGTGGAAGAGTACTGCAATGTATTTCACTCTGTGCCCAGTGCTTTTATTTTTTCTAATCCAACCTCAAAAGACCTTGGTCTGAGACATCATAAATAAAACACTTTTTGAACTCTCTAAATGCTTAGGGAAATAAACAATATCTAGCTCAGCCTAAATCATTGAACAAAATATCTATGATGGCTGAGAAAATATGATAGAAATACTTTTGTAGACTACCATCCTAAATATAATTATTATTTGTTAATCTTCACAATTGCATTACATTGTGATGTATGGCAAGGTGTAAAAGAGCAGAACAACCACTGTAGCTTTAAGAAAACATTTATCTGCCAGGGAAAAAGTTAGCCTTCAATAATGCATGTTGCATAAATTTTCTAAATTTTAAGTACTTTTATAATCATTTAAATATGAAAAGTACAAAGTAAAATAACAGAATTCTGACCCTATCAAGGGAAAAATGAATTTTAATTTGATTTAAAAAGAGATAAGGTTTAATTCATGGTATTAAAAATGAAATGCACTTTCAGAATACTTTTAAAATGTATTAACTGTTAATCAAAATTAATTGTTTGAAATCTCCATGAGTACACTGAATATTCATTAATTGTTCAATTTTCCCACTTCAGATGTCCATAGATACAGAAGATACAAAATAACATAGCATGGTTGTTTTTTTAGAGGCATTGTCTTACTTCTCACCTTTTTTTTTAAATCAGTGAGAATATAATAATCTTTATATTTGTTATTCTGTTCAAAAGCTGATGATACATTTGAATAGGAACCTAATTTGTTTGAAGAACTGGAGAGATCAGTGCATCATCATGTGTGCCTGTTTTTGAAGCTCCTTGTCCTTGTACCCTCATAGTGACAAGTGAGAAATACATAACTGGAGAGGAGAAGCAAAATTTCTCCAAACACATTGCCTGCACAGGGAAGATATCAGTAGTGATGTGAAGTGTGCTTGGCATTTGGTATAGAGTGTTCCTAGCCCCCATGAGTGGTATGACCTCTTGAAAAGAACTTATATGTACTAAGGCTTAGAAAGAGCTACAGCTGGCTACAGCTGGACACCACCAGACTTAGGCTCTATACAATAACGTGTGTCATAAATGCTGTCTAAAACAAATTGAAGACTGACCTAAACTGAGTTACCTATCTGTTTTAGTTAAAGCTGTGGAAACAATAGGGCCTCTAAAAGAAATCTAGCTTGGTCACAGTGTTGGCAAATGTAGCCTGGAAGGAAAGACAGTCAAACCCAACACTATCTGACTTTACTACTTAGCTTGTTCATTTGTTCACAGCTGTCACAGTACAATTTGCTTCAGGTTTGTGCATTGGGATCTACCTATGTGCTTTATTTAGTATAATCCACTTTTTTCCCCAGCTAGTAAGGAAACTACTTTCCTCACTGAAGATGGTATTTGCAGATGAACAATGATATGTGACAGAGACAATTAGAGGGTATTTTTGTAAGGACAAATCTATCCAGAGTAAATGCAATCAGTTTCTGATTCTCTCAGATAAGGTGCTCTCTAGAAAATATTTTATGGAAGAGAATTATGAAAAGTCAGGAAGAATGTATTCCTCAGAATGAAATCTCTTGATGCTATATTAAAATTATTTCACATGAAAAATACTGCAGAAAATCACGATTTAATTTGAGGGCCAAAAGGGTAAAACATGGAGGCCAACAGAAACCTAGAGCCAAGTGCTGTGCTATACAGGGTCTGCTCTAGGACAGGCTTGCTGTAAGGAGTGTGGATGGGAGCCAGTTGATGAATGTTACTTGTGTTGTGAGTGGTTTTCCTTTCACCTGAATGAAATTTTGGACAATGGGAGGATGCCTGTAAATAAGAAAAACCTAAGACATATAGCACTTTGTAAAGATGCAGTCCAATTCTCTTCCACTAATGTAGACATCAACATAGTGTTTGTTAAAATTGTGGTAGAACCTATGTGTCTTTTACAGTCAAAACTAAGAAGCTGTATGAAAACAGCAGGGATAATTCACACTTTTGAAAGATCACAAGTCATTTACATTCATTTATAATAAATGGTCTCTTTTTTTTTATTATTTTTCTTTTTCTTTTTCTTTTTTCTTTTCTTACAGAGTCCCACATATTTATTTTTAAAAGAAAAAAAAAAAATGTTTTCATGTGGAATGGACTGGAAATACCTATCAGTCCTTACCTTACTTCCTCAGATTGGAAGTGCAACTTTAGATGGAGAATATGAACAGCACATTTTCTTACAGCTCTGCCACTCTGGGCGTTTAAAGGGCTAGCTTAAATGCTTAACTGCTGCTTTGAGGATGCTGGACTGCCATGTACTGATTTGCAATAGAAATTTAAAATCCATGTTTTGCTCATGCTTACTATTTGCTTTAATTCTGATTTAAGAAGAATGTTAATCCATGCAGAGTATCTAAATCCTGATAAATGTTATGAGTTGTACAGGATAATTCTAATTTACTTATGAAATTAGATATCTATTTAACTGTAAGCTTCGGTATGTGCTGGAATGTGTGCAAGGGGTATTATTTTATTGGTTGATGCTGATTGCTTGCCGGCTTTTCTTAAATACTTAAAAACAACAGCAACAAAAAAAATCCACCAGACAAACCTTTTGACATAGCTTTTCAGCTTCCAATTTCCTTAAGTTTACTCTGAGTTGATCTTCCCCAAAAGTCAGCCAAGGAGAATTAAAAACACAGGGTAAGTGTGAGAATGGGATAAGTTCTCATTTTTCTGCTTGTTTTACATAGAGATCAAAAGATGTCACCTTTTCTTTTCCTTTTCCTCCTCCTATCTTCAGGACCTGAAAAACTACTGTGACTTCTATATAGAGGGACTAAGTTGTGAGATTTTTCCAGACTTCTGGCTTGTAGCTTTTGTTCAAGGTGTGTGTCATATTTCAATATTGCAGCTGTATCCTGTCCTCTTTACAGCTAAGTAAGATGGCTTTAAGCTTCATGTCTACTACAGCCAAAATCAACAGACTGCTGTATGTATCTCACGCAATGTTATTTTGAACAGATAGCTTCATTTCATCACCCCAGGACTGACAGAGTAAGGACTAACTAAAGAGAAAATAATCTCAAGCAAGGAGTTATAGCTTCAGTCAGATATGCAAAATGGCTTAGAGATATGTGTTGGCAAACAGGGTAAATGTCAGTGCAGAAATCTGACTTTTTATAATGTGCTGACGTACATATTGCAGACAGGTCACATAAAGAGGAAAACACCAACAGAGGCAGATACATACATTACACACAGGCTATTGATGGCTCATGCTGTTGTAGCCCTGAGAAACAAGTATTGAGATTTTCAAGGACAGGGCATGGCCAGAATGTAGACTTCATGGATTATATTTGCCGACTTAGATGAGACAAGATATTTCTCAACTACAAACAAGAGATTTCTGTGGTAAAGCACCTTTTTTAAATTCCAAACCACCTCAAAAGAACCATTTGTTGGGTCGATCTGATCAATTACCTTCAAAACTAGTGCCAGTCTTTTCATTATGCCCTGGAGTATATCCAAAGAAGGGCTACAAAGCTAGTGAAGGGCCTAGAACACAACTCCTATGAGGAGCAGCTGAGGGAACCGGGGTTGTTTAGTCTGTAGAACAGAAGGCTCTCTACAACTACCTGAAAAGAAGTTGTGTGGAGCTGGGGGATCGGCCTTTTCTCACAGATAACAAACAATAGAGCAAGAGGGGATGGCCTCAAGTTGTGCCAGGGGAGGTTCAGGTTAGAAATTAGGAGAAATTCCTTCCTGAAAAGAGTTGTTAGGTATTGGAACAAGTTGCCTGGGGAACTGGTGGTGTCACCATTCCTGGAGATGTTTAAGGTAAGGTTGGATGTGGTGCTTAGGGACAAGGTTTAGTGGGTAATATTGGTAGCAGGGGGATGGTTGGACCAGATGATGTTGAAGGACTTTCCCAACCTTAATGATTCTATTAATCCATGATTTTATTATAAACTTCTGCTGATGCTAAACGTCTATGTCATCCCATATTCATCTATTTCCCTCATCTAAAATTAGGTTGTCAGTAAGACATAAGCAATTTGAAGACTAGGTTTTAAAGGCAGGCAGATCGTGGTAGAGATATGATTAATACCCAAATACTCTGCCAACTTTTCTGTTTTCTAGTAAAACCTGTTTTAAAGATAGGCATTTTCCCAGTTATCAAGAGATGTGCATAATAGTAGGAGGAGCAGTGGCTATCAGGTTAAATAATTCTAATTATATCTAGAGTTCTCATATATTCTCAAAGTGAACAGACTAAGAGTTTAAAAAAGAGTAATTAAAAGTAGGCTTCTCTAATAGCAAACTTTAATAGTACTTGCAACCCCTACAGATTTCAAAAAAAAATCTGCCAGACATGATTTTGACAGAATTATACCTATCTTTAATAATAATAAAAAACTACTTATTATTATTTTTATTAATCGTAGTAATAGCAACTACAACAACAACAACAATAATAATAATAATAAGTCCATGAGGTTAAACTTATATGTTAAAGGTGTAATGAGTCTATGAAATCCCAGAGGAAGTTAAGAACTTGTTTCTGATCTCACTTAACACCACTTGTATCCTGTCTAACTGTTGACTTCAGCAGAATAGTTCCCAGTGTTCAATTGTGTAAACAGAAGTAAAATAAGACTCTTAATATCTGGGCTTTACAGAAGCCTACAAGGTATGTTTTATCTCCCCTCTATTAAATCTTCTGTGTTAGTTAAGTAACATATTCCCAAGGCCATACTAATCTTGCTGATGATTCTGGTGCATAAACAAAGTGGATGTTTTGGCAGAAAGCCTTAAAAACTGGAATAAGAAAATTTTGAGTGTTATCCAGCTAAAAACATCCATGGTCTTTGAGGTTATGCAAGGCCCTGAAGTCTACAGATGCTGGCTGTTTAGCAGGCCAAAATATTCAGAGACATGTTGGCCTTCAGTGTAAGGTGAAATAAAAATGTCTCTGTATGTGGTGGAGAAAGTTTAGTAAAGATGATGGAAAGAAGTTTCAGAAATCTGCTTATGTTTGTTGCCTGATCACCCAGCTGTGATCAGGGACTCTGCGTTGGTCACTGCAAGACAGAGTGTCACTTGGATGTTTTGGGTCATTACATAGCTATCATATATGATAACACAGACAAGAACTTCAAAATTGTTTATGTATTTATTCTCACACCATCCACATCAGGCATGGGAACCCACAAGAAGGCTCTAAACCCCAAACTCACCACACCTACCTTGAGGCATTTGTCTAGGGTCATAAATACAGAAGCAGTCTCCGCAGAGAAAAAGAATTTTCAGAGACTGGTTCAGCCCAGGTAGATTTCACTAAACCTCTGGAAGTGCTTTTCTCTCCATTTACAATCCTATAGGATGATAGTACTAAGCTTTTAACTTCAGACATATAACTGAAGTGTCTAAATTTAATGGAAGGAATCGAGACATCAGTGTCTTTTTCTTGATTTAATCAGCTATAAGAGAGACCATAGTACAGCAGGAATGAAATTAAGATCTCCTCTAAGTCCCAAGCCTTACCTACTGAAATGTTCTGCCATTCAGCTTCCATCTAAACACCTAGACATCTAAAGGGTCAAATGAGAACAGAAATGTTAGGTGATTATCCTAAGGTGAGCTATACTCATGTGTCCTATATTTAGCGTGGTGTTTTTCCTGTTTCCCATCAGTGACAAAAAATGAGTATATCTCATTTTTTGCCCAATGTTTGAAGGTTATGTGTACTTTTTCCTCCTTATTCCCCAACCAAGGCCACTTAGTCTGGTGGAAGCCACAGCATCTATGTCAGGAAGGAATCGTCTTTCATGGGGACTGATTTTTTGTGTCCAGAGTTTCCTACAAGTCTCTCCTGCTTCCTGAAGCAGTAATGCAAATATGAAATATTCCCATGACTCATCCCATGGGATGAGTGTTAGTTTTGATGTCTGCAATGAAACTATTTAGCAAATATTGTTAAAATAAGTGCGTACATGTCATGGATAGCTAAGAAATGTATTTTAAGTCTAAACACAGAAAAAAGTTTGGTATCAACTCTTATACTCCATGCTTAAAACCCATACTGGTCATAAACCAATTATGTTGTTGGGTAACCCAACACACAAAGCTGGTCACTTATTGTCCCTCAGTGGGGTAAGGAAGGAAATCAGTAGTGTAAAAGAGAGAAAACTGGTGGGACAAGATAAAAATGGTTTAACAGGTAAAGAAAAATCTGCACACACAAGCAAATCAAAATAATTCATTCATTACTTCCGATCAGCAGGCAAATGTTCATTTCTTTCCAGGAAAGCAGATCTTCATCATGCATATTTGGGAAGACAAATACCATCACTCCAAATATCACCCCACTTCCTCTATATTCTCTTGAGTTTTTGTTGCTGAATATGGTATATCTCTTTGGTCACTTTGGGTCAGCTGTCCTGGCTGTGTCCTCTCCCAGCTTCTTGTGCATCCCCGGCCCACTCACTGGTGTGGCATTGTAGGGGAAAAAAAAAGTCCTGACACCACGTAAGCAATGCTGAGCAACAAATAAATTATTCATGTGTTATCAACACCATTTTAATCACAAATCCAAAGCATAGAACCATATCCTTTACTAAGAAGAAAATTGACTCTATCCCAGCCCAAACCCATACATCATTGGAGAAAAGAACTTACACAGAGACCATTCATCCTTTCATTCCAGTCTTCTACTAACTCTCTATTGGTCATTTTGGCTTTTGATATTACTGAACAAGAAAAGTGGTCAGTGTTCTCTCTCTGTACAGACTCACGGATGGCAGCAAATGCCCTTTGGTGGTGGTTACAGCAATGGAAGCAAAACAACTTCCAGTGCAGAGGCAAACCCATCTGGGCTGCTGTATTGTGGCAAGATATTGCTGCCCAAGTAGAAAATCTGGATGTGAAAGTACACCATGTAGATGCTCACATACCCAAGAACTGGGCCACTGAAGAACATCAACAGGTGGATCAGGCTGCAAAGATTGCAGTGGTTCAGGTGGATCTGGACTGGCAACAGAAGGGTGAGTTATTCATAGGCCCATAACATAATCATGGGCCCATGACTACTTTGTCCATCAAGGAAGAGATGTAACATAGGTGGGCTCATGATCGAGGGGTGGACCTGACCATGGACACTATTGCAGAGCTTATCCATGAATGTGAAACATTTTCTGCAATCAAGCAAGCCAAGTGGTTAAAGGCTTTTTGGTATGGAGTACGATGGCCGAGATATAAATATGGGGAGGCCTGGCACTGTTTATATTGTGCTCCCTCAAACTCTCAATGGCACGCATCATGTACTTACAATGTTGGAAGCAACCAACAGATGGCTGGAAATATGTCCTGTGCCCCATGCCACTGAACACCATCCTGGGCCTTGAAAAGCAAGTGTTATAGTAACATGGCACCCTGGGAAAAATTGAATCAGACAATGGGTCTCATAGGCTTACATTACTTCCTTACATTTGTCCAGAAGAATGGTATTTATCTCATCTAACTGAGACTTCTAAAATTAGTTTGTTATGTCTAAACTAATCATTCTATGCACTGTATTCACCAGACAGGAATGGCCATTTGCAGGTGGCAATGAGTCATTGCCTATCTTTAATTCTATGTGAAGAAGTTGTCTCCAAATGTCTATTTTTTTATGTCTATATAGAAAGCACCAGGGCAGAGTGCAATCTACTCTAGGAAGTCAGCCTTGACCTCAGGTATCTCTATAAAGTGGAGGAGACATGCAGAATACCACACATTATTATTTAAATAATTGACTAATTTGAACAGACATTTGTACCTGCTGAGGATTACAGGTCATCACAAGTGACTAGCTGAACACAACTCTTCAAAACAAAGGCAACACAAGATTTATCAGAGAATTCTCTTAGATAATTCAGGTATTTTGATATTTCAAATGGTTTGATAACTTTTTCCCTTGAAATATATAGTTAGAATATTGAATCTCACAACCCCCCAAGAAGGAAGGGTCATGAAGTCAAGGAAGGATGTCAGCCCTTTTAACAGATACTTGTCCACTGATTTGAAAAAAAATGAAGATCTGGGTAGACTCTTAATGATCTTTTAATAAACACATTTCTTCAAAAAGAAGCAACTGGGCAACTGCATGTTATGTAAACCAAACACACACATCAAAGTTAAAGATTTGTTTGTTCTAAAATTAGGATCTATATCAGCTGAGAAGCAAAAAGTGCAGAAACCATAGAATATACTGAGTTGGAAGGGACCCGTAAGGATCATCAAGTCCAACTCATCGCACTGCACAGGTCTGCCCAAAAATTTAGACCATGTGACTAAGTGCACGGTCGAATCGTTTTTTAAATTCAGACAGACTTGGTGCAGTGACTACTTCCCTGGGGAGTCTGTTACAGTGTGCAACCACCCTCTCAGTGAAGAACCTCTTCCTGATGTCAAGCCTAAACTTCCCCTGCCTCAGCTTAACACCATTCCCGCACGTTCTGTCACTGGTGTTTACAGAGAATAGGTCACCCGCCTCTCAACTCCTCCTCGCGAGGAAGTTGTAGACTGTGATGAGGTCCCCCCTCAGCCTCCTCTTCTCCAGGCTGAACAGGTCCAGTGCTCTTCAGCCGCTCCATATGAGGAACCCTCATGCTCCTCATGAGGGCCCTCTCGGTCTTTCACCATTTTCGTCGCCCTCCTCTGGACTCTCTCCAACAGTTTCATGTCCTTCTTGTACTGTGGTGCCCAGAACTGCACACAGTACTCGAGGTGAGGCCGGACCAGCACAGAGTAGAGTGGGACAATCACCTCCCTTTGACCGACTAGCAATGCTGTGCTTGATGCATACCAGGATACGGTTGGCCTTCCTGGCTGCCTGGGCACACTGCTAGCTCATATTCAACTTGCTGTCAATCACAACCCCCAGATCCCTCTCTGCGGGGCTGCTCTCCAGCGTCTCATCTCCCAGTCTGTACATATAGCTAGGGTTGCCCCATCCCAGGTGCAGGACCTGGCACTTGCCTTTGTTAAACTTCATGTGGTTGGCGATCACCCAGTCCTCCAGTTAATAGTCTTCGACTATTGTTAATTTTTGACTATTTGTCAATTTTGACTATTTGTTTATTTTTGAATTAACATATTTATGAGATTACTGGAGCCCAGAAAAACTATTGGGAATTTGAATAGTACAAATTTGATCAGGAAAATAAAGTTTCATTGTCCGTGTGACTGTAGCTATTTAAAAAGATTTGTAAAGAAATAGTTTGCTATTTCTTTTGAAGCTGCCTGTACTAATAACATTTCTAACTAGTTCTGTCTGCAGCTGTTAATTTAAAGCTGTACTTCTGATTAGCCAGGACAGAGTTCCTAACCATCCTAAAACATCTTCCAGTTGCTAATGGGCTCAGTGATTTCTTCTAGTAACCTTTTTTTTTTTTTTTAGCTATATTTAGTATAGATTGAAATGTAAGAAATGTAGTTAGTAATTGATAATCATTTATTTGCTACTGTAATGCTGTAATGTGTCACTGTATTTCAATTATTTGCCATCAATTTCAAACAAATTTGTTGTTATCAGAACTTATCAGAAACCTTGAAACATACTACTCTTCACAGACGGCAGACTGTCAACTTATGTTCAACTATGCAATCAAAACAGTAGCGTTCTCAGTTTATTAGTCAGCTATACAGAAAGGCTGAACAACTGAACCATGTAGGAGTGATCTCACTACCTTAGAAATCTAATCTGTGCCTGAAGTATAGGAACTGCATGCTACAATGAAAGTAAAACAGGGGTTTATGTCTATGTGTGGATCCTTAAAGATTCCTAGTATTCTTCTTAAGTAATGCTATAATGGAAAGAAAGTTTCTCAAAGGGATTCAAAGTTTGTACTTCTTTTCTGATGTAAACAAAGCAAGTTAGACTGCTTTCAGGAAAAAGAAAAAGGATTGAAAGATCAGACTTCTGAATTAACATCACTTTTAACATCACAATTATTAATTTAATTGGAATTATTATAATTATTTTTAAATCAACAGTTCCTACAGTGTTATTACAGAAATGATAGCTACCACCTAGAAGCTATGAAATTGTATGGTGATGCTCAGAGTCTCTCTAATCCTTCTGCTAAAATACAACTTTGAAGATTGGTGAAGGAAATAGTTCTTTTGCCAAGATGGATTGAGAGAGACCTGGATTCTGGTCTCCTCTCTAAGAGACATTGTGCATTTTCTATTTTACAGGCACCACTAAGGTGTGTAAACAGCTTTAGAAAACAGGATAGAGCCTAGAATTCCTCCACCACTTCAGTACAGTAAGATGTTTTAATTCACTTATATCTTTTGTTATCTGAATTTTATAATCTCTTCTGTGTAATGGCCCAGATTCAGTAAGAGTGATGGAAACATCACAGGGTATTCTTTACTGTTCTTTACTCTGGTGTTTAGAAGAGGTTTTGGAAGACTGCACATAATGCTCAACTTCCTTTGGGTAGGGAAAAAAAAAAAAAGAAAAAAAAAGAAAAGAGAAAAAAAAAAAAAAAAAAAAAAAAAAGATTAAACCACAGATCTTCCCTTTCACAATCTTTTATTACTTTTTGTAATTGTACAGTCTCCTTTGTGGTTACTGAGAAAATGAATGGATGTTCTGGAATCTGATAGATAAGTTTTTTATGACCTAGTTTGAGATCTAACAATGTTTTTTATAAATCCTTCTCTATTGCACAAATAGGAAGGGTTTTTAGTGACACTGTATCTTTCTTTAAAAATATTATGTCAAATTTTCTTATAATTTATTTAACTGTCAGTTGGCCTCTTTTACATCTGAGTTACTTTTGTGTGCAGGAAGCAATATATGGAAAGAGTATCCAATAGTATCTCAGTTTCTGTTTTTCTTGACCATAATAAGTTCATTATTTTCAAGGCATCAAAAAAAAAAAAAAAAAAAAAAAAAAAGTATACAGCACATGATCCAATTCTCATTTCAAAGCGGTGCGAAGAAGTTTCTTACTTAATCTGAGAATTTGAGATTGGGAATGAGCCCAGAGACTTTTTCCTACTGCCAGGCTGGAAAAGCCTCCTCCAGTTTTTCAAGACAATGATCATTTTGCAATGTATGCTTTAAGCTACAATATTCACTTCTTCTTTGTTCTGGCCCACAGAAGATCTTTCCTCTCTTTTGCATCCTCTTCCCTGACTTTTAGCCAGAATAGACATTTTTGTTATTTTTTTTTCTTTTTTTTTTTTCTCCTAGCATAATTTCCTATAGTCTATAGTTTCCTGAGTTTGAGCTGAAATCAGGAAAATGCTTAGAGTTGTGGGTATCCAAACCATTGGCTTATAAGTAAAAAGATATCTGTGAATTCGATTAGCAAAAAATAGATAGAAAATTCAAATATCAGAAAATTTCCACGTCTCATATAAAACTGCCGTAAAGTTTATTAAATAAATCTTCTTGAAACCAAGATACTATGAAAAAAAAAAAAGCATGAATGAAAACAAATGAAAAAATAAAATAAATTGTCCTGACACTGATAATGAAGCCATAATATTTATCAGATTGTTTGACAAATCAACAATTTTTTCTTCTATTTGGCTAATATTTTAAATGTAATTCAACTAGTAATTAAGACAATAATCTACAATTTATGGATTTTTTTAAAATGTGTTAACAGAAAACACATTAAAGAAATTACTGGTGTAATCACAGAAGAAAACATACTTAAAGAATGTTAAAGACAAAAAGCATGGTCAATATTTTGCATATATCCAACATTTTGCAGAAGATATTTTATTACTTAGCAAAAGAATACATATTTTTTGTTCTGAATCTTTACAAAGTGACAACACTATCCTGTAATATCATGGGACATGAAAATTATCTGACCTTTTATAAAAAAGACTGATTTTTATGGATTATGATTTTTATGGATTCAGATCTATTCCTTCAAGAGTAAAGCTAACCTGAGATTTCTACATGGATTCTGTCTGTTATAATGTGAAGTGGGGTCTTTTGCTTTTCTTCACATGGAAGCAGAGTTTTTTGGCCTATGGTATCAAAGTGTCCCCAGGTCAGTTTCAGAAAAAAAATAAAACAACACAAACTTTGAAGTGGTAAAAAATATTTGTGGAGAACATGAGTCATAATCTCACCTCTACCATTCCCAAAACTATTTTTTCTGCTGTGCCTTTCTGCCACAACTTATTTCTGAATATTTGGGTCCAGAATAGAACTGTTCATCAAGGAGACGAAAAAAAAATACTTGCATGGTTATGGAGTAGATCTATGAGCATCACGGAGGAGATGAGGTAGTAAGTGTTCATTTGAATTAGAACTGAGACGCACCAATAGGAAACTAAATGATGAAAATTTAAAAAGAACAAAATCTCCAAACAAAAATGAACATTTCTTTATATGCCTAACATTTCAACTGTGAGCCTCATTGTTACAAGTTGTTTGTTTGTTTGTTTGTTTGTTTGATAATTTACATAACCTCACAGAATTATTAGCCAAATTTGGACATTAGAAGTCCATTATGGATACTAATGATGGCCAGGAATTCTCCCCAAAACATGGTTGAGGATAGAGTAGTTGGGAAGTAATGTGATATTGTTTACTACACTTTAATACTTTTCCCTAAAGCTTTACTTTCAGTAATTGTTGGTGACAGAACATGGGCTGAGTGGAGGCTGCTTTTGTTTCTTCATAACTTCACCACAGGAGTACAAAATGTCATTACAATTATAGGCACTTACAGAGCATTCTAGAAGTAATTCAAATACTTCTGTCTTTCATTTTTGCATGTCATATAGCCATTCTCTTCATCTAAGGTGTAAACAGGTTCTTTCCAAAAGTTTCAGAAAAACAATAATCAGTGCTTTCTTTAAATATGAGCCCAGTTGGCTTACTGAATCACACAACATTTCCCTACGTTTCTGCAGCAACATTTCCCTAATTTTCTGAAGTACTAACCATATGTCATATTTTTCATATCAGTTTACTGTTGAAGGAGACAGATATATGGTAGTTCGTATTACAGATCCATCTATAAAGTCAAGACTTTCATCACCATGGACTTACCCTTAGCTTTCCCTCAAAAAGCTAATAGTTCGTGAAATAAAGGTGTTGATTTGCAAAGCACACTATAATAGCTACATCTCCCATGTGTCACTATAAAAAGATGATATTGTTTCAGCACATATTATGCTGAATTATCCTTCTATGTACTTAAAATTTCTAGCACATAAATGTTATTATAAAGTTATATCAGCAGTAAACTGACCTAGTATGTCCCTAGATGGCTAATAATTTTACATAACTCTTACTGATATTGCTTATGATGGAAATGAAATATTAAGCTAGGGACATGATAAAATGCTGAGCATTCTACAGGAGGCAGAAAAAGGAGATTATGTTCTCTTTGTCTCAGAACATAACAGGACACTTTCAATGCAGTTGGAAGAAGAGAAATTAATGTCATAAAAGAAAAAATATATTTTCTTACAGTAGCAACTAAGATATGAATTCATTACCACTGAAAGACATTAAGGACTGCAATTTAACAATATCCAATAGTGAAAAAGACGTATATGGATATCAGAAATACCTATAATAATATTTTAATTGCAATTAAAGTTTTAGAATGGGTACTAAAATATGTGTTTCAGGACGTGCCTGTGTAGATACCTCTTACACAGTCTTCTGAAGTGTACATGTACATACATTATCTTCTAACTCTGGCTCGTGGCAGCAACAAGATCCAGATGGGATGGATTATTCTTACTATGTAATATAGCAAGACTTGTCATAGACATAGAGAGATAGAATAGAAATCAATCTTGTTCCAAAATATTAAATATTTAATGATATATCAATAGCACAGATCTACGTGAGTTACTCTATTTTTGACTCAACAAAAAATTATACTGTGTAGAATGACCTTAAAACAAATCAGATGCTTATGTGTTCAGATGTAAGATCTTGTATTCTCTCAATCTTTTTGACTCAGTGAATCAAATATTCAAATAATAATAATAATAATAATAATTTTAGTATAAAACTCCTGACCTTCTGTAATGTAGACAACAGTTCTTAGGATCAAGGAATAGCTCTACTATTTTTGTAGCCCTAGACACATCTGCAGTTTTGGTCTCTAGATATCACCATAAAGAAGAAAAGAAATAGGAAAAAACGATTCAAGGAACAGTTTTTGAGGTCAGCAGAAAAGAGGAATCAGGCTTTCCTTTCTTGTTTTTCCAATTGGTGAGTTACATATAGAAAGGGAGAAAACAAAATGAGTAGTCTGGTAAGATACAAGATCAAACAGTAACCAGATTTTCTGGATAAATATTCTATTTATCCAGTCTCCATCAGTGACCATATGATACATGAAACTAAAAGAATAGAGATGGAGCTGTGTTATCTCCACTGCTTGTTACTTACTAATTATTCATTGCCATTCAGCTGCCTTATGCCTGTTTAATATGTAGTTCTATATAGTATTTTTATTCTCTTAAATTCAGCTTCTGCGTTTATATATCTTTCCTGTATAATAATATTAATAGGGAAAGTTTGGTGAAATAGTCACATTCCCTGCTGCCCTGCTACCATCCTTCCCTTAGCCATATTCAGCCTTCAAGTGCAAGGGACTTACATTGGTACTTTTGTCTGCAGCAGGTCTGAAAGACTTAACCAAGAAGGTGAAGCATAGAGATTTATTTCCAAGAGCAAGGACAAATGCTTGAGGAAGGGAAGAGAAACCAGAGTTGTTCTGAGACACTTTGGAGGATGCAACCTAATGCAACCTTATAGTTTTGACTTTCACTGTGAACTTTAAGGCATCTCTACCTATAAGTATATGCTTTTCTGGCCATATGGGTAGGATTTAGATCCTTGAAGAAAATTATCCTTGCCAATAAGTGATGAATCTGTGAGACAATAGTTCATTTCAAAGACATCATTCCTGGTGGAGCAGTAGGGGAAGAAGAATTCTGCAAACCTTGGATTCCTTCCATTCCTTACCAGAAGTACTCCGTATCTACCTGTGGATTTGTACATAATTTTTATTTCATCCTTCACAGAAAGTAATATCAGAAGGACATACATCTTCTGTGCACACAGCAGTGGCTATAGGGTTTTTTGGCTATGTCATCTGCCATAGGTACATTAATATAATACAGGATACAATATTATATTTATATACAACTTCTTCCCCCTTCTCACATCATATTGCCAAGTAATTCCTGATGAGTAAGAGATGAAAAAGTACATTTTCACCAGGACATCACTTCAGTTTTCAAAGAAGAAAAATATAAGAATCTTATGTCTGTGTGCATAGGTGTACTCAGATACACAAAGAAATTGAAAACCGATTTCAAAGGCAATATTGGAAACAATCTCAGCAGGTGCTGCTATGGCTAAAATAACTTACAAAATGACTTAAGTTCTTGTCTTTCATTGTTCAGTCCAGTCTATATGACTGAAATCCTTCGGTACACATTGAAGAGGAAAACAGACATTAAATCCATGGATTGTGTAATTTTGCCCATAACATATGTAGATTGTTTTTCAGCAGTTTAAACAAAAACTTCATAGCTAAAAAACACCATAGTTTAAAAAAAAAAAAAAAAAAAAAAAGTAAAAAAATATATATAAATAAACAAAAAGGAAAGAAATCCAGAAGGAAAATAAATAAATAAATAAAAGTTCTGTTGTATAAATTTAGCATAAAAACAACATTGACATATCAAGTCAGATCTGTGTTGGCTATAACTGCATCAACTTTAATAAAGTTACTCAGCAACAGTGATTTTTTTTCCCTTTTATCCTAGTTCTTCCATTGCTAAATTTATAGAATATATTTAATTTTCTGTAAAACCAGAAGGGACAACATAGATAATCTGCTATATTTTTACTGAGATATAATTTTACTTTTGTGTGTATATTCTTATTTGGTTTGGTGAGAGTATTCTTTCATCAGAAAATTATCTGAATACATATAAATGCATAGATCCATAAAGAACAATGTATTTAAGTGGAATCTACTAAATATACCTCATGGCAGATGAAGAAACATAATCCAAGACAGATGATGCTATTTCATAAATACTTTATTAAAAAGTGAAACATTTAGAGTGATTTTTTTTTGCTATATTTTTAATGGTGCAGTATAGAATATGTATCAGTACAAAATTTCAGCTATTCTGGATAGAAATTTCATCATATTTTTGCACTGAAAATAAACAAACTGTTTACATGAACACAAACATACGTTACAACTGATCATTTCTAAACAAAGATTGAATTTTGTTTTCTTTCTGCATATCAAAAAGAAAAACAGAAACTACTGAAGGGTGTGAAAGAAAATTGTAATATATCATTCAACCTAAACAGAGCAGCCCAATAAGTCTAATTAATTTAAATAATTTATTTATACTTATGTATTATTATATTCTAAAGAATTTAATCTATCTTTGCTACTACTGATTATTAGAATTCTGACTCTTGGTGGTGTTCATTCTGTGGCACTGCTAAAGGTTTGTTGAAAATGAGGACAGTTAAAATTGCTTATAAAAATGCAAAACATTATTCTCCTTTTATGTCTTTGTTTCACTGAACTCTACAGGTAAGCTGTCTCAGCTAAACAGGATTCTTTATGCATTAATCAAAAATAATTCATCTGAGTCTAGGCAGACTTCAAGCTATTTCTCTTCACTGGAAAATATTGAAATCCTGGGGCTTAGGATAAATTGGAATTTGAAGAATCACCTCTAAGATGAAACATGTTGAGGTGAGGCAGACTATGCCTCAGTTCTATCACTGCAAATTTCATTGTGTTTCATTATTGTCTTTCTTCTTGGATTTCTAGAAAGGAGCTAAACTAGTAACCAGCCAGGAGTTGAATAGTCTGCAGGAAATTAGCACACACTCCAAAACTAACCTCTTGGAGTGAAAGAATAGACTGATTCTTCAGGCACTAGGTGTTAGGTTATTCAGTAAACTCTGTTTAATTTAATTTGTCATTTTACATATAATTCAGAAGATTAAACTCCCATGACAGAGCAATGAAGAAGGGCAGTATGGTAGCCTGGGTCAAAATAAAGCTAATGTTTTTGCTGGGATTCTGCACACAGATTCAGCCAGACTTGAAAGCACAGAAAGATGAATAATCAGCGTGATACAAAAGAAACGGTGGTGTAGTGAACCAATTATTGTTAACTATTAATAACAGAAGTTACATCATGTACAGACAGACTTCTGGTACTCCAGTATTAATAAGTATTGAATGTAATTAATTTTCAAGTTTTCAATTTTGTAAGTTGTGAGATGTCAGATAAAAAACAAAACAAAACAAAACAAAACAAACAAACAAACAAACAAAAAAGAATCATAAAATGTTTTGGGTTGGAAGGGACCATAAAGATCATCTAATTCCAACCCCCTGCCAAGAACACCTTCCTCCAGACTATGTTGCTCAAAGTCCCATCCAATCTGACCTTGAATACTTCCAGGGATGGGACATCTACAGTTTCTCTGGGCAATTTGCCTCACCACCCTTATAATAAAGAATTTCTTCCTTACATCTAATCTAAATCTACCCTTTATTGGTTTAAAGCCATTACTCTTTCTACCATCACTACAGTCCCCCATAAGGACTTCACAGCTTTTCTGTAGGCTCGCTTTAGGTACTGGAAGGCCACTATAAGATCTCCCTGGAGCCTTCTCTTCTTCATGTTCAACAAGCCAAACAACCCCAGTAAAGAGACTGAAATGTTAACAGTATATATACAAAATAATGATTTGCCAGTTCTAGCAGTAGATTAGTAGGTCTATAACACAGTCTTCAAACCAGTATATTGCAGATGTCTTAATACTTTACAGATTTTTCTACTTGTACATATATAATATGTACAAATACTTTTTTTGTACAGTATAAATTGCTCAAATACATAAAGGGTATTTGAGCAAATCTGTCCAATACTTTCTAAATAATATGGTCCGGTTCTTTCTGAATTTCCTTAAATCACTCTCTACATCTTGTAAACAAAGCAGGAATTGTATTGCTCAAACTGGGGAACATAGTCAAAGATTAAAAGACCAGGAGAGATTTAGATCAAGAGAATGGGATATGCTTATTTTGCTGAAAAGTATTTCCTTCTATTTTATTTCATCCAGTTATGTCTACTTAATTCAGAAGAGATTATTAGACATTTACCTTTATGTCTTGTTTCTTGTTTCTTTTTTTTTTTCTTAAGAAAAGGAGGGAAAAAAAAAAAAAAAAAAAAAAAAAAGGACGAATGAAAGGAATACATTTCCATATATTTCTAAAAGTTGTTCTTAATTTGATTTCATTATTTATCAAAATAGATCTTAGCTATCCCACAGGATGACCTTTCCTGTTAATAAAGTGATAGAATTTCTCAACATTAATTATGATCAAGCTAAAGAGCCTTTGATTATATGTGCATTTTTTCTTGCCTCCAGTTAAAGAGAAATACCTCTGTATTAAAGCTTATAAAGTTTCTTTATCAACATGGGTTCCTCTTACACGTTATGTATTGGCAGGAAGGAAGGGTTTCAACTGAACCTCAGTCTTGATCTTTATCTCCAACGAAAACTAAGCTACCTAGAAAATATTCTTCAAGAAACAGTGACAAAAATGCACACAGGAATGAAGGAAAGAAAATACTTTATGCATGCTTTTCCACTTGCATCCTTATACAACATATATAAACAGAGCTAGTTTCAATACAGTGAGGACAATATTTGGGATACTTTTATACAATTAATCTAAACAAATGCTTAGGCATTCTGTACATGTTATGGAACAGAATCTCAAGAATCTGTCCTTCAAACTGAAGTAAGTTGGAAACATTGACTGAGTAAGAACAGTAGAACACAAATCCTTGTTTTCTAATTCAGCACCATCTTTTGCAGTACCTGGGTACACACAGAAAATAAAGAATCAAAAAAGTTATGTTCTTAATATTCAAGAGGAATACATGTAATCAGAAATTCAGACAAATGGAAAGATTTCGCTGTTCTAAAATAAAAATACAGCCTCCTTTGTCAACAAAACAGAGTCAGGTTTTCTAAGAAAGCTTACACGAGCCTGGGACAGGGGAACAGTGAGACAACAAAGTCTCTAATCTGTCCTGCTCATTTAAGCAGGATGAAATCTGTTTGGCAGACCAAACTGCAGACAGTTTTAGTTCCCAATAAATCTTGTTTGCAAGGCTTAAGTGAGGCATATGCCTTTACTGACTGTTGAAACAAAGATGAATTTTATCGTTTATGAATAAACCAAAAAGAAGGGCAGCAAAAAACATGAATAATTTTTCTAAGGTTTAGTTTCAAGAGCAAGATCGTTTGTACAGATACAGAAAATATTGGGGGAGACAGGAAATTGAGAAAAAGGAAAAGGAAAAGGGAATGGGAAAGGGAAAGGGAAAGGGAAAGGGAAAGGGAAAGGAAAAGGAAAAGGAAAAGGAAAAGGAAAAGGAAAAGGAAAAGGAAAAGGAAAAGGAAAAGGAAAAGGAAAAGGAAAAGGAAAAAAGAAAAAAGAGAGAGGGAAAACTGAAACAAGAAAATTAGGAAATTAGGCAAGAAGAGAATGGTACATGATTAGCTATTGTACTAAAACAAAGGGAGCGAGATTTAAATGTGTGTATATGAACATTTTCATGAACCCTGAAAATCAGTTTTAACAACCTGTGACAGACTGATCTGGCTGGGTAGAACTACGTGATCTGCCTGGGTTTTCTAATGGACTATAACTCTTTATTCAAAATGCATTGCAATTATAATTTCCCCATTTTCATTTCTCTGCTCAACTGATCCCTTAAAGGTTGTTTAAACTGTAACAGATGATGAAGGCAAATTAATTGAATTGCTAGATATCAGCTGCCTTATCAGTAAAGAGAAAATCACAAACATAAAAGATGAATTGAGCGATGTGATTAAAATGCTATCTGTTTGCTTGAAATGTTTCTTATGATTTTTGGAATATTATGAGGTTTTAAGATTGGCTCTGTCCTCACTCTAAGGTAGTAAATCCATGATATCTCTCAAAGCAGAATGAGCAGCCTCAGACAGTGTATAATAGCAAGATTTTTATGTCACTTTTCATTGAAAGCACTCCAAAGGTTTTACACAGGAGACTGTTTCATTAGTCTTATTTTACAGCTCATGGAACAAATGTACTGAGAAAGTAAGTGGCAAAAAAAAAAAAAAAATGGGAACAAGTTTGCTACTGAGGTCTTACAATTCCAATGTCCTAACAACTAACATTTATTTAGCCTGTTCTTAGGCTTCATTTCAGCTGCTCTGAATCACAGAATCACTAAATGATTGCTGTAATGTAAACTGTTGCTCTTCCAAATGTAAATCTTCCTTCCTTATTCCAGGCTTTTCCCCTGGTCTCTGGGATGTGGATTCCTGAAGGCTGGTCCTCCTTGTAAAGATGAGGCAAGTAAAAACTGAAGATGTAGACTAGAAGAGACATACAACATTACGTGCTTCACTTGTGACTGGAGGAAGTGCATGTCAGAGGTTCAGTACAAGTGTTTGCATGTATATAGGAATCCATAACAAAATTGTTGCAAAGATTCAGTATTAGCTGATGTTCTCATCTACTTTCTATTCTGACTTAATCCCACAGTAGCCCTGTAGCTCAGCACTCTTTAGACCACAGCCAGCATATGACACTCAGCTTTAGGACCCCAGTGTGAGAAGAGGTCCTACTTAAACAACTTAGTAGGTAAACCTTTAAAAAGATAAAGAGGACAAGGATACCATAAAATCATAGCACAGTGAATGTAAGTTCAGAACCACAGTCTCTAAAACTGTATTTGCATCTGTTCATGGAATCTGGGACAGGATCAATAATCTTACCAAGGGAGTCATTGTATGGGACAGCAATCATTTGGGTAATTATGGTGCTGGTTATAGTACTGTGCTAGTATAACATCAATAGGCAGCTAAGCACCATCACACCCATCTCTCTCTCCAGGCATTTCTGGTGCCCAAAGTTGGACTCTCAAGAAACTTGAGACAGGAACAATAATTCTGATGGGCAAAACTTGGACTGGACATTGTTTGAGAGTATAACTATGAAGAATATGTGTTACTGTTAATGTGGTGGAGGGACAAGGGGTGGAATGTGTATAAATTGTCTATGTTGTTGTTGTGATGGTGTTATATTGATTTTTGTTTGGGCAATTCTTATTGTTGATGTAAGCGAAGTTTGTGAAGATTATGTTGTGAATATTGATGAATGCATATTTTAGTGATAATTCTTAAATATTTTTTTTACAGAGACAAGGGATAGAATATATTGGGCCTAGGTGTCAAGGTTTTGATATTGAGGGGCTGCAGGAGTGGCATATGTGAGAAGAGTCCAGAAGCTGCCCTACATTAAATAAGAGACAATTTCAGCTGGCTCCAAAAGGGATCTTGCTGCTGGGCAAAGCTGAGTCAGCTTGTTGAACCTCTGTATAAGGATGTTCAAGAAAGGGAAAAACTGCTGTGCAACAGCAACTGGGAGAGAAGAGTGAGAATATAAGAGAAAGAGCCCTGCAGTCTGTATTTCTTCTGTTGGTTTAGTGGTAGTTTGGTTGATTTTTTTTTTAAGATTTTTTTTTTAAGATTTTTTTTTAAGAGCTATACTCACAAAGTCTGTTTGTTAAAGGCTTCCCTGTTTTTTCTGATTGTATCTATGCTTACCAAAGTATTTGTTCCTGTTCTTGTGTTTCAGAGTGCTGAACTGCAGAGTGCTGGTTCCTGCCCTCAAGAGACAAGAATTGTAGCATTAGGAATTGTAGAGATGAGACAAAAACATAAATTTTCCTTGTCATCACTGTGCATAGGCAGAAACTCATTATTTACACCCTGAGCATGTACTTTATGTTTTTCTTTTGTTTCTTTTTTCATTTTGTTGTTGTTATTAAAAATATAGCTGTAAGATGCTCACATACCATACAATGTCAACAATGTTGTCATAAAAACATTTCCCAATGGTTTTACATGCCATTCTGTGACATATGACACATTTGTTGTTGGTGGTGACTGTTTTGTCTTTGTAAGAGATACCTTGTAGAGCACTCTCACCTGGATTCAGTGGGTAGTAAGTTACCCATGAAAGAATTCATCTGATTTTTTTCCTAAAACAAACGTACAACTAAAAGTGTTTCAAGCTTTGTCAGGAATTCAGAAATGAGTAACTCTGATTTTATTATCAGAGTAGAATAGTTATGGAAACATGAATTAGTTATAGCTTGAAACTTGTATTTTGTATGAACAGAGTTTCAAATATAATACAGCTGAAGTATGACTGACTGTCCTGAAAGACTGTCAAAACATGATATGTCAGATTCAGTTTCTTTCCACAAACTCATCACAACCTATTTTGATAGGGAAGGGATATAGTTTAATTATTTGTTTTTATCTGACTCCAGACCTGACATATGGCACTTCATTAAGTTCTCTCCATTTTCCTGTTAAAAACAACAATCAATAAAGCAAGCGTACGAGTTCTGGCACAAAAGAGAAACTCAAAAAGCTGTGTCATCCTACAGGGTCAGCCAACCTGAAGTGAATACCTGACTTCTAGGTTTGAAGGATAACTGTGCCTTAATAACACAGCATATGTAACAGCTTCTTAGCAAAGGAACTTTTGTTTTACACCTTGGAACTATTTCTGTAACACAGAGACCAGTAATTTATCAAAATCAAATAATAGGTTAACAATCTACTACAAAAATACAGGTCAGTATCCCAAAATCTGAAATCAAATCAGAAAAACAAAAAAAAAAAAAAGAAAGACATAGGTAAGTTGTTTTACAGTTTAGTAGGTTACTACCATCCTGTGATGTTTCTGAATGCAGGAAACCCATTCTACAATATATATAAATTCAAGATAGATACAGCAACTATGACATTATTTGAAAACAAACAAAAAAACAGAGAACATGACAGTGTTTTGTCAGCCCCTCAATAATACAAATAGTTTTTCAGAATTTAGGCTAAGCTTTTCAGAGGTAATGAAAGTCTTCAATAAAGCCTGACGTTCTCTGCAAGAATGATACTTAAAACAAAAGGTACCATTAGGCATATTCTGGAGTACTGGTGCAAAATAATGGTATCTTCAACTCATACAGTAAATTTCATCTGGGGAACCAAAAATGGTCATATATTGTAGATATATCAGCCCCTGATGGGTTTTTCTGCCTACAGATCACTCCAGGTGTGTTCTCTCTTGCTGAATTTCCATTCACATTGTATTTAGTGACCTGCTTCCCACATGCAAGCAAGCAAGACTTCAGTCCTTGAAGTACACAAAAGTCCAAGGAAATAATATTTTATCCCTACACCTTTCTACCTAAACCAACATCTCCCCAGCCTGAGCAAGAACTTGGGTTTCTAGGAGCCATGTTCCTATCACCTCCAACCCTGAACAATGTCAAGAGGAATACCAGAAGAAAAGCCTCCCTGTCAGACCACTTTCTGTCAGTAGGAAAACAGAGTTTGTGGCATTCTTCAGGTTAAGAAAAGATCTGCCACCTATCACCCCTTCATACTATTTTGGCACTGGCAAAGTACCACTCTCCATGCAAGCAGAGTAATGGGTGATTTTCAGAATGAAAATCCCATCACAATTTCCTAAATCTATTTGGGATAATTATTTCTAATGGAACCTTTATACTAGTGACAACAAGAAGTATACATTCTTTCTTTGGAAGCATATAGCATGTTAGTAGACAAAAGTTACTTCATACTAAATGAAGGAGCATGACACAAATTGTCAAACACATAGTCAAATGGTTTGAAAAGCAGTTCAGACTTACAAACATCTTTTATCTCCTTTGAAATACCGAAGGGTCTGTATCCTCTGTGGGTGATGTTAAAGCTCTAAAGATTCAGATAAATTTGGGAGGAATGTGTTGTTATATTTTAACACAGGAGAGAATTATTGTAACTCAATGTATTCAACCCAGAGAAGTGATGTTTTGCCATAGGGCAAATATCCTTTTTGCTTTTTCTGTAACCAAACTACACAATTTCAAGTACCATTTAAAAAAAAAAAAAAAAAAAAAAAAAAAGTTTTTGTTTTCCCTGAGGCTGTTTTCCTTCCTTTTTTTGGAAGTACCTTCCCTAGTGTTGACAGATATTCAGTATAACTTCTGCTTGTGCTGAGAACATTGTCATTCCTCCTTACAGCATGAGGATACCTTTCAACAAATTTTGTTGCCCTCTGAAAATTTGCTGGAACTGACAATATCCCATATGGCAATGTACTGCGCTGGCATAAGTGGCAAATTTCTTAAATTTCTACTCCAGATTCAGTGGTTACTACTTCTTCAGGTTACTACAGATTCTGCAATGATCTCACACAACTCTGCAAATCCTGCTATGTAGAAAGGGATAATTCTAGAAAATTGAGCCACAGTAACATTGCAGTCCTCTCAAGGGCAGTTGGCCTAGTCCCAGGAAACCACAGGTGATGGGAAACTGCATGCAGAAAACTTCAGTGGCAAACAGGTTTCTTCTAAATCACCTTAGTCACAATTTCTTCTGCATTTTAAATATTAGAGGGCCAAACATAGAGATTGTCATCTGTAGTTGTTTTGCTGTCTAGTCTTAGTAAACAGGGTTGCTCATGCACTTCACTGCTAATAGCTTGTCACTGATCACAGACACTTAAGGTGCTGCACTGTGCTCCTTTTGACCTTACATTATTACTTGACAGGTCCTACTTTTCTCCAGACAAAACATGGTATTTATGTAATCCTCCTGTCCTTCCTTTTATCTCCACATAAGAAGCCCAATATTTTTCCCCCTTTCTCATTTACATTCCTGAGTATGAGGGGACGAAAACCTGCTGTCTTTCCATTTTCTACCTTGGCAGTTGCCAGTTTCAAAGCATTTATGACTCTTAGCTACTATTAATTTAAAAATTGATAAAAATGAACTCCTCTGAAGCAAAAACACCTTTCTCAGTAAAATGCCTTGGCATTTTACTTGAATTGGTTGTAGTGTTCCTGCTATGTGTGTGAATCTTGTAAATTCTTCATTGTTGTGCCTGTCACTGTTTCTAATTCTATTCCCCCAAAATGTTCAGTTTCCCTTTTGCCTAAAATCACATTTGCATTCACTCACTACATATAACACCACAAACTGGTGTTATTTGATGGACGGAATATCTCCCACTCTATCTCTAAGTAAACACTGTTTGGTTGGTCTTCTTAAATGTGCCAAATCACTATTGTTTCATTTTACGCTTCACATAGTAGTAGGAAATGTGAACTACTAGTATTCTGCTTTGGTGTGTAATACTTGAAGTCATCAACATTTTACCTCTTGCTTTCTGCAGTTATAACAAATAGAGAGGGAGTGGATATTCTTCCTGTAGGTGGCAAAGAAACAAAAAATACATATATATACATATGTATTTTTAATATATTTCTTCCCATCCTCACTTTCTGAAATAGTTTCACAGACTTGAAATGTGTTTCTGTCATTATTTTATTTATTCACAGGATTTTCTACAAAATAACCCATTTAGATCAATAGAATCCTTATGATCAGAACTGTCAAGAGAGCTTCACACATGCAGACGTTCAAATGTGCATAATGCATTTTTATATACCCTTGCTTGGTTTGAAAATCTTATTCCACATGAAGAGTAAGATGCTGAATCCTTCTGAAAGGTCATTTTTGTATATAAATTCTCCAACTCTCTTGAACATCTTCTAAAGCCTAAGTGCTTTTCACCTTGACATAGAATCATAGAATCATAGAATATCCTGAGTTGGAAGGGACCCGTAAGGATCATCAAGTCCAACTCATCGCACTGCACAGGTCTACCCAAAAATTCAGACCATGTGACTAAGTGCACAGTCCAATCTCTTCTTAAATTCAGACAGGCTCGGTGCAGTGACCACTTCCCTGGGGAGCCTGTTCCAGTGTGCAACCACCCTCTCTGTGAAGAACCCCCTCCTGACGTCCAGCCTAAATTTCCCCTGCCTCAGCTTAACCCCGTTCCCGTGGGTCCTGTCACTGGTGTTAATGGAGAAAAGGTCTCCTGCCTCTCGACACCCCCTTACGAGGAAGTTGTAGACTGTGATGAGGTCTCCCCTCAGCCTCCTCTTCTCCAGGCTGAACAGGCCCAGTGACCTCAGCCGTTCTTCGTACGTCTTCCCCTCCAGGCCTTTCACCATCTTCGTAGCCCTCCTCTGGACACTTTCCAACAGTTTCATGTCCTTTTTATACTGTGGTGCCCAGAACTGCACACAGTACTCGAGGTGAGGCCGCACCAGCGCAGAGTAGAGCTGGACAATCACCTCCCTTGACCTACTAGCAATGCCGTGCTTGATGCACCCCAGGACACGGTTGGCCCTCCTGGCTGCCAGGGCACACTGCTGGCTCATATTCAACTTGCTGTCTACCACGACCCCCAGATCCCTCTCATAAGATAGTAAGTCTATTCTTGTCCACAGTTCTCTTTATGTGAGAGAGCAATGCAAACTCATATAATACAAGAACTGCAAGCAAACTGAGGGGCAAAGCTTATACCTTGGGGAGAGAAAATGTCCTACCATTGCTTCAGAGAGCAAAATCCAAAATAACTACAATTGATCTAACTAGTAATGGCAAGACCTATGAAGAAAGTGAGTAACAATTATTACAAAAACCAGCAACCTGATGACTTCAATATGTGATTTTTTTTTTTCATACTACCGGGAATTCTAGTTCAGAGGCACATGGTTATGACATAGTCTTCCACTGTGTTCAGCTGTAGAAATGACACCTTATCTTGGCCTGTTGACTTGTGTATTAAAACCAGATGTTCGCTACACTTTTTTTTTTTCCTAATCATTGTTGTTCAGAAATAGAGCTTAAATTTTTATTATTTTCAGATGAAAAGAAAAAGTTGCCACTTTTTATACAGAAAAAAAAAAAAAAGCAAAAAAAAAAAAAAAAGCATGATTTTAATGAGAACCATCAAGCTGTTTAGACATCTATCTATTCTCTGGTTCAAAATTTTGGAGTTCTTGTAAGCTAAAATATTTTTGAAAATATTTTGAAAGCTATTCATAAAGTGTTCTTTTTTTACTTCACTGGTTCTGCTTCCATTTTGGTCAATGTGTTAAGCTCTGGAAGCAGAATTCTGCAGCTATTTCAAATGCTGCAGAAGCACTTTCTCCTGTGATCATGGTTTTAACACAGATCTGAATGGCATTACCTAAGCTGACAAATGTTAGCATCTGTTAGTGGAAAAGTTTCCACATGTTGGGGTTTTTCCACCATAGTAATTCCAACATGATGTGAATATAAGATTTATTAATATATATATATATATTGCCACTGAGATGGTTAGCAGAGCTCTGATGTATAGAGCTTCATCTGGGGAAGTCCAGTGCAGGAAGCTGACCTGTTGCACTGATCCTTATTCCTTTGAGCAGACATGGAGTGATCAGAGACCTGGATCATAAACTTAGTTATTACTTTTATTTATTTTCATTTTGATGATAATAAATGGTTGCAATGCAGAATTGTAGTGTCGTGCCCCCAGACCTATCCATGGGTACAGACTGAGTTCTTCCTTTGGAATTTCTACTCCTTAATAAAGGATGCAGCTAGAGTGAGGTGCATTATAACCACAGGCCTGAATATTAGTCAAACTGCACTGAATACTGATACATGATATGTGCAAGGAAGATGTCCTTTCATATGACTTGCAAGGTGATGAAATGCTTACAAGCAACAGTTACATTTTGGGTGAAAATAGAGAATTTATGAGTGATGAATTGGTGTGAAAAACTCTTATCAGTGACTTTGCTTTTGTCTGCTAGGAAATTATTTCAGCCATCAAAATCAACAGTTACTGAGTTGGCTGAAGTAAAAGCAGATTAGATGGAATTTAATCTTAGACAAATCACCTAAATGAGCAGGCTGGGGCAATGGGATTTGCTGAAACACTAATTGTAATCATTGCTGCATGATTTTGTGTTGGCATTTTGAAGCAATACAGTGAATTGAAATCCTGGCCTCATGAAAGAAATCATTAGAAGAGAGGATGAAATTCTGCTTCCACTTAAGTCAGCACATAAAGTTTGATCCCAAGTGTGCAGTCCTTTGAAGAAATGAGTTGGAAATACTTATTCTTTGAAGACTATTTCCATTACAACTGTCTTGTAAAAGACATGTAAACAGCTATATATGTTATTAAAAAGACAGTGCAAAGCTACCTGGCTTTGCTGACTCAGTATTTTATATTGAGATTTCCATCTAGGGCTTGATATAGACTGAAATATTTCACGTTAGGTATTAAGAAAGAATAATAAGAATAAGGAAGCATCCTCCCAACTAAATCAGGAGTTGGACTCAATGATCCAACTCAGGATATTCTATGATTTTAAAGCCACAAACCACAAAAACCCACAAAAACCATAAGCTCACTCGTGTCTACATCACATTGGTTAAGCCAAGACAGGTCTCACTTACAGTCCAACTCAGTTCTCATGTAAGTGAACAAGAAGTTTGGCCAAGCCCTAATTTGAAATTTGACTCTTTTATTATGACCAGCTTTATCTAATCCCATCAGAATTTTCAATCCTGGATTTTAAAATAAATAAATAAATCAAATTATAAATCATGTATCTTTAGTATTTGAAATTGTTAAGATGACACCTGAACATAATGAAGAATGTATAGAGTATTGCAATTGTATTGCACCATGGCTCTTTGTCCTGATTCTTCTCCCTGGGGGTAATATTGCAGTTTTGCATAGACAACCTTACTATTATCAGGATATGTGTCACAGAATCACAGTACATTAGAGGTTGGAGAGTATCTCTGTAGAGCATCTAAGCCAACTGTCTTTACTCAAAGAAGAATCAAAGAGACCAGATTTCTCAGAACCATGTCCAATCAGATTTTGTCAATCCATCTCTGCGGATGGAGACTCCACAGCCTGTCCAGGTAACCTGTTCCAGTGTTGGACAACCATCACTGTAAAAAGTGTTTTCTTATATTTAAGTGGAATTCCCAGTTTGTGCCCACTGAATTTTGTCCTTTCATTGAACATCACTGAGAAGAATGCCCCCCTCAACCTTCTCTTCTCCAACCTGAAGAGTCATACCTATCTCAGCTCCTGCTTGTACATCACATCATCTAGTCCCTTCATCATATTTGAGTTCTCTGGACTCTTTCCAGTAGCTCCACATCCCTCTTGTACTGCGGACCACAGAACTGGACAGAAAACTCCAGATGTAGTCTCACCAGTGCTGAGTACAGGGAAAGGATCACCTCCCTTAACCTGCTGTCAATGTTCTTTCTCAGCCCAGAGGGCTGCTGGCCCTCCTTGCTGCAAGAACATATTCTGGTTTATGGTTAACTTTATGTCCACCAGGACTTCAAGAGACTTTCCTACCAAGCTGCTCTCCAGCCTGTTGCCACTGATGCACTGGCTCTTCTTCCCCAGATGCATGACTTTGCATCTTGTTTTGTTGCACTTCATGTAGTCCTATTTCTCCTGTTTTATGAAGCTCTTCTGTATGACAGCAGAACCATGTTTTACATGGACATATGCTTTAATGTATATTGAGTATATTCAGATACATTTTTCTTTAGACCAAAAATAAATAAATAAATAAATAAATAAATAAATAAATAAATAAATAAAAATGATAGAATTTTGCTTAAAAAAATCACAATCCAAGTGGACAAAACATACTGAAGGTAGAAAAAGATAGCTACTCTTGATTTAGAGAGAAATATCAAAGTTAAACAATCACCCTATAGTTTAGAAGGAATTATGTGGTAAAGAATATCCACTACTACATACTTAATATCCACTGTAATAACCAAAAGATATTTTTTACATTCTGAATACCTCAAAATAAACCTACCATGTGTGTAACCCTATGTGCATCACCTTAGAACATAGTAAAGTAGGTCACAATTACACATTTTCTGTGGGAAAAAAATACCAAGCGCACAAAATGTTATTAATTCTCCAGTAAAAACAGCAAGTGAATTAACTCACCTGTCTTGAATGTACTTCCTACTTCCTTTATAACATTTGAACATACAAAAGCAGCCAAAAGCTAAACCGTAAATCTCTCTTTTATACAGCAAGCTGTAATTTCTTTGAACAATTACACAAACAGTATTTAAGATGCAAAATATAACCCATGTTCACAATATCTTTAATTTCATATATAATGCCAAGTTAATGCCTGACCTATTATTGTTTAAAACTTGTTCAGATAAACTTTTGTTAATTGTTTTCAGGCATTTTAACTGCCCTTTGAACTTCCAAAATCTGTGTACTGTATGTATCGAAAGAACAACACTTCTCACCCCTCAGTCTGTACTGTAACACTTATATATCACTAGAAAATATTAGTTTTATATTCATTCAAATTCTGGATGCAAAGCATGCATATTCATTATTATGTAAATAACAAGACTTTTTAGATATAGCTGTTGCTTACATGTACTTATAGAGTTAATAGAAAAAAAAAGAAAGTATTCTGAAAGAATTGTTTATTCTGGGTTTCTAATCTTTCAGCTCTTATATGTGAATGATATTCTTCTGATTCTGTATCAACACCACTCAGAAGCACAATTTTTACCAAGTGAACATATGCATTAACAACACGGGATTTTATATCATATTTTGCATGCCCAAAGCTTGTATACATATATGTCCATTTTTTTGAGTGCACACATATATCAATGAGTATACTTTATATGTATATCCATGTACATATCAGGGAATTTCTTCTTGTATGAATGCAAAAAAAAAATAAATAAATCAAAATAATTTGGTATTGTGTTTAAATATATATTTGAAACTTTGCAGAAGAGCTAGATTGTACTGTGAAGTAATGTAAAACAAAAGGTTGTGAAAACAATGTGTCTTGTTTTCCATAAGCTATTACCCCAAAAGGCTGCAACTGACATGCTTATTGAAAGCCAGCTTTACACCGTTCTCACCAATTAAAACCAAGAGACACTTCAGCCTCTTGGTGATTTATTTCGGTTTGGTTTAGTATTACCTGGTGCACATTTCTGTCTCGTTAAAAATAAATAAATAAATAAATAAATAAATAAAAAATAACCCCACAGAAGTCTCATACATACAAACATTGTAGCTATGGAACATCTTCCAAGCACCATTGGCCTTGCCCAAAGACAAGGGCGCCATCTCCTGCCACCAGTCCCTGCACCTGGAGAAGGCAAGAGACAAAGATGCTCACAGTAAATCAAAGGAGTGTGGTATTTGCAGCTGGGGAAACAGTCTGCAGGCCATGAAGAAAATTTTCAATTATTTTTGGAGATATTCACTGTCACTCTATTACTCTGCAGCTTACAAGGTAAGGAGTCAGACAGATTACATCACATTCCTGAGGATGCAATAGTTGGCAGGGTTTAAGGAATAGAAATAGCATGAGGATAAAAAAAATAAATATATATATATTAATTAAATTAAATTAAATCAATCAAAGCTAAGGTAAAATAGGATATAATTTTACACATTCTCTCATTTTAGAAAAATTAAGAATATTTAGAAAAATTAAGAATATTAAAAAGGATTTTGAATCCCTGGGGAGGTTGTTGAGGGGGTCAGGAGTGCAGGTAGTGTTCTCCTCTGTCCTCCCGCTGGGTGACTGGGATGCAGATAGAAGGAGCAGAACAGGACAGGTAAATGACTGGCTGAGGTGGTGGTGTCTGGACCAGGGATTTGGGTATTTTGATCTTGGGCCGTCCTTTGAGAGGCTGAGTATGTGGGCTACAGACAGACACCAACTAAGTAAGCAGGGCGCAAGTGTGTTGGGGAGCAAGCTCTCTGGGCTGATTAACAGGGCTTTAAACTAGTTTTGATGGGGGAAGGGTGGGGAGCTAAAGGTGACAGAGAAGGGCTGGGGGAAGTTGTCACTTCTGTCACTGTTGAAGACAGGGAAAAACTTCTGAGCTCTCCCATAGGATTGTCTGAGGGCTCCTCAGAGAAGGTAGCTTTCCTGATCCCCCATCCAGTATCTTCTTCTTGCATCCCCCTAGGGGTAACTGCACCTGCTGCTTCCCTAAAGTGCCTGTACACCAATGCACGGAGCATGGGAAATAAATAGGATGAGCTCGAGATCTGTGTTCAGTCGTGGGGCCATGACCTTGTTGCCATAACTGAGATGTGGTGGGACAGCTCGCATGACTAGAACGCAGTCATGGAGGTCTATGTCCTCTTTAGGAAAGATAGGCTGGGGAAGCAAGGGGGTGGGGTTGCCCTTTATGTGAGGGAGCAATTACAGTGTACCCAGATCCAGATGGGGGAGAGTGAAGGACAAGTGGAGAGCTTGTGGGTAAGAATTAAGGGGTGGGCTGGTATGGGAGACATGGTTGTAAGGGTCTACTACAGGTCTCCAAACCAGGAGGAGGAAGTCAATGAGGCCTTCTACGAGCAGCTGCTAGGAGCCTCACAATCACGAGCACTGGTCCTCATGGGGGACTTCAATTACCCAGAAATCTTCTGGGTAAGCAACTCGGCCAGGCATGAGCAGTCCAAACAGTTCCTACAATGCATTGAGGACAATTTTCTGATGCAGGTGGTGGAGGAGCCGACGAGGCATGGGGTGTTCCTAGACCTCGTTCTTACCAACAGGGATGGCCTTGTTAGGGATGTGAAGGTTGGGAGCAGCTTGGGATGCAGCGACCATGAGATGGTTGAGTTCCAGATGGAATTAGGCGAAGGAAGTAAGGCTAAAAGCAGGATTGCTACCCTGGACTTCCGAAGAGCCAACTTCAACCTCTTCCGGGACCTGCTTGGGAGTACATGTATATCATGGGATAGGTTGCTAGAAGGCAAGGGTGCTTGTGAGAGCTGGGCTACATTTAAGCAGCACTTCTTCCATGCTCAGGATCGGTGCATCCCGAGGAATAGGAAATCGGGGAAGGGGGGCAGGATACCCGCTTGGATGAGCAAGGAGCTCATCAATAAGATCAAAAGGAAGAGGATGGTCTATGAAATGTGGAAAAAGGGCCTGTCCTCTTGGGAGGAGTATAGATGTGTTCTCAGGACCTGCAGGGATGCGACGAGGAAGGCTAAAGACCACCTGGAGATGAGGCTTGCGAAACAGATAAAGGATAATAAGAAGGGTTTTTTCAAGTCTGTAAACAGAAAGAGGAAGACTAGGGATAATGTGGGTCCCTTGCTGAATGAGGGGGATGTCCTGGTGACAGGAGACGTTGAGAAGGCAGAGATACTGAATGCTTTCTTTGCTTCAGTCTTTGCTTCAAGGACACTCCCCCAGGACTCCTCGCCCCTGGCAATAGGACAAAGGGTCTGGGAAATGGAGGGCTCCCCCCTGGTGGACTTGGGAGTGGTTTGGGAGCGTCTGAGTGGGCTCAATGCACACAAAACCATGGGTCCCGATGGGATGCATCCACATGTGCTAAGGGAGCTGGCAGATGTAATCGCCGAACAGCTCTCTATCATCTTTGAAAGGTCCTGGAGAATGGGTGAGGTCCCTGAAGACTGGAGAATAGCCAATGTCACTCCTGTCTTCAAGAAGGGCAGGAAGGAGGATCTAGGAAACTCCAGGCCAGTCAGTCTCACCTCTGTCCCTGGAAAGGTATTGGAGCAGCTTATTCTGAATGCCGTCTCCAAGCAATTGGAAGAGAAGAAGGTTATGATGAGTAGTCAGCATGGATTCACCAAGGGGAAGTTGTGCTCGACCAACCTCATTGCCTTCTATGATGGCATCACCAGCTGGGTAGATGGGGGGAGAGCAGTGGATGTCATCTACCTTGACTTTAGCAAGACTTTCAATACTTTCTCCCATGACATCCTACTAGCAAAGCTGAGAAAGTGTGGGATAGATGAGTGGACGGCAAGGTGGGTTGAGAACTGGCTGACTGGCCAAGCTCAGAGGGTGGTGATCAGAGGAGCAGAGTCTGGCTGGAGGCCTGTGACTAGTGGTGTTCCCCAGGGGTCGGTGCTGGGTCCGGTCTTGTTCAACATCTTAGTCAACGACCTTGATGAGGGAATAGTGTCTGCCCTCTGGCAGATGGGCAGGAAGAAACCAAATGAGATTTAATAAGAGCAAGTGTAGAGTCCCACACCTAGGAAGGAACAACCACATGTATCAGTACAGGCTGGGGGATGACCTGCTGGAGAGGAGCTTTGAGGAGAAGGACCTGGGGGTCCTGGTGGACGACAGGTTGACCATAAGCCAGCAGTGTGCCCTTGTGGCCAAGAGGGTTAATGGGATCCTGGTGTGCATTAAAAGGAGCGTGGCCAGCAGGTCAAGGGAGGTGAACCTCCCCCTCTGCTCTGCCCTGGTCAAGCCTCACCTGGAGTACTGTGTCCAGTTCTGGGCTCCCTGGTACAAGAAAGACAGGGATCTCCTGGAAAGAATCCAGCGGAGGGCCACATAGATGATATGGGGCCTGGAACATCTTCCTTATGAGGAAAGGCTGAGAGTCCTGGGTCTATTCAGCCTGAAGAAGACTGAGAGGGGATCTCCTCAGTGTATATAAATATCTGAGGGGTGGGGGACAGAAGGATATAGCCAACCTCTTCTCAGTGGTTTGTGAGGATAGGACAAGGGGCAATGGCTGCAAGTTAGAACACAGGAGTGTCCGCACTGACATGCAAAAGAACTTCATGGTGAGGGTGACAGAGCATTGGAACAGGCTGCCTAGGGAGGTTGTGGAGTCTCCCTCTCTGGAGATATTCAAGGCCTGTCTGGACGCCTACCTGGGCAGCCTGCTCTGAGGAACCTGCTTTGGCAGGGGGGTTGGACCCGATGATCTTTCGAGGTCCCTTCCAATCTCTACAGTTCTGTGATTCTGTGATTCTGTGATTCATCTGAAGTCAAGCTAGTGTGCTCAGCCATCTAGTATTACAAGGGTACACCATTATATGAGGCTGTCACACATTAGACGAGTCAGACACAGAAGAGTAAAAGAGGCAAATAATTTACATTGCTGTCTGCTCTTGTCAATCAGCATAATTAATCTAGCTCTGCATCTGGCCCTAATGAGGATAAGGTAGTTAAAATTGTTTTGGTGAAGCAAACAGGAGCCCAGGAAATGAAACTAATTGTAATCTGAATAAGAGCTCATTGCAGTCCAAATATATTTAATTATAAAAGAAGAAGCCACCATAACCTCTGGAAGGTGTCAGTAGACACAGAAAAAGTAGGATATCCAGAAGCTTGAAGACTCTGGAAACATAAAACTGTTTTGCTGTAGATGGTGAAACTTGTATTAACAAGAAGAAAATAAATAAATAAATAAATGTAATTTTATGCTGAAATATGCCTCTGTCTTAGTACAATCTTTATCTTCCCAAATAAAGTTATCCAGTATGTAGAATCCTAGTTTCTAATCTGAGTCAATGACTCAGTCTGTGATCTTGAGCTAATCACTTGACCTTCCTCTGAATCAGTCAAGCCAGCTGGAAAATTGGGTGGAAACTTCACCTTACTGAAAATCAGATTCTGGACCTAAGATGAGTTTTTCTTCAGAAAATAAATAAATAAATAAATAAATAAATAGACTGCAGAGAAGAAAATAAATTATTGTTTATCCTGAACACAGGGTTTGAAGGCCAAACCAATAATGATATGATGTTTGCCCCATAAATACCATGACACTGTGTAAGGCTGTCCATGTAAATAAAATGTCTGCAGTTACTTTGTAAGCAAAGTTATTCATGTATATATAAAAGTTTTTAAACAGTTTTGTGATTCTGTGATTGTACAATCAGTTCAATCTTTCAGCATTTAAAAAAATGAGCTTTCTCAATGGTTGAAACAGTCTTGCAAATAGAAGGAGAAAATCTGAAGCTGAATAAAATTTATGTAATTTCATAACAAGGTTTCAAACTCATCCCCAACTCAAATCAGTGAGTCTCAAATGAGAATAAAAAGTTTTTAATATTAATTGAAACTAGAAAAAAAAAAATCCACAAAAAAAATCTTTTAATGTGATTATTAAATGCTTGGAGAATAATGTGTAATGAATGCAAGATTATCTGTGTTTCGGTAGATATTTATTATTGAACTTGCTGTTTGACAAAAGCAGATTTTAACATATGCTGTTCCATATATGCTCTGAAAGTAGACTATTTTAATTTGTGAATGGAGAATCTAGTATGCCCTGATTTTTTTACACATATACTGTCATAGATGTCAATAGATAAACAGGAGAATATACAACATAGCCATAGAAAACAATGTTTCAAATATGTATAGCAAACAAAATAATTTAAAGGACTGTTCTAGCCAACAAAAACTCTTGGTCTTTCATTTTGCTTCCTTTATCATATTTTTCTTTCATTTCATAATAACAAAAAGTGGAAATATTAAAATGTGCTGCAAAGAATTTTTTGAAGATATGGTTTTGAAAATACAAAACAAAAAGATTTATTTTTATGTTGTGGCCCTGAAATGAAACACTTCATTTCATTTTACATCTCCTTTAATTTCTCAGACTATAGAATTCCTAGTTCCTTTATACTAGTATGGGTGCAGACACTTGAACAGATCATATTTCTTTTGAACAAATGCAGTTTGTGTGTGTGTGTGTGTGTGTGTGATGCATTAGGATTTAAAGGAAGTTGGTTTTAAGCTTTTTATAGTCACGTCTAGTAATTTTAGACAAATTTTAGACAAATACTCAAGTTAGACTTCTTAATTACAGAAAAAAAATATTGGAAGTATGACTTGAACCTAGGATCTACCCTATCTACATACCATGGGAAGTTTATTCCTAGGAAAAAAAAAATAAATATATATATATATATGTTTATTTATTTATTTTTTTAATAAATATATTCATTTCCAAATAAATGATCATCATTGTCACATTACCATGGATATATAAAATAGCTGAAAGCAAAGTTCTGGAAGACAAACCACTAACAACAACATATGTGACAAATATTTGAGAAACCAAATTATATCACAAGAGAAAGGTTGGCTTTGGAAAAAAGCCATAGGTAGGTGGCTTAAATTTTGCCTAAGTCAGTCAAAGACAAAAACTTATAACATCTCTGGCTAAAATCTCTGAAAACTGGGATGGAATTGATGGAAGATGATAAAGAAATTCAGGTGTGATTTAAGGTGATCCTAGTTGCAATGTGAATATGGCCATTCATCCACTCCCATTCATTCCAGTGTTGATTGAGAAAAGTTTTGGTCAAGTTTTTTGAACAGCCATCTTTCTACTCCCACCAAACTGATACCGAAGTTCTCTATACTTCCAGAAATTTACCTATGCTCTTGTTCAAGGGTAAGATTCTGCTTTCCTTGAAGGCAACACATTCAGTCACTATGATATGAGAAAGACCATATTCACAGCCAAAAAACTGATACTCAGAATCACAGCTAAGTTCACAGGACTGAACTAAAGTGTCAACAGTCCCTCAACCAGTTTGGTTTACAGTTTCACTATTTATCTTATTACATAAGTAATTTGTTGAACTGATGCATAATTTGTAGAACTGGCCACTCCTAGTGATATTTATTGACCATCATAGTTTAATATTTACAAAGATTTTGCCTCCCTCAATAATAATCTCTTACTCTAAACAATACATCTCTAAATAGGTTTCCTAACCAGTCAATATCTAGTTTTTAGACACAGATAAAGTATTTTGAATCACATACATTTCCAGTACATTTATTTGACAGCTAAGCAGCTGATTCTGTTCTGATTACAGAAGTGGAAAAGCTACGTTCTCTAACCATATATATTTTAAGAATATGGAAAAGATTTTTTTATTATTTATTTACTCTTGTATTGAAAGAAACATAATTCAATTTCTACTTAAAGGAGTATGCTTCATTAAAATATTAAAGCAACCTCTTCCATTTAAAGACATGTCTTTCATTACAAAGTAGAAATTATTTACAACTTGTCTTGTCCTCTATGCAATATAAAATAGAGCTTTATTTAATACTGAGAAGCAAAAATTCTTTAGTGTGATTACAGCAATTTAGCAACACAATACCAAATCTTACCAGAAAAGTTGATTTTGTACATGTAAAACCACCGAATGTTACATTCCTCTTTTCCTATATATTAAAAAACAGTGGTCACATTTCAGTTAACATTTCTATAATTTTATTCCACCTCTCAGATATATTCACAAGAGCCTAATAAATAGAAAACTGTAACTCTAACCCCAAATGACCAAAACTAATTCCAATCACTTAGATGCCTCAAGGTATCTAACATTGATCATATGTGTGACCTTTAAGAACTGAAAAGCTCTGTGGGGTTTTTTACCAGTGATTGCTCTCTTAACATGCCCACACCTCTGCGTGTGTGCTGAGGAGTTATATATCTGCCTAGTCCACGATGCTATTGTGATGACAGAGAAATAAATAAATAAATAAATAAATACAAATATAAATATCTAAGACAGAAATGTTTCCTGTGCTGGGAACCACACTGTTCTAGCTTGATTACTTTTTTTTTTTTTTTTCCTTATCCCTCTACTAACTTCAGCTCAGGATGTGTTCTGTTCTGGCTCTGGCCTAACCTTAGGAAACACATGCTATTTGTTTGTTGCTGTTTATGTGTAATCTGGCTTCATGCACTGCTGCTCTACAAGACCCATAATTATCTCATTCCTGTCCCTTTCTTTCAGGTGTTTGTAGACACAGAGGTTATCCTTAGTCCTTAGTCTAGTCTGCATGACTTTGCTTGATATTTCTTACAAAGAGACAAGGTTTGATTAAAAAAAAAAAAAAAAATAGAAAGTGAATATATTCACAACTAATTATGAACCTGACAGATTACGCCTTCCATGCTTCAGGAATATGAGAGCAATCATGATTATGGAAAATGTATCATTCAGTATAATTATTTTGGGAAATACCTTAGCTCTTTAGATCAGTCCCTAAGTTCTCCACAAGTATTTTTTATTCCATATCAATTCTTGGTACTTGCAAGTGATGTTGTTTTTTTTCTGTGCTTCAACAAGGTATTTAAGCATATCTTCAGGTTATCTCATTAAATTTAAACAAGAGTTTGCACTTGTTCAAAATCAGTTTGCAGAATCAGACACCTGTTTAGGTATTACTCTTCAGATAGGTAGTTTGAAGAACTTTTGATAAAAATGAATGGAAATTACAGAGGTAAATCAATGTAATCAACCTTGCTATAATACAGCATAAAGGACAATTTGTCTCCAAGTAATAGAACAAAACATTTTTGTACATTCTCATTGTAATAGTGGTCATACTTGCCATTCTTCTGAAACAAAGTAGTGAACATCAAATACAGTTTTTCAGTGTTTAAAGTCTAGGTCATGGGGTTGAATTTATTGATGTTTTCCTTATTTATAATCGAAAAAATGTTTATAGTTTGGACAGCACAGAGACAGGATAGACATGTTCCACTTATCTATCACCACAGATGACTGCAGCTATCAACAAATCACTTGGAGAGGATCAGCTGAGTGAGGATACCAACTAAAGATGAATATAAAAAAGGCTTGAATTATGTTGACAACAGAGGAAAAACAAACAAATAAACAAACAAAACGACACAATTTGAAATTCAGAAGCTGTCCTTATCATCATCTTTTCAGTGGAAAATACGCATCTTAACTTTGTCAGTCTATACACTACAATTGTTCCTCAATTTATCATTACTGATATAATCTAGGGAATGACCCCCAAGCAATATTTTCAGCACTCCCAGGGCCTACTATTTCTATCAGTCAGTATTGAGCTCATCACTCCAGATTTATCACCACTTATGTAAAATCAAGCAAAGCTGCCCCACTTGGCCTTTAGTGCAAACCAGGCTCCAGTCAGTGTTGAACTGGTGGTGTCTTCCTAGACTGTGGACTTCTGAACCCAGCTCCTGACCTGGCACACCTGAAGAATTAAGTTGTTATCTTCAAGATCTCGGTAATCTCCATATCTGGGGACCAAAGCATGGATTAAAATACCATGAGAAAGACAACACATAATCCCTTTGTTCCTTTGACAGTAAAAAAAAAATTCTGTATTAAAAAATATATTGTAGCAGAATTTTGTGAACATGGTCTCATATTGCAGAACACTTTCCCAGAGAAATGAAACACCATCAGATACCTCACAACCTTCCCCTCATAATGTAAACTGCACTCTGCTTCCTCAGCCATTCTAGCCCAAACCTGTTATTTCTCTGTATAACTTTCAAACTAAAGCCCACCACTCAGCTCATTTTCCCTGGAGGGGAAGGCAAGAGGGCAAACACAATACAGATGTTAGTCTTGCTGTTTAATCTAGTACACATTAGGAGTCTGGTACAAGAACCTACACAAGCACTACTGACTACACTGTTACTAATGAGTCTAGCTTTATAGTACCTTAAAAAAGAAGTGCTCCTCAGAATAACAACGTACCTCTTATCCACACCTTTCACTCAGTGACAAAAAGCCCAGGAAATGAAGTTAGAGGTGAGATAACAGAAATTTCATACTCTCCATACCAATTTAAAAGGTATTGAGAAGTTCATGCATTTTCAGATTATGTCAGGACGTCATTTGTCTTTGTTTGGCAACAATTCTCTAGTAAGCTTGCCTTTTCACGATATAAATGGGTCTGATGCTGTATTAGCACAGGGGACTAAACAGAAGCAGCCAGATAGTACTACCCATGCATTTAAAAGCACAACCTATTTCACATGATGTCAAATGAATTTTCCCACTATCAAAGCTGAAACAGGATCTAACCATAACAGATAGCTATATTGCAGTTGTAGTGAGTAGAAATATCTACAGCAAAGCCTTCCTCAATATGCTCATTATGAATTTGCACTGCTTTCTTTGAATGAAGAGTTTAGTTCTTAGCCTCAGTTTTAGTTTACTTGCAGTAATGAAAACCGTTGTGAAAGGAATTTTATGTAGCTAAGGCCATTAAGAGAAAGGCACTTTTCAAACAATTAAATGTTTTCAAAGACTAGTTTTCTTTGTCAATTTATTGTCATAAGTTTTGCTTCCTGAGGTGGGAGATGTAACTAACAACCAAACAACTGATAATTAAATCGTCTGCAAATGATCCTGCAGAAATGGAAGATTTTTTATTTATTTATTTGGCCTTTTTTTTTTTTTTTTTCGGATAGTCTTCAAAAAGGAAGAGGAAGGACAGATCAGACCTTTTAAATATGAATGTTGAAGGCACCTTTTCATTTTGAGGTCTCAATTCTCATTCAGGACAAGTATGGAAATCCTAGTAACACTAACCTCAGTTCTGCATCTATCTAGATGGAAAAGTAGTCTTTTTCATGATTTAGTGTAAAACCAGGCCCAGCACAGCTATAAAGTGTTAGAAGATTCATTAAAACATACTAATATTAAAAGGACAAAATCATAATTTTTATATTGAAGTTTTCATAAACTAATGTTATGTTTGAACTTCCTGAAAAACATATTCCCTTCAGCCAACCACTGTCAGCAATATTAACAACAATATTTATATGGGACAAACTTACTACAATGACAAATTGTCTCATTTATGGAAGTGTCCACAAGTTCCCTTGTTATAAAAGTTACAAATTATATCAATTATTCATCACTTGATTATTATACCTTCCTGACACATAATAATATAAATAATATAAATTTGTTCAAAAAACAAAAAAAAAAACAAAAACAAACAAAAAAACCTTCTCCACCCCTTTCTCTCCACGTTCATTAAGAAGGTGAAGTGACTGTGGGCAATTCTTATGGGTCCTACATTTTTGCAGGTCAGAGTGTTCATACTGGAAGTAATGCAGGGAATTAGAGCTGTATCTGGTCAATCTATAAAATTTTCATATTAATATTTCAGCACTAATGTAATGGCATTCTGAGTAATACAGATTTTCCAGAGGGGCCCATACCCTGAAACTTCTGCTCCCAGCAGAGTTTTGTACTTATTTTGGAAAATGAATGTATACCACTGACTTGTGTACATATTTCTCATTCCCCAAAACAGTGCAGTGGTCTAGCTGAACCTAATAATATCTATCCCCAACAAATTACATGTCTCCAACAGTTGCTGTGGGTTGAGTGGAATTCAGGGAGTTTCCCAGGAGGCTGCTTGTGAGCAGATGTCTCTGCCTTTCTTTCCACCAGTGTTTTATGTAATGATGGAAAAAAGAGGCAAGGACTAGTAGCTATCCTTTTTTGGGGACACACGTTGCAAATAATTCAGGCAGCACCAAAACCTGAAGAATTACAATGATTCAGTCCTTCTTTTAGCAATGATCTTTTTATTGACACCAGGAGGAAGAACTACAGAGCAAAATGCAAGAATGAAGGTGGCTGAACATCACTATGATGTGCACTACCGGACCACATCTCTTCTCCTCTACCTAACCTGAGTAATTCAGATAACTGCTGAGATAAACCACAGAACACACACCATGCAAAAAGCAGTAGAATTTCACTGCTACTAAAGCAGGACTAGATATGGAGCAATGGTTTTTATTTTTATTTTTTTTATTTATTTATTTTTTGTTTTGTTTTGTTTTGTTTTGTTTTGTTTTAATTTACTTTGCATGTTTTCCTCTGTGACGGCTTCTTTTCCTGCTAAACCCAGAGGTCTTACTTCAATGCCCCCAGAATCTGTACACTTGTATTATTGATGCCCTGCAGACAACTGTGTTTTACAGGTTTGTAGACTCTTTGTGAAAAACTTTCTCAATATTCATTCCTAGATCTAAAGTTGTTGTACCCAGGATTAAATTATTCTGATAATGGATGAGTTATTGAAATACACAAATATAAGATAAATATGAAGGCACAAAGTGACATGCATTTCTAAAATCAGCACTGAAGTGAAGAGTTAGGGCCAGAAACATAAACTATGGAATACTACAAATCATCCAAACAGTCCCAACCCATGTCTGCTTACTGTAAGGTCCCAAAAAGAATATGCCTTCAATAAAAATCAGACTATACATCTGTAAAGTATAACTCCATGACACCAGTTCTGCACGTGGTTAAATGAAAGCATGACACAAATGAACTACTTACCTAGGACATGCAGTAACAAAAGAATGAATAAAACTCTGTTTTCCTGAGCCAGTCATCTGATTTCAATATATGAAAATGTTCTGAAAATGTTCCCCCTTACTTCTTCACAGAAGACATGAGTTCTGTCTGATAATGTAATACTTTAGTGTATGCACATTTGGGGGTGGGGGAGGGGTAGCATAGGGGGGACGATTAAACTAGAAACCTTCTAAATACAAAATTAATATGTTTAAAAGTTGTACTAAAGTTTTGATTCTTTTTTTTTTTTCATTTAATTTTATCTGGATATCACGAATTATTGAATTAAGCTTGCACAAATTCATTTATACAAATGACATTTTTCAGAAAAAGAATTGGTATGGTCTCATACAATGACACTGAGTGTACTGGCAAATCATCCTTTCATTTCCGTGATGCAGGATCAGACCTCTGGCAAGCAAAAGAAAAAAAAATCTATTAAATATGATGTACTGCAGAGTAATTACGAGTTCCTGTAAATGATCTGATAATTACACCAAGTAAGTCCAAAAATAGTCTCACTTGCAGTTTCAGATCCCATGATGAAACACTGTTTCAAAAGACAGAAGTAATCAAGAATATATCCCTTACATTCGTCATACTGATTTAATTGTCTTTAAACTTACAATATGTATTTATGCTGTCACCAGGACTAAATAGATGCCGAAAGCAAATTTCTAAAAATATTCCTTCACAATTTACTAAAATATATTCTACCACATTTATGTCCCTTTCAATGTTGTATCTTACTGTCCTGGTTTCAGTTAGAACAGAATTAATTTTCTTCCTAGTAGCTGGTGGAATGCTGTGTTTTGGCTTAGGATGAGAAGAGTGCTGATAACACCCCGATGTTTTAATTGTTGCAGAGCAGTGCTTATACCAAGCCAAGGACACCTCAGACTTTTGCTCTGTCCTGCCAACAGGCAGGCTGGGGGTGCAGTAAGAGCTGGGAGGGGACAGACCCAGGACAGGTGACCCGAACTAGCCAAAGGGGTATTCCATACCATCTGACGTCATGCTAAACAATATATAGGGGTGGCTAGCCGGGGGGAGGGGGCCGGACTGCTCGGGGTTAGGCTGGGCATCGGTCAGCGGGTGGTGAGCAATTGCATTGTGCATCACTTGTTTGTACATATTATTATTACTTTCCTATTATCACCATTGTAACATTATTGTTATTATTGTTATTATTATTTTGTTATTATTATTTTCCTGTCTTATTAAACTGTCTTTATCTCAACTCATGGGCTTCACTTTCCATTTCTCTCCCCCGTCCCAGAGAGGGGGGGGGGGAGGGTGAGCGAACGGCTGCGTGGTATTTAGCTGCCAGCCGGGTTAAACCATGACACTTACATACCTAAGTAATAATCTTAATATAAGTAGAGCTTTAATTACTATCTGTTTCAACAGATTCTTCCATTCTTAAATTAATACATTCCATGTTAATAACATATCTGTGTTCTTACGTGCCAAATTCTGAGGAAAAAAATAAATTTCAATTAATAAACTAAATATGTTAACAATGAAACTAGAATTAAACCATTTAGTTAAAGACAGTTGAGATAATTTTGGAAATGACTTGGTCTATGAATTTTAAAGAGAGATGGAGGCTGATATACTAATAAGCTTTATGTTAGCCTTCAATATAGGATGACCATATTCAAACTACTTTTGAAAAGATTCTCCAGACTGAGTTAATTACAAAATTGTGCTTGGATGCACGTGGAGAATGCTAGCTGACTCAAGCCAAAACATTTTAATAATTTAACCATTTAACTGTTGAATCATTTCAATAATTCGCCAATTTAAATGAAAATGTTCTGGTAGCTGGAAGCATGCCCTGACAGTGCTTAATTTGCCAGAACTGACACAAACTGCACAAACCTGCAGTCACAGATGACCAAAAAACACTACTGTGAATTTTTCTATTCTCCTTAGGAAGTATAAAACATATTTTAATATAAATAGAAGAGAAGAGTGAATTTAGCAGCACTTTGCAAGCTCTAAATAAATAAATAAATAAAATAAAAATTAAAGGAAGATAACAGATTATTACATATTCAGTTGCAAAATCACACTGGCCACTCTACATGTGGAAGGAAGGATTATATTCTAAGAGATCTAAATTATAGACTGTCTAATTATTGCTTATTTTGGCTGCATAGAAGTTCCAGCTCTGGTTACCCGAACAATATTTGTTACCATGGATTTAGAATCTGATATTAGATTGTAGCTTCCCAAATTATATTAGAAAACAAGGAAAACAGAGGAAGAATAGTCTTCCTTCTCTTAAACATCTATCAGCCTCTCCCATCCTTTACCTTCTGGATACACCCAGAGAGCAGTTTGCTTTAATTTTCCAGAATAGAAGTTACCACAGCTGTATTTCATTCCAGTATGGGGAAAAAATAAATAAATAAATAAATAATTGAAAATAAGAGTGAAGTGCATGTTTGCTCTGAATTTCCCATCCAAAGGACCTCTGGTGATTACTGTTGATCACTGCATCCAGCAACATATGTACCATAACCTACTTATTGATATACCACAATGCATGGGTTAAAAGATAAATCCTTATCCTCCTGTGTTTCTGAACATTTCAGAGGACAACTGCTCAGAGCTATAACACTCATTTACCTTATTAATCACTAAAATCCTGCATGAGAACTCCTGAGGAAAGGAAAACAAGAAGCCCATGAAATATTATGAATGATAACTATGTACATTGTATGGTCTCTCAAAAAGTCCTGACAAATGATATTAGACAGTTTCTAGATGACCTGAAATAATCCAAAGGTCTTTTGCACCCACTTGGAAGAAATTTCTCAAGAACACCTGTGGCAGTGACACTAGAATCATAGAATCATAGAGTCATAGAATATCCCGAGTTGGAAGGGAACCATAAGTCCATCAAGTCCAACTCCTTGCACTGCACAGGTCTGCCCAAAAGTTTAGACCATGTGACTAAGTGCACAGTCCAATCACTTTTTAAATTCAGACAGGCTTGGTGCAGTGACTATGTCACTGGGGAGCCTGTTCCAGTATGCTACCAAGAGAGAGAGACTTAATCCTCTAATCTAATAAAGTGACCATTAGTCATAAAGTGACTAATAAAACATGACCATGTTTTTGAATGCTATATATAAGACTTCATCTAAATAGAATTACTGATTTACTTCTATTACTGAAGCAACTTCCAGTAGTATAGACAAAGACATCATATTTTCTCTTGGTTAACCAGAATCTTCAAAGTGGATTCAAATCTTTGAAGGAATGGCAATATGAGCAAATAAAAATGAGAGACATGGACTGTAAGAAAACTGTTTATGAGTTATCTGTAAAAAAAAAGCATACAAAATTCTAACACTGAAATGGTGATTTTAAGCCTTTGTTTTATGTAAGGCAAAATTGAAATATATATATATAAATATATATAAAAAAATAAAATATGTAATATATATAGTAGCAGCTTCATGAAAAACAAATGGACTTTGTAGGTAAGAGTAGTCCCATTTGACTTCAGGAATTTATAACATAGACATAACATAACATAACATAACATCACATATGATGGAGATAAATATTTTTAGCATGCAATGCATCTGACACGTCTTAAGCATCTACTTTAGGTTACTGTGGTGGTTTTACCCTTCTGGGCAGCTGAACTCCACCACAATCCTCTCTCACTCCTCCTTCCTCAGAAGAAGAGGGAGAGAAAAAATATGCTGGAAAGAAGGCTCACAAGTTGAGATAAGGATAATTTAATTAAAGGAAAATGAAAGAGGAAAACGAAACAAGCAAAAGCCATGCAGAAGGAAAGAGGGACGAAAAAACTATTATTCTCTACTTCCATCAAAGAGCGATGTTTGGCCACATCTTGGGAAGCATCACCTCAATATGAGTAGTGGTTGTTTGGGAGAACACATCTTCATAACCAGAGCTCCTGCTCTACTCCTTCTTCTCCAGCTTTTATTGATGAGTGTGATGGTAACATATGGCATGGAATATCCCTTTGGTCAGTTTAGGTCAGCTGCCCTGTTGATGTCTCTTCCTCACTTCTCGCCCATCCCCAGCCTACTGTCAGCCTCCTGTCTCCGGGTGATTTAGAGTCTTGATTGCTGTGATATCAGTGACGTGATATCTAGCCACAAGTGCAGAGCACAGCATTGTATGGTCCACTGCAGGGAAAGTTGACTCTATCCCTTCCAGTCCCAGAACAGTTACGTGAATCAATACCCAAATACCCATAAAAGCAGTCTAAGTTGTCTAGGTATCTAAAATTGACTTCATCTGATTAAAAAAGTCAAAAAGGTCCTATCTTACCTGGTGGGTAATAAATATTTTAATGAGTTGATAAAACATCCAATGGCAGGATGTTTTATCCTAGAGACTATTCCTGTTAAGGAATTTACAGTCTACATTTCACATTTTTCCTAACTGACAAAATGTTTCTTCAACTAGTACTTTGAAACCCTTGAAGTACTTAGACTGCCTCTGTAACCAACAAGTTTGAGGAAAATATATTACATATGTACTTCAGCAATACATTAAACTAGTTCCGAAACTAAACTGCAAAATCAAACCCCACAGTTGTTCCCAGGTCTAAAACATTCTGATAAGACTTATTCATTGAATGCCTTTGCTTTAAAAAAAAATAAATGTTAAGTTTGTTTCACATTGTACTAATGTCTTTAATGGTTTGGTTTATCAAGTGTACAATCTATAAACAATATATATATATAAAAATAATAATAAAAAAAAGTTTCTTTAATATGAGTTTAGAGAAAGGCATGTCCAGGATCACAAAAAGCATATCAGTTCTTATTGTAACACCACTATTGTAACATCAGTTCTTATTGCATCACCACTCAAAATGTTACGTTATTTTGATCTTAAATGTGCAAAGCAGTTAATTCATGCAGTTGTTTCTGCACTTATTTCATGTCTTTCTCAATTGTTTCTATCTCATCTTATGATTCAAGTTTTTTAACTTCTATAGTTCTAGTCACACTTTTTACACAGCAGTAATTTCTAGAAAAGTCTGTAGTAGTTTCAGTATTAGTGTATTTTAATTTAATTTAATTAAGACCTTTATTGTCTGAGGTCAGAGATGTATATGGAGAGGTGGATCCTGACTCCCTTTTTTCCAGAGAAAGAAAATTTTTCCAAATGAGAAAATTTTTTTTTTTTTTCTTTCTTTTCTTTTTTTGGGGGGATGGGTCTTCTCAAGAAATGTAATATCACTGGCTAAGTAGTTATTCAGTTACTCACTGTTGAAGAATAACCTAATATATCAATGTGTGAAAGGTCATTATACCAGCAAACAATCAGAAAAAAATTAATTGGAAGATGAAATTAAAAAAAAAAGTGGTTATGGACATTTTTCTTTCTTCTTTTTTTTTTTTTTTTTTTTTTTTTCTAAAAATCATTAATACTTTCATGAGGTATATTTATTCTAACAGTGTTGGCAGTGATTCCACCTTGAAACAATATTTTACATTAATGGTAATGTACACTGCAATGGTGGCTATATAAGAGTCGGTATTATTTTTATGATGCCTTCATTAGGTTACCTTATGCATTGACATCAGTATGGAAATCAAAAGCAGCAAAGTAATGCTGATTGGCTGCTTTATATGAATGTCATGCTGCACTTATGCAGAGGAACATTAATGTCAATGCCAAAGCCACACTGCGTTGCATATCAATATTGATGTTCCTATGAGCCTTGTTTCTTATTCGTTTTGCAAATGGCATGTTCAGAAAAAATAAAATACTATTTACAGTGAAGCCATAATGACTAAAAAGAAAATAATAATGATGTGAGTATAAGTAACACAGCTGTAACCATGGTAACTTTACAGAGTGAATAATTCATTGAAAATATCAGACTTGATGAAGTTGGACTCCTTTTACTGCAGTGGAATGACTGCTAGCAGACTGCAATTTTCTTTTCAAATGTACTTCTAACTCAGAAGTACCTGGCACATATATGAATGTATGTGATCCTCAATGCATTAACATTTAGTTCCTTTGGTAGCTGTGGCTAGAGAACAAACCAAGTCAGCAGGAAGATACCTATTATTTTTAATTGGAACTGGTTCAATAAGGAGGAGGGCTTAAATGTTTCTGTTTATGACAAATGATTTTTGCTTACAGAACTGAATACGAAGTCATAGAACTGCGGGTTCCCAATTCAGAAAAGAATTTACCTTTCATTTTCATCTGTATATAGACAAGAAAGTATGTGTCTGGTTCTTTGACACAGTCAGGAAATATCTTCTCAACATACCTTTGTTTTGCACCAAAACCCTAATGTGGAGTGCATTGGGAACAGTGTGGTCAAAAATCAACTGGCTGCTGTTGGTCTAACATGTATGATTAAGACATATAAGCTTCTATAGCCAACAGCACACAGGAGCACTAAAGTCAACATCAAATTCTGCTGTCTTTAGTTCTTCAGCCCAGGCAGATACTCATTTACACCTGGATCAGCTCAAGCACTGGGGTTTTTGGCACTAGTTCACTGCAAATTCATACCTTCGGGCCTTAGGCAGAAGGCTTAAACACTGCTATCATGCTATGCCTCCCTAAACTGTAATTCTGGCATCCCTCATGGACTTCATGAAATATCAAATTAGATCATACTAAGGCCAGCTCAGATAGGCAAATTAACACCCCATAAAGAACGGATAAAATTTTGCCCTGGTTTCCCCTTCTGTGTCTTTTTGTCCTTACTTCCTTTCTCCTTCCTCACCATTCCATAACTTCACTTTGTCTATCTCACACTATGTGCTGGAGACTGAAGAAAGGATTATGTTTCCCTGGATAACAACAGGGGAATGTCTTAGAGTATTTCACTCCAGCATATTCCAGAAGCTTTAAAGATACCATTTGATCCCACAAAAAAAAATAATTTGGTTTGTGATAAGATTTTGTGCAATCTCTTACAATCACAGATTGTAAGTGCTTGTTTCACATTTTTCCAGTGCTCAAATAAATAAATAAATAAATAAATCCTCAGAAGTGTTTAGGCTGCTTAATTTTACTCTTAATGAAAAAAAGTTATATGTTACAAGAACCAAAATAGTGGAATATATTTGCTTTTTCATATTTCAGGTCCTATTAATTTGCTGAAATCACATCTTGCTCATGTAACATTTCAGAGTGATTCAGAGACACACTGATAGAAATAAAAGATTTGTAGTTTAGATGCATGAAAATTTCCACAGGTATTTTGGGGTTGGGTATTCCTGGTTTTCTTGTTTTCTCATTTGATTTTAACTTTCATGAAAATATTTTTTCTTGCCTAAAAGCTTTTTAGGGGAGAAATTGTAAGATTTCTTTGAAAATTATTTTCAGTTGGCTATTGAATAATCCATCTTTTAATTCCAAATTCCAATTTATGTCCTATTGCCTTATGAATCATTCTGTATGCTTATCATAAAATGTGATGTAATTTAATGAGTTTTATTCTGCACTGAAGTACATTCTGAAATATATCTCCATATGAACAAGTTCTTTCTGAAGGCAGAATACATTTATTGCATATGACAGCAAAAGGGCAAACATTATTTAACACTGATTTAAATCACTGTTTTGTATTTTTTATGGAAACTTCTCAGGATCATCTAAGATATCTACAAGCACAATCTAAATAACCTCACCTCTAGCTTTCATCCAGAAAATCATCCTTGGAGATATTCAAAACCCAATTGGACAAATTCCTGATCAATGTGCTCTAGATAATGCTGCTTTGTGAAGTCATGTTGGACTGGATCTCCAGAGATCTTTGCCAACCTCAAAGATCTTTTTGTGCTGAGATTGTGTTAAGATCACTGATGGTTCTTGTAGTTTATTCTAGTAATCAGGCAGTTCTTTTTATTATTGCATAGCTTTTGTTGTTGTTTTTGTTTTTTACTTGTTTCCCCTGTAGAATTTACCTCACTGAAAGAAATACATCATGCATGAAATCTTTGTCAATACATGTCAATTCATGCAGAGCTTCTCACATAGAAAAGGATTAGCTGGATCTCTCAGGAAAGTTAGTATAATGCAACAGTTAGAGTTCAGTGTTCTTAAACCTATAAAAATTCCAGGCACAAATGCATATTCATGAAAGTCAGTAAATGACAAGCTTTAAAAAATCCAATCTTTAAAAAATAATTAAAAAAAAAATAAAAATAAAAATAAAAATAAAGATGAAGCTAATCCAGAACATAAACCTTTTATGGTGGACAAAGTTTTGTCAACTTTCACTTGAAGATGGCCTGCATATGTTATTCCTCATTTGTCCTTTAATAGCCCTTGAAAATTCATGTTTCTAATTACATTCTACACCCTTTTTCTGTCTACATATTCAATTTTTTATTGAAAGTAAATTTCAGAAGCAAAAGATACAGACTTGAAGGATGCAGCACATTTAGGAGGATGAAGATCATTCTTGATATGGGAACTACTGGGAGAAATGGAATGGTGACAAGAACAATTTTAATACGGAACTATTGAGGATATCTAAACAAGTATGAATAGAATAGAAGGTGCAAGAAGAAAAGAGATTCAGGAATACATCACAGGTAAAGAACTTACCCCAGCTAGATACCCATTAAAGCTAGTCCAAGAATGTTTGTATGCCTATGCATTTTCACGACCTATCAGAAAATAGAAAGTTTCCTGATAAAACTTATGAAAATATTTTAAAATATTCTCAACTTTGGTCCAAGGATAATTTGGAGGATCTAAGAAGATTACAGAATCCTGAGACTTTTCTAAAAATGTCATGTACTCTTTCCAAAAGAACAGAAGTCAGAAGAGGATTCTTACGTTTTCTATACTAAGTATTTTTTCTTGTATGTTTTGCCATTCATGGCACATCATGGAAACAAAGAAGTATTTACAATCTGTCCCAAGAATTCCCAATTCAGACTATATCAGAACCATTTTTTTTCCCCCTACATCAATATTATCATCATTTCTAAGTTGTGTGTGCATTTAAAGGATCCATTCTTCTTTTTGCAAGGATAATAGATCTGAGCACTTATGTCTGAGACTGTTCTGATCAGCAGTCTCCTGTATCTAAATGGAAGACAAAGAAAGTTCTGATAGATGGGGGAAAACAGCTGGGTTAAATAAATCATAGAATTGGAATCTGGGACGGAGACAGAAACAATGTTACTAGATGTCTTTGGCTCTGCTTTTAATTAGTCTACTATTTTACCCCATAAGGCACTCTTTAAAATGTTGCATAGAATGTCAACAGATAGATTTAATTTAACCAATATTTGGGATTTTCAATTTATTTTAATAAAGAGACAGTCTGTTTACTGGTTTCATTAGTGACTAAACTCTTGGTTAGCTTAAGAAAAGACTGTAAAAAATTGATTGACCTATATTCCTTGTAAGATAGATTTTTCATTCTTCCCTTTTCATATGTGTAAAAGGCATCAGAGACTTCTTCATTTAGCAGACTGGATAGCAGATATAATTAAATTACATATTCTGCAAATATATTATGCTTTCTGTTGCTTCACCATGTGAAACAAGCTGAATATCACCCACTGTGAGAGAATCTTCTTTTCTCAGGATAGATTGGATTTGCGGTAACAAGACAGAAAAAATTTAAAGGTAGATACCTAGTTTAAAGAAAAGCTTACCAGAGTATTCCTTTGTGCCTTCAAATAGTATGCAAAAGTTCACCACTCCTTTTTTTTTTTTTTTTTTTTTAGTATTTGGGAACTAGATTAACTAGGTACCACTGTAAGCAACTCTTGTTCTCAGGCATCATCAGTACCAGTGCTACTGCTTCATTTTTATCTTCTTTTACAATAATGATAATGATGTTGAAGCTTACATACATGGATTTACATTAGACATCAAATAAAAGCCCCCAGTGAGAGGATTAACATATCAGGACAGTTGGCTGATGCATTTCAAGCAGCCCCTGAATTATATATGGCCCCCAGTGCCCTTATCATTAGGCAAAAATGTGCTTACAGTTCATTGAATGGGACAGGATAAGTGAAATAGGACAGCTTCACTGGGTGATTGGTAGAAGGGTGTTGTGCAGCTAGATGAAATGGATTGTTGATGGCATTCTGTTTAAAAGTTCAATAAATGCATCCCCAGAGACTGGTGTTGCAAAATAATGTGTTACTTAGTTGGCAGACTGTCATGGCTGTATTTAATATGGTAGAAACCTTTATGAGACAGTCAATAGTCATAGATTTATACAGAAAAGGAAAATAGCTTTTCACTTAATGGGAAATATTTTTTGCATTATTTTAAAACAATCACAAACTTTTCTAGTCTTAAAAGATTGATGAAGATGTAGTTTACTGGGCCTCTTACACAAGCAATGGAAATTTAGATCAATAAAAGTGAGACGCTAGGCAGAAAATTTAAGAGAATGGGAAAGAAATTTAAAATTCAATATGCAGCTGTTTGGGGGCTGCTCGTGCCTTCGTAGCTAAGGTTGAATTTTCTTTTGTATTCAGTCAGGAATTCTGTGTGTGTGTGTGTGTGTGTGTGTGCGCGCGCGCTCGCACATGTGTGTGCATGTGAATACCAACAAAACTAGTCTTCATCCTCAACATTCAACCTACAGCATTTATTCTTTTCCTATGGAATATGTTTTCTGAGAACTAAGAAGATAAACTTTTCTAAAGCTCTTATCTTCGATTTATTAGAAGTATTGTATGATGGATTCCCCTCTGGGGTTCTAGTTCAACAATTTCACATTTTATACATAAGGACATATCCAAATAAATGGAATTAAAATAATCATGCTTATTCCCAACTTTAAGAGTAAAATCCCAATAGTGTAATTCTTATGAAACCAAATATTTTAAATCCAGGAAATTCAGTATAATTGCACACAAAAGAAACCTATGCATGTATCAGAAACACAGACTTGAGGTATTCTAGCAAATGTAACACTGTCTTATGGGACAGGAAGTTAAAAAGGAATAAAAAGGAAGGCAAAAATCTAAGAAAATTTATAAAATCATTGTGTTACATTATTTTTTTCATGGAGTAACTAATTTTTTTTTTCTTTTTATATGAATATCTTAGATTTTATCATGAGAAGTCTGTGGATAATTACAACATCCTTTTAGGATTCTTAACCCAAGATTACTGATACACATTTTCAAACCTTAACTTCAACCTTTATGTAAATGTAAGATCTGTAAGGACAGGTAATATGTTTTGTTAGGCAAACCAATACACCTTTTGAAATGAACAAGCACACAAAATATATGTAAGCTCTTGGTAACATCAGATAGTCAACTAGACTTCAGGGTCCTTATTTATTTATTTATTTATTTTTCCCAGAAAAGTCAGTCTGTTAGAAACTATTAAAACTGATAACCTTATCTCCATATACTCTTAAACAAAAATGACCATGGTAATATTATTGCTACATATTTATTTCTGTCCTGAAAGAAAATAATCTATTTCAAGAGACACATTTAACAAACCTAGAAAGAATCAAACATAAATAATAGTTATTTCGTTAACATAGGCAAAATTCTGGATTCTGCTTAGGATACTGGGCAACAAAATATTTCAATCAGCAGTGGTCTCACTGATAACTTGATAACCAGAAGAACTGACCTTTATGTCCACACAGAAGACATATGTGGAATGTCATCTCCAGCTGCATGCTCTTTGTTGCCTTCAAAAATGACATAATACAAATATTAACAAAATTCATATGAATACATACAAGAAATTTTGAGGGCATTTTTGTTTGTTTGTTTTTCTATATTCATGCCCAGAGGAAAAATTAAGCTTTATTTTGCTTTAATGTTTGTCTTCCTCCTCTTTTCCTATTGTTAAGTTTGTGAAGAGAAAATGAATTACTAAACAGTGGCTTCAACTGTCTGCAACAAAGATGTTCAATCTGCAACTAAGCAGGCTGACAGGGAGGGAGAAGGCAAGACAGTGTTATTGTGGTTGTTTTTATCTATCAGTTCAAGAAGACATGGTTTGTTTCAAAAATATGTTTGTAGTACTGCTTGCTGCTCATAATCTGTTGCTTCTACTTTTATGTTGCTGCATCCAAAACGAAGGGAAAGACATGAAGCTCCAAACACGGCTTTCCAATACCTCTTTTGATTGTAGAAACTTGATTTTATGACTTCCTATCAAGTGAGAAATCATGTGATTAGGTTGTTGCTACTGTAAGAAATGAAGTAAATTAAGATTGAGAAGTGTGGCCTAGATGAGAGGACAGTGAGGTGGACTGGCAATGGGCTGGATGGCAGAGCTCAGAGGGTTGTGCTTAGTAGTACAGAATCTATTTGGAGGCCTGTAGCTACTGGTGTCCTCCAGGGGTCAGTACTGGGTCCAGTGTTGTTCAATTTACCCATCAATGACCTGGGTGATGGAACCAAGTGTAATCTCAGGAAGCTTGCTGATGACACAAAGCTAGAAGAAGTGGCTGATATCCCAGAGGACTGTGCTGCTATTCAAAGGGACCTCAGCAGGCTGGAGGGTTGGGCCAAGAGGAACCTCAAGAAGCTCACCAAGGGCAAGTGCAGGGTCTTGCACCTAGGGAGGAATAACCCCAAGAACTAGTACAGGATGAGGGGTGACCTGCTGGAGAGCAGCTCTGCAGAGAGGGACCTGGGAGTCCTGGTGGACAGCAGGCTGACCATGAGCCAGCAATGTGCTCTTGTGGCCAAGAAAGCCAATGGGATCTTGGACTGCATTCAGAAGAATACTGCAAGCAGGTCGAGGTGATCCTCCCTCTCTACTCAGCCCTGGTGAGGCCACACCTGGAGTGTTGTGTCCAGTTCTGGGCTCTCCAGTACAAGAGAGACATGGAACTAGTGGAGTGAGTCTACAGGAGGGCTATGAAGATGATGAGAGAACTGGAGCATCTGTCATAAAAGGACAGGATAAAACAACTGGAGGGTGTCAAGAGGATGGAGACAGTATTTTTCAGTTGTGCCCAGGATGTGCAACGGGCACAAACTGAAACACAGGAGGTTCCATCTGAATATGAGTGGGCACTTCTTTACTGTGAAAATGACAGAGCACTGGAACAGGTTGCCCAGGGAGGTTGTGGAGTTTTCCTTCTCTGGAGATACTCAAATTTGCCTGGATGCCATCCTGCACAATGTGCTCTAGGTGATCCTGCTAGGGATGGGGTTGGACTAGATGATCTTCAGAGGTTCCTTCTAACCTTATCCTTTCTTTGATTCTATGACTGCCTGACCCCCTAGACAAAAAAGGCAATTGCCTCTCTAGTTGTAGGAGTAGCAAAATGGCCAAGATTTCACTGTCTGCTTCTCATTTGTCATAGTCCTGGGTAGCCCAGTGGGGTTCTGTTACTGCAGACACACAGAGGATAATGTATCATCCATGACTGCTCAGGATGGAGAGGAAGGTTCTCCACTGAACCAAGGCAGTATTGTCCTTTGTCCTTGCCTCTGACAAGAACAGCAAGGTTATCTGCACAGTGCTTCTTGTGGTTCTCACAACTGTCTTTGGTTCCTTTCCATATCTTTCCATGTTCTTTCCATGTTTTTCAATTCCTTCAGCCTTGGGGTGGCAAGATTAACCTTTGCCTACATTTCCCTCTACCTGCAGGCCGCACCATGAGGGTAAGTGAGACTGGCTGTGCCTCTGCCTCTGCTTATTAGGTTGAGTTTCTGGCTTTCTCACCCTTACCAAATACTGTTTTTTATACATTCCTAATAACCTGTATTCGTATACCCAAGCTTCTTGCTTCTATGGTAAAGCTATGGGTGGTCAGGTAGGATGTTCAGAAAACAAACAAACAAACAAACAGACAACAACAACAAAACAGCAAAACAGACACCCAAGAGCTTAAACTTGCCTAAGATTCTTCTGTATTTTATCCACATAAGTTTAAGGATTTCCCCAGAAAATGTTGGCTGCATTCTTTCAAGACTGTGTGTATAGTCCTGGCAACACTTGGAGCTCAAATTGAAGCCAGGGTCTAATCTGCACATAACCCTTAAGGTTCCAACAAGCCATTATCTGTATTCCTCTACATAACATTATATGTATATGATATACAAAGAAAACATTTTGAAAGCACTTTCTACAATGTAAATATAAATTTTATTATTATTAACAAGAAAAATAAAAACCCATGAAACAAACTTGAAATAAATAAATGAATAAATAAATAAATAAATAATATTTTAGCATGTGGAAAACATCTATAAAGAACTTAAAGATGCATAGTCATTACTGGCCATAAAACCCAATTCTGAGCAGTTGCCAAGCTAATCTTCTGTTTGAATGAAGCTTACCCAATCATTGATAGAAATAATAAAGCAAACAAAAACAGTTCTGATGGGTTTTACACAGAAATAAAAGTTGATATGTAAGCAAACTTCATCTCACCCTCATTTAGTAAGTTGAAAAACTACTGCAATATTGGATTTTTAACCTGATGAAAGATGAAAGGGTAAGTGAACTAACCAGTGGAAAATTAAATAGAGTGATGATATGATCAGTATTTATTAATTTTCTTAAGAGATGCATAGATTGTAATGACTTAGGCTGCACTTCCACAAACAGGATAATGTTTTCAGGTCATAAAAAAATGTAGCCACATGACACAAAGTGCTGTTGAGATAGAATATCAGCCTGATGTATTCATGATTATTGAAAAAACAGCTGAGTGGTTCATTTAAGTTTAGAAGCTTTGCCAGGTGGTTAATCTAGTGTCTATTCTGTCCCATCTGATCACCCTCAATTTCTTTTCAGTACTGCTTTGTATGTTGATATCAAAAAGATGTCACTTTAATTAATATATACAGGACCTCTCTTTATCTTTATCTTTTCTGACATCAGCTTGATTGAAAAAAATAAAAAATAAAATTAAAAAAAAAAAAGCAACTGACTTATCCAATTCCAACAGCAAGACAAAGCTCGATTCCAGTCCACCAACAGACAACAGGAGCCATCCACATTGAAAGCCCTGTCCCTCACAGTTATGTTCTGCAGACTCTCTTCACTGCAGTCATACCTAGACCTGCTCAGACCTGCTCAGAAATACAAACATCTGTGTGAAGAACTACTGTGGGGAAGTCACAGAACCATGGCAATTATAATGCCATGCAAATATGTAACAGGTTTGAAAAAGCATAAGGTCTGCAAGAAGGCTAAGAACATCTCTGGAGACTCAGGCTATTTCTGAGATAGAAACAGGGCACAGGCTCAGTCCTTGAACAGTCAGCCATACTGCTTAATGTTAGCACATTCCACACTCTTGACCCCTTCCCTGTAAGCAATAAGAGCACTTAGTGTTTCGAGGGAAAAAGAATTTATTTCTATGGCTGTGAGCCACACTGTGACGTTTGCCCTCAGGACCAGATAGTGAACCCTGATTCATTTAATTCATGAAGAAGAGGGCTGCTAAGGTATCTTGAACAAAACAAACAAACAAACAAACAAACAAAAACAAACAAACAAACAAACAAACAAAAAAAAACTCCAAAGCAGAAAAGCAGAATCAGGAGCTTAACCTCTATGTCTAACAGGTAATATACTGGACGCATAAAGTCAACCTGTGACTACAAGTTTCTTCCTTATATTTTCAAAAGATTAAGATAAAATTTGTCGTGAAGAAGGAAGGAATTTAGCTGGAAGGGGAAGCTGTTTTGACATATTTTTCTGGCCACACTGTTAGTTCCTGAGAGCTTCATCAGCAGAAATACATGTATCTTATAAAAGATATTTCAGTCAGGCTGTGCACTGTGTTGCAGCACACACCTGCTCACCAGCTGCATTTGCAATACCCATTCCCAGTGTGGAGAGCCATCAAGGCCTTGTCCATGATGCAGCTGACTGGTACCTGCTCCCACTCCACCTCCTGCTACATCCTAACACAATCAAAATGTCTGCCTAGGACTATTCCAGGCCTGCAGCCTCTGCTCCTTCAGCACCTGGCATCAGTCCTGTTTGTACCCTTCTGCAACTTCCTGGGTTTAACATACCAGAAATATCAGTATCAACTGGGGGAAAGCAAATGTAAGCACAGACATTGACCCAATCACTGTTTTATCCAGACTGGAATTTCATAGAATAAACTATGATTAGGAAAGACCCATATTTCTCCCCATCCCTCTAAGTAACAATTAATCAAACATCAAGCTTCAACTAATACAAGTTTTATAAACATTATCTCTACATAGGAAAGTAACATCTCCCTAATATTGCCTAAAAATTTTTGTTTTACTGCTGCCCTTCATAGATCACTGAACCCACACAGCATGTTTGCAAGCACCATTTGAAATAGCAGTGACAACAATACTTTGGCTGGGTGATCCTGAACTTGCATGAAGACATGCAGGATTGGCTTGGGTCCAGTGCGGAGTAGTTATGAGGAGATAGTGAGTTGTCAGTGATCAGAATGGTCACCAGAAGGACAAAGAAAGAAAGGACTAGTCAAGCTCTCAATTCCTATCATACTCACTCAAAATCTACTTAGAATATCTTACACGCTGTCAAAGAAATGAGAAAGAAGACTGCAAAGCATACATATGTAGCTGCATAAAAAGTCTGGAGTGTACTCAGGTCACTGTACATTCTGGTGCCCCCAGAAGAAAGGAAGACAATGAGAGGTAGAGTCTGGTTGTACCTCAATTTCCCCAGAGAAATCCTTCAGTATCTTGCAACACTCAGGAACATCAGTCAGTGCAAAAGCAAAAAGTGCTCAGTAATTCAGCAGTTAGTGAAGATGTAGCTCAAATCTCCACAAGTACTCTGTTTTCTAACCTCAAACTCCTCATTTCAAATCTCTTCAGAACTGAATAATTTCAGAATACTTTTTCCTATACTTATGGGGTTGTTTTTTTTGTTGTTTTGCTGCTCCATCTTTTAATAAAGCCCTGATATCTTACTTTGTTCATCAGAAAAGCATTCATGAATAGACTTTAGAAAGCAGCCTGATTTTGTGTATCATGATGGTTTACTGCTTTCAGAGGAACAACAGTAAACACACAATGTTTACTCTGTTTACTGTGATACAGCATCAAAGTACAGTGAAAAACAAACAAAGATTTTACAGAGAATATTTTGGCAAGGCATCACCCTCTCAGTTGTTAGTGGTGGATCAGTGGTCAGGGACCTGTGTTAATGGTTAATGCACAAAAAAAAAAAAAAAAAAAAAAAAAAAAAAAAAAAAAGGAACTTAGGAATGCATGTGTAAGATTTCTAATTATTAGGGTAAATTTTTCCTAATGCATAGTTTTATTCTTATATTCAGGTGAGGAAAACCAGCTACATCTACTGAAACAAACTATCAAGTAAATTTATCTATTTGGATGAACTAACAGTGCTAAAGAAATACTTCTTTAGATTGTTATTCTTCCCCATAATTTACAATATAGTTAAGGGAATACGTGTAAACTCAGACTGGAAATTTCAAACCTGACTACTCATTTACAAATCAAATTTCCACAAAAATAAAAGGAAGCTACTCAGTTCCTTGCTGTCTGCTTAGTGGGCAAGAATTACATACTTTTCCTCCAGGTAGTCACAGCTCAAATATTTCAATAATGCTTCTAGAAGTCTTTAAGGAACAAACCCCACGTATCAGCTTCCTGTGTTGAAAGAACACATACTCAGTATCTATTGTTCTTGACTTTGGAGGAAGAAAATATTTATCCCTTAAAATAATACCCATCATATTTTACTAAGGTTCACTGGTTGAATTTAATTCATATTTTTGACACTTAGTTATCTTTTTTAAAACCAGAGGAACTCATATGATCGGTTAGTTCAATTTCCTGTATGATCAGGCGTATGAGCCTTCTTGCTATTTTTGTATTAAACCTGTCATTAGTATTTGAACTATGCCATATATTTCATAGATACATTTAATTATGATTTATACTTTTTGCAGTTTATGAAGAATTCAGCCCATTTCTTGGGAAATTATTCAAATCAGTAATTATTTGCACAAAAGCTTCCCTTGCTTTTTATCTGAATGGGCAATGATCAGCTTCTATGTACAGGATATTATATATGTTTTTATGTTGCTTTTGTCAGGTATGTTGTCTGTGGCCTTAAGATGAGTTGTATTTTTTTTTTTTATAACCTGAAGTGTTCTCGTGGCTTGTTCAAGAATCACATCAATTTTTTTGACATCATGTTGTGTAAAACAGTTATATCCTTTCTTAAACCCTATCTGACATCTAATTCAATCTCCCAAGGAAATGGAAGGTGCCAAGAACTCTGATTTCGAGAGTTAATCTCTTCTAGCTATAGTATAACAGACTTCCTGTAAAGCAATATAACACTGTTTTTACTTGGACATTCACTACCATTGCATACCAAAATACTTTTTAACCCCGAAACAAATTTAATTCAAGTTTAGGTTCTTGTCTCAATTATTAATGACTAAAATGCAGATAGCAATCTCATATATTCATTCAAACTGTGGAATTTCCCTGGCATTATTATTTATTACTAGCTAGTGAATTTTTCATAATCCAGGGAAAAAAAATAAAATAATATTCTTTTCCTTGAAGATCATTCATATTGTTAAAAGCTAAATGCTGTATTAAGTATTTACTTTCATTACAAGCAATTCACTCTGAGGAATATTTTAGTTTATCTCAGTTTTGCTCTTGACAATACTGTGCCCAATATGCTGAAAGATCACTGTTTTGTATTACAATTAGTCACTGAACACATTATATGAGAGATTATCTTGCCCTATTTACAGTAAATATCTACAAGTTACAAGGAAGTAGAAGCTCTATTCATGAATGATTTACATGCTGCTGCTTCCCAAGGTTTTGTTTTATTCAAGTTGAAATTGGTATCCCAAGTGTTAAAGACATATTCTAAGTTGCTGTATGCTGACTGCTCACGGTAGTTTCTTTCTGAATCAGTATTGCCATGGCTATAATTTCCCCCCAATTGAAGGACAGATTTTAAGGAATAGATAGAGAAAATCAATGGCATTCCAAGATGTATGGTATCTAAGGAACGGTAAGATTAAAATTATTTTTGGTAGATGTGAACATACTCAGGCACTGTTTCAGACTCCAATCCTAACTCATCATAACAACCTTCTATCTTCTGTACTAGAAAGTAAGTATTGTGAGGTATAGATTAGAACCCTGACCCTGGGTTCTATATGTTATATTATATATAATACATTGATATGTAATTGCTACCATTCAAAATCTATCATGTGACAGTTTCTTTGATATCTAGGAAAGAGTTAATTTCCCTATAACTAAAGGAGCAAGTAACTTTGACAGATGCCCTATGATGTTTCCTACCTGAGGGCAAACTAACCTTCTGAATGTGGTTAATAGACAATTTAAAATTAGGTTTTCTAAAATTAGAACAGTCTGTTTTATTGTGGAATTCACACAAGGAATTAATTCAAGACAAATTGCAGGAAAAAGTAAAATATTTTGAAAGACGCTTTGCAAACTGTTCATCTGTAAGAATGTTGGTTAATATGATCCTTTTCAAGGACTTGGAAACAGAGTCAGAGTATTCATGTTTGACATCTTGGCTTTGCCACAAAATCTGCAATCCATTAGTCTGTCCATAAATGACATAACCGTTTGTCAAATTAGCAAACATTATGTCACTTGGTTTTTATATTATGTGTGCAATGGAATGAATTATTTTGGCAAAAGAGAAAGAAATGTGTGATAGTGACTCACCGGTGACAGACACACTGTACAACCTCAGGACCTGTTAGCCATCACCTGCATTTTGAGAGAGAAGCTTGCAGAGGGATTTAAAGCAGAGGACAGATTTATTATTTTTTATTTTTTTCTCATGTCTGCATACAAACCGGTCCTTCACTTTCTTTTTCAGTTTAAAAATATGTAACAAGGACTCCATGCACCACTCCAAAGTATTGTTATCTCTACTACAGCAGCTTTTTCCTCTGGTAAAAAATTTGAAAAGTAAAGGTGAAATAGGGTCACTAACTTGTTTTATAAACAAATTGATGTGATATTCTGTTAGGTTCTCAGGACTGCATACATAAAGAAGGAACAATGACTTAAATCAAGAATCTTCCTTTCCTTATGGAAGTTCAGAATGTTTCTATACAAAATATAACAGCAGGATCAGCAGGATCAGTCTTAAGTCAGACAATCAATATTGTAACTTCTGAAGTGCTATTACACAGTTAACTTTGCCTTCAACTTCAACTTTATCTTCACTTGAACATGTTTTCTGAGTCCCTAATATTTAACTGACGATGTGCAGGGAAAGCAAAATCAGATGTAGCATTCAGTTATGGTTCACTGTACAGCCAGAGATTTCCTAGAACCTTGAGCTCTCTAACGAGCAATGGGAAATGTAAATAACTTGTTTTTAAATGACTCACTGATGTATGAAACAATAATCTAGCATGACAGTACAAAATGATCCTTAATTTTTAATTTTTTTATTTTTTTTTTTACATCAAGATGACTGAGAGGCAGTAGCATAACTGTTGTCAAAGTCTTTTATATGTAATTGTAATTTTTTGGTAGGCAACACAGCAGACTTCTGAGACTGTTTTGAAGAGGTTAATGACTACCTTTTCACTATACGTGCTCAGATGAACCAATGAGCATCAAGAAGAAAACTTTCTATGTGCATGAGAAAAGTATAGGGTACAAGTGGATCTTGAAAGATTTGCATTAAGCATAAGCTACTTAAGAAACAACACATGAAGATTTTTTATGCATTTTCTAATAGGAATGCAGAGTTAACAAGTGTTAGAAGAGAAGTAATATGAGGAGAAAACAGACTGTATTATTTTACAGCTAAACGGATCAAAGTAGACTTCATGTCTGCACATCTAGAATTAATAAATTTTATAACAATGCAGATTCACTGGATAATTTATTTATTATTTTCTGATTTTTTTTATTATTATTATTATTTGTTTGTTTGTTTGTTTGTTTGTTTTTCTAATTCAGAGAGTTTTCCATTTAGTTATATGTTCTGGCATCTGCAGGTTGGAAAGACAAGAAGCTTTTCCTGTACTATTTTGTCCTAAATGTATCTCATGAGCTCTTTAGTGTCAGCATTGTTTATATAACATACCTCGGACTGTGCTAACCTGTCTGAAACAGTTTCCCACAGTGAGATAGTGTTTGATTTATCTCCCAATGTTTATGCTACTGAAAACTGACCTACGCAGAACTGGGGGCTCTTAGTAGGTTTGTTTGTTTGTTTGTTTGTTTGTGTTTTGTTTTGTTTTTTGTCAGCGAGAAAAAAATGCATAAAAATTCACATTTACCTGCATATTACTACAGACCTACACAAGGTCTGATAATCTTGGAGTAGCAAATATAGAATGTCAGTGAACTTAGTTTTATCTTTCCCAGTCATAACAGGCTTACACAAGTCTATTTTCACAATGTAACACTTCTTTCCTCCCTTTTTTTCCCCTCTGTGTTTCTATGAAATGAAAAGCCTATTTTAGGCTTCCTGGGTAAATCTGTTTCTTCTGTCATAATTCTCCCATAAGAGAAATGTCTCTTCAGCTAAAGATAGAACATAACTCTCAGTTGATATCAACATGTAAACATACCACATTATTCTTAGAGATCCAAAGAAATCTCATTAAAAGATTTAAAGCATTTTCTTTCATTAACTGTGTTTGAATTCAGTGACTAGAGAAAGCACTTAGGTTTAACAAAAGAAAAGAAATTCAAGATGAGCTGCTAGTGTAATGCAGTGCCAGAAGAAGTAATAATTTTCTTTGCTGAAAACTTAACTTCATGTATCCCTGCTATAATATAAATTACTACAGCTTAAATTTAGTACATTGCTTTAATGAAAATAATATCCTGTTTCTTGTGTGTGTGTTTGTTTATTTTTAATTATTTTTATTACATGGGGGGGTCTTTTTTTTAGTTCATTATTTTCCTGTTTATTTTTACACAATGACCCCATTAACTTTTTTTGAGCTATGTGATATTTCTAATCAATATAGGTGAGATCAGAATAAATACTTTCCTTCTCATAATTTAAAGCAGGTACCAGAATAGTCGTACAAGTGGTTTGTGTCCATTACAAATCAAGCACCATTGTTAGATAAAAATATGAAGTTAAAGATATGATCTGACTTGCAGATGAAGATTTCTAGTTAAATATTTGCATTGTCAGTGCAGCCTGCTAAAGCTACATGCTCTATTTGTCTTGTTTTACTCAGTGTCTTCATTTAAGCTTCATCTAAAGCTTGAACATGAGAATGTCCATGACTTGAAAAAAATAAATAATAATAATAATAACATACTAAGATTAATCTATACACTTTTATTCACCCTAGTAGCCTATGTTTATGGACTTTGAAAAGATGGGGGGAAAAAAGAGAAAAAGTGATTAGTATGTGGTACAAACACACTTGTTTTCAGTTCAAATCTGCAAGACAAAACTTGACCGCAAATTGATCTTGCTGCACATAAAATGAAAGGGACCATTATGTGATAGAATGCAGCTCAAAATGAAAGAATGAAAAAAGTAAAAGATGAGTTAAATCGGCAAGCATGAATCCTAGCCAAATGAGTGAAAAATGCATTTATCATTCCATTAAAGACAAGAATCATGATGGAATTACTGAAACAGAAGCTGAAGAACTTTTACCCTCTTAGAATTTAGAAATCCATACAGCCTCCCCATTGCTAAATTCTGGTAGATATTCTTGTCAATTTGTGATTGAAGTCAGCACCTATTATTGAGGTTACTTTTATGAGGCAACCTGGGAGGTGACTAGTGGACCCAAAGTCCTCAATGATGCCTGAATCAGAAACCTCATAAGGCTTTCTGATTGAAATGAAAAGGAAAAACAGAATTTTGATCAAGATTGAAGTGCACGGTTTGCTCTTCCAAAGAAGAAGCAGAAGTGAGAATGTCTTCCACTGTTCAAAAAATTTATTTATTTATCTGAAAGATTTATATTTATTATATTTAAATTAGGTGCATCTCAGCGGGGCACCATTGACAACTTTTGCCTAATTGTCTATATAAGACTGTATTGCTGTGCTTCATATACTTTACAGATGAGAATTTAAAGGTTTTAATATGATTGAGTGGAATGACAGTAAATAGAAACATAAGTTATCCTTCCTTGTGGAGATCAGAGCAACTACTGTCCATGCAAACTGCAAGGTTGTTGCTGGTGACAGAACTTGTCTACTCCAATGGCTCGGCTTTAGCCACCTCTTCAGGAAGAACCTGTATCTCAGCATTTTGATGCTACAGCATTTAAATATGTTGTCCTTTGCCAATGAAAGAAAGTGCTTTTAGACCTCATTCTATTCCCCAGAATGAATTATGAATTCATATTTTATGAAAGACAAGATTGGGTAGAGTTGTTGAGGTCTGCGCTTTAGCAACCTTACTTTTCTGACAGCTATTAAAATTTAGCAATATTTAATACATCACATATGTGCAGTTTTCTAGCATAAGTACAGTATGGGTTTCACAGTTCTATCCTATGAAATGTATATTTAGGAATCTAGCAATTGAGATCTTTGTTTCTTCTTACATGTAGTTCTTACATACAAACACAATTCCTTCATAAATACTGAAAGCACTGTGAAGAATGGACTAATTTGGATTATTTATTATTTTTTAACTCTACAGTATCTACTGTGATTTTGGTCCATTCTTTTTTGTCTGGTATATATTTATTCAGAAATAAATGTGGGACCCTCCATGAATGTTTTAAAAGTACTGAATATGTTCTGAATATTTATTTATTTATTTATTTATTGATCAAAGAACCATCACTGTTATTTTTAGGCTTATCAAGAAAGTTCAGGTGTATATTTTGAACTACATTTCCTTTCTTGGTTGTCATGCCTGTTTTTGCTTCTCTCAGAATCAAAATAATTGACAGAGTCATTTTCTAAGTGGGAAACATATGCTGAAGGGGGAAAACAAGCAATCCAAACTGGAGTATTAAGATGGATTTTTAAGCAGAAATACAACATAAGAAAAATCAATAATGAATCTAAAATGATTATCCTACTGCCCTATATTTTTAAATTCAACATGCAAAATATGAATAGAAAAGAGCTCTATAAATAAATAGGTAGGAAGTAATTTCAGTACATCTTTTGATTTTTAATGAAAAGTATATTGGGAAATACAGCATATGCACATAAGAAGACCTACCACTTCTCATCTTATATTGTTAAGGGAAATTGCCTAAAATTAAACAACTAGTAATTATGTTGGAAAAGTCATAGAGGACTAAGGAGGTGCCAGGGAAAAAATGCAGTAATGCTGTTTGAAGTATGTTAATAAGATACAGGCAACTGTTATCTAAAAATGTCAACTGAAAATCTTAATAAAATAAACTATCTACTCTGAAGACTGGAAAATGTACTGGTACAAAGACAGCAATGAAACTTTGATTGCTAAATAATAGAAGAAATCTTGCGATTCAATAACTTCTTTGATTAAACTCAGTAATCAATAAATAAAACTAGAGATTATATACCCTTTCACATTGCAGCTCACTTCTTTATGACAGAAGTTATTTAACCTTGTAAATTGGGGTCTATTCTATCTCCATTCTTACTGTTTTGGAGCTTGTTATGTCCCTACCTTTTCAGGTGCTTAGTGAAGATAAACCCATTAATGATTATGAGATGTTCAGATACAACAGTGACAAAGGCCATAAAAGTTTCCAGAAAGGTAATTAGAAGGGAATGCATTATCATGCATTAATGTTGAATGTAATATCATATAGATAAATGTAAACATAATGCCTAACCATAGCCTAATGTTTAATTTAGTCTATATCTTGTCCTTTTGAAAAGAACTGGAAATTGTCACATGGTCAAGAAACTTGGGTAAATATACCTCTGACCTTTAAAATCTCAAAGTTTTTCATGACGGTGGGTTCGCTAGTATGTCAGTTCTATTGGGAACAACACGTATCAGTAGAGAACTAAAGCTTAATTACTGTTGTCTCTAGTTCAGAATACAGTGCAGTATGTTGAAATGCTCAGTTGCATCAAATAGTCCCTTTGGTTCAAAATAACTACTTGTCATTTGCATTAAGCATTAGGTATTTGTTTGAGAGTTTAACTAAATCAAGGACATGATTATATTACGAGAAGAAATACGTGTCACATTACCTGAACTGGCATGCTTCATTCAGAGGTGTTCCAAGTATTAAAAGAGATCGCACAACACAGAACAGATCCAAGGAAATTAAAATCAAGACCAAGTATGAAAATGCAATTCATTAAAGGCAAATAGAATTAGAAATATTTTCCTGCAGATATTTCTGAGTAAAAATATTGAACCATCATCAGTGGTCCATTTAATTTAATGGGTCACAGAACGTAAGAATAAGGCCTATTTTGTACAATAGAGAAATAAAGTTAAAATCTATTACTAAATGAGCTTTTGAAAATTACCATAAAACTAAGATTAATCTTCAGTATCTTTAGGTCAGTCTAATTATATTTTAAATATATATATATATATTTGGCGTGCTCTTTTTCTTTATAATACCTCTAAGCCAGTAATTGCTAAGCAAAGAGAGGGGAAAATGCAATATAAAGATGCTTCCTTCTAAAATATTTGAAATGTATTTGCAGATCACAGACCAGATGTTCATCTGCAATTTCATGTTCTACTATAGAACACTGAAATTCCACCTCTGCCAACATTAACTTTGCCCTACAGAATAAATGATCTTTTCATACAGTGACTAAGAAACCAGCTATTTAAACAGCAATGATGGTTTACACTGAATTAGCATGTTTCTGCAAGTATTCAAATAAAAATATCAGTGACTTTTGCTATGACCCTTTCTCATTTGAACATGCTTTCCATAAATATTTCCAAAAATACTGACCAAAAACTTTATAGCAGCATAAAATTTCCAATAATTGTCAGAAAATATTACAACAGCAGACAGTTGAACTTATATTTGCAATTTTTAACAAAAACTCTCACTCACCAATTCTGACTCTTAGGCATATCTTTGCAGAGATAAGAAGGAGATAAGAAGGAATAGCTGCATATCTAATCAGAACTAGTACACCCCAAATGATGAATACCTCAAAGTCTATTCATAAGTAAACAAGAAGTACAAGTAGTACAAGAAGGCCAAGACTTCTTGTAGAAAATCACAGAATCAATAACAGGATGGTTGAGGTTGAAAAGACTGTTTTGGGTCATCTGGTCCAACCCCCCCCTCCTCAAGTAGAGCCACCCAGAAGTTGGCCAGGACTGAGTCCAGGTGGTTTTCAAATATCTCCAAGGAGGGAGAGTCTAAGCAACTCTAAGCAACCAGTGCCAGTGTTCTGTCACTTGTGCAGTAATGAAGTGTTTCATGATGTTCAGACAAAACCTCCTGAGTTTCAGTTTATGCCCATTGCCTCTCATCCTTTCACTGGCGCAACCTCCCTTCAGGTATATAGATTGACGTATATATAAACCCTACCAGTTAAATACATTTATAAGTGGCTGGAGAGCAGCTCAACAGAAAGGAGTCTGGGAATGCTGTCTGACAGCAGGCTCATCACAAACCAGCGGTGTGTCCTGGCAGCCAAGAGGGCAAACTGCATTTTGGGGTGCATTAAACACAGTATACCAGCTCATCAAAAGAGGTGATTCTCCTCTTCAATATTTAGCATTGTTGGGCCTCACCGTGAATATTGCGGTGTTAAAAAGGGTGTTAAGATAGTTGAAAGCATCCAGAGGAAGACAACAAAACTGGTAAAAAGGCTGGAAAGCACATCTTATGAGGAGAGGCTGAGGACACTTTGGGTATCTAGCTTGAGGAAAAACATTGAGAGGCAACCTCACTGCTCTCTACAACTTCCTGAGGAGGGGAAGTGGAGAGGGAAATGCCAGTCTCTGCTCTCTAGTAACTGATGATAGGATACATGGGAATGGCACAAAGCTGCACCAGCTTTCCTGGACTTTGGGAAAAAAATCTTAATAGTGAGGGTGGTCAAATGCTGGAATTGGCTTCCTACAGAGGTGGTCGATGCCTGTCAGTGTTCAAGAGGCATTTGGATAATGCCCTCGATAATATGCTTTAACATTTTTTTAGCCCTGAATTGGACAGGCCGTTGGACTAGATGATCTCTGAAGGTCCCTTTCAACTGAGCTATTCTATTCTACACTATTCTAGATGCACACAGATCTCTAATTCCTTGTGTTTATTCCCAAAATTGAGTGTGGTAGTATACATTTAGTTCAAATTGGCACACTAGCATTCTGGGTTCCTAGAGAGCATCTGGGGGAAGTTCCCATTACAGTGGAACACTTCCCAATGTAGACACTTCCTTGGTTACATGCAAATGATGTAGGTGACCTCACTTGGTTACATGCAAGTGTTAGAGGTGATCTCTTTGTGATCCCTTGTGTTACACTACTCCAGGCCCTTTGCTCATCAGCCTTGTCCATCACTTCCTCCCAGGATGGTTGGTTACTTTCTCTGCCCACCTTGTTCCTAGTTTAAAGTCCTCACTATCATTTCAGCCCTTACTGGCAAAGATGCTTTTGCCCTGCTTGGTGAGGCGGATTCCACCTCTTCCAACTGGACCTTCATCTTCAGAAAGCGTCCCATGGTTGGTTACAGAAATCAAAAACCTGTCATCAATATTATCAGTGCAAAAAATTGTTGACATGCAGTATCAGTCCCCTACTCCTTGCACCCTTCCCCCTCATCAGATGGATGAAGGAGAACAATGCCTGGGCACCCATACCTCTGACTATCACATAGAACAGTAAGGGTTAACAGTCAGAAAGATGGACAAACTTTGTCAGTCTCTCTGCAACCTCCTGGATCTAAACAACAACTTTTTCTAGAGGTTGGCAGATTGGTGTCTGTGTCCCCTCAGTACTGTGTCCACTCACTACTCTCACTTGCCCCTTCTTCCTGGTGCTCCTACATGGCTCAAAGTAAGTCAGCCCAGACACTTCACTTGAAAGCACACCCAGCTCCTCCTTAGCTTTGAGTGTAGTGAATATGTATTTCAGTTGAAAGCCTTCAGGTGGAACAGAAGCCTTCCTCCTGGTGGCAGAAGTCGCTGGCTTCCAACCTTTGACTTCCTGATGTAAATTACAAGATAGCCAGTCAGAAAACTGACATTATAAAACCAGATCCCAAATAAGAGTAGTGAAGTTTAACAATACATGCAGATTTCAGGGAATAAATTGATAACTATGTGAAAGGCACCACAATATGGCACCGCTGCATGTGATTAGCCAACATAACCAAGGAATACAAGTCCCATCTAGTTCTATTTGCATAATATGAAAGCATTTTATGTGTAATATTGTGTTTTTATGTTTGCCATGATCACAGTATCAGTTTGGGAACTCAGACGCAAACCTGGGATATACTTCAACTAATTTCATGTATTCTGAATCAATAAATCTAAACTATAAAATATGATTTTAATTGATAATCACTTTATGTTTTAAACACCATGTCTTCTGTCATTTAGGTTGCCATGTATCCCAAATACATCATGTAAGCATATGTATAACTTTGAAGATGTGAGCAATGCAGGTATTATACAGGCAAATATGTTATCACTTCAACCTGTCTTCCTGGTGTTTATACTGCATAGCAATACTGAAAAAATCTTTGAAACTGGTAATCTGCTATGAAATGAATTAGCAGGTGTTTCTATAATGACAAAGTGCTACATGACAAGACTACAGTTGCTGAAATACATGATTATCTTATAAACCCATGCATACAGTTTTAGCTGTACTTCACTTTCTTTGTAAATTTTCATTTACCTTTTTTTCTGACTTTTCACATACGAACAGAACATCAAAACCAGGTTTACCTTCTTTATCTGTCACACACTTGGTTTTATCCAGGTTAGTTTTCTTGGTTAAGCCAGAAGAGGGTGTGGGTGTTGAGCTGGGGAGAGGGGGGGTGGGACGGAAAGGGGGTTAGGGGGAATTTTTGTTTTATACAGAGGACAATTATTCTGTTCTGTTATTTTGTTGACAAATATTGTATTGGATAGAAATATCCAGTGTTTCTCACTGTAAGTATGAGGCCTATGAAAATGTACAACTTTAGGCAAAGTTGATTAATGGAGTCTACCATGAGCCATAAAGTAATTTGGTTATGTGACAATACATAAAAGAGATTATAATAAAGCTGAGAAAGGCACAACTGTGGTAAGGGTAAAGCCATACTGAAACCGTAAATAAATCACATTTCTTTTCTCACAGTTAGCTGCTTAACTGAGACAGAACCATTAATCCCAATTTCTACCCATTGAACTTGCTACCATTCAAAGTTCTCTCACTAATAGATGGACAATAGATTCCTTTGCCTGAAACTGTGTTGTTTTGACAAGTGGACAGTGGTACCGAAAAGCTCAGTACTTCCAACTCGCACAACAGCTGTTAGAAGTTCTTTCTTTCTCCTTGGTTTGTCTGGAGGACAGGACAATGAGCAATTGGCATCATTCTGTCGCATGACTGGTTTCTTTACACTGGTAACCCTTGAATAGTTAATATTTGTGGAGGCTAAAAAGGAATTTTTCCAAAAAATTTAATAATAATAATAAAAAAAGGATGGCAATCAGTTTACAGGTATAGGAGTATCTGAATTACACTCCAGGTTTCAGAATTTCTGTTTCTGTTGAATTCCACCACAAAAACATTGTTCATCTTCTCAATCATTGGCAATTAGATCTCTAAACAGGCTGTCAGGTAAGGCAGCTGCCTTGTATGTCTTGCATTTGTCGTTGCAAGCAGAGAAAGCATAATTATTTATTTCTTTTTTTTTGTTTGTTTGTTTGGTTGGTTGGTTGTTTTTTTTTTCTGCTACTCTTAAATCTAAAAGAATGGCCACCTACAATTAAAATGTAATTTCTTCTTTGTACTAGTTTTGTGATGAATTTAAAATAACAGCAAACCTTTTAAATGTATGGTAAGATAAAGTGCAGCAGAGACAGCTTCTATGTGAGTAATTATGAGAAACTTTGGAGAAAGCTCTATGAAGCTTAAACTGCAATGGCATGTAACCTGTCAAGAATGGCAGGTAGAAAACTCAAGATCAAACATGCATCAAGGCTCAGGGTGAGTGGATGTTAGAGGTCTTTGCAAATAAATAAAATTGTTTTCGATATATGGTTAACTGGACTGTTTTTGTCCATAGTTTCTGAGCTGTTCCATAATTATTAGCAAAATAGTTTGTTTATTTAAATATGACATAACTACAGTGAAGACCAAACCCAATGATGTTATTCTTATAAAAAGGAGACGGACTATCCAACAAATATTAATACTGTCTGAAACATAAGCTAACTGCTTTTTCCTTTTTCTTTTTTTTTCTTTTTTTTTTTTCTGAGAGAGAGGACAAAATGATTATTATCATTATTATTGTGAATATTCTTTTTGTTTCCAGCATCCAAATGGTATCTAAGAAAAACAGAACCAATGGAATATCACTGTACCACCTAAAACTGCAGGAACACTAGTTTTATTGGATCACTCCTCTACTACTCTCCCCTCAGGAACAAAATATATATATAATATATATAAATATATGTATACTTATATATATTATATATATAAAAAATATAAATATAGAAATATGTTGAAATATATATATCTTATATATTTATATATATATATAAATATATAGATACTTAGAGTGTAATATTAACTACCAGATGTAACTCATGGGTGTTCCATGAGGTCACCTTGACATTTTGGCTCCAAAAGATTCAGTGAGATGAAGCCTCATTTTTAAGGTGTAGATATTGTCTGTCCTAATAACCACTTTCAAATAAAATATTTCTAGTCAATATACTGACTAAATATACTGAATTTAGTCATTGCAGTACAGAGTGCAAGGATACTCACCGAGATGTTTCATTTGGCTTGGATAAACATGAATTAAATATAACTTCTCAGTATATAAGTACATTAAATATACTTAGACATATCTTTAAGTTTCATTAAAGATGGAATAGCTCAAAAAGTACTGGTAAAAGCATGATCATTCGTCCATTTTTTTGCATAAATCTGTCATGAGGAGGGAACTTCATTAAACCAACAGTGTTATCTTCTCAATACCCCCTTCTGTATCATCAAATGCAAGTAGAATTATCCATGAGGAACAACTGTAACCTGGTAAAAAAAACTGCAGTAGTAAGGAACAGCAATTCATATCTGAGAGATTTTATTATATTTCAGATCAATTTATTTATTTATCTAAGATTTTCACTGCAGTTAACTTCACATGTTGATTGTGTGCTGCTGCTCATCAGCTTCGCAGTCAAATACAGAAACACCAAGCGCAGAGAATGAACACATTCTCCTGTATTTCATTCTAGAGGTTTACTTAAGAGATGAAAACATGTACACATTCACTCTTACATGACGCAACAGCACCATGTCACCAGACAGAAAATGTAATTGCCTTAGCATTTCATCTCTTGAAGCTCAGTGACTTCTGCACTCAAAAAGAAATCTAATCTCGGGCTTTCTATAAATGCTGTCTTGGAGATGTCAAAGGTTGTCTTTTCTGCCCATCATTAGCAATGTGACACTGACATAAGGTAAAGTTACATATCTGGTGGCCATCTGAGCTGACATAGATTGCAAGGCCCTAGTGTAGGGACCTGAGCAGAAGGAACTCAAGCAGAGCAGGAACCATGTATTTATTGTCTATCTCTTGTTGCAGTAAGAAGCTTTCATCAAACATACACCAGAACGGTTTGCATTCAGAACAGTAGTCAAAGCAGTTATATGTTGACAAAGTTAGGGTCTCACAAGAAAATCTGAAAATGACATTTCAGACCTAGTCTAATTATTTAAATATGAAAAATGTGTTTATTAGTGTTATATAACTGAGATGGTATTATAAAAGTCTCGGTGTTTATTAATCTGCTGAAATTGATGACATTTCCAGGAATGTTTTACTGTAAGCTTTCTTAAAAAGACTTTTATTTTTACAATTCAGATGAAAACATCAAGAAAATTGGTATTTCTTTTTATGCTTCTCCTGCTTTATAACACTCTTATGATATGTTCTTCTGAAAGCACCTTCTTGTACTAAAGGAATTGTACTCCTGAAATATTTTCTCCAACAACGTAGATGTAACAGTTATGAACATTGGAGTAATTCTCTCTCAAATGCCAAGTTTTCTTCCTCCATCCAGTCAGGACAGTTGTATAACTGGTTTATCCCACCTACTCATGCCATTTCAGAACCAGACTTCTTGTTTTCCTGAATCTGCAGCACCAGCTGTCCCCTTCTACACAATAACTATCATTTGCCTATTTCATTAAAACACAACCTTGAAGATCAGTCCTTCAGAGAACCCAGCCCATTGAAAGTTTTTTTTTTAGAAATGTATTGACATGCATTAGGTTAAGCACATTTTAATTCTTTGCCCTTAGAGGATCCTGCACCATGAGGGCTGAGTAGCTATGCTATTTTGGGGGTAGAAATGGAAATGCAAAGTATCTTATTGCTATCCTTTCCTTTGTATAAGAGGAAGACACGGAAACATTAGGAAATAGGATTTTTTAATTAAATGTTTTAGTTTCTTCATGCTAACTGAAAGGAAAGAAGACAGCAAAGCAGCACAGGTAGTGCTTCTAGGATTACAGGTTGATGTGGTATCAGTGCTTTGCTCACAGTAATTAAAGTACATCAGGCACAGGAAGTAAAGCCTGAAGGGGACACATGCCTGAAAGAGAGGGTTTACCAAGATGTTACTGAAGCATAGTCAAATCACAGTCAAATCTTCCCACCCCCACCAGTAGAGAACCTATAGCTATTTTGGTCATAAATTCAAACATTTTAATTAAAAACATTAAATTAATACATGTAATAAAAAGAAGGAATTATATAAGGTCATATGAGCATAAGGTCATATGAGCATCTCACTTCCCATCTGGGAACAGTTATATCAGTAAAGGGGAGTTTCTATATGAAATATATCAATATATCAATATTAACAGTGTTATACCTGTTTAACTAAAAGGATCAAGCTTTGAATTTCAAAATGATCCAGCTCTTACAGCTGAATATATTTAACATAACACGCTATTCCACAAGACAGGACACACTAATATATCTAATGTATGTGGGCACATATATAAGGGGCACAACAATATATCTAATATATGATAACTTCTTAACTAACAGTAAGCCTGTTTTGCATGTGACCATACCTTTAAAATTACGTAACATAATTAGATTGCTCACTCATGATAAATATACAGTACTCTCTATAAATATCCATATGTAACATTGTGCAACAAACTACAGATAAAAGGACTGTGTGAAAGTGTCAGCATATACAGTTCTAGAAATATAAAAGATGAGATGAGCCCTCCTTTTCCTCCTCCCCACCCCAAAAAAAAAAAAAAAAAAAAAAAAAAAAAGGCTGTAAACAGAAAAAACTGCAAATGAAAGAAGGGCAATGAAAGAAGGGCAAATAGAGCAGAAGAAACCTTGAAGCACAGAAAGGAAAAACAGAGACACACAGAAACAGAGAAGACTGCAGATTAAGAAGTTGTGTCTCAGCCTACTCTTAGACAAGCAAAAGACATAATTTTTAGAATACACAGTGAAAATGGAGTTCAAGCCAAGGAAACCTATGATATACTTCCAGGTTTTTGAAGTACAAAATGTAAGCAATATATTTAAATAAAGCATACATATTTACTACTATAAAGTATAAATACTTTCACCCATTTATAGAGGAAAATGGTTTATATCTTCCTACTTGTAACATCTGTAAAAGCCTGAAAACTTTTCCAGGATACCCTGAAAGTCTGATTTTTCCCAGCTGTAGATAACATTCCATTTGCATGACAAAATTCAATTGCTAGCACCCATGCAACTGAGAGTGCTGCCTTATTCAACGTGTTACTTTATAAAAATACTTGAAAGTCACCTGCTTCAAATATTTGGCTTATCAAACACTGAATACCAGGGTTATTTGCTAACAAGATAGTGACCCGGTGTTAATGTACAATGAGAAGACTTTATGTGAAAGTTGAGGTAATTCTTGGACACTTAGCTGCCTATCAGCTTCAGACAGGATGACAGTGCCTGCCAGAAAATAGTCTGTTGGCCCCCTCCAGTGTCACAGTAAACTAAGTGTGTCAGCTGTGGTATGTCAAATCAAATGCCTGCTAATGACTCACCATTTCATATTCTGATCTTATGGTTTCACCACAGCACATAAAACAGCTTCAGCAGCAGCTACCCTTAAAGAAATAATAATAATAATAACAACAACAACAACTGTTAAAAATAATAGACAATTTTTGAGGGTCAATCTACTCTGAAGAAAGGAATGTAACAAATAATTATTCAAGGAACAGATTTAAATAAGAAGCTGGTAAGTGATATGCAAGATCTGGCCATGGTTCGAGTCACTTTTTCTTTCTTTCTTTTCTCTTGTCCTTCTTACTGGTTTCTATTTTACAGCAAAGCATTTTCTTCCAAACCTGAAAACTTTTTTTTTTTTTTTTTTAAGTTTGTGGAATGAATTCATTTCAGCTTTCTCCCTATACTGCTCCCTATACTGTTCCACATATTTCTATTGCCATCTCCTCTTGTACAGTGAATAAAGCATAAAGTTATCAAGAGAGAAGTGCAAATCTTTGCAAGACAACAAGAAGAATACAGTACCAAAGCACTTGCCTCTTAGTCTCAGTACCAATAAACTCATTTCAAAGAGTGGCAAAGTAGTGGGTCCTTACCTTAAAGGTATTACTTCTTGGGCCTTTTTGAGAAAGGTATCAATATGAACTTCAGTCAGCTGAACCTGCCTCAGTAAGCTCAAATTTCCTCCCTGAGTTTAGTGCACCAAGGCCTTGAGAAGAGCTCCTCAGAAAATGGGGAATATGTTTTTCTTCTCTCACTCATTTTTCTCTGCTAATGCTTGCCACTGACTCTGAAATAATACTGAAGGGAGACTACAAACAGTTTTTACACCATCTTAAACAAGACACCTACTGTTTACTCAAGGCTGAGAAATCCAGAGAGATTTCCTAAATCTCTGCCAGATCCTAAAAAAGCTGGCAGAGTAGTGCCAAACACCTTTTTACAATACCCTTCCCTGAAGCCATCAGTGCCTCATGCAAGCTATCAGTCACCAGAATTTGTACTTCTGGAAGCTGAGAATCATCCAAGTTCAAGTGCTTGCACATCAGTTTGACAAATAACCCAGAACCATCTGTAGTACAACCTAGAACATTTCCCAGCTCCCAGAAAACCTGGCCAGCAAAGCAGAAATTGCAAAGAACAAGATACAGCTTCCTAGAATCCTTCTAGCATATCTGGGGTCTGACAATAGATTGGTGTGTGTGAGTGTGTGTGTGTGTAATTTCTTTAGAAGGCTCAAACATCTGGTCAAAAATTGGAAAGGATGATTTTCAAAATGTAACACACTGGTGCGGGTTCAATAATAAGCCATACAATAAAATTTATTCAGAAAAAAAAAATATGTAAAGTTTCAAAGGATTTTCCATTGAGTTTACACTCAAATCTCCTGCTGGGTCATCAAGTCTAGCTATCAGCATCATTCCAGGGCAAGGAGCAAGATGGAGAATTTCCACCCACTCGAAACAAAACAAAACAAACAAACAAAAAGCACAAACACTTAGTGTAGTAACATTAAGGTAGAAACCTAAGCCGCCAGCATTGTTCTGATCTCCTCTGTTCATTTCCAGTGATATTATGATTGCAGCTTTGTTTTTCAAGTTGCAAATTCAGTACAGGTGTTCAGATGACTTCTGTGACTATTTCTGTGCTTTAATAGCATATCTGCACTGTGGCTCCATCTAATTTAAATATCTATTACATGGGCACCTGATATTCCTTCTAGTCCTGTGATCCTAAGTACCAAAGACGCTTTTGTTACCAAGGAATGGATGAAGTGAAGATGCTTTTAGGTAGTCACAAATCTGTGCTGTTTATGGATGCAGCATTAACATTTACTGTTAGCAGCTCTTCAGGCTGCCTTCTGAAGGATCTGTTGCCAGACCTGGTAGGGCAAACCGTATGAGGATGCCCAAAGTGTATAACATTTTTGGTGGGTTCAGTAACTGGTTTGCTGCATAGTTTTAACTCAACAGCAGCATCAGAGGAGAGGCTGGTAGGCAAGACAGGAGAACCAAAGCCAAGGCCAATCTGCAAAGGTATCAGGCATCTCTGGTGACTTCCCCTATTTTGTTGAATGTCCAAAAATTGTATTCAGTTGGTGAAGATTTGATTCAATGTTCCAATGCTGTCTTGGGTTTCAGCAAATTACTTCCCTCAGGCTGATATTTCCTACAGCTTTAAATGGATCTTTGATCTTTCTCAAGATTTTACAAAAAATAAAATAAAATAAAATAAAATAAAATAAAATAAAATAAAATAAAATAAAATAAAATAAAATAAAACAAAACAAAATAAAATAAAATAAAATAAAATAAAATAAAATAAAATAATAAAAATAAAAATAAAAATAAAAATAAAAATAAAAATAAAAATAAAAATAAAAATAAAAATAAAAATAAAAATAAAAATAAAAATAAAAATAAAAATAAAGAGGAGAAGTGGAGAATAAAGGATTTTGAAGAAGGAGGAAGATAAGAAAAAACTGTCTAAAATAAATAAATAAATACATCTACCTAAGTCTTAAGTCCTATGTCTGCAGGAAACAGGTATTACACCTTACTAAAAAGGTTGGCAGCTTTTCATTGAGTGAATAGTAACCCAGTTCTGCAATGCCCTTTGATTGACTACTGAAGCCAGATAGATACCAGCACTAAAGGCAAAAATAATACTAGGTTCTGAGAAATATTCATAATTGGCTGACATCTGCTGGCTGCAACTGAGCATTGGCATTGCAATCCCTGCAGTAACTCCACCATGTGTCAGAGAACATACATTAGCCTTTTATGTATGTATAGCCTATTTATATTTATGTATAAGACAGTTATGTAACGCACAAAGTTCTTCAGGGAAAGGTAAAACTGTTACTTTTCTAAACAAGTTTATGTATTTATAATATATATATATATAAACTCCTAAATTACTTCTAGCTTTATAAGATCATATAATTGGCTTTGTATTTTCTCATTACCCAGTCACTAGTGATTTTTTTTAAAAAAAAAGATACTAACAATTTAAGGGAACTATAAAGCACAGACTGAATATAGAAATAGGTATCTTGGCAGAAATATGCAACTTCTCTAGCACTTGAGCTGATTAATTGGCAATAAACTATCTAATAAAAACCATGTTATGTCCAATAATATAAAAATGTTCTACACAGAAATGTAAAAAAGTAAGGAAAATTGAAAAAATCATACATGAAGGGAAGAAAATATGCATTTTAAAAGATTTTTTTAACACTGCCTTTATTTTGATTCATTTATTTTTATGCTCAAATACTTCAATATTACCTAAGTTCCTGTGGTAAGTATGAATATGCAGTATATTACATAACTGATTAAACCTATTAAAACATTACAGAACAGTACTATTTTAGTATATTAATTTCAATAAGTTAGTTGCACTAATAGTGCTTTGACTTTGATTTTTTTGCTAATGTCTCCCCAACGACCCATTCACAAAATACATTGAGCCATCATCCTAATGAAAAATCCTGCAAACAATAGGAACACATATCTGATTTAATTCATGAATATTGCAAGTATTGCAAAAAATGAGGACTTTACCTTATGCCTTTAGAATACTTTTACTGTATTTATTACTGCTATTACTCACTGATGGGTTACTATTATTCAGTGATAGTTAACATGATTTAAGATAACTTCCATTCCTAATAGCATTTCCTAAAAGAACCATTATTACTATTAATGTCTTAAATAATACTTTCTCAATATAGTTCTGTAAAGTGAAAAGGTAAAGTTTGTAAAGGAGTGGTTTGAATGCTTCGCAGTTTAATATAATCTATAAGGTAGACATATTGATACCTAACATCAAAACACCTTTTAAGAAGCAGCAAAACTTCTCAGATCATTTATGAAAATGGGAGAAAACCTTTTAAAATGCAGAAACTTGTGATTATGCAACACTTACATAATTAAGCATACAGTTAACCTTGCCAAATTACAATATGGGTAATTTAATTTTGTCTGCCTGCATTTTGGCTGTAATTTCCCAGCCTGCAGTAGTTTAATGATAGTATGCTTTAGGCTGCTTTCCTCCAGTGCATGACTTCAAGGACATAAAAGACAACTTCCACAGGGGTGACAATATTATCTGTCTCAAAGCAGCCGAAATGTTCCTTTGCAAAGTCCATTTTACATCATTGAGGCCTTATTCAATAAAATACATCAGAAACTTTTTAGCAGTAAAGATGTAGTGCAAACATAGAAAGTTGAGGTACATTATGAATTTCACCTTCTTCATGCTTTTATTTAATATAAACAGAGGAGAATTGTAATAGATACCTAGTATTATTTATTACAGTTTATGATCATGGGCAGTCACTAACCTGAGGCTTCAAATCCTTTTTTTTTTTTTTTGCACTTATTCATGTATAAGATGTGGGGGGAAAAAATCTACTTTTGCTGTATACAAAGATCTGTGAAGTCTCGTATGTACAGTAAGATGTTCTTTCTGACAGCCCACTTTTTTCATGTCCCCAGATTATGTCTCCTTCATGGGTTGCATGGCACCATGCCTCCCTCCTGCTCCATTTTCCCTTGTGCCAGAGGCAATGGATTGTCAGTTCCCCAGCTGCTGGCATCTAGTACACATAGTCAAACAGCAGAAAAAAAAAAAAAAAAAAAAAAAAAAAGGTAGTGAGGCTGTTCTGCATCACAAGGATTGCACATCCCCTGACAGCAGCACTGTGCCATGGATGCCATTATGTGGAGGTCCTCCCCATCATATGACTACATGCTGCTGGCTCAGCCTCAGCCACTGGGAAGCTGCTAATTTGACAGTGTCACAAAAAGCACAGTGCTATTGTGGATATTGATGATTTTACAGATTTTGTCATTCATTATGCATTCCACCTTTGTATATTTTAATGGCAATTAGTGACCACAGCAGCCAAGGCACAAAGGTAGTATTTCCCTCTGGTGGGTAGCCAGTGAAATCTCTCAGTTTCAACTGCCTAAGATTACGGTGATGAAAGAATTGATCCTTTCCTTGTGTTTGCCCATCTATACTCCCCAACCTTGACAGGCTGACCATCTTGCCTTTGGCCTCCATCTTCAGCAGTCACCCTCCCAGGTTGCCTGGATCATTATCACATCACAAACCATTTCCAAAGTACATTTGTCCACAGCCATTCTGAATAAGGATTGAAAGATTTTGACTGTATGGACATAAACTGTGTCATGCATCTTTGCCATGTGATGATTGGAGTTTTATCCCAAGCCTGTTTTATTTGCTTGTAGCCAGCAGGAGGTCTGTCCTGTTTTTTAACCACAAATGAATTTTTCTGCCAGGTCAAATATGACTGAAGGCCAGTAATCACTATTAAATATTTACCCTTCTTTAAAATTCAAGCTTGTTTAAGATTCTGTTGTTCCTTTTAAAAGCAGAGCTTCACAAAAGGAGTTGTGTGTTGCTGACTTTCCCTGGGCAAACCATACCATTTTTTTCTTGTAGGCAACATCCCCTCCCTTCAGTGTTGCTCTCTATGTAAGGATTATTTCCCTCCTTCCATCCTGACTTTTTGGAGGTTATTATTTTCTTTAGCAACACATGGAAGAATTGAAAAGAAATCCTACTGTTACACAACAGGTTCAGAAAATACCCTTCTTAATATTCTCTGACACATCCAAAGAAGTGGTCATCCACCAGGTTCTTATCTAAAATTCAAGTTCTGTATGGAATTATAGAATTACAAGAATGGTTTGGGTTGGAAAGGACCTTAAAGATTATCTCATTCCAAACCTGCTGCCAATGGCCAAATCATGCCACTTACCAAATCAGATTGCCCCGGGCCTTGTCCAACATGGCCTTAAACTCTTCTAGGAATCCACAATTTCTCTGGGCAACCTGTTCCAGTGCCTCACCTTGGTAAGGCTCATTGCCTCATTGATGTTTGATACTTGGATGGAAGGAGGTAAGGGAAGAAAGACAGCAAGTCTTACTTGGTCTGGAAATTGCCAAGAGCTGCATGACACAGTGTAGGTACCAGAGATGGAATTATGAGCCAGCACCAAGAAACAAGATAAAGATAGCTCAGGAACTGACCACATTGAACAGAAACTCATATATACATATAAAAAGGAATCAGATGAATTGGGATAAGTGGTCTAAGGATTGCTAGACAGGGTGAAAACAGGTATAATGTGCGATATGTCATATAGCTTTTTATATACAAGCATTATTATGAACACATTTTCCAATAGTTACAAAGACACAAAAAAATCTACCAGTGATCTGAAACAGTAATTTATGTCTGTTTAGATACACTTACATCTTGAACATTTTAAATACATGAATCTCAGAGAGAGGAAGAATTTTATGAGTTCCCAAAAACATTCTGAGACTTCAACAAGTGTTTCAGGCGTCTCTGTGTATCAGCTTTTAGAAACTAGTAGTTCAAATAATGCTGATTACAACTTATTTTGCTTTCTCTTTTTGTTTGTTTGTTGTTTTGTTTTGTTTTGTTTTGTTTTTTTCATGTCATAAAGTCAATATTTATTGCTGCTGTGTAATAAGAGTTAAGTTTTTCACTACTTCCTCTTTCCAGCACAAAGTAACTTCAAATACAAATTAAGTGCTATTGAGTCAAATTGTCCTTTCAAATTTGCTATAAGGCAATTTGCCATTATCTCACATAAAGAACAAAAATAGAAACAAGATTTGCATTTCTTGCAGAAAGCATAGAAAAAGTCTATTCCAGGCTGAAAGTCAGGTGCTGAGAGTTCCTGTGTTTTATAGCAGCTCTTGCCAAATCACAGCAGCATCTTAGAAGCAACCTTCCCACTCTTCCTTAGTAGGATGTATTTCCCATTAATACATAATAATCTGTATGAGAACCACAACACCACCAAAAGGAAATAGTAGAAACTGACACAGTGACACAATATATTGTACTTTCAGAATAATATGTATTTGTTCGCTTGCTTTCTTTTCACATGACCTGGCTACAGACAAACAGATCATTATGAATGTCAGATATAACCTCGATGCAGTTACATTCCAGTCAAAAGTCACATTAAGAATCCACATAAATCATTTCCTTTTTAATTTACTTTAAATTTTGACAGCCATCAGACTGGAAAAATGTTCAATAATTTTTTAGTTAGAAAATATTTGAAATTCTCAACTTAAGCTTACTTTTCTGAAATACTGAAGATCTGAAATTTATTTTTTTTTCTTGAAAAAAAAATATTTTTCATTTGTTAGTTAAGACTGACCACATTGGGAATGAAGAAAATGATCAGATAAATAACTAACAGTTACTAGTAATGTATAACATAATCGCCCAAACATCTTTATTCAGAAAATGTGAAAAATATTTTTTCCATTTGTTATAACCTTCCAAATTTTGCTTAAAACATCTTTCATATATACATATATATATGTATTAGAATATGGTCTATTATTATAAACACGCATTTGCAGTATTTGGAATTTAAAGATGTTATTGCTTTCTTTCTAAGTCTTTAGTGATTGACTTGAAAGCTGAGGTCACTATCTAGCCATCAACTCATGTTTTCTAGACAGATGGCAACTACAGATATTCTTGGGATGAAACAAGGCACCGATGTAAGGCATAATGAATATGTGACAAGAATGCTACTAGGTACCAAGAAAATTCATAAGATACCATTCTAGAACTGTTTATCTAGGGAAAATAAATTGTCTAAGTCATATGAGTAGACACTTTGCTTTTAATCTAATCAAAATCCCAGATGAGGTGGCCAAAAACATTTGTACCTCATTTTAGCTCACCAGGGAGTGTTCAGACTGCTTCTAAAACCAAAACAAGCAGTGGATATAACAGATGAGACTACAGTACAATAACATATTCCTGTTTGAAGGCAAAGGTCCCTCATCTTATAATTCACTGGCTTTAGGGGTTCTTTCACATGCAGTGCATTGTGGGACTGAGGCTGGAGATTGGGAATATGGGAGTTTGAGGGCTGCAGTTTAACAGAATGGCTTTGCTTTACTCAGATATAAACATGCATTGGTTAGCTTTTATTTCAATCCTGTCTCAATCTGACTTAGTCTATATTTGTACTGAGGAATACACTGGTGCTGTAAACATATTTTATCACTGTTATCCCCTGGAGCTTCCCTTAGACTCCTTTATATAAAATCACTATCCTTGCTGTAAACCAGGATAAAGTCTAACATGCCCAACTTCAAAGCAACCAGGGAGATGAGCCTTAGGCCTAGAAAATTTAAGCACTTAAAATAGAGGTTAATTTAGTGCCAGGGAAAGAAGAAAAAAATAAATAAATCCTACTAATTTATTTTTTTAATGCATGTCTAGAGGCGAAGCCCAGAGCTAAGGGTGGCACAGCATCTGAGGCTCAACTCTTCCTTGTTTTTTGTCTCTCTCTCCAGGGAGTCAGTAGGTTACTACTTGCACTTCAAAGGCTGAAAGTCACCCTACTCTTAGGTCAGGGAACAGGGGGCCTATGGATTGGAGCAAGGCTTATCTCATTCTTCTCTGCCTCTTCACAACCAACTTAACCCTAGTAGGAAATACCTCAATAGTTTTAAGATTCAAAAAGGTACTATCCAAACAGCTGTCAGTAGAATCCAGTGGCAAACAAAAGGCCCTCAGGCTATTTCACCTTTCTTACTGCCGGCACAGTAATAGTATACCAGCATATGCTAGCCTATGTTGGGTGGCCAGCATACACTTAGTGCGAATAACCTAACACTAACAGAATGATTGGAAAACAAAAGAATTTGTGGTATTTGAAACACTTTCGTTGTTCACCAATGATAAAAGGAGAATGTTTATGTGATGAAAATTAAAATAATTATAATTGTCCAGATGAGTTTGAAGATTGATTTAAACTCATAACTTGTGTTTATATTTTCAATTATTTAATTTTCATTTTAGACTCTTTGCAGGATTTTTAGGAAATGGAAGGGAAAGGACATAGTGGTACTGAGATCTTATCTAATAAATTTCTGTCCTTACTTATCTAATAAATTTCTGTCCTTGCTTTGATTGCCAGTGTTGACCTTCAAACATCTTCTATCACATTATATCCATAAGTTTGTTTTAATATCTTCACTTGGTCTAATTACCTGGATCATTCTATGCTGTTCCCTACAGGGAAATATACTGTTGAAATTTGGGTTTTTAAATACTAATTAAAAAAATCATTACTGTGTGAATTAATTTCCAATTTTTGTATTTTCCTCTCCCTCTTGATAGCCATCAGAATCTGATAGCAATCTAGTTGTTGCCATACTTTAATTATACTAGCAGGATTCCTTTAGCCACCTGTGGTATAGGAAAATAAACTTTGTTATATTCCACCTCCATGCAAATCTATCTAAACTGTAGATCTAGCAGCTTTAAATATAAACTTTGTGTGTGTGTGTTGTATAAATAGCTTATCTGTATTCCCAATGTTTCATTATTTATTTAGTTTCAGGAACAATATTTTAAAGCATCTTTCTTAAAAGTGTTCCTGGGCAATATATTGAAGACTGGATCCATAAATCTTACTTGTTGAGATAAGTTCTATACAAATATACTGCATACAAGTGTGAAACCACTTTCAGTTTCTTTCTTAAGGATACTGTTCATTGAAATCTTACCTGACGTGTACACACACAGTTTCATGAAAGTGACTTGAAGTTTGTGGGTATATCAGTGGCAACTTTTTGTTCTCATAATTATTATGTCCACACTAGTGCTCAGTGACTGAACTAATTGGCCAATTTTTAATAACAGGATTTAGATTTGTTATTTAAAAATTCAGGTATGGCACAGTTGCCATAAAAGCAACATCCTGAGAGAGGCTGTTTTGTAAAATCATATAAAAATATATGTAGTGGAAGCATCTGTGCTTGCTGAGCCACAGAAACACCAATTTGTCCTAACTGTTCCTGAGGAACACCTGTTCATGTTACTGTTATTCATGTTATTCATATTATTTTTCATATTCATGTTATTCATATTATTCATGTTAAGCATCTAATGCAACTCAACTATCAGTGCAGTCAGTTATGCACAGCTTCATTTAGTTTTGTCCTTTGTTTCTCCTGTTATGAAGTTGAATTTAAAAAGATTCAGAGGGGTTCCTTTGTGCTTTAATTCATTAAGATCGTGCCCAGTTGAGCTCTATCAGTCCTTAGATAATTTATTTAAAAATGAAAAATAAAATAAAATAAAATAAAATAAAATAAAATAAAATAAAATAAAATAAAATAAAATAAAATAAAATAAAATAAAATAAAATAAAATAAAATAAAATAAAATGTATCTTCCTGGATTAGGTCCTCAGTTATCATGAAAAAGATAGAAATGGCTGTGGAAATTCTTGTTCCACTATGGCTAAAGTAATTTTAAATTATAACTTTTTTGTGTTGCAGAATAGAAAATAGAGCTTCAAAATTCATCAAGGATGATACGGTCATATTGGTGTGATGATGGGGCCCAGCAGTAATAGGTCAATATTATGCATTGATGTTGTCCCCTAATATGACTAGATAAAGATGTGAAACATCTACTACTACTGCCTTTTTTATTATTATCTTTTAACTCATTCTTGTTTCTTGAATTGCTTTTTGCACAGTTACAGAGCCTTGGTTGAAGAGCTTGAAGCTGCAGATCCCTTGTCCTGAGAGGTTCAAACTAAAAATATTTCTGACTGCAAAGGAAGCGTGGAACCTGGAGGTTTACATTCCAGATGACTACTGCTTATTTTCAGGACGTTATAGGCCCATAATTACAAGAGGGATCTCCAGGCTGAAAATCTTAGTGTAAATCTCAAAGGAGAAGAAGGATTCCAGTCAGATCTCTTTTCTCCTGTTTTTCCCTGTGGGAAATTTGACTGTTTTTCCACCCGGCTGAACTACATTTGGACATCCCTGGCTTTCTTTATGAGTCATTTTAAGAATTCAGAGAAATACCTTGCATCTTAGGTTCAGAGCAACCTAGGTGAGGAGCTATCTAGACATCTGAATGTTATGCATGACTATGCTAAATATCAACATGCCTAAGTTCATTTGTATAACAGACTCCGTATCCTTTTAAAGTTTGTGCTTCAATTCCTCAAAAAAACAAGTTTGAAATTAAGTATCTCCAAAAGGGTCTCTCTTTCTCTCTCTCTTTTTTTTTTTTCTTCCAGAATCTGTTTCTTCACACTTTCTGAAAACTGTTTATAAGACAATTTCGTTTATTGGAACCTACATTCAGAAACATCAAGATCATTTCTGAAAACCCACAGATATGTGTATAATGTATATGTAAAATACATATACAACTATATACAAACATCTGCAGGTTCTTAAACATAACAAACATAACATCACATACTGAATTCATCCTTCCTAACAAATTAAACTTTCAGTGATTTTTAATTCCAATACATATAATTAAGAAGCCTACAAAGAAAATAAGTAAAGGATCTTTAATCTGATCTTGCCCACTCTTACTGGAAAAAAAAATGCAATAAATGAGGTTTCAGGAGAGCAGGCTATCAATGATATTCTTTCTTCTGCTGTCCCTAAATTCCAGATAGAAAAATAACTGTGAGCACATTTGCATTCATTCATATCAGGTAGCATTCCCACTATCACATACAAAATATAATATCTCTTCTTAGGCTGAACAGAAAATGGTATGGTTCAGTAATGAATGTACAAGTCTAAAGAGATGATTTCAGTTTGTTGTTATCTAGCTGGGTCAGAGTTTAGATAGGGAGGCACAAAAGTCAAAAGAGACAAGCACCGTAGGTGGCCTGTGGATAAAGAGGTTCATTCTTCTGTGCAATCAATCACCTTCGGGGCAGAGAGTTTGTTTCATGAGCAGAGAAAACAAATACATATAAGACCAAGGGGGTGAAACCAGCTTTGAAAATACATGATTACATTTGACTGAGTAGTGGCACACCAGTTTCATTTTAAACATCCATCTTAGATTACACCACATAAATACACATCCAGGGGACCTAGTATATACTAATTTATCTTAACTTTAAACTGGTGCATTCCCAGTTTCAGTGAAAAATACTATTTACAAGTAATTAATAGTTGGGGAAGGGGGTGGGGGGGTGGGGGGGGGAAGATATATTCTGATGACTAACACTGAAGCCAACATATCCAAATCTGATTATTTAATGATGGAATTTGTATTGAGGTCCTAAGCTTGTACTGACAAATGTGTGAAGAAGCAATCCCCTATATTTTCTGCCAAATTAGAGTATTAGACCTCTATCACAGATTCACAGAAATCTCATAATGATGGAGGATGGAAGGGACCTGTCACTGGGCACCATTGAAAAAGCCTGGCTTCATCCCCTCTTTACCCTCTCTTCAGGAGGGTACAAGACAAACAAGGATTTATAGACATTGATTAGATTCCCCTGATCCTTCTCTTCTGTAGGTTAAATAGTCCCAGTTATCTAAGACTCGCTTAGGAAAGATGCTCTGCCCCCTTAGTCCACTAAACTGCCTTTTGTTGCACTTCTTCCACTATACCCATGTTTCTTTTTCACTGGGGAGCCTAGAACTGGACTCAGTACTCCAGGTGTGGCCTCACCAGTACTGAATAGAGAGGAAGGATCAACTTGACTTGCTGGCAATACTTTGCCTAATGCAGCCCAGAATATCATTAGCTTTCTTTACAGCAAGGGCACATATATTGGGTTTATGTGGCAAGGGTTTGGTAGCAGGGGGGCAGCAGGGGTGGCCTCAGTGAGAAGAGCCCAGCAGCTGCCCCATGTCAGATCAGAGCTGGCTCCAGCCAGCTCCAGCGGGAGGTGGATGTGGCCTGAAGGAGTCTGTGGCCCATGAAGACCCCCCAAGAGCAGGACCTGGGCCTGAGCTGCAAGCTATGGGGGACCCGTGCTGGAGCAGTTTGCTCCTGACAGATGGACCCCATGGTACAGTCCCACGCTGGGACAGTTCTTGAAGAGCTCCTGCCTGTGGGCAGCCCCCGCAGGATCAGTTCAGAAGGACAGCATCCAGTGGGAGGAAACCCATGTGGAGAAGGGGCAGAGAGTGACTGTGAACGAGTGGCGGAGACAAAGCATCGGGGATTGACTGCAGCTCCCATTCCCCTGGGATGCTTCGGGGGAAGGGGGGGGGGGGGTAAAGAGAGTGGATTGGGGGGAAGGTGGCTTTAGTTTGGTTTTAGTTCCTCACTGTTCTAGCCTACTAGTGATAGGCAGTACATTATATTAATATCCCTATGCTGAGTTTATTTTGCCTCTGATGATAATTGGTGACTGTTCTCCTCATCTTTATATGAACCCTTGAGCCCTTTCCCATTGTATTTTCTCACCCTTTTTCTTTGAGGAGAGGAAGTGAGAGAACATGATGGAGTTCAGCTACCCCGCAGAGTAAAACTACCACAGCATATTGCTGACTCGTGTTCATCTTGGTATCCACAAGAGCCTCCAGATCCTTTTCTGAAGAACAGCTTTTCAGGTGGTTTGCCCCCAGCACAGACTGGTGCCTGCAGTTGTACCTCCCCAGATGCAGGACTTTTCATTTCTCTTTGCTGAACTTCATGATGTTTCTGTCGACCTACTTCAGCAACTTATATATGCACACCAGGACTCATCCTAATAAAAAAGTCTGTTATCAATCAACCCTTCCATCTGACAAGAGGTGATGAGAAGATCCTCCAGCAACTAAAGATTTAGAAAGAGATTATCTGGGGAAGAAACCACAGAACTAAGAAAGTACGTTTATACTTCAGTAACAACTGTGGTAGTGGATTTTAATTAGTAAACGAAATCTCAATCCATTGCTCCAAAAACAGGAGTCAAACCTATGCCCTGAGAACTGAGAAGTAGGCAAGTAAACTGGTAGTTGGTGTTATATAGGATTTTCACTGTTGCTAGACATCTGTAGCTTCAGTTAAATACTTGGCCAATAGCTTAAAACGCAGTATTGCATCACATGTTCCCTACCTGGGGTTAATGTCAGTTTGTTCAGCTGTAAGTATGAAACTTTTATGATTTCAAAGAAAACCCCTGAAGAAATAAATAAATTAACACATAGGGAGGATTAAGTGATGATGCGTTAGACTCAGAAGTGTATTACTGAGCTGTACTTTGTCAGAAACATAGTGATAGTTCAAGAGAAAAAAAGAAAAATGTATTTTTTATTCTTGTATTCACTGCATTCTGCCAGCAATGAAGCACAAAAGGTCACATATATCTTTGAATAGGAAATGATTTCTCTTGACATATAAGTCAATATAACTTGTAAAGCGTGAGGAAGTTCAATGTGACATGAAGCTTGCCTTGCAAATCTCTCCCTCAGTTCTTCTCTAGTAATGTGGGAAAAACAACAACAAAATTCCTTCTTACACTTCCTTATATGCTTTTTTAGGATCTTTTAATTCATTTTATGTGCCTACTGTGTAGTATCTTGTTTGGTATCTTTCAATTGTAGAAGAAACACAATAGTGAATACTGATTCAGAAGTGACATCCTTCATTATATTTTTCTTACCCAAAATGTGAGTGGATGTATCATGTCCTGTATCATATCCTAAATGCTATATCTGGGATATGCTGTCTATTTGTAAGAACACTTTTGCAGGCTTAAATCTTCTAATAGGAAAATTTCTGCTCAAGTTTCTTTCACATTTACACCAGTGGCAATATGGATCTTTCCTAGAGGCAGGTCTGAATTGCCTAAAGCCACCTCTTTTATTAAAACTAGAGAGAAGAATGAGGATACATTTAATCTAAAAGGGAAGTGGTACAGTTTCTGTACATGTCTAGATTTTAAAAATTGCACAAAGGGTTAGCTTAATGACATCAAGATTTTCCCCTGTTATTAATATGGAGATTCTCAGAAACAGAGTTTTTTCTCACTTCAAGTTTAAATAACCAAACTAAAAAGTACAATCAAAAAATAGAACACTACACTAAATGTAATAGAAACCCTTCCAGTAACAAATACAGTTCAAGTAAATTTTTGGCAATGTGGATGGACCATTTGATAAAGTGAGCTATCTTTTTAAAGTCTAGGTTTAACTTCAGAGTAACCTAGAGTGTTGCCAGTTGTACAATGTACATGGTCTCTTGAATACCAAAAAGATAAGTGCTATCTTAGTCAAGTTCAAAGTAAACCAATGCATTCTCCTGGCGTACCAGAGACAGAAACAGAGACTTTTTGATGACTGTTTCTGCAAGACCATGTAACAACAACCAGCAATATCATCTAGAAATAATTGCCTGTGTTTGTACACTGCATGGGAACCAACTAGTAAAACCAAAGCAGACATAACCTTCAACAGATTCTTTGCCATCAACATCAACATTCACACATAGTTATCCTCTGTGATCCCATAGCTACACCTTCCACAGCAGTACCAGGACTTGGCAAGAAGAAATATGAAGCCACATGTTAACAGTACACCAAAAACATCACCTTAATAAATAAATATTTGAAGTAAATTTGACCTATAAATAGAGTAGAGGTATCTCATTCAAACTGCAAAATGAGGAAGATTGCAAGACAATATGAATATATTATGTAAAATAAATTTTCTTACAGTCAATAAGGGAATCAAAAATGCAACATTAAGATATCTTCAGATGTCTCCCTGATAGCATAAGGTGTCACATCATGATTTAAGAACCTGTCTCTACTTCACTGTTACACAAAATCCTTTTTCATTTTCTAGGATATAAAATATAAAATGATACCATAAAGATCTACCGAAGGAGTGTCCTTTCATTAAAAAGCAGAATATCTGAAGGTTAAAGACAGAGATTTTAGAAAAAAAAAAAAAAAAAAAAAAAAAAAAACTCTCCAACAAATCTGTGCAACTATAGAAGGAAACATTTAAATCAGTATAAAATGATTATAATTTGTTTGTTCTGAACATAGTTAATATCTGATTAGGTAGGTGCTTGAAGTTAATGTCTTTCTTAATTAAATCAGACTCCTCCTTCTCTACCCCAAGAGAAAAGATTGATCATACTTTTTTTTCAAATGCTAATTACTATAAAGTCTTAAAGTAAAAGCCTTAAATCAGAATGCTTTATTCAGCCATGCTGCTTCATCCATTTGGACTCATATATCCTTGGGAGGCTCTTTTTTATATGTGAAAATAAGCACAGATGTTGGCTCCACCTTCCTCAAAGCAAGTTTTGTCTAATACTTTAGATGTATCCCATTTGCACCTGTTCAGCATTTTAAAGTAAAATCAAGCATTTGATTGACTCTAAATATGTCCAGATTTTCTTAACTTGATAATGTTGCCATAAAAAACAAGAGATGATCTGAGTAGCAGCACCACTATCAACTGGAGTAGGGCCAATTTCATCATTCTTAGAAGCACTTTTTGTTGCCATATTGCAGATTAATTAGAACATTAGATGGCACTGCTACTGCACTGAGGTACAAAGAGAAGCAAAGATAACCATATGCAATTATTTATAGTCCATTAAGCATACAAAAATGCTAACATAAAAATGGTCACATTGATCTCAATATGACATTTCTGAAGAACTGCTCTTTTCATTATCAGCAGGATGCACTAGTTGTCTTATTTGCTGCCTCCTCCTGTAACAGCAATCATCATACACTTTTTCCTATATTTCCTTTGTCTTCCATTACAGAAATCTGCTTTGCAAAACCATTCTCCTACAGAATTTACCAAAATCCCCAATCACTAAATTTCTTTTCAGTTTCTTAAGATTTTCAGCAGTCTGGAGAAAAAGGAAAAATTTCTTTTTGTTTGGGGGAAAAAAAAAAAAAAAAAAAAAAAAGCAGATTTCATGTGGGCTTTTGCAAATATGAATAAACTTTATTGAAATCTATAGATCTACATGTGGTGTCACAACACTGTAACTTTTAACACCTAACAATGTATGCTTTAAGTAATTAATAACACCATTTACATTTAGACTACACTTTTCACAGCAAATTGTAAATCACGCCACAGATGGTGCCTTTGTTCTAAAACTAAATGAAACTTTAAAACTCCATAGTTATGTTTGAAAATTAATTTTATATGAAATAATGAAAAAAAAAAATCACATGAAAAAATGGGAAAAAATCAATTTAATCTTTTAAATATACGTGTTAATACTTAACACATCATTAAAAATAAATAAATAAATAAATAGGAAGTCTTTCATCAAAGAAGCATTAGCATTTTGTTCAAAAATGTAACACATTTTATTATTACTGAGAGGTATTTTCTTGACTTTTCTTCTCAACTGCTTTGAATCATTGTAAAATTGTGAAATGTTCTAATTTTATCCTTAATATACTCTCCAGTGGAATCAGTAAATCAGTAGCAAAGCAACAGAGGAGCTGTTCAACTTTTCATTCGATACAACTAGTTAGAAGACCTTGATTTAATTTGCTTAAAATTTCACGGTTAAAGTGTTTTTCCCCAAAACATCTCAAATAAATTAAACTTGTATCTGTTTCTTTATAATTTCTGCATATTTGACTTTGTAACTTTGACCATTTTCTCCTAGCATAGCTCCGCAGTTTGTTACTTATGCTGCAGAATTCTGCACGTATGTACAGATTATGTATATTTGTATCTATTCATGCAAGAAAAGAAATGACTATTATTTTCCTACAATTCTATGATTCAATATTGTATCAAATGATTATTATTGGTAGCTAATAAGATACAAACCAGTAATGGAATCATAAGGTAATTTGCTGATTGTTTTTGTTGTTGTTGTTGTTGTTTGTTTTTCTCATGAGAATTGACTAAGGTTGAATTCTTACAGAAGAAAAAAAAAAATCTGTCTATTGAATAATTAAAAACTATTTCATAATGTAAACATACAGGAAGAATAATGAAACCCTTACAAAAAGCCTATGATCTAAAATTTCTTGACTTTTTTTTTTTTCTTTAACATCTTTCAGCTTAAAGGAGATGTCATAGATTTTGGTGGAGGTTCAGGTTGGAAATTAGGAGAAAATTCTTCTCAGGAAGAGTATTCAGGCATTGGAACAGGTTGCCCAGGGAGGTGGTGGATTCACCGTCCCTGGGAGTGTTTAAGGAAAGGTTGGATGTGGTGCTTAGGGACATAGACCAGCTTCATTTCCATTGCTCATTCACAGTCACTGTATGACCCTGCTCCAGCATGGGGTTTCCCCTCTGCCCCTTGCCATGTAAAACCAATACAAAGGGAAAGAGCATCTCATACCACTTTCTTACTTACACTGAGAATCACACATATCAGCCACATTCTGTAGTAGGTTAGCATTGCTCCAATCTAGTCAATGGAAATAAATACCTAACTCTTACAAGCTAAGGATCAATACCAGAGAAGAGTGGATTAGTAAGCAGAGGAAAATATACTAGTTCCCTTACTTAGTTTGGATGATGGACAGCTTCCACATTTGGTGCATATTTTTCATTCTCCTCTCTGCCCATCACGCATTTCAGTGCCTACCCTGTATATTCTCCAAATATAGACAGTCTCCTCCACACAAAAACAAGTGTGTAGAGTAACACATTCATTCATTAAAAAAAAAAAAAAAAAAAAAAAAAAAAAAAAAAAGGAGGGTGAAACAGTAAGCATATCAGGTCAAAGTCTGAAATGATCCCTCCTCTATAAAGTCATTAGCATCAGCTATTTGTGTTCCATGAATCTTTGGCAGTAATTGATTCCAAGTTCTACCCAGTTAAATTATACATCCCATCAAGAAAGTTCTCTGTGACTGGCTTTTCAGCAAACTGACACGTTTGGAAATGTCTAGAGATAATGAAGGTATTCATACAATGCAAGTAAATGTTGCATGTATACAATGGATGTGCAGCTGGCACAATCTGTGAATTCTATTAGCTGACTTGGATACTGAATTGCAATTTTAAGTGTTTGATATTGGAAATATGATTTTTGTGTATCTTGTTTGTTTGTTTGTTCATTTTGAGATTTTGTTCTTATTATTCTTGGCCCCATATTTAGGATTGTGAGTTCCATACAAAGCATCCTAGATTGCACAAGAACGCAGCCTTCATGTGTATGTGAGTGTGTATGTGAGAAAATATCTTGACAAGAAGGAATACGCACATATTTGTAGTGGTCATAATTATACATTTTTTTTTTTTCTTCTAATTGGAATAGCTCTTTTACTGCAATTACTTATTATGGATTACTTCCATGCATTAGTAGAAACTTTAAAGATAAAACTTCAGATGTGGTCTCTGGGCTGAAATGCCTTTGAAACAACATTAGCTGAAATAACCTTTGAAACAAATCATCCTAGCTGCACTTTTAGCTAATTGGATGATATACAGATAGTTGAAAAATAGATCATCCTACTCACTCTATGGTACTCTTTACAAAAGAAAAAAAAAATTATTCTTTTTGGAATGTGCTGAGATACCTTATGCAGATAGGAACAATAAACACTATGGTTCACCTTATCAGCCTTGACCAACTGAAACAAAAATGCAGATATTTGATGAATAAATAAATGAATAAATAAATAGATGTAGATTTTTAGAACTTAATGCACCATTCAGTCATCTAGTCTGACCCTCTTACATACCACAAAGACTGAATTGTGTTCAGTGATTCTTGCATTGAATATAACACCTTGCAAAATAACACCATCTTCCAGAAGAGTATTTAGTTTTGATTTGATTTAAGAAATAGAAAATGCAAATATTAGCTTTTGAACTGTAACACCGTAATTTCTAATGTATTTTGTTCTGTAAATACTCTAGATAAGGTGCTTGTTTTTTGTACAGTTATCAAATGTAGTGAAAAATATGCATGCAATTAAGTTATACGTGTGTTTTGCACAGAATTTAGAGATGATCTCTGAGGTAAGACAAAAAAAATAAAAATTAGAAAATTGAATGGATAAAGAAGAAGAAAGGCATGTTATTGATACATCTGCATAGGAACAGACAGTCTTCCAGTAAAATTTAAAGAAAATATATTCTCCACAGCATACCTTGTTAGGTGAGCATAAATATATAAAGAATAAAAGGGACATAATATCTCAGAAAACATTAAATTCAGCTATGTCTTTCTTGTCTCTTTCCCATAGATTCCTGGATTAAAAATCCTGATTAGATATGTTATCAATTTTATTCACAAGAGAAAAGTTACATGTGTGCACAAATATTTACTGGATTAGATCCATATTATGCTTCTGGTGATGTTTGAAGCATAAGCTTCTTTTAATTTTCTAATTCACTGAATGCATTCCATTTCCATATTAAAAGCTTTGTTCCTAGTTGTTTTTAGGATCTCTCTTAAGTGTGTTTAGTTTTATTTTTCCCATAACTCAATAAATATGTACAATCTTGCTCAATGTTAGCAGAGAAAATAAATTTCTGTTGGAAATACAGCAATACTGATGAAACAGATGCTGTTTAATAACTAAGAAAAAGTCTTCAGTCACAAGGGCTGAAAAATTTTTGCCTTGCACAAATAATAAAACATCTCTAGGTGGGGGTGGGAGAGTTTAAAAGCTAATCAAATATTAATCACAAAAGTGTGTTGTTGTTTGTTTTTTTTTTATTATAAAACTAAAAGTGACAGTAGAATTGCACATATCAGAAAAGTTACATTTAAAGTAGTTAAATTCAAAAAGTCATGTCCTGGATCCCCGTTTACATACTGGAACTTCATCCCAATTGGAACAGGACAAAACCTCAAAAATACAACAGAACTCATGTACTTTTCATTGTTTTGTACACTGAATTCTACTGACATTAATCACTGGAAAGATAGCATGGAGAACCCCAGGATCATATCTGATCTGGACAACCAAGAATCAGGAGCTGAGTGACATGCTGTGAAGAATAGGTGCATCCAGAGAGACCTACAGAGAGGTCACCCTGACAGGACAAAGATGAAACTAAGAAACTGTTAAGCAGTAGTAGCTACGTACTCTTTACAAACTTAGGGTATAAGAACTGACAGTTCTTGTACTGGTTCTTAAAATCAGGAAGATCAAAAACAAATATTTTGTAAATTACTTAACCTTATTTACATGACAATTTTGTGGCCTTGTGTACTCATTTCTATTTACAGCTACTCGTAGAGATCTTCCTTTCACTCTGTTGGGAGTGGTATATGATTACATGAAGACACAGGTATTTTCAGCTTGATAAACTATCATATTTTATGATTAAGAAACTTTATGCTGTCTCAGATATGTTAGATACCTGACTTACAAACTTTGAAGGAAAAAGAAAAAAAAAAAAAAAAGGAAAAAAAAATCAAGGAAAAAAGAAATAGATTTATTTATTTATTTTTATGGGAAACATGATATCAGCAAATATAGCCTTCAATGATTTAAAACAATAAAAACAGATTTCAGGACAAATATTCCTAAGAGTTTACAGACTAGAAATGTTATTCTGAGCATAAGCAAACATCAGTAGTCTAACCTATTAAAGCTGAAGGGAATGTTTTTCATTTTCTGTTTAAGAGAAGCTTAATGTTACCGTACATGCAGCTGAAGCATTCAACAGGAATCTAGTTTTTATGTCAACAAGCTATTGTTAACACATGTTATTAATTTTTCTTTGTATAATTTCCTTTATGAAAGCCCTGTAGGAATGACCAATGAGATGGTGGTTGTTCAATAGCCCAAGTATAACAAACAATAGTACCAGATGGATCTCTTTACAAATTCCATCCAGCCCCCTTAGTTTCTTCATTCTAGATACCACATGCTTATGGTATTAGTGCCCTACTACTACTCAGGTTCCACAGAAAAAAACCATGGCAGGTTTTTCCCATTGTGAGCTCTGTTGACCCTGGCATTTGTGTCAGCAGTATCCACCTTTCAAATACAACTTTTCAAGATCCACTTCTGCCATCAATTTTTAGAACAATTAGCAAAGCCCCCTTTACATGGTTTGAGTTTCTGCCTCATCAGACAACTCAAGAGAAAAACAGAAGTTCTGTGCTGATTATTTGCTTGAGTCTGGTGTTTAAATCACAAAAAGTAAACTACAAAAACATAGAAATCAAATGGATGTTGACCACAATATTGAAAAAGGGATGTAGATGAGTGCTTTTTATCTGTTACGTATACATAGACATTTATATGAATATACATGTCTTTCCAATAATGAATATGAAGAAATCTTCATATGCAGGATCAAAAGGGTACTAGGGAGACTGCAGAATCTGGGCTGTAAGAGATTAGATATATATTCACAAACATACATACCATTCCTCATTTTTAAATAAATACATCCTTCTATAAATACAAGTATTTTATGTATTAGAAATTATTTTCCCCATGTTTCTGCATATGAAAATTAGTTAACACTTTCTAATCTTGTTAGCATTGTAGCATTCCATTTATTGAAGCTGCATTTTAATTTCTAAATGGATTGTCATTGGTTAGTTTAAATATATTCTCAATTATAATTAAATACGTTCTCAATTATAATTCCATTATAACCATGAAATACTTTCAAAGGTATTATGAAACTTTCCCTAAGATAGAGGTATTCACATTTCAAAGTAAGCCTGTCTGTGTATTTCATAGTTTTATAGAACATGCAATGTTAGTTGAGAGAAAAACCCTTACTTCATATAATATAGTAGGGCTGATATATAGGACTGTGCTGTCAGCCTGAATTTTGTCTACCATGTATTTCCCATTTTAATGTTGACTTTATGTTTTTCCTCATGTTGACCTCATGTTTTTCTCAGCTCTTGCAAAAGTATCATTAGGTGCCAAATAGAACCAACCTGTGACAGCAAATAGGTATTTCTAGATAGACAGAAACCAGTGATATGACCCTAAGGATTACATGGAGATACTCTGAGAAGAGCCCGGTCAGCAAATCCAAGATATGGTGTATCATCTACTGAAATCAGATGTTAAAGTCTAACTTAAAAAAAAAAAAAAAAAAAAAAAAAAAAAAAAAACAGAAAAACTTCATTAGCATGCCAGCAGGTCAGCAGGCTTACCCTTTCTTAACTGATTTTCCCTTTGACTATCAAATACCAAAAATTCACATCACCCAGACTGTGCAGGGAGATGTCTAAAACAATAGGAAACAATAGGAAATAACCAAGTGTGAGAACGTCTTCAATTTCACCTGTCTGTTCAGATTAAGCATTTTATTAAGCTGAATAACAATTTGTCCCTCTGCTCAAGATACTCATCTCAAACAATGGGAGGAAGGGTTAATCTTTTATCTTTCAGATAAATAAGCTTTTTCTCTTTCTATACAATATCTCAATACTTTTGGAGATCTAGTTCCAATTTCTGGTCATAATCAAAGGCTTGCAACTTGAGTCACCGATCTTGCAGGAAAGTAATAAAATGAGACTATAGCACAATATTGAAATGCGTGTCAATAAGTAAGATACCCCTATTTGTCATACTAGAATATCTTTAAAGTCCCTTACAACGTGAACCATTCTATGGGGAACAATTAAATATTCATAGAACTCATTTCAAAGGTTTTTCTTTGCCATAATAGGATGAATAAAGGTGAATGTCACCCATTTAAGGCTCTTCCACAGTTGAGTTTCAGCTGAAATACTTTATCTGCTTTAGTCTATGCTTTTTTTAAGGAAGGCATGAAGACACTAGAGAGACTGAGAACAATCAAACTTTTAGAAAATATGGACTACGGGGAGATGATAAACAAACTGAGAAAAAAAGAAAAAAAAAAAAAAGAACTAAAGGTAAAAGTGACAACAGTGTTCAAATACTTTACAAGTATCAAAAGTAAATTATTTCACATAGGGGAATTCATTTCCCTTTTAATAGAACATGTAGTTTGGCATTTTTCAGAAGACATAGATGAGATGTGAAAGGATGAGAATCCGCTTCAGCTTCATATGCTTTCATTTAAGTGTTGAGGCATCCACATGTAAACTAGGCATCCACACGTAAACTAGGTAGCTAGGTTAACATCATGTTGTTTTTCAGTGGAGATTAGAGAACTGTTCAACTCAAAATCTAATATGTGCATTTAATTGCTTGAATAAATTCCTGGACTCCAGTGTCTCTTTTGACTAGATTTTCGCTGAGTATAACAGGAGCTCAGCTCAGATGCCAATGTCTCCTTTGTGTATACCTAAATTTATATCTGAAACTCAAACTGAATCTTGCCTTAGGAACAGCTCTGTAAGTAAGGATGGCAAAGTTCTAGAGTAGATTGTCTATATATGTTGTCTTAGCCAGTAACAGTTGACAGTGGTTTATAAAGAGTTGATCTTTCCTTGGGGCAAAGGCAAAGCTGTTCTGTAAAGCAAAATAGCCTAGCTCAATAAAACTTGAAATTATAGTTTCTGTACTGCTGCTAAACACTGCCTACAGCAAGCTCTGCTCACTGCTTCTTCTCTGGGGAGCCACACAGCATGTGGCAGAAATCAGAATTTTCTCCCTGTGCATGCCCAAGTAGGCATAAATGCAGATGACACTGTGTCTCTATTCCTGAGATTGATTGTATTAACTAGACAACAACACTCTGTTTAAAGGAAAGAATTAGCTGATGTTTCTTCCTACAGTTGTCTCTGAAGGGCAGCAACAGCACTATGTGCAATTCTATTTTAGCAGAGTACAGTTCCCAAAGCAGGAAAGCCTTAAACTAACTCCTTGTTACAGGTGGTAGAAGCAAAAGGTTGTGGATGTTGATGGGGTTGATTTAATTAATTTATCCACTACAGTTATGTAATTTCTACATTTCATACATCCTTGTATTATTGTTTACATTTTCCATCCATATGCAACCTGCTGTCAATATTATGTTTTATATATCTATTTCCTCGCTCAAACAGAAATTATATGAATTTTGTCGCCATTTGCCGAGGCGATCGGCTCCGGGGCAGACGTGTTCTGCAGCGGAGCGGGGGATCGGGCCAGGCAGGGCTAATTTTTTTCCGGCATCGAGCCTACTTGAGGGAGCCGCCAGGACCCGGCAGCCCTCGTGAGGGAGGCTGACGAGGCGAAGGCGGAGCCAGCAGCGTCAGCGGCGGGCTATTTAAATCGGGACCCACCGCCATTTCACTGCCATTTGCCGAGGCGATCGGCTCCGGGGCAGGCGCGTTCTGCAGCGGAGCGGGGGATCGGGCCAGGCAGGGCTAATTTTTTTCCGGCATCGAGCCTACTTGAGGGAGCCGCCAGGACCCGGCAGCCCTCGTGAGGGAGGCTGACGAGGCGAAGGCGGAGCCAGCAGCGCCCCCTCCCCAGCCGTTCAAAAGCAGCCCCTAGGGAGCGCGAGCGACCAGGAGCGCGGCGACCAGGGCGGGCAAACAGGGCGTGGCGCGTCAGAAGGGAGTGGCGCGGCAGTTAGCGCGGCAGTTCGCGCAGGAAGGGCAGAGCGTTCCCCCTACACACAAACAACACCTCGTTAACAACAGCCGTAACTAGGCGATAATGGTTGCCACCAGGCACGGCGCGCTCTCCAGAAAGTCGGTACACACGCAGACCGACTACCCGTTAAAAAATGCCGCAGTTCAGGTCACCGGATGCAAGGAGTGTCTGAGCCTGTTGCTGCCATCGGCGGGAGGCAGAGAAACTGCGTGCGTGAGGTGCGAGCAGGTGGATGATCTGGTCCGCATGGTGGCGGAGCTCAAGGAGGAGGTGGAGAGGTTGAGGGCCATCAGGGAGTGTGAGCGGGAGATAGACTTCTGGAGTAACTCCCTGCAGGGCCTCAAGGGGAGGTGCCGAGGTGAGACTCCTCAAATGGGGGCGGACCCCCCGCCCTGTCCCTGTCAGGCAGAGGGAGGGGATCTGGGAGCTGAGGAGGAATGGAAACAGGTCCCTGCTCGACATCGCAGGCGATGCTCTCCCCTTCCGGCCCCACCTTCCCAGGTGCCCTTACACAACAGGTTTGAGGCCCTAGAGATTGAGAGGCCGGTGTGTGAGGAAGAGGTAGCAAATGTTCCCAGGAGGATGCCTGGGGCGAGGAGGTCGACTCTGCGCCTCAGGACTGCCTCCACCAAGAAAGACAGGAGGGTTATTGTTGTTGGTGACTCGATTCTTAGGGGAACAGAGGGCCCTATTTGTCGGCCTGACCCTACCCGTAGGGAAGTCTGCTGTCTCCCTGGGGCCAGGGTCAGGGACGTTGCCAGGAAGCTTCCTAACCTGGTACGCCCCTCTGACTATTACCCTCTTTTGATAGTCCAGGCGGGCAGTGATAACATCGAAGAGAGAAGCCTCAAGGCTATCAAAAGGGACTTTAGGGGACTGGGTCGGTTAGTGGATGGAGCGGGAGTGCAGGTGGTGTTTTCGTCCATCCCTATGGTGGCAGGGAGGGGTTCAGAGAGGACACGGAAAGCCCACCTGTTAAACACGTGGCTCCGGGGCTGGTGCCAACACAGAAATCTTGGGTTTTTTGATCATGGGGCACTTTACTCAGCACCTGGCCTGATGGCCGCAGACGGGTCCCTATCTTTTAGGGGAAAAAGGATCCTGGGCCAGGAACTGGCAGGGCTCATTGAGAGGTCTTTAAACTAGGTAGGAAGGGGGATGGGGCTGAGGCTAGGATTGTTGGGGCTGTGCCAGGGGGAACAATGGCAAGGCCGGAGGATAAGGCAATGGCCCAGCTGAAGTGCATCTACACCAATGCACGCAGCATGGGTAACAAACAGGAGGAGCTGGAAGCCATCGTGCGGCAGGCAGGCTACGACTTGGTTGCCATCACGGAGACGTGGTGGGACCAGTCTCATGACTGGAGTGCTGCAATGCCTGGCTATAAGCTCTATAGAAGGGACAGGCAGCATAGAAGGGGTGGTGGTGTGGCTCTCTATATTAGAGAGTCTTTAGAGGTTGTAGAACTCGAGGTTGGGAATGACAAGGTCGAGTCCCTTTGGGTTAGGATCGGCAGGGACAACAAGGCAAGTGTCCTGGTCGGGGTCTGCTATAGACCGCCGAACCAGGATGAGGAGACGGATGAGGAATTCTACAGGCAGCTGACAGAGGTTGCAAAATCATCAGCTCTTGTACTCGTGGGGGACTTCAACTTCCCTGACATATCCTGGAAGCACAACACAGCCCTTAGAAAGCAGTCTAGGAGGTTTCTGGAGAGCGTGGAAGATAGCTTCCTGACGCAGCTGGTTAGTGAACCTACCAGGGGTGGTGCCCCGCTAGACCTTCTCTTCACAAACAGAGAAGGACTGGTGGAGGACGTGATCGTCGGGAGCTGTCTTGGGCAGAGTGACCACAAAATGGTGGAGTTCACTATTCTTGGTGAGGCCAGGAAGGGGACCAGTAAAACCGCTGTATTGGACTTTCGGAGGGCTGACTTTGAGCTGCTCAGGACACTAGTTGGTGGAGTCCCTTGGGAGGTGGTTCTGAAGGGCAGAGGGGTCCAGGAAGGCTGGGCGCTCTTCAAGAGGGAAGTCTTAATGGCGCAGGAACGGTCTGTCCCCACGTGCCCAAAGACGAGCTGGCGGGGAAGAAGACCGGCCTGGCTCAACAGAGAATTGTGGCTTGATCTTAGGAGGAAAAAGAGGGTTTATAAGATTTGGAAAAGTGGGCAGGCCACTAAGGAGGACTTTAAAGAAGTAGCGAGGCTGTGCAGGGACAAAATTAGGAAGGCCAAAGCTCATCTGGAGCTCAATCTGGCTACTGCCGTTAAAGATAACAAAAAACGTTTCTATAAATACATCAACACAAAAAGGAGGACTAAGGAGAATCTCCATCCTTTACTGGATGCGGGGGGAAACTTAGTTACAAGAGATGAGGAAAAGGCGGAGGTGCTCAATGCCTTCTTTGCCTCAGTCTTTAGCGGCAATACCGGATGTTCTCTGGATACTCAGTACACTGAGCTGGTGGAAGGGGATGGGGAACAGGATGTGGCCCTCATTATCCATGAAGAACTGGTTGGTGACCTGCTACGGCACTTAGATGTGCACAAGTCGATGGGGCCGGATGGGATCCACCCAAGGGTACTGAGGGAACTGGCGGAGGAGCTGGCCAAGCCACTATCCATCATTTATAAACAGTCCTGGCTATCAGGGGAGGTCCCAATCGACTGGCGGCTAGCAAACGTGACGCCCATCTACAAGAAGGGCTGGAGGGCAGACCCGGGAAACTACAGGCCTGTCAGTTTGACCTCAGTGCCAGGGAAGCTCATGGAGCAGATCCTCCTGAGAGTCATCACGCAACACTTGCAGGGGAAGCAGGCGATCAGGCCCAGTCAGCATGGCTTTATGAAAGGCAGGTCATGCCTGACGAACCTGATCTCCTTCTATGACAGAGTGACGTGCTGGGTGGATGAGGGAAAGGCTGTGGATGTGGTCTACCTTGACTTCAGCAAGGCTTTTGACACCGTCTCCCACAGCATTCTCCTCAAGAAACTGGCTGCTCTTGACTTGGACTGGCGCACGCTTCGTTGGGTTAGAAACTGGCTGGATAGCCGGGCCCAAAGAGTCGTGGTGAATGGAGCCAAGTCCAGTTGGAGGCCAGTCACTAGTGGCGTCCCCCAGGGCTCGGTGCTGGGGCCGGTCCTCTTTAATATCTTCATCGATGATCTGGACGAGGGCATCGAGTGCACCCTCAGTAAGTTCGCAGATGACACCAAGTTAGGTGCGTGTGTCGATCTGCTTGAGGGTAGGAAAGCTCTGCAGGAGGATCTGGATAGGCTGCACCGATAGGCTGAGGTCAACTGCATGAAGTTCAACAAGGCCAAGTGCCGGGTCCTGCACCTGGGGCGCAATAACCCCAAGCAGAGCTACAGGCTGGGAGAGGAATGGTTGGAAAGCTGCCAGGCAGAGAAGGACCTGGGAGTGATGGTGGATAGTCGGCTGAATATGAGCCAGCAGTGTCCTCAGGTGGCCAAGAAGGCCAACGGCATCCTGGCTTGTATCAGGAACAGCGTGACCAGCAGGGCTAGGGAGGTGATCGTCCCCCTGTACTCAGCTCTGGTGAGGCCGCACCTTGAGTACTGTGTTCAGTTTTGGGCCCCTCGCTACAAGAAGGACATTGAGGTGCTTGAGCGGGTGCAGAGAAGTGCGACAAAGCTGGTGAGGGGCCTGGAGAACAAGTCCTACGAGGAGCGGCTGAGGGAGCTGGGCTTGTTCAGCCTGGAGAAGAGGAGGCTCAGGGGTGACCTTATCGCTCTTTTTAGGTACCTCAAGGGAGGCTGTAGCGAGGTGGGGGTTGGCCTGTTCTCCCACGTGCCTGGTGACAGGATGAGGGGGAATGGGCTTAAGTTGAGCCAGGGGAGTTTTAGGTTAGATGTTAGGAAGAACTTCTTCACTGAAAGGGTTGTGAGGCACTGGAACAGGCTGCCCAGGGAAGTGGTGGAGTCACCATCCCTGGAAGTCTTCAAAAGACGCTTAGATGTAGAGCTTAGGGATATGGTTTAGTGGAGGGCTGTTAGTGTTAGGTTGGAGGTTGGACTCGATGACCTTGAGGTCTCTTCCAACCTAGAAAATTCTGTAATTCTGTTTTCATTTGTTTTTAGTCTAAAATCATTTATGTCACTGTGGAGGACCACAGTTCAATTCTCTGAAAAAAGGAAAATGGCAGACAGTATTTTGAAATGTGAATTTCAACTCATCTAACTTGAAAAAATTAGACTAAGAAATCCATTTGCCTTCATCTGTCATCAGTCAAGAGAGATACATATCACAGAATCACAGAATTTCTAGGTTGGAAGAGACCTCAAGATCACCGAGTCCAACCTCTGACCTAAACACTAACAGTCCCCACTAAACCATATCCCTAAGCTCTACATCTAAATGTCTTTTAAAGACTTCCAGGGATGGTGACTCCACCACTTCCCTGGGCAGCCTGTTCCAATGCCTCACAACCCTTTCGGTAAAGAAGTTCTTCCTAACATCCAAACTAAAACTCCCTTGGTGCAACTTAAGCCTATTCCCCGTCGTCCTGTCACCAGGCACGTGGGAGAACAGACCAACCCCCACCTCGCTACAGCCTCCTTTAATGTACTTATAAAGAACGATAAGGTCGCCCCTGAGCCTCCTTTTCTTCAGGCTGAACAAACCCAGCTCCCTCAGCTGCTCCTCGTAGGACTTGTTCTCCAGGCCCCTCACCAGCTTCGTCGCCCTTCTCTGGACCCACTCAAGCACCTCGATGTAGTGAGGGGCCCAAAACTGAACACAGTACTCGAGGTGCGGCCTCACCAGAGCCGAGTACAGGGGGACGATCACCTCCCTAGCCCTGCTGGTCACACTGTTTCTTATGCAAGCCAGGATGCCGTTGGCCTTCTTGGCCACCTGAGCACACTGCTGGCTCATATTCAGCTGACTATCAACCATCACTCGCAGGTCCTTCTCTGCCTGGCAGCTCTCCAACCACTCATCTCCCAGCCTGTAGCTCTGCTTGGGGTTATTGCGCCCCAGGTGCAGGACCCGGCACTTGGCCTTGTTGAACTTCATGCAGTTGACCTCAGCCTATCGGTGCAGCCTATCCAGATCCTCCTGCAGAGCCTTCCTACCCTCAAGCAGATCAACACACGCGCATAGCTTGGTGTCATCTGCGAACTTACTGAGGCATCCATACAGAATGTGTAAGACGTAGGCTGAATGTTACCAACACTGATTTCTGCAAGGAAAACTGCAAGCTTGGTAAATATAGGAGAGAGATTTTCACTGAGATTTTTCTAATGTATAGTCACAAATCAAAAAACTGCCAATAGGTTTGGTGAAAACATCCTCTCTGATGCAGCTACTATTGAGTGCTAGAAGAGTTCAGACATATTTGCTCTGACTATGAATTCCAAGTTCTGTGTTTGTGCTCTGCTAACCTGTGGTAAAATAACTAAAGACAGAGGACAGAATTATATACACACATCTGTACATTATCATGTCTTAATTGTGTTTGTGAATTCAGTCTATTCATATATTTATCTTATTACTGACTACATGCCAAACAGGAGTGTAACTTCCCAGTATGAATAGGTGTTGAGTCATGAAAGTATCTGTACAAACACTGGCATTGATACTATCTTTTATTCTGTACAAATATACCGCACCACATTTTATACAAAAATCCAAGCAGTAGCAAATTATTTTCCTGTGCTAGCTTCCTATTCAACTGACTGAACAGATTTTAATTAATCTTTCTGAAAATAATTTTTCTAAAGATAATATTTTTTCCTTGGTTAGCTTTCAAAATATACTATCAGTTACATATGAAAGTACACCAAACTATAGTTCATTAACTGCTTCTGTGAAGAATAACTGTAGTTCAGCAATGTGTATCCTGTTGCTTTTGCTTCTCAGCTACTATTTGCAAAATTGTGGGTAAGTGGACTAAAATGTGATGTCAGATATTGTAATTAAGTCTCTGAAGTAGTAATTTCAACAGCTGTCAAAACATTTACTTTAAAAAAAAAAAAAGTTAAAATGTTAAGAGGTACTAAGAAGTATCTTGTTAATAAATACATTTGTATTACTCAAAACTCAGGCTGTGTTGACAGCAATATAGAAAATTGTCCACAAGTCTAATAAATAAATAAATAAATAAATAAATAAATAAATAAATGGAATCTCTTAGGACTGATGCAAGAAAGGCAAAGCAAGGCAAAGAAAATTTTAAAAAATAAAATTAAAAAAAAGGGGGGGGGGAAGGGAAGGGAAGGGAAGGGAAGGAAAGGAAAGGAAAGGAAAGGAAAGGAAAGGAAAGGAAAGGAAAGGAAAGGAAAGGAAAGGAAAGGAAAGGAAAGGAAAGGAAAGGAAAGGAAAGGAAAGGAAAGGAAAGGAAAGGAAAGGAAAGGAAAGGAAAGGAAAGGAAAGGAAAGGAAAGGAAAGAATAATGGCCTCAATATGTACTGTATAATTGCTGGTACTACAAGTGGGGTCTGAGTCACCAATTAGCACTGAATTTTTTTAATTATTATTCTTTATTTTTTTAATGATCATTATGGTTTATCAGCTGGACAGTAAACAAGACCCTGCCATCTCTGTCTAATGTCCAAACTAGTTAAATCATTTTCTAGAAGCAACCTGGCCTGAAGGTCAGACAGGAGACTCATTCCAAGACTTTAAGTGGGCTAATTGAAGCTAACTCTGAAGAAGAAAGATCCTCTGTTAATTTGGTGTGTATGGGTGAGTGCACATCAATACCACAAAGGGCTCCATTATTGCTGTATCAAAGTAAATAGCTGAAAAAAGTGAGTCAGGGAGATGAATGATTAGTTAAGTGTTAAGCAGACACTGAGTGCAAACAGTAAGTAGCACACAGTTGCTCTTAGAAGGAATGTGGCATCTGTTAACTCCTTAATTTCCTCTGTGTTAGATCTGTTTTTCTGCATGTTTCTTACTACATGATTCAAGGAGATTTTGCTAAGACCTTTAATATGCTAATTCTGTTTGTGGGGTTTGGGGAAGGTTTTCCCACATTAAAATATGTGGGAAATATAAATATAAATTAATATAAATTAATATAAAATATAAATAGTACTTTGGCATTGGATAAATTCATTGCCAGAAGATAACATGCATTTAACATTGATTGGACCAGGCCCAGCTTAGGTTCTGAATCCTGTTCATATGCCAACATGGGACTAAAGAGGACAGTGACTTCATGAGGGCTTTAGAAAGTTCCAAGTCCTAGCAAAAAGGAGTACCTCATCTTCTCCACAGTACTGTTGCCCACTACCTTTATGACTAGTTGAAATGTGGAAGAGAACATTTTTGTCCATAAAGTATAGGAATTGCAGTCATTCCTGATGTGGTATTGCTTTTTTTGTCATGATCACCAATGAAGGGCCATGAACAACCAAGCCCTTCGCACTTTTCTATCAGAAGTTGAAGCTAATAAAAGCTGAAGCTGGATATTTTCTAGGAGTCTACTATGCCAAGATAAAACATATCTATATGATTAAGGCAAAAAACTACAGAGTCCATCCAAAGTTTTCACATTTTGGTTGTCACGTGTTAGAGCATGTGCCCTACCATACTTAAACACTGTCCAGATCAGCTACTAAAGCTAGATATTCTGTGTTCATACATGAGGGTAATCAACATCAAAAATTCTAAAGGAGCTGACTTTAAAATATATATATATATATATATATATTATTATTATTATTATTATTATCATCTTTCAACAGGTGTAGAGAATACACCTCCTTTGAGAATATAATTTATATCTAGTTGACAAAAAGGTAGATCTCACATGTCTGGGTTTTCATAAAACATGTAATACAAGACCTGAAAATCACTAGTTAAACAGAAGAGTTCAAGGAACACAAACTGAGTAGAAGAGTAGGATAAAGGAACTTCTGTGAACGAATTGTAGAGTGAATTAAGGGTAGGATACAGGGACACTATTTATAAGAACTGAAATGGAACAGTTATCAATGGAAGTCTTAAAAGACTATGTCTAGGAGTTAGCATACTTCATTTTATTAGTATCTATATTTGCAGAAAAAGGAAAATGTACTTATGAAATATGTTGATAACCTACAAAGTAATTAGAGAAGGCAGTTAAGTATAACCCAGAGAGAAATCTGATGTTGAGAACTAATATAATAAAAATGTGAGGAACGTTCTTGTGTGCATTTAAGGATGAGAGATAAAACTTCCCATTAAGCAGGGAATTCAGTCAGTGCAACAAAAGAAGGGAAAACAGACCTGAGTGTATGAATTAATCCCTGAAAGAACTCATAAAAAATAATAATAATAAAAGGTGCTATGATGCATCATGCACACTATTTCTAGTCATAGTATGAAAACATTAATGGAATGTTTTCCACATCAATGAAAACATTATGAAAATATTAATTGAATTATACAAGGCATGGTTAAAAAAAAAAATCTAGCAAGTTCTACACTTCTACACTTTGATGTGTTATTCTACTCATTTGATCACAAATATTGAAGAAACATTTACACAAATAAAAGTGATAAAGAGATCAAACAAAGAATGAAATAAGTGAAAGACGAGAAGAGCTTGGCTTGTTGAGTCTAGGCAAATAAAGGGGTTATGACTATCTTCTTCAAGCAGTCAGGATGTGCAGTGAGGGTTAAAGCAGAAGGAAAGTCTTAAAGAGAATGTTGAATGAGTAAGTTTTAAGAACTAAACAAGGAAAGATTATATAAACAATACAAGCAATACAAGAAAATTATTATACAGATTTAAAGTTTTAATTTAATCACTGTTTCAGTAACTTCTAAAAAAATATTTTGAAATAATTCTTAGAAAACCTGAAAACAGTATAAAAAAACAAAAGTGAGCCTTTCCAAGGAAGTTGAAATTCTGCTGTATGGATATGTGAGTCTGATCTTTAAATCTTGCACTTCAGATAAAAGTAAAGAGTTATCAGAAGTGTCTGTTAATAGAAAAATCAGTCTCAGAGTAACCTTAGGGGACAGATGCTGAAAGTGAAGAGAGAGAGACCACAACATGTAATACCTTACATTCCTTAAGCAGTGATCTACAAATTACAGCTAGGTGCACTGATATAGCGTGAACATTTACAGGCACCTTACAGGTACATCAGAGTTCTGTTCACATAGGTTTTAGTAAGTCTCTGAAATTGCTTCCTTTCAATAGTCTGCTTCAGTATGAAAAAAGTGAATCTATGATAGTTGGTGGTTTGTGGTTGTTTTTTGTTTTGTTATGTTTTGTTTTTCATATTAGAAGAATCACTGAATTGCAGAATTTAAAATGTTGTTTGGAAGGAAACTCAGAAGGTCTCTAGTCTAGCCACGTACTCAAAGCAAAGTTAGCTCTGAAATTAGACCAGGTTGCTCAAAGATTTATTCAAGTTCATCATGGAAAATCTCCGGGGATGGAAACTGCACAACTTCTTTTGGTAACCTGCCCTACTGTCCTTGTGGTGAAAGTTTCTCCTTTCCAGCCTGAAATATTCTTGTTTCATTTTATGCCTAATGCCTCTTGTCTCCCACCAGAGACAGCCTGCATTTGTTTGCTCAGTCACCTCCTCTTAGGTACTGGGGGCTGCTCTTAGGCTCCTCTGAAGACATCTCCACTCCAGGCAGAAAGCCCAGTTCCCTCTGCCCCTTCTCACAGGAAAAATGTTCCAGCCTTCCTGAGCATCTTCACCAAACATTCACTGAACTCACTCCAGTTTTTCTGGGAGCCTGGAATGGAATGAATAGTCTAGATATGGTCTAACAAATGTTGTACAGAGGGACATACTTGCCCCAATCTACCGTCTGTGCTCCTGCTAACAGAGCCCAGGACAGTTTTGGCTTCTTTGGACAAATATACATATTTATTCACAAATTATTATTATTATTATTATCATCATCATTAGTATTAGCATTAGTATTATTAGCATTATTATTATTTAATAATAAATATATTAAAATATATAAGTATATAAAAATATTTTTGCTTCTGTTTGCAAATATATGTAATTTAACAACAATAAAATAATTTAAAACTCCCACAAAGGAAGAACTGCATCATGGGTCTAATTTTCTGATCTGCCATTAAGCTTCAGACTTCAGAAGTATAGCTGTTCCTAAAAAAGAAGTCTAACAGTGGAGATTTTTCAGTTTAGGTCCAAAATTTCAGTCTATTTCAAATTCAAGCTGAGTTTGCAATAATGCTGGCACAGAAGTAAGCTGATTAAAAAATGTGGGTCCAACTCTTTCACTGAAGCACAAAATAACACTAAAGGATAAGAAAGAATGACATTGGGTCTTTTTATTTAGATTAAAAAGAATCCTGACAGAAAGGGGGAAATATAGGAATTATCCAGACTTCATTTTGCATAAAGATAGCAATATCTGAACAAGGTGACATCTGGGTAAGTTTGGCTATGCCATATTCAGCAGATGTTAAATTAAAAGTTATTCTGAGAGAAAAGAGCAGGTTGGAGACCTGCTCATAAAGGTCAAGCTGGTGTAATCACTGCCAATTTGATCTATTGTTAGGTGTAACTGTTAAAGCTGGATCCTCAAGGCAGCAAATGTGAAGTCATCAGAGTCCTTTGAGATGCTGTGTGGCTGATATACATTGAAGACATAAGAGCAAGAAAGAAGACAAATGACTGTGTATTGCAGCAGTGCAGAAAGAACCATTTACTACTCCCAGAACATCAAGGAGCACAAGCTGAAATATTTCAGGGACATACCAAGGAGAGATGGAGATCGATCAGCAAAAACAATAGTGCAAAGCAGAACTGCAAGCAAAAATGGAAGCATGGATTTGGTCAGCAACAAAACAGAATGGAAATTTCCACTAGTAATGAGGGGATGCCAGGTCTTGTGAATCATGATGCAAAGGGCTGCTGACCTCTAAATTTAAGGCAGAGCTTGATAATGATGGATATAGGTAATTTATCAAACAATAATGTCAGCTGGTAAGCAGCCTAGTTAAAAGACACATGAAATGTAGCCTAATGTTTCTGACCCCTCAAGCACCATACAAATAAGATGATGATTTTTTTTTTTTTTTGTAATAGAAGCCATATATTACATATATCAAAATTCTCTTTCATATGAATTCACAAAATGTATCTAGTCATCCTATATATATATATTTATATATAAGACATCACAAACATTCCTATACTATGACAAATAAAAAATTACATAAATTGGCTGAGAAATCTTTGGAAATTCATGTCACACTTTAAATTATTCTCAGCATGAATAATTCTTCTGTCATTTAATGTTATACCATTATTGGAATATATACTTTTTGGAAGGCAATCTATTGTTATGTGTTCTATATGGTTTTCCTCAGTATTAATAAGCTATGCCATTATTTGTGAAATCCTCATGAACTCTTTACAGACATTTTTTTTCAAGCATGTATGTTGTTTGTTTCTTCGTTTTTTACTTCAGAAGCATGGCAACACTGAGACGTGCTGCAAGAATCCTTTGTGATATGAAGAATAGTTCAGTGATGAAAAAGGGGAAAGAAAACAAGGAAATCTTATACTTGTGTACAGATAGATTTTTCTACAGATCTGCCTGTACCTGAATCAGGAGTACAACCATACAGTACCTGTAGAATGAAATCCAAGTATTGCTGACACTTTGGAAATCACTGTTTCACAGGGCTCTCTCGATATACTTCTCTCAACTATGAGAAGTACAAAATGAAGTGTCTCGAAAAAACAAAAAACCTGGCTCCAAGCCTGGTGTCACCGACAGAACTTTGGGTTATTTAATCATGGGCCATTTTACATGACACCAGGGGTGCTGGCAACAGATGGAGTTCATCTACAAGAAGGGACAGAAGGAGGATACAGGAAACTACAGGCCTGTCAGTCTGACCTTGGTGCCAGGGAAGCTTATGGAGATTATATGGAGTGCCATCACACAACACTTACAGAACAACCAGGAGATTAGTCCCAGTTAGCATGGGTTTATCAAAGGTAGGTCCTGCTTGAGGAATCTCCTACAACAAGATGATGTGTTCAGTGGAGGAGGATGAGAGAAGGGCTGTGTATGTGGTCTACCTAGACTTCAGTAAGACTTTTGACACCATCTCCCACAGCATTTCCTGAATAAGCAGCCTGCTCAAGGCTTGAAAGGGCATATACTTCATTGGATTAAAAGCTGGCTGGGTGGCCAGGCCCAGATAACCATGGTGAAAGGAGATAAATACAGCTGGATGCCAGTCACTAGTGGTGTCCCCCAGGACTCAGTACTGGGGCCAGTTCTCTTCAATATCTTTAACAATGATCTGGATGAAGGGATTGAGTGCACCCTGAGTAAGTTTGCAAACAGCAAGTTAGGGGCAAGTGTAGATCTGCTCAAGGGCAGGAGTGCTCTGCAGAGGGATCTGGATAGGCTGAACCAATGGGCCAAGGCCAACTGTATGAGATTCAATGAGGCCAAGCGCTGGGTCCTGTAGCTGGGGCACAACCATGTAGCCCATGTAGCCCATGTAGTCCATGTAGCACTACAGGCTGGGGGAAGAGTGGCTGAGAAACTGCCTAGGGTCCTGGTCGATATGATCGACAGCTGGCTGAACATGAGCCTGCAGTGTGCTCAGGTGGCCAAGAAGGCCAACAGCATCCTGGCTTGTGTCAGAAACAGTGAGGCCAGCAGGACTAGGGAAGTGATTGTCCTTCTGTACTCGGCTCTGGTGAGGCCACACTTCAAATATTGCATTTAGGTTTGAGCACCTCACTACAAAAAGGACATCGAGGTGCTAGAATGTTTCCAAAGAAGGGCAATGAAGCTGGTGAAGGGTCTAGAGAACAAATCTTATGAGTGGCTGAGGGAGCTGGGGTTGTTTAGCTTGGAGAAAAGGAGGTTCAGGGGAGATTTCATCACTCCCTACAGTTAGTTACCTTAAAGGAAGGTATAGCAAGGCGGGAATCAGTCTCTTCTCCCAAGCACTAAGTGATAAGGAATTGGCATTAATTTACACCAGAGGAGGTTTAGGTTGTATACTAGGGATAATTTCTTCTTTGGAAGGATTGTGAAGTATTAAAACAGACTGCCTAGGGAAGTAGTTGAGTCACCATCCCTGGGGGTGTTCAGAAAATGTGTAGAGGTTGCGCTTAGTGACATGGTTTAATGGTGGACTTGTCAGTACTAGGTTAAAGGTTGGACTGGGTGATCTTGTAGGTCTTTTCTAACCTAAATTATTCTATGATTCTATGAATCTAAAATATAATGCGCTTCATTTAAAAATAAAAACAAAAGCAAAGCAAAAAATACACACACCGTTGATTATTTATAGAATATATATACATGTATGTTATTACCAAGTGTAATAATCTTTGAAAAAGCTTTTATATCCAGCTAGTATTTCTCCACCTACAACCTGGCATTTTAGATCTGTAAATTAGTATTACCTTCATGAAGAAACTAAACTTTTTCCATCTGATATGCCTATTGCTGTGTCTTAAATGGGAAAATCATCTGCAGATGGGCTAGTTCCTCTTTACACCTAAAAAAGACAAATTACAGTTAAAAAAAAACTGCTGATGTTCCCAAGTATTGTATATCTGCAGCTTTGAGTTACTGATGTAGATGACTTTAGTTAAAAGCAACCTGTATGTGAGAGCATAAGTTTCAGATCAGTGCATTAGCTGCATCAAGTTAATTTCTCTGTGTGTGTTGCACTTGACAAATTACAGCTTCTAAATCTGAATGAACCTCTCTGTCTATATGTCATGACTCCTTGAAAAGCAAAATATATTACTTCAAAGATTTTTGTGTGGTTATAGATCAAAAATAAATAACACTATCTCATTTAGTTAAATAAAGTGAGTGTCTATATAAATCACGAGTCCTGCTTTCAGGACAAGCTGGCAAGGCATATATAGTCCTTTATGATCAGAGTTCATAAGTTCATGCACTTAAAATAAGCATGTCTTGGAAAATACTTAAAAGTCAAGGTGCTATGTATTCTGTCTGGAAAATGTTTGATATAACAGGAATTTGTCAATAAGCAGCAAATCAATTTTTTGAACAGGTGAAACAATGCACAGTGTTGATGGCAACAAGAAAATCACAGAAATTTTCTATGCCCAGTGCTAGCCAGCACGCTGTAATTCTCCCAACTCCCAGTGCATAAGACAGTTTTAGCTTTCAGAGCACTTATTGCCCATTCAGTCCCAACAGCATGGGTTAAACTCACATCATAAAATAAACCATAGGGGGATTGGTTCTGTTTAAGGAGGATCTGTAACTAACAGAGAATTCTTGGGAGACAAACAGCTATATTGTCTTGCCTTGCACCACTGTCAGCATCACTGATCAGGCAGGTTTAAAAAAAAAAAAAAAAATACAACAAAGGTAGTTCTAGTTACTGTAACAGCTGAGAAACAGAATAAAGAGTGGATAGGCTGGAGCAGTGTTAGTTTATGTGGATGAATGGCTTGAGATAACTTTTGACATGCATTTCCATATTTTTCATTTCCACATCTCTAATTTTCTTTTTCTTTTTTTTTTTTTTTCCTGCATTGACTGACATTGTTTTTAATGTAATTTTAACTCAAAATTGGCTATGTAGGCACATAATTACTGTCAGCCTAATCCCATAATTAGGGCACATATATTTACATAATTGCAATACTTTATTAGAAAGTGTACTTACGGTGTTAATGGAATTATGTTTAATAACATCCTCTATGTCCCCACAAAACTTGGAAAAAAGACATAAAAACTACATAAGGTGTTACAGTTTGCTACCTTAGCCCTCTATCCAAGTGTTAAACCACTGAGTAATTCATTTCAGAATCATAAATACAGGTGGAACAAGAATGATACCATGTTTTTGAAGTCCAGGCCTGAACTGTGGAAGTTTGAGATAAAAATAACTTAAAATCATCTATTTATTTTATTAGGGATTACTCTTTTGATGTGGAAGAACAGTAATCACTCTTTATATGTAGCTCTAGAAGATTTTCCCCGTAATATCTCAACACAAGCCAATAAGAGAAATTGAACTCTGAAAAGACCTCCTAAGTAGAAGAATCTAATAAACTCAAGAGTCCTCTGATAGATTATATTGATTGTACTTTATTTGAAAGAAGAAGCTAAAATCCTATTGGAAGCCCTGTAGTCAACTCAATCTTTCCTTCAGTGTTAATAAATACTTGACTTCTCAGCTCTAGATACTTTTATAGTTGTTTCATTTTTCTGTTGACTTCACAGGCACATAAAGTAACTTTTGACTTTTGGCACTGATTGGTCAGAGTCACACTAAAGCTGTATTTCTGTCCCCTCCCTCTATATTTTTTCCAAAACCAAAATTATACGAAATGTAGAACTATTCTGATTTTCAAAGAATATACTTGGAAAGAAGATAAACTTTCTCCTTTTTTGGGGGATTGTGGGGTCAGGGAGGTAAGATTTGTTGCTACTGAAGTAAATTCAAGCATAACAAGGCATATGAGAAAGGTAATGTTTTCTGTTCAAGTATACATACACAAATATTAATTATATTCAAACCGAGTTCTGTGATTTATCCTTAAATTGAAAATATTAATTTAGAAGATATATTATTGTATTAAGTATTTTGATGCAGTCAAAATACTCTCAGGACAGCATGTTGGGCTGAAGACACATAAAATATTGTCCTATATGATATATTTATATATCATATTTTTATATTTAAATCTGTCACAAATATTAAACGTTGCAATATTCCAGCAAGTATGATTACTGTGATCTGTTCACTGAAGTAACTATCTGTGCATATCTAAGAATAGTATATAATGGAGAGTTTTGTCTTCAGTGAATTCTATAATTTGACCAGTCCTTATCTGAAGGATTCTCATCTTACCCTATAAGCAGAAAGATGATCTATTACAGCCATTTTTACTTTCTTATGCTATTGGCAGAATTGCTCAAGCTATGTTTCAGAGCTGGAGTAGAGAAAAAGACATTTCCTAATAACATCATCCCATCAATAGGATGTTCCTTTCTCCAACTCATGATGAGGGAGCACAGATTTTTTTATTATTATTTTTTTTTTATTTCTTTGAGTTTGCAGGAATGAAGATCTTCAGTTTTATACATGTATTCCCTGAGAGACATAAAAAGAAGTCACAGTAAAAGTTGAAGCAAGTCATACTTGGTAACCACAACACAGGCCATGTGATGCCTTCCCAAACCAGTGTGCATGGGATGTGGGGAGGGCCAGACTGGTGCCAGCAACAGATCTTGTGAACAGTCCCAGACAAGGAGAGGTGGTGAGGCAGGATCTTAGTCCAGCTGAGGAGCCCAGCCAGGAACAGCAAGAAACCAAGACTGGAGGTAAGGCTACCCATAACACCAGTCTGAGGTCCATCCAGAGCAACCCCTAACATAGGTCCAAGGTCCATCCTTGGAGAGAGCCAGAGAGAAGAGTGGATACAAGGCTACCTACAGCATCATCCTGGGGACCCTCCACGGAGACCAGTCAGTATGTCAGGACAACAGGGACAGAGCTAGAGAAAGAGGAGCCCATAGCAGTGCTCAGTTTTTACATTACAATTACTGTCCCTTTTAAAAAGTAGTCTGCTTATGATATTGTTTAGTCCATGGTCTAAATTTGGAACTACATTTACTATAATCTATTGACATTATTTTCACTAAATAAGGCTACCTTTACAGTAGTACATTTGCTGCCCCATTTAAGAAAAAAAAAAAAAAAAAAAAAATTAACTGCACTTGAAGCAATTACCACTAAATAAATACTATTTAAAGCACAAGTGTGTTGAAGTAATGCAAATGGAACACCTTTGCCCAGTAGCCTCCAGCTACAAAGCACTCCTAGGCTTCTTCTGTAAAATTGTACAATCTTGCTGAAGAGTAAAGTCAAAAAAAAATTCTTCAGTTGGGCCTCAGCAGCAGTTATGGGCATGATACTGTGTTTCTAATACAATAAACATTTATTATCTTGGTGTATGAATGCAGTTTTGGGAAAATGTGTCCTGCACCATACCTGTACACATTTTTTGGCTCATCTGGAACAAGCACACATCCAGGCAAAATTAGGAATGCGGAGGATAAACAACAGAGCCCAATGATCACTGGTGCAACTAACAGAGATCCTGATCATTCACTGTTGCCCAGTTGATGAAGTTGAAATCAGGTAACTTTGAGTCCCATTTCTTTAAATAAATGTGATATGAAGAACAAGAAAAGTGTTACATCAAAAATAGACTTGGAAAACTACGACTGTCCAGTTTTAGGATGTTTATCTACGTAGCCATTGCATGTATCATTATACAGACTTCCAGAAAAAAATACCAATATGTTATTCAGTCAGAACTATTTAAGAAATAAATATACCACTTTCGTTATATATAATGTTTTCTCTTATACTTCACCATACTTAATTGTTTAACCCTGTGTCAAAAATAAACTTGTATATCAAAATTGTCAGTATACATATTTTATCCACAAGCTACAGGCTCACCATAGTTTTGTTATTTTTGGACATGGTCAGCGTTCCAAATTATAATTCATATTATTATTTGGATGCACCAAATTTTACTTTAATGTATCATATATCGTTCAATAATAAGTCGGTGAGGCAGAAGCTATTTATATAATGATTGCATAATTATACTGACTTTTTAAGGAGCAGTGTTGAACATAACTATCCACATCACAAGTAGAATATGGATGTTTCTGGGTGGAAAAAAAAAATTGATTTGTTCAACGTATGTAAATTGTGCTGAGAAGGGGAGGTCCTGCTCAAATAGAAATAAAATCATGATTTCTTGTTAGAATATTAAGTAGTTAAGAGTAGCTTAAGGCTTGATTTGAAGTCATCACAAAATTTTTCTAGACTCAGGCAAAATGTAAATGCCTAAAACTCAGAGACAGAGGATTAAGAATTATTCCTTTCTTATGTTCTCTAATGCTGGAGGCAACTAGTACCTCAATTTTGAACAACAACAAGAAATCTGCTTAGCCACACATGGATAGAGATATAGGCTGAGTACTTAGCCCATGTTTAATCTTTGCAGCAGTTCAGAATGAGAAAACATTTCCAACTTAAACTCTAAATCACATATTCAATGCACATATTCTATGAATCTATTGTCTGACGCAGAACAAATTTGCTTGCCCCTGTAGCAAACACTAAAGGTCTTCTTATTTCAAGAAGATTTCTCTAGGAAAAGTGTAGTGTGAGTATCTTTCTCATAATATCCCAGTAGCTAGACCAGCTTTTGAGGAACGGGGAAACCTGGCTGGCAGATCATTTCAGTCTTAGCAATTCATTCCTGCAGGCACTTCAGCAAAAATTAACTGAACAGACTGGCCTAAGAGAAGTGTTCAGCCACATACATTCTATATATTGTATTGTAGCTGGACACTATAAAAAGGAAAGCCTGGCTATAATTTGTGAGAAGGGCAAATTGACTTCACTGGTCAAAGTGAAAAACTTCAACTCACGGAGAGGCAATAAAGTTATTTATTCCAACAACATGTAGCTTTTCATAAGCCATCAAAAACTGTCAGTCAAACATTAACATAAATGATGTAGCTTTTCTAACCCTCTAATCTCCATTCTCTCTTCACAAGGTAGTACTGCTGTTTTACGATAATTATGGAAGTAAAATACTTCCAAATTATAGCAATGTGTAACACGGGGAGATCTGCAAGGCAACACCAGCCAGACAGCATAACATTCCAACTGCAATAATTGGGTCACCAGGTCAGCAGTAGCTGAGAGGCCAACACAGCAATTTTAGCTTCTAAAGGCTTCTCTCATGTTCTGTCTTGAGGATGCCTTTTTTTTTTTTTTTTTTTTTTTTTTTTTGTCTTTTTGTCAGTGCCCCCATACAAATACTCTAGGAGAGGCATCAAGCACAGGCTTTTACCATCAGGTACACTACATATTCTTCATATCATATACTCCTTATGTAATTTATGTATATCATATATATTCATTTCTGGTAATAAATTTCTTCCTTCTGGAGTTCTAACAGAGCAATTTGCAGTCAGTATTTGCAACCAACTTTTGTAAGATCAATGTTGCATTTCAACTTCTAGAAATCAGAGGCAAGTCAATTTATATCCATTCACAAACACGGGACAATGTTATTAAACCCATAAAATAAAACTGAGAAGCAATGCATTCAGTTAATTCAATGGACTATTCTTCAGAGATCTGACTCATTTGAAGGAGATCCTGGTTATGTTATAGAGCATAAATCTGTTGCTTCAGTATTCTTTGAAAAGTAGATTTAGAAGAAGAACAAATAAAGAAATAAAAATATAAATATAAATAGTGTCAAATGGAAACAGAGAAATTATTCAGCAACATGTAAAAGTCACAGTTGGCCAGTCTGAGAGCAAATACCTAAACAGAGTAAGACTGTCAGCCAGACAACACCATGACCATGAGCTTATCAACACTTTCTCCTCATTATGCCAATCTCAGTATGGGATTTATCTGAGTATGAAATTTCTTGCAGTTCTTTTTTTTTTTTTTTTTGGTCAAAGAAAGTTGTTTCAATATAGTACAAGTAAGGGAGGTGTTATGCAGAATTTAAGTGTTGGATGTTGATGTACTGTGTATTCAGTAAGAATCTATAAACAAGCTCTGAATCTGTATATTTTGGACCTACCTGTGTAGAAAGGGGAGATGAAAAACAAAATGTTATTCCTGTCCAAGAAAAAACTTTTTCATTTTTTGTCCTAGTCACATAGTTCTGACTCTCGTGTTGTGAGCGTTTTTTGGCACATATAACTCCAGATTTCTCATAGCAGAAATTTGGAAAATGTCCTAGGAATTCCTTAATCTTGTGACCTCCAGCCAAATTAAGGAAGATTGTGGGCGAAGGTATCTATGTTTATTTATACCAACTAAGTGCCAGTCCCATAATACTCAGTATCACAAATATACACAGATAGAACGTAGAAGAGAAAAAACACCAGATTGTACCATGCTAATTTTGTCTAAAAATCACCCTGGTCCTGGGAAAAAAAGTGCAATTTTTATTAAATCCTAAAATTGGACTGTGTCAAATAGAGCAAACTCATCAGCATTTCACATTGACCACAAAACATCCATTCAACCCTTTTCAGTCTTTCTGTTGCTTGGAATACGTATGAGAGAAAACTGAAAGCACTGAGTACTTCAGCTATCTAACTATTCCAGTTATCAGAAGTCTGAGGACCTTAACTTGACATAATGACAACCCTTTTACCTACTACCAGCACATTGGTGTTCCTGTTTTCATTATTAATTGTAATAAATTCCAATGAACAATGAGTTATGACTCAGCATATTTCTGTTTATCTTTCATGCCAGGGCATGATTTGAGTTTTGGGCATGAACTACCTGTCTTTTTTTATCACTTGGTTTAAATATATCTTTTGACTATCTTCCATAAGCTTCTATTTTTCACTATCATGCAGAAAAGAATAGATACACAGATTTAACTGTCTTTTTCATTTTTCTGCTTATGTAATTTTTCTCATGTATCAAAACTGACTAAAGGCTAAGGCTAAGGCTTTTTTTTTGGATACATAAACAAGTCCGCTAAATAAGCAGATAGAGTAAAATAACTTCATGCACAGCATCAATGAAGCTGTGTACTGTAAGTCTGAGGGTTATATTATAATAAATACCAGAAGAGGTTAAAAAAAAAAAAAAAAAAAAAAAAAAAGTTGAAGACATGCAGAAAACACCTCTAGCTTATAAAAGGAAAGGAGAGATTAATTGATTCTGGTATACCAACAAGAAAATTCTGAGAACCAAAGTGTAGCAAGGTAAAGCATAATTTGCACCGCAGGCTTGAAAGGTTAAATCACTTACTAACTAGAAATTTAGATTAGAAATTAGTTGTAGTTGTTGGCATTGTTCAAAGAGCATAGTTCAAGAAAGTGTTACTTATCTCCTCCTAAAATAAAATCATGCAAGTTAGAGGCATGATTAATTTTACTTAAGCAGGCTTCTAGTGCCATTTTAAATGGTATCCTGCCTGACCTTCAGCTGACACTAAAAATGTGCAGGATGCAGAACTGCTACAATTGCTCAGAAATCTATGAAGTCTAAAGATTACTAGCAGCCTATTCTACCTTAAATGTCTGTCTTGAATGCATGTCCACCAATAAGAGTTACACTTAAGGCAATCTCAAACTTCTGGGCCCCAACATAGAAATAACTGTGAAACTGGAGGACTCAGGACATGTTGGAAACTGGAATAAGTGATTTAATATCTTGTGTAAAACTTAAGCTCTGTTAACTAGCTTAGCAATGCAATTTACATGTTTTAGTGAAACTTCTTTATAAGTTTCTTCATTCCAGAAAAGACAGGTGCAATAGAACAATAAATGACATTTTAAAAATATTAAAGGGAAGTTTGATTTTGCAGTAAATACTTTTTTCATCTAAAGCAAATAACTGATATCTATGTGCCAAATGGGGTGTGCACAACCAAGAAAATGGAAATTTTCTTCAGATGAGCAGCAGTTATTCAAAATTACTTCAAAATAAAATAAAATCATTTTATAGCATTTTATAATAATTTAAAGTTTGCACATCAAAATTGATGTAAGAAGATAGCATTTCAGTTCTTTCCAGATTCAAATCAGCAATCTACAGTCATTTTTTCAAATCTCATGTTTCAAAACAATTGTTGCTATACATTCTTGCCCCCCCCCCCAAAAAAAAAAAAAAAAGATAAAATTTCACACTATTTTTTGAGATACATACATGTATTCCTTTTTCATCATTTTGCTATAAATTCCAACAAACTTGAAAACATCTTGATTTACAGTAAGGGTACCCAAATTAATGTTTTTTGTGTTTTTTTTTTTTTTTAATTTGTTTTAATTATTTACTTACACATGATATTGTGAAATATTTAAAAGGCTAGAAATTATGTTACTAACGCTCTTTATGAGTACATGAACTCTGATATTGCATATCAGTTTATTATCTGCTATGTTAGATCTCACTCTGCAAACCTTCAAGGCACTCAGAATACTACTGTGAAAGATTTTCAGAAATATATTGAGTTTACATTTCCCTGTTTCACACAAGGATAAAAATGAAACACTTTTCCTCTAACACTGCTTGCTGAAGCTATAAAAAAAAATCTCTATATTTTGGTGAAACAAACAAGCAAACAAACAAACAAAACCACCAATTTTAATAAACAAACAATATAGAGTATTTTATGGGATTTTCTTATTCTCAAATCCAATATGGATTATATACTAATACTAATTTATTTCTCTGAACTTTCCAAGCTTCAGGGAGATAAGGAGTTCAAAAGTGACATAGTCCATTGTGCCATACTTGCAGATCAGGCAACTAATACGTAACTAAGATGTTACAAAACACATAGTCTAGGAAGTTTATATGCTTCATTACTATCCTACCTGTACATCTGATATGATACTTGAGTAAAAGCAAGAAGAGGCAGATTTTAAATAGGCAAACTCTTCTCAAGCATACAAACAAACTAGTTTCAGCATAAAGGAAAAATAAATTATATCCCGGAAAATATTTTAGGTCTTAATGTGCAAATCAGGAATGGAGAATTGGTTTGGCTAGATAATTACCAAAGAAGTTACCATTAACTTGCGCTAATTAAAAAGTTCTTTACATAAAAACTTTGGTGCTGTAAGTTAAGATTTTCTTTTCCTAGAAAAAATAAATACATAAATAAATAAATTGGAGAGTAAAAACAGAAGGTTTACTACATAGTAAGAAACAAAAGATACTTAAATGAGGTGAGTTTAGGTTCAGTTAGGAGAGAATGTGAATTTCAAGGATATTGAAAGATTAATTACAGTGAAATCTAGATTTTTACCATTATTATCATTATACAATGATCACTAGGATCACCCAGTACATCAGATGCTATAAGAACAAATGGTAGAGCAAGTGACCATACACTTTGCAACATAAGCAAAACATACAGAATTTGGAAAATGGGAGTACAAAACAAAGCAAAGTCTGGAACATGCACAGAGCTATATTAATCTACATGGACAGGTATTTTGTAATAAATGTATTTATTACAAATATATTATTTATAGGTTCCTTCACTAAATCTGTCTTAATGTGTTTGCTTGTTTTTGTCTTGCTTTATTTTTTATTGCAAGGGAAACAGCACAGAATCCTTCACTAAATTAATTACCTATCAGTTTTCAAAATGTAAATAGCTTTAGACAATTTTGGTATTTTATTTTAAACACTACACATGAAATTTTCATATGATCTGATAAAAACAGACCCTAATATTTTGTTCTTAGTCTTCAGTCCAAGAAGAAAAGTTCCATCCCCGTCCAGCAAATTTCCAACAGATGCTTAAGAATAGTGGAGGTACATTTTACTTCCTCCTGCACTTATTCTACATCATTATGCAGCAGTAGTTTATGTATTGCAGTTGCTGGCAGGTGGAGCACCTAGAAATTTGACATTAGGCTGTCTGAACTGGTTGGGCACAGATTTACTTTGGAATTACATAGCATTTTACTTATCAGGACACAGTTAATGACTAACTTTGGGAACTACATGTTGTCTTTAAAGTAAAAGGTCTGAGATAAAATAGAACAAGTGGGTTAATTTTCTGCCTACTTAAGCAGAGAACAACAGAGACTGAAAGTTCCAGCTCCTTTTTATTAATTTTAAAATTATTTTGTTTTCAAGTTTGTATATCAGCACTTAACTGAGCAAATAGAAAAATGAATAATTCTGTGCTTACTATTGATCTGAGAAATGTAGATTCAGCTCCTGCATTTTTTGCAACATCCCTATTACTCAGTCAGTAAAACTCAAATTTTCAGTTTTGTGTGAAGGGTGAGTTTTTAACTTACTCTGAAGTCTCCTAATGCTGACCTCCAAAGCCTTTATAACCTTAGTCTTAGTTACTCACTGAACGTTCCCATGTAAAGCAAGATGGGTTTTAAAAGTAGAATATGCAAAGCTGACTTCATAAATAACTTCCAGTGCTTGAGCAACCCTCTTCCCTGTCTTATGGAAAAGGAGAGGCATAACACCAGCTTCAGGGATCACCCATTTTAATAACTGAGCATATTTTTGCCTGTTTTATCATAATATAAACTTAATATGCCATTGTTGTTTTTGTTGGCTTTTAAAATTATTTTTGAACAGCTAATTTAAAAAATTTAAAAACAGTACATTCATTAATGACAATAATAAAACCTTAGATTCACTAAAACATATCAATTACTGAACACTTTGTTAATTCTTATGTACACACTTCCATGTTCCTACATGGTAACTAGAGTAATTCCTCACTGTACTGTAAACCAATATCCATTTTTCTTTCAATAACTATTTTGTGTAAGATATGTACCGTAGATTTTGTTACATAGCAAAAATAGACAAAAGCCAAACCTTCCAAATTTTCTGCATAGGTTATTGCTAGAAAAGTGTTGTGTTAGGTAAATTAAGACTGAAACGTAAATGAAAAGATGAAAGGATAGTTGTATGCTGAAGATGGGCATCTAAGATTTTGAAAGTTAACATTTAAAACCTGCAGCATGCCCTGTGTGTGAGCTTGGGCAACCACTTCAGACCTAAGTTTATGAACAGTCGTTATCCAAACCAAAACAATTTCTCAGAGAACAAAGCATCAGATGTGCTCTTCTCAAAATGAGGACAATAAGCACCAAAATGTAAGGCATTAAGCATGACATCATGCTCAAGAGACCTCCTGAATCTTCAACTCTAGTTATCTGCTAATAATGGCAACCTATAACAGAATCTTCTATTAAAAAAAAAAAAAAAAAAAAGCACAAGACAACACCAACACTTAAAAAACACTCTAGGTTTGTTCTAGTTTCCTACTTAAACTAATTTATATCCTTGTGCCAACACTAATTTAAATCAAATGCATCTCCCTTCCCCCACTGATGATTAATTGTACCCTTTTCAGTCTCCATTTTGCAAGACTAAGCAAGACAGCCTTATTTTCCACCCTCTCCTCAAAGAATAATTTCCTGACTTTTAATAATATTTCTTTCCATTTGTCCCAATTTTATAATTATATCTTTCTCAATTCTGAGCACAAAGGCTCAGAGGCCTTATGAGACAAGTACCTCCCTACCTCCACTAGAAATACTTTACTCATAATGTGCTTCAGTAGTATTTGCTCTTTTCATGCCCACATATATACACACATTTTATTCCCTGCCTTCTATAGACGAAGAGCCAAGTTTAGCAATTTTCACTCCCTAATTTGTGACCATGTTACCTGTGATATTAATACTTTTTCCTAATAATACTCTTACTCTCAGTCCTCATGGTCGTTCAGTTTTCCTACCAAATTATATTCTGATCCTCATTTCTGTTAAGGTCTTAGTGACCTTAGTCAGCTTTACTGGCACTTGTCTACTTCTACCCATTTTATTTATGACAATATTAAATAAAATGGTCCAAAGACTGATATTTGAGAAATTACCATGCAATGACCTCCTTCCAACTCAACAGCTTCCCTTTCAGCTTCACGCAGTGTAGCCTTATTTTTTTCATCCAGATCTTTATACTCATAATATTATTTATATTAATCCTCAGCTTCTGCTCTTGAACTGATAACCTTGCATGATGCACTATACTCAAAGACTGCATTGTATTCTAGATAGATGAGATCTGCTGCAGTTCACTTGTCTGGAAAATCAGTTATTTTCTCTGAGGAAAGTATCACATTAGTCTCACACATTCTGTATTTGGTAAAGCCATGTTGTGTCTTATCTCATTTGTTATTTACTTCCTCATCCCTAGTTCTTCACTTCTGTAATTGTTCCAAAATACTGCATATTATTAAGGCAACATTAACCAGTCTGTAGCTGACAAGTACCAGTCGTTTTTTTTTCTTAAATATATGTATACCTACATGCTAGATTTCTTACTTTCCAGTCATAGTAACCATGTCTTATTCCACAGATACTATAATAGATATAATTGACAACAAATGAAAAATTACAGGTGCCACCTTCTTTGATGTTCCATCTTAGAGACCATCCAGTCCTAGAGCCAGAAGCCTGACTCTAAGTCTTCTGTGTAAAATGAATAATTAAATCTGTCCTTGACCTTGGATGTTGAGCATTGTCCTCATCTCCAAAACAGGCATTCCTGTGAAACAGATTTCATCTGTCTTTAAAAATTAAAATAGACAATAAAAGAGGTAATTTTATGCCCGAATACAACTATAAAGTTTCCAGATCCCCATGTATAAAGGATGTTAAAAATGTTTTTAAAATTATTTAAGCTCTGGAGAAAATGCCTCAGAAGACAGAAAGACTGAGAGGAGACATCTGATTACAACATTAGAGTACAGGAAAAATTCCAGACATTGAAATGCTTAAGCAAAGGGAAACAGGGTGATGACTTAAAGTCAAAGCACATTAATTTAAATTAGAAACAAGAAGCATATTTCTACAAATGAAGGTGGCTAATGAATGGAACAACTGCCTCAAGAGAAGCAGTGAATTTTCTCTCTTAATATCATCAAATCAGAAGCCTCTTGGTATGGCAGAGCACAGCAGCCCTGGCACTAGTAGCATGCTAACATGATTATACAGCTTTGGAGACTCTAATCATGTTAGCATACTGCTAGTGCCAAGTGAGTGAGTGAGTTCTACCACACATTTGTAGAGCCACCAAGAAGAGCTGGAGTGATGGACTCTCCATTAGACATATCTACCTAAAATATATAAATAAGTGCTGTGGACTGTACATTAGAAAATTGTTCAGAAGAGACAGAGTAGAAGGAATTTCAGTGTAACTAGAATAGGGGCATTTATCCAAAAGCTTTTCTGGGTAAACTCCTGAAAACTTATGGCAAAGCAGAACTTCTCTTTAATTAAATATACAATAACATACTTATTAAATATACAAAAAGCTGAAAGATCAGACATTACCAGCACTGGTGGAAGAAAACGAAACAAAAAAATGTAATCTTAGCTGAGTGTTTCAGAAACAAAAGGATCCAGTAAAGTACAGGTATTTCAGAAATGGCATTATAAAAAAGTTAAATGTGCTTGAAACAAAGCATCAGAGAGCATGAAGAAAATGACAATTCAGATCTTTATGAAAGACAGGTCCTTCTTGCACCAGAAAATAGACAGTTTTTTAAAAGGCTTTAAAATCACAGTGTGTATCATCAATTTCTATCAAGAAGAATTACATTTTAGGGCACTGTGTTGTCAACCTGAAAGAGGCACACCGGCATACAGAGACATGATAGAAAAAGAACAGATGCATTTTAGCCCATATGACTGCCCATATGCACATGAAACGTGCATACCTTTTCTGGTTTGTAAGGAGAAATATGAGTATTTGTCATAATCTTAACCATTTGTTATCATGATAAAATTACTGACACCCTTTTATTGATGGTAGCAGGCCAATGGGGAAAGAAATGGTAACTTCAGGTTATACCTATACTGAGAAATTAAACAGTACCAGAGAAAACTGAAAAGTCCCAGACACTTTATCCCAAGACTTTTGGCCCATGCTGACATGAGGTCACCCAAACAATTCTTGGGTACAGTTTAACAGCATGGGCCAGTTACTATTTCCAACCAGGGACCACTTTCAATAGATGTCTGTTAGGTTGTCAATAGGTTGTCTGAATGGAAAAAACCTGCTTTGGACCCACAGGGAGTCTAACCAAGACTTTTCCATGTCAGTCCATTACACTGTCTTTTCCTTAGTGGTAAAAGACTACCATCATTCCACTACAGACAACTAAAGACTTTGCTTAATTGCTTCTAATTCTTTTCCTGCTAATAGACAAATAGTCTCCAAAATAAATATCTTAAAAACATCAAGGAAATTTCGAGCACAGAAATAGCTGTTCTCTAAAGCAAAAAGCAAAACAAATACCTACAAGTAATGGAGGACTCAGAAAAAAATCTAAAAGAAATGGCTACATTGTAATATAAATGTGATAAATACATGTAAATTTTATGTACTACTGCAATAAATACTGATAAGGATGCAAGATCTAAGATATTTAAGAGACCTGCATGTATTTGAAATGGAAGAGTAATAAAATATTATTAAACTATTAATTGCACTTTATTTATTCTAAGGGGATGTTAAATACCTGGTGTGCTCAATACCTGAATAAACATCTTGAACACTCAAAGAAATGTACTGAGAGCAGTAACAAATTTAGTGATCATTTCAGTGTTATAGTTTTGGTTCCATCTGTTTATTTTCTTCCCTATGTAGTTGTTCTTTTAGTTATTTAAAAATGTTAAACTTCTAATTAAATTTAGTCACTTCAAACATGTACAAAATTATCCTCTCTATCTGTCTCTATTAAAGCAGCAGAGTATCAGTGGCTATCTTAATTCTTTTTCAATTGTTTATTTAAACAAGCACCACAGATTTTATTTAAAACACAGAGACCTTCCAATGGCAGAGTTTTGTGTTTGGGATGGAGAAGGAAACACACTGTTGTTAGACTCTGCTCAAATTAATAAAAACCCATTTGATCACACAGCCAGCAGAACACAGCAATCTCCCCTGCAAACTACATTGCTATGGCAGCCACCCAGCTCTTTCAGAAACCCCTTCCTGTATTTGCTGTCAGGATGATGCACAACAGTGGGGTAACAAATGCTAGAGCAGGGGCCCTTCATGGCAGGGCTTTATCAACAGCTCCATCTCTCTAACTCAAGATTGCTCCAGGTTTAGGGACTCTAGGTCATCCATAGTAGAGTAAACAGAGCACCTACAGTACACTTTGCAAAGTAATGGACTTGAGCATTATTGTGCTGTACTGTACTGTTTAATTGTTAGCAGGTTTCCTAGCACAGATTTGGCTCATGCCATGCCAGTCACTCAGTGTTAGGTTGGAAAATAACAGTGAAAAAGGATTCACCACGGGATTACTACCAAGAAGCAGATTAGATGGATTTGCTCTGTTGTGATGAGGAAAAGATGTTAAACACACATATGTAATCCTAACCACAATCTTAGGAACAGAGAACAATCGCTGCCATGCTGTCCTCTAGCTTACATGTAGCTCTATGCTTACAGCAGTAGTAGATGGACAAGATGGAAGAAGACTCATTTCAAAAAGCAAAAGTTTTGTTTATGGTATTTTTATGGTTGATACATGCAGCTCCATTCACCAGCTTGCTGCTGTCCTCATGTCAAAGTCTCTGGTTGTTAATCTAAGCATATATTCCTAAGGATGTGCTGGTCACATATACAGAAAAGTAACCAGACAGCCAACAATCATAGCTTTGTATATAGGTACAATGTAACAGGAGAACAGGTACTTCCATTGCTTCAGACCATTGTTTTAATATACCACTGAATGATATGTCCAGATGCAGCATTACAACAAATGCCAGCATTCATCATGAGTATCCAAAATAATGCTTCCAGTGGTTGACGTATCCTTCTACATAAAGGCACAAAGATAATGTGAGACTGGTAGAAAGAGTGGACCACTCAAGACTGTTGAGGAGAGCAGGTAAACAGCCACACATGCCAAAACTCCTGTGCTATAAAAAATCTCTACCAAAAGTCAAAGACAGAAAGGGAGAGAGAACTGACCATCAGATTCCTTTCATGCCCATTGCACAAGACAGGGATAAGTTCTGATGTGTCTGACTGAGTGGACAGGAGCATTCAATGCCACTGTAAAACTTTAAGCTTACCACATGGTAAGCTTCTAGATCTGTGCATTATATGTTTATTTATCAAAGTGTTACATTGCCAGCATCTGTCCCCTTCAGCCGCTCTTCAACTTTTCAGACTATAGCTTACTTAACCACTGCGGTTCAAAGAAAAGAAAAAGAAAAAGAAAAAGAAAAAGAAAAGGAAAAGGAAAAGGAAAAGGAAAAGGAAAAGGAAAAGGAAAAGGAAAAGGAAAAGGAAAAGGAAAAGGAAAAGGAAAAGGAAAAGGAAAAGGAAAAGGAAAAGGAAAAGGAAAAGGAAAAGGAAAAGGAAAAAGAAAAAGACTTTTATAAAGGTAAGCCCCATGTGAATTGGTCTGGTTTTATTTTATCCTTTTGCTCCCTGTTATAGAACTTCTTGGATGAATAAATAATGCTTTGTTTTGAAGATGTTATCTTGGAATCACTTTAATCAACCACTGTCATGATCTCCCACCTAGGTCTAGTGGGATAACAGATAGAAGGAGTTGTGAGAGCAAAGCTAGGCATGCTTTGCAGACAAACTTGATCTCACTTTGTGTATACGCTGTGGGGATATATGCTCTCACCATCCATGCCCTGAGCTGCATAACTGCTCTGGTCCAGGCCTGAGCTCCAGCTCTTTTCTCAGGCTTATTTCCTCAGCCACACAAACCCAGACTGTCTGCTGGTGGTGGTGTGAAACATGGGCAAAAAACAGCTGGGATCTGCATCCAGAAGAGCTCACTGTCATATCTTGGTCATGACTGGGCCACATGCTTTAGCTCAAATAGAGTGAATATAGCAAAATCTGCCCTGAAAGAGATGCTCTTAGAAACATCTAAGAGGAGTGTGAAATGTGTTCCAATTTTTGCTGTGATATGTGCTATTTCAGGTAACTGTAAAGAATGGAGTTTCTAGGTGATAGGTGTCAATGAAATTTTAAGTGAACAAATTTATAATGGTCTGATTCAAAATTCATAAGTTTGTTATATGAAAGTTATCTCACAGTAATTATTCACAAATTCAACTATAACTACCTCTCAAGTCTACAATGCACAACAGCCCATTCAATTGTTTTTGTTCAGTGTTTAGTGTGATAAAAGTCAGTACGAAAACCGAGAAACCATTGAGAAACCATTACTGAAATTGCATTATTAGCCATTGGAAGGGGGCTGTTCTGGATTTGAATATGGTCTATAATCCACAGAACATTCCACTTATGCGTGTCCTATGGCAGTCAGCATTCCTCTGTCCTACTGACAATGTGCTGACAGGCAGCACTCACTCTTTTCTGTCCTGCTTCTTTGAGACTGACTTCTGGGTGCAGGGACATGGTTCATCCTACAGAATTTCCAGAGCCAAGGGAAATATCAATTGTCTCTCTGTGGATGTGCATTCTAAACACTGTGCTAATGCCTTCAAGCTCTAGCAAAAAGTTCAAATAGCATTCTTGGAAAGATGAAGAAAGTAAAAATTCAGAGGCAGGGGCAGGACCAGGGACCCTGAGCTGGACTTCCAGGTCCAGTCCAGGGCAGAAGGAAGAGAATGAGGTAGAACTTTCTCCAGTAAGTTCATTCACTCCATGGAAAGGTGGAGGGTAGGGAGAAGAAAATAAGGAAAAGTTAGGAGTGTTGTTTTTTGAAATTACTGTGGGGCATAAGAGGAGGACTTCACCCAAGATCTGCTTTGATCTTGTGAATAAGATTCCATCTCTAAAGTTTTCTACTTATACTTCTGCCAGGTTTGAACAGAAGAAGATAGTTTGTTCAAGGATGAGACCATACATCTCCTCCAGCATTCTTTGCTGGCAGTACTCCCAATCCCAACAACTTTCACCAAGGAAGGTCTAAAAAAGAAAATAAAAAATACAGCAAGTGTAAGGACTAGTGGCATTGAGATTCTCTGAGGCTTGAGAAGCAAGACTAGTTTGGCTATTTTCATGTGTGTGGGTACACGCAGGGTAAGAGAGTGAGAACTATAGGATGATAAGGTTAGCCCCAACTATTTCAAAATGTCACTGCTGCAGTAGGGTAGACATAGTTTAAGAGTACTAGAAGTGGGTACACCTCAGAGTTGTATCCCTATTCCACATAGGACCAGATCTGACTAGGCTGGCACTTGAGGAAGACTGCTCTACTACAGCAGACAATGTTTAGGTTAATGTTATTGAATATTATACAGCTGAGAAATATTGAATTAAATATATATATATATTACAGTTCATAGCTGTTACAATTAGAAATATGGCATGGATACCTATGAATACACAGTATAGAAATTTACTGTTGATTCTTTGAGTAAGACAAGCAACAGATTTGATCAGCTCCATGGCCTAGATGAAGTATTAATATTATTTTAATTGCTGTTTAATTTGGTTCGTAGTCACGGACCACAAGCCATTTATACCAGTCACTATAAAAACACTGAACAAAATGCTGTTCCAAAACACCTACAATTTAAGGATAAAACAAATCATAACAGACAGACAGTTGTGACAGTGATTCAAAAAAGGATCAAAAAGCCACACAGATGGTAGATGTGAAGTAATTTTGTCTCAATACAATCTCCATACAATCCTAGTTCTGTTCAATACAAGAACTGAAACATACGATTTATAACTATCTGGGTGTTATTCTGAGCATCACTTATCATGTTGGATGTTTTGTTCAATCTCTTTTTACAACCTGCCATGTTCCATAGAGTGGGATGCTTCAAAACCAGCTCTGTCTTTTCCCTTGAAAAGGCATAATTTCAGGAATCCCCATATTTTGACCAGGAGCTGGTTCTAAAAAAAGATAGTAAAACCAAGAAGACCTTAACCTTTTCTTTCTGAAACCAACATATGGTTTAGAAAAGTTTAAAAGTAATTACTGAAAGGCAGTGCTGCCAAAAATTATCTATCCGTTAAGGTTAGAGAGGGAGAAGGGGTTAGAAATTAATTTGATAAGACTTGAGTTCTGACCAAGAGTCATTCTTGGGAGCTAGCTGCCACTTTAATTACATAAAAATCAGAAAGCGTTTAAAAATTAGAGATAGACTCTTGTTATAGTTTTTAATTAAAAAAAAAAAAAAAAAAAGAATTTCAAAGTGTAAATATAACACATTGACATACTCAGCAATATTTTACTGCTCTGTTATGAGCTGCTCTGTTATGAGCTATTTCCAGAACCATCTTGTTTTAGACTATCTATAGCCATTCATCTGCAACTTTTCTTCAAGAGCATGAGACAATAACCAGATCTCTTTAGATAGCTTTTTTACTTATTTGTCATATTCTTGCCCTTGAAAGTATGTTGACAGAAACAGCCAACTTAAATTACAGTTTTTGAAAGTATCACATAAGAATTCATGTTACTTGTTAATAAAATAGAAGATCTGGATCTTTTCCAAATCCCTGAAGTAGTCTGCTACTAAATAAAATGGGCCAGGGTCCATTTCCTGGCTTTTCGGCAAAGTGCACATTATGCCTTGAGCTCTCCTTTCCCTCCTCAGAGGGTAGAGATGGTGGCCTACCCTGCACCCACAGCATGTCAACTGTGTGCTAATAAATAAATGATATGATCAATCATGTGCCAGCTCTCAAATTTGTCCCCTGGACTTGTTTATTTTTCTGATATCGTTCATCCAAATATATATATATTACCTAAAAAAAGGTAAGAGGGAGGGAAAAAGAATATTACAGAAGACTTCAAATTTGAGGCAACATTTTAGTCAAATGAGCCAAAAGCTAATCTTCCTACAGCCTTATGCTTACCTCAACCAGTGCAATCTAGCCTTTTCAAAATTAAACAAGACATCAGAGGTCTGCCTTTAAAGTACATTGTTGTAAATAACATTTTTTCACATTAACAGCATTTCACTAGACCTCACACTTAAAAACAAGTATACAGAAGCAGAGAGAGAAAAAAGTGCAAGATATAGAGCTATGAAGTGATAATAAAACCAGCCCAGCTAGTTCCTGACATGATCATGTCTCTTCAGGTGTCACAGTCGATCAAAATTTCACCGGATTTCTGCTTTGAACTTCATAGCTGTCACTGGAAGCTTTCAGAAATCAGAAGGCTGGTAAAATATTGCATCACCTTCTGCTCATGCGTGCATTGTCTCCACATCATCTTAGACTGGGATTCAATTCCCTATAGTCATTTTGCCATTTTCTTGTATAAGCTGAATGTTAAAACTATTTCACATAGAACCCGGACATAGTAAAGTGGCACAAATTGTTACCCATAGGGCCATCGGACACGTTAGTTCAAATTAAAATTCAACCAGCATGAAACCAAATTAAGTGTGGAGCTTCATACACTGACTGCACATGTCTAATGTCACCACTGATTTACTTATACATACTATCAATATATACAGTCAATATATGAGAAGTGGGAAAATGTTTGGAAACAGGTTGATTTGCAAGTTTGATGGTACTCCATTTACTTAGACATGAACAAACTGTAATATGATAAACATGCATATGTCCAGCGTTGATTAGTTCCCCATAGTTGCTTTGATCCATTTTCCACTCAGGTCCATGGGAATCTTTCCACTTTCTTCAAATGCAGTTGCCTCACACACTCAATAAAAAGTATACTGCACTGAACAGCAGTGGCTCTCCTTGTGAAAAAAATGCTAAAGGATTTGCACGCAAGGAAATATGGGCATAAGATGTCCTGCAAGCACGTTGACAAGATATTTTCAATGAGAAATGAGAAACTACATAAACTGCAAACCACATTTAGTAATTGGGAGACACAGGGATTCAAATTTACAAAGTAAACCGCACTACCTGTTGCACTGAAAATATAAATTCTCTGTTGGCAAATTTAATCCTTCAGGTTATATGAACCCTACCTGTTCCATTTTCATCTTACTGATCATGTAATTTCAGTGGGATGTTTATTCACATATTGGTTTTAATACTGAAATTGAACTCATCGAACTAGAAGAGGGAAGAAGGGCTTCACTTTGGATTGAGTTAAGTTGGAACAACAGGGTCTTTTCATCAATGAAACAAGGAACAGTAACAACAATTATGGCTGGAAGTAGAAGATAGATTTTCACATGTCTTTAGTTCCCAAATGTTACTTTGACAAGAAGTAGTAATTCATGCTCAGAAAAAAAAAAAAAAAAAAAAAGCTGATAAAATCTAAAAAAATCTTTCTATTTACATTTTTGGTCAATATCACTCACAAATTCAAGACTGAAAGCTTTTTTGTGAACTTAATTTTCTAGAAAATCATCCACCTCTAGCTACAACAGACATTAATCACTAACATTAGTTCACTCTCCCTGTTTTAAGATTAAAAGAAAGAAATCCTACCATCTACACACAAAAAAAGACTACCAAAATGATGATACAGTTAAGATCTATGATATATTCAAAATTTGGTTTACAAGGGTCATAACTAGTACAGAGCAGAATACAGGTAAAATGCCGGGTCTGATGTCTATGTACACCACACTACTCCGTATATAACGGTAAAGAACAGTGACAAAATATATTCGGAAGGCCATCTAGTGTAATTCAAGGGAAATGCAATATATTTAACTGCTTCAAATACTCGCATCTGTTCTATCATGAAACAGCTACAAAATTCACAAGTATTGACCTTTGTTTCAAAATAAACTGATCATTGCTACCTCTAGAATATCATTGACATTTTGCAAGGAAATTGTATTCAATTTAGCTGTCATGAATATATGAGACTTCATATCAGAAAATGATAAAAGACAGTATTACTAAAAGGAAAATACAGAGAGTAAAAATCAAAAAGCAAAACAAGTGAAACTGATGTCATTGTAAGACTTTGGAAACTAACATCAAAATGTCAAGATGTAATGAAATATAACTTTGCAAAATAGGGAACTAGGAAGATGGTGTGATACCAAATCTGAGTGAGGAAATACAAATCCATCCAGGCACAGTGTAACAGCATGACAATGGAAATTTATTAACAGTAAATGTGTTCTGAGCCTATAAGAATGCTGATTTATAGCTACTACAATTGTGAGTGAATGATAAAATAAATAAATGCTATCTATTATACTCTTAATTTCTTTTCACTAAATACACACACAAGTACCCTTGCTATATAGCCAGAAGGAACAATTCTGATTACCTGCTGTTTCTTTACAAAATAATACAGGCCACAGAACCTCAGTGTATACTCATCATACATATAACATAAATAAGAAAGGAATTATTTTCATGTGTACTGTGGTTTAACTCAGCAGGTAGCTAAGCACTACACAGCCATTCAGTCACCCTACTGAACTCCACCCCCAATGGGATGGGGTAGAGAATCAAAAAAAAAACAAAAGGAAAAGTTAAAAGATCATGCGTTGAGATAAAGACAGTTTAATAGAATAGAAAAGGAATAATGGTAATAACAACAGCAATGATAAGAATAAAAAGAATATAGAAAGCAAGTGATGCATAATGCAGTTCCTCACAAACTTCTGACAAATGTCCAGCCCATTCCTGAGTAGCAGCCTGAACCCCTCATCCTAGCCATCCACTTCATACTTATGGTTCAGCATGAACCATATGGTTCATATGGTTCATATGTTATATGCTATGCAATATCCCTTTGACAAGTTTGACAAGTTTGGCCAGACAGCTGCCCTGTTTCTGTCCCCTACCAGCTCCTTGTGCACTCCCAGCCTCCCCTTTGGTAGTATGAGGTGTGAGAAGCTGAAAAGTCCTTAACTTAGACAGTGTTATTCTCATCCTAAATCTAAAATACAGCACCATTCCACCTACTAGGAAGAAAATTAACCCTATCCCAGCTGAAACTAGGACACCCATGTTTACTGCTTTTTATCCACACACACAAAACTTTCATACATATAATAACACAATTTTCAGGTTTTCATAGAAACCAGTTTATCTTGGTAAGAAAATAAACTGAAATAATTATTTCAAAACTGTAATAACAGTACTCTTCCTTTACTGTATAGTGTTCAGTTTTGCTGTAAAGCTATACATTTTTATTTCAGAAATGCTGGGAGGCAAACAAATTACTTCAGCATTTATCTGAGATTATACAGTAGGCTAATGTCTACAATAGCCTTATATTTAAATTAAGTATTTAAAGCTTACAGCTCCAGGCTTATGATGGTATATAAAAATCCCTCTTAAAAAGTACAATCACTTTGGGATTTGACTGAACTCACAATGGGATTTATAATGTTTGTAAAAAATGTTTTTTCATCATAAGTTATAGCAAAGAAACAAAAAAAAAAAAAAAAAAAAAAAAAAACAACAACAACAACAACAAATACAGCTTCATTAATGAGTGCCAGAATTTACTGTGATGTCATTTCCTACATTTAATTTCTTCTGTTAAAAATGAGCAAATTCACACTGTAACCAGCTTAATCAGTGGCACCACTCAAGTACAACAAATCTGAAGATAGGAAGAAAGTTTCTGCAAGGCTGATGCATGTTAAAGAGATTTTTTCCATTCAAGTGTACTAGCCAGCCTTACATCTGTTATAGGACCAACACAAGCCAAAGCAATGAACCCACATCTGAAGTGATGCAATTTCATTATCTGATTCAAAACTAAGTAATTCTGGTTCCAGTCCTCCAGCCAGAAGGAAAATGACATCATAAGGATTTCACCATTAGGATTTCACCAAAAATCTCACAAAAAGGTAAAAATCTTTGTACAAAAGCTGAATTTTACGCCTGATTTCACCTTGAATCTAAACTGTTTTAATATGTTTAGATCCCCATACAACTGAACTTCTAAAATATTAGCATTGTTTTGTGATGAAACTACATCTAAAACAGAGAGAAAGATAAGGGATATTCCTTCTGAAGAAGACATCATAATAATGTGAGGCTTCATTCCCTGAGTATTTATTGTACCTGAGTATTCACACCACCATACCACAGTAGAATCCCCAACATGGCTCTTCCCTCAGAAGACCTAGACTTTCATTCAGAAATGCCGTGCTGACCTATCCTGCTTGTGCAGCAGCAGTCAGACCAATTCTCACCAGATCCAGCCACCTCCCACCCACCTTTTAGCTTAAAGAGCCAGCTTGCACTCCCAGGAAGGGTACCCACTGCCATTAATGCCTGCAAGCCAAAACCAGGGTCTGCAACAATCAAACTCTTGTAGCATATCCAGGACATCATTGTCCAGGGCAATACCAGGTGGCTGCACCAGACACTCTGTCTGGTGACACATGCCCACATTCCCATCACTTTGTATTTAACCTGTTTCCATACCCCAAGGAGTTCTCTGCCTGCTAAGACCTCTTTGCCCTCTCTCAGCAGCTGTAAAGATCAGATCCATTGATGTCATGATGCTTCTTCTCTTTTACTTTTAGAGCAGAGATTAAACACTGAGAGTGGTTCAATCCAATGAAAAAATGTTATCTCTCCATCCATTTCTTCTCCTGTGTCATCATGTGGCACTTACAGGGCAACCAGGCGATCAGGCCCAATCATCATGGGTTTATGAAAGGCAGGTCCTGCTTGACGAACCTGATCTCCTTCTATGACAAAGTGACGTCCTTAGTGGATGAGGGAAAGGCAGTGGATGTGGTCTACCTTGACTTCAGTAAGACTTTTGACACCGTTTTCCACAGCATTCTCCTCAAGAAACTGGCTGCTCGTGGCTTAGACTGGCGTAGATTTCATCGGGTTAAAAACTGGCTGGATAGCCAGGCCCAAAGAGTTGTGGTAAATGGAGTCAAATCCAGTTGGAGGCTGGTCACTAGTGGTGTCCCCCAGGGCTCAGTACTGGGGCCAGTCATCTTTAATAACTTTATCAATGATCTGGATGAGGGGATCGAGTGCACCCTCAGTAAGTTCGCAGATGACACCAAGCTATGCGCGTGTGTTGATCTGCTTGAGGGTAGGAAGACTCTGCAGGAGGATCTGGATAGGCTGCACCGATGGGCTGAGGTCAACTGCATGAAATTCAACAAGGCCAAGTGCCAGGTCCTGCACTTGGGGCGCAATAACCCCAAGCAGAGCTACAGGCTGGGAGATGAGTGGTTGGAAAGCTGCCAGGCAGAGAAGGACCTGGGAGTGATGGTAGATAGTCAGCTGAATATGAGCCAGCAGTGTGCTCAGGTGGCCAAGAAGGCCAACGGCATCCTGGCTTGCATAAGAAATAGTGTGGCCAGCAGGTCAAGGGAGGTGATCGTCCCCCTGTACTCGGCTCTGGTGAGGCCGCACCTCGAGTACTGTGTTCAGTTTTGGGTCCCTCACTACAAGAAGGACATCGAGGTGCTCGAGTGAGTCCAGAGAAGGGCGACGAAGCTGGTGAGGGGCCTGGAGAACAAGTCTTACGAGGAGTGTCTGAGGGAGATGGGTTTGTTCAGCCTGGAGAAAAGGAGGCTCAGGGGCGACCTTATCGTTCTTTATAAGTACATTAAAGGAGGCTGTAGCGACGTGGGGGTTGGTCTGTTCTCCCACGTGCCTGGTGACAGGACGATGGGGAATAGGCTAAAGTTGCACCAGAGGAGGTTTAGGTTGGATCTTAGGAAGAACTTCTTTACCGAAAGAGTTGTTAGGCATTAGAATGGGCTGCCAGGGAAGTGGTGGAGTCACCATCCCTGGAGGTCTTTAAAAGATGTTTAGATGTTGAACTGAGCGATATGGTTTAGTGGAGGACTTGTTAGTGTTTAGGTCAGAGGTTGGACTCGATGATCTTGAGGTCTCTAACAACCTAGGCAATTCTGATTCTGTGATTCTGTGTTTTCTCCTTAGTTTAGTCTGTGTAATTCCCAGTGCCACGTTTCATGCTCATCAGATTTCTGTCTGTTGCCTCAGTAGACTTCGGCTGTTTGCCATAGTCAATACACAGTCAATTCCTATGAAAAATTAGGTAGGTAAATCAAAAATTTACTGTGTAAGAGGGTCTCCTTAGTGATTCAGGCCAGAAGAACCATCAGAGGACTTGGCTAAGGCAACAGGAAAAAAGCTTAGGGCTGGTGTCACATCTACTAGGACATCTGTTTCTATGCTATAAAACCAGTGCTACATGCCAAGGCACATGTGTACATCAAAATGCTGTTTTCAGTACCTTCCCTAGTGCTTCTGAGAGGAGGGTCCTACTGGAAGAGAGCTTCAGTCCTCTATGGGTATATGATAGCAAATGCAGGATTTGCCAGATTAACCCAGCCATGTCATAGAGGTACACAGTACACTGGCACCCATCATACTATACCAAACCCTGAGAGAGCTGGAACTGCTTAGAGGTAAACATTTCTCCCCACAGTATGACAGAGATCATTAGGCTTATTGCTAGCAGGTTGAGTCTCAGATGAGGGAGCCTGGAAGAAACTAGGCTTTAAATGTCTCCACAAGGGACAAGAACTGTTATTATAGAAATGTGTTTATGAACCACTAATCTCCTTCATTATAAGTTTCCTGGTTTTGCATTTTCATCACCATCACTAGCTTTCCTTTTCCTCTTCCAACAGAGGCAGCCATGCCATCTCTGGGTCTAATGTTCCTAATTTTAACTGAAGTATCACTTAACCTCTGTTCCTGCAACCCACCAATGTTTGTCCCTTCAAGCTATAGGAAGGTCTGCTATTCTAGGCTTATTTTGGGCCCTTGGAGAAAGAATGATCCTAACATATCATGGTTAATAGTCTGGAAATGGTGCCTTATCTGGCAGAAAAATACCCCAAGCAAGTGTCCTAGTAGTGATTGACATGTCTCGGTCTTGTTTCATGCACAGACAACTCTGCTTTGGCTTTTCTCTGATTTAATCTCCAAAAAAAGGATCAGGCCGCAGAGATAATCTATGTGGTAGAAATACCTGCTGTGGAAAGCAGAAAGAAGGGATGCCAGGAGCAAACACAATAATTCTGAGCTGATATTTTGTGTGTGAACTTTCTAGGTTGCTTTCTACAGAGCAAGTGATGGTGATTCAGTCAAATGAATGCTGGGCATTAAGACTTAGTGTATCTGACCTATCTTGAAGGACAAAACAGGTGATACCTTCATCTGTAGGATTCTTTCTTGTTCTGAGTCAAAAGTATGGCTATAAAAGTACTCATAAATTCCAGCCTACTATTCATTGATAGAATAATACCAAAAAAAAAAAAAAAAAAAAAAAACAACAGAAAAAAGAAATACTATCTTTCCCCAGAATGTATGCCTTTAGACTAGCCACCCTTATTCCTGTTCCACAGTGAATTCCACAATATTTTCAGAGTATGTTAAGTTTGCATCATAAACAGAAGTGACTTGAGGTTTTTATCCATCATACTGGGAAAGTGAGGCTGAGCAGTATTTCTTGCCCAACCTCTTTTTTTTGAGAAAAGCATGTAAGACAGGTCACAAATACGCTCCACAGTCATTTAAAGAAGCTTCTGAACATTTCTGCTATATCAACAGTAAACCAAGCAGCAGATGCTTGTACAAATGGGCAGTCTCTGATACTCATCCATGCAAAACTGGCTTGTAGCCAGTGCCCAGCAAGTCTCTGTAAGAGCCCCTCAGGTGCCAGCCCAGCTCTACAAACTCCATTGTGGTATCTCCCATGACACAGGAGGCAGCACCGATCCCAGCTAATTCCTCCCCTAGCACCGGACTACTTTCAATCAAGTAAAATTTTGAATGCGATTGTTGGCACAACTTCTGAGGTTGTGCTATCACCTTCCCTGAGCTATTTATAATCAGGACATTCTTGAGTAGTAATGCCTTGGTGTTCTCCACTTCCCTCTGATCATGATGTAACAAAGTATTTCCTGGTTGGACATAACCACTTTATCATGGAATCATCAGACAGTACAGAAAAAAAAAAAAAAAAAAGATCTCCAGAGATTTTACCAGCAAGGTGTACTTCAATGTGCATATATACAAAACAAGGGAGAGATTGACTCAAAAGTCATGTTTGTATTACTTACAAAATAATAAGGTGTTATTGTGAATTATCACATTACAATCTATTTAATTCTGATGTACTATACCTACTGCCTTGAGTTTTGTTGTAGTTTTTGTTTTGCTTTGTTTTAGGTGGACTGCATTGATTCCCTTTGCCAAAAGCCATGTAACTAAATTGTCTGGATTATACCTCCTGTAAAAAAGATAAGGAAGTCCTTCTAATAAAATGAATTGTCCTAAGGTTCTGTCCTAGCAGCTTATTAAAACTCATTCCAGCTCCAGCTGGAGTAGAAGGAAAGCATATTAGTTACTTTAATGTGAAGGAGATGGAGATACTAATTACTAGCAGGAAAACGATGCTTTAAATCAGATGCATGAGTCAGAGGGCAAGACAATAACATAATGAGCCAACTACCACTATGTGCAAGAAAATAAAGAAAATAGATAAAATTATGTACCTCTGCAACCCTTTTCATTTTTAATAAAGATCAAATATTACTATAAAAATGGCAATTGTCTGTCTTAAACTTATCTTCTACAAGCATCATGCTGAAGATGTATGTTCAACATACATAGAATCATAGAATCATAGAATATCCTGAGTTGGAAAGGACCCTTAAGGATCATCAAGTCCAACTCTTGACACCGCACAGGTCTACCCAAAAGTTCAGACCATGTGACTAAGTGCACAGTCCAATCTCTTCTTAAATTCAGACAGGCTTGGTGCAGTGACCACTTCCCTGGGGAGCCTGTTCCAGTGTGCAACCACCCTCTCTGTGAAGAACCCCCTCCTGATGTCAAGCCTAAATTTCCCCTGCCTCAGCTTAACCCCGTTCCCGCGGGTCCTGTCACTGGTGTTAATGGAGAAAAGGTCTCCTGCCTCTCGACACCCCCTTACGAGGAAGTTGTAGACTGTGATGAGGTCTCCCCTCAGCCTCCTCTTCTCCAGGCTGAACAGGCCCAGTGACCTCAGCCGTTCTTCGTACGTCTTCCCCTCCAGGCCTTTCACCATCTTCGTAGCCCTCCTCTGGACACTCTCCAACAGTTTCATGTCCTTTTTATACTGTGGTGCCCAGAACTGCACACAGTACTCGAGGTGAGGCCGCACCAGCGCAGAGTAGAGCGGGACAATCACCTCCCTTGACCTACTAGCGATGCCGTGCTTCATACATCTTCATACATCTTCATACATCTTCATACATCTTCATACATCTTCATACATGTTCCACATACATGTTCAACATACATCTACATACATGAAGATGTATGTGCAGACGTCAACAACCCTCAAATTGCCTTACAATGTTGGTAACACTTCCTAACACTTCTTTTCTAGTCCCTTCACCAGTCTGCTTGCTATTCTCTGCACACATTCAAGTAATTCAATGTCTTTCCTGTGGTGAAGGACCCAAAACTGAACATAGTATTTCTAGGTGTGGTCTCACCAGTGCCATAGAGAAGGGAACTGTCACTTCCTTAGTTCTGCTGGCCACACTCTTTCTGGTACAGGTGAGGATGCCATTGGCCTTCTTGGCCATTTGAGTGTACTGGTGACTCATGTTCAGCCAGCTGTTGACCAGCATCCCCAGGTCCTTTCCTGCCAGACAAGTGTTCCAGAGGCTCTTCCCCCAGCCTATATTGCTTCATGGAGTTTTATGACTCAGGTACAGGACCTGGCTCTTAACCTTGTCGAATGTCATGCAATTGAACTTGGCCTATTAATACAGCCTATCCAGATCCCTCTGCAAAGACTTCCTATCCCCAAACAGATCAACACTCCCACCTAACTTGTAAGGTTGCATTTGATCCCTTCATCCGGATCACTAATAAAATACTGAGTCCTGGGAAGCACCACTGGTGACTGGACTCCAGCTGGCTTGAACTCCATTCTATTCACTTTGACTCATTGAGCCTGGCCATACAGCCAGTTTTTACCCAGTGAACTGTACACCTGTCCAAGCCATGAGCAACCAGTTTCTCTGGGAGAATGCTTTGGGAAACAGTGTCAAAAACTTCACTAAAATCCAAGTAGACAACATCCACAGACTTCCCCTTATCTATTAAGTGGGTCATCTTGTCATAAAAGGAGATCAAGTTAGTCAGGCAGGACCTAAAATTTAAGACTGATACTCCAAATTCAGGGGCATTTTTCATTCCTAATCCTTTCAGCACAGCAATTCCTGTTTTTATTGTTTCTGCAGTTCTTCCTGGCTCAGTCCATAGTATGGTGGAAGAAATATTTGGATAAGTATTTTCACATATTAGGGCTTTGTTTGACTCACTGATGTAGCAGGATTCTGTGATGATTCATGATGATAATTCTTTTTTTTTTTTTTTTAATATGAAGTTAAATTACTTAGACATTAAAAATGAATCACGGAAGTCTTTTTCAAATTCACATATCAGTATATTAGTGTTATCACCAAACTGCTCATTCCTGCTAATCATCTATACTCAGAAATTCAAAATGACAATATTTTCCTCCATACTCACCCTCCTCAAACTTTCTTCCATTCTTGGATCAAAGCATGAAGCATTGGCAACAAATCACAAGCCATGTCTCTACCAAATATAGTTCAACACACAAGCATCAATGAGCTTGCCATTTGGAAATATTTGTTCAAAGCAGTTGTTAGTAAGTGTAAAGCTTGCTGCAGCTCTAGGAATTGCCTCCAGGCCATCTGGCTTCGTGCCCAACCTCTCCATGTGAACTTCCCTGAAAATAAAACACCAGAAAGTATAAAAATGCATTGACTTGTCTGCAAAAAAAAGATTTGCAGGCTGTTTGCTTTCCTGTAAAGCAAAAAATAACAAGGTTGATGTGAGCAAACAGAAAGACATAAAGAAGCTAAGACCTGTCAATAAAAAGACAAAGCATTATTCAGCTGAAAGTCATTCCACTGGGGATTATCTCTAAAAGTAAGCTTTGCTTTTTGACATTGTTTTAAAAAGTAGCTTGAACTTTTCATAAAAAAAAAAAAATGTGGTTATTTACAAGACTACATGAAAGAGTAGATTAGAGAGCATCTCAGAACAATTATTTCATTATTTAAAAAATCATCCAGTAGTTGTAGATGAGAAAATAAAACTTCATGTCTGTGATGCACTAGTGAGCCCAGACTTGTATTGCCCAAGTAACTAGTAATTCCTAGTTTTGTATTTTTCCTTTGTTGGGGAAACAAGTTTACCTTCTCAAAGAAAGCCAAACAGCATTCCTGTACTGGAGTCACTGTGCTCTGTGTTCCATACTCTACCAAAGATTTTAATCCTGAACAGTAGTTCATATTGTTGAAAAGTAAGCCAGTGAATGAAAGTCAATATAGCTCCACTTCATGCCTGGGCTTAGATTAAATTGTTTCCCTGTATTACAGAGGTGTTACTAACAAGTTTAGGTAAACAAAACTATAGCTTTAATTCCATATAATAAAACCCTTTACATGTGATTCACATTCCATATGATATCTCATCTTGCTTTGCCTTATGAAAGTAGAAATATTAAAGCAATTTAAGTATCTGAATTATATAATAATAATTATAATAATAATGGAAAGAGGCCTGCTACTTGCCAACATGGGTTTAAGTACATATATATAACTGCAAATATATTATTGGATTTCAGCAGTTATCAGGATAGTACAGACTTGATAAAACTTATAACCTACACTGTACTTATAAACTACACTGTACAAATCAGCAAACTAAAAACTATAGAACTGAAAATAAATATCTGAATGATGCAGTGTTAGTTCTGAAATTTTCCAAGCCTAGCTCTTCTTGAAAAATCCTTTACCTTAGGAAGATCTTCTACACCAATGTAAAGGTGTTGAGCTTTATTATAAATAAGGGGTTCTTTGAAAAAAACTACTGGGAATCTTTTATTGAAAACCGAAGTTCAAACCTGCTAAATTAGCCTTTGTTATTTTATTTATTTAAATATGAAAATGTGGCAAAAACAATAATGCAGAAGGAAGTCCTCCAGAAAGTTCTGAATGACCTTCCTTCACAGTGGTATCTACCACTTGGTAGGTATTGTCTGCAACATCTTGACAGAATTCAGCCCTATACTTCTGTGAAAGAGAAAACCTAGAGCTAGAAACAGCTGTTGAACATACAGTGAAGTTCCAGAAAGTACTGGTATTTTTAAGGACAAGGAATCAAAAAGAGCAAAATTGAAATGGTCCAATTCACAAGAAAATAACCTTGATCTTCCATTTGAAATGAGCATTTTCTGTTTCAATAAATGAAAGTAGTCTTGTGCTTGCTTTCAACTTTCACTGCCCTGTTTTCTGCTTCTTCTTTTATTAAAAACAAAAATACAGAGAAACTGTAATTAAAGATTGTTTCTTCAGTCTTTTATATTGAACATTGACTACAAGACAGGAGAGGTTTCATGAGGCAGTAATATCTGTTTAATTTCTAGGCAACAAAGCATGGTTTGATAAATAAAAATAAAAAATAATAATAAATAATAACAATAATAATAAACAGAATATAGTAGATTACCCTAAGAATAATACACTGTTTGAGAATAACTACCTTTTAAAAACATGATAGCCCTTATTTCATAATAATTAAAATTTTAATCAGTATTTTTTTCTTCAAATGTTGAAAAAAGCAAAGAAGTATCTGCTGTTTTCATTAATGGGTAAACTAGATCATGATCTTACAAAGAATTTGGTCACTATTACAAGTTGTCCTATTAAGGTCAACTGATTTACAAGTGAAATTAAGTATGTATGTAATATATTCAGTAAATGTATATTATAGTTTGTTATCAACACATTTAGGAAATTAATTAATTGTCTGTTACAATAGATTATTTTGCACGTTATTAAAAATGTAATTAACAGTAATCTGTGATTGGGTGTAATTAGTATTATCAGCATTATAAAGTCAAGATTTCTGTTCTTTTCAAAGTAGAAAGCCTAGAAAATATGATATTCTATTGAAAGTAATTACATGTATATTAGAGCATATCTTCTCATAGTAAGGACAATTAAAATCAGAGGGACCTCAAACTCAAATCAAGTGAAAAAATACTGCTACTTTCAAGCAAAATATGCTGCACTGCCCAGAAAGTATCAGCCAGATGAGATCCTAAAGTTGTACATCACTTTTCAGGAAACTCATTCCTCCTCTGCACTCTAGAATGCTACACATGTGTTTCCTCAGCAATTAAGTTCCTGGCCAACAGAAGCTGGCTATTGATGTCTTGAGCTAATTTGTGCTCATTAATATTATTACTACAGTCAATGTTTAATTTATAGTCTAATAATACTTAAAGGGCACAAACAGATGGGAACCCATTGTACTCTCTGATGCATATATCCATAGACAGTCCCCCTGCTTAAGGACATACAAAAGCAAGATCCTTATTCATAAGGAGATCTTAGAAGAAAGACTGCAGTGTTCCGTAAGGCCTAATTAAAGCTAATGGAGGTTTATTTGCTTACAGTGTATCATAGCTGTTTGCTAGTAGAAGTGGGGTGAAAGCAACCACATATCTCTTTATTGTGAAAAGGAACAGAGTCCACTGTCAAGCCTACCTGACAGTCCTCGGCATAAAACATTAATTTTTGTTTGATTTTGTTTGTTTATAATTTTACCACATTTTAATTATATTTTCCATCTCAAGTTGAAATCTTCTGGGGAAAATACATAAATTGTTTTCAATGAATTCATACAACTCTAAAGATTTATTTAATTATCATTTTTTTAAGTGTATCTGAACTGATATGTTTATACCTAAAGGTATGATGACCCTTTTCTTTCATGAGTTCTGCCAACCCCACAACTTGAGGAAGGGATTTAGAGGTTTGGAACTAGATGAGATTTACGGTCCCTTCCAACCCAAACCGTACTATGATTCTATGATTCAGATTTCAGTATGGTTGGATTTTACTTGAATGTACACCACAGACTCTGCAAATATACCAAAATGTTTGTACATTTATGTTCAACAGAATAGGTAATGAAAACAAATTTGTGCAAATTCCAGAGCCTACAATACTGGGATGAGGAAGACTTTTTCAGTTTAATTAAAAATAAAGAAGAGAAACCAGTCAGCCACAAAGATGCATGGAGAACATTATAAAAAGAAAACTGGATGAGGAATAGTGAGATCAGGCCTGAAAACCTGAGGTATAAAGGAAGTGAGCAGTGGGAATGGCTACAGTAAGCTACCAGACTGAGCCAAAGAGTCTGGGGGGGCATAATGGGCATCGGAAATTAGGACGGGAAGCAGGAAAAGTGAATAGGGCTGGAAGAGGAAAAATGAGGGATACCTGTAGTAGTGCAAACAAGAGAAACACTAAAGAAAGAGGTCTGCAAACAAAGATCTTGTAAAAGTCTGGGTAGTGAGGCTGGGAGGACAGATCTGAGGGTTAGGATCAGGACAAGGGAGAAGCTGGGAAGGAAATGACAGAATATGCTTTGGAGGATGGGAAGTACAGAATGCTTAGGACTCATTCTAGGATGAGGGGGATGAAGACAGATAGAGATGCCAAGTTTCTCCTGTCTCTGCATAAAGAAATTACAGAGGTTTCTATAGGAAACCAGAAACACTCATTCCCAAGCAACAAGTGCACTCAAAAGACACAGATCTTTATATCACATGATTTTTGAGACACCAGTATTAGCTGTTGCCAGGAATCCCAGCATGCATGTATTTGTAGATAAATATTTGTTACATTCCTAAACTTTCTTTAGGCAACCAGCATTCAAGATGCTTTCCAGAAGTGGGAGAAGGTGTAAATATATTTCTGGAGTCATAATCTCTCAAGACTCAGGCAGACCTGTGTGACATGCTTACAACAGCTGATTTTTCTCACAGGAATGAAATGCTTTCATTTTCAAAAAACAGTCCATGGACACCAAGTTAACTGTGGTTTGTATATAACTTTCTCCATTTATCATTGGTTTATTTTATTGCAGGACACTGTCAAAATCCTTTATTCCAGTTTTCCCTATGGATTGAGGGTTTTGCTTTCAAAACATAGATGTACATTTTTTTGCTGGGTTTATGTGTATTGACACCCATATTGTCAGAATTCCTGAACATTAGTACCCATAAAAATGAACAGATTGTTCTGTGGACACACAGAACTAATGAATCCTAGCTTCTGGTGGTCTTTACTGTCTTTGGAATGTAAGAAAGTCCCACCCATACTTGGGAGAGTAAACAGGTCTCCTGCTAATAACTTGGAAAATAATTTTTCCCATAGTCCAGGAAAGACTTATCCTATTTTTTATGCTATTTGCATGAAACTCTCAGAATCTTAATGATCTTCTCATTGTTGACGAGCCAGAGTAAAGTAGCTCTAAATTTATTGAGATGGATTAGTTGAGAATGGGACAGCCAAGCAGTCACTTTGCTTGAGCTTTGTTTCCATAGAAAAACAGTCTGAGAAGGAATAGCCTGTATTCAAAGACTGTAAATGACAGAAAATGAGATGATGCCCAGGCCATTTCTGCTTTTGAGGTAGACCACTGAGATGTTTACAATATAAATAGCAGTATAAATATGATTTTGTATGGAGCTATCAATAAAACAAGAAAAAAAATCAATAAAATAAAGCTATCAATAAAACAAAACACAACAAAAGTACAACAGACAATCTTTGTTTTCTGAAAGTTTCAGGACCCATGCCACATATATTCATTTACTGACTTCAGCTTTGGCTACTGTCTTCCTAAGACACTGATTCTAAGAAAAAGGGCCAGAAAGTAGAAACGGTCTAGCAACCTCAGGCTTTTACTACTTTTTTCCCCTCATTATAGTCAGAGAAGGAGGCAGGATCTGAAGCTGCTTAAAAACCTTAGCTTTGCCAGGTCTCCCATAATGGTATAAGGCATCAGGTAAGATGGATATGCATGCAGATTGTTTTTTCACAAATCTCTTTTCTCTTAATCATTATAAACTGCCTCTTGGCCTCATAGAAATAGGAATAGGTATGGCAGGCTTCAGTATTCAAATTAAGAATATAAATAAACACTACCCAAAAGAAAACCATCTCAGGAAAAACAAAACAAAACAAAACTGTTCTAAACTTGGCTAATAGAAGAACAAAGATAGAAAATCAAAAGGATATAGTCAGAGATCAACAAGGCAGTAAGTACAAGCATCCCTATTGTCATTTTCAAAAAGATGATTTAAAAAAAAAAAAAAGAGAGAGAGAGAAAGAGAAAGAGATAAATAAACAGATTACATCTAATATTTAGGATTTATAAAACCCCACAAAGCCAGAAAGTCTTGAGATCCAGTAATTCCAAGCCATTACAGATCAAATCAATCATATTTAAATGGTTATTAAATAAAATTAGAAGGGAAAGCTCTACAGTCCATAGAGATTTGTTATCAGTGTGTTGGTTGGTTTCTACAAGTAGATAAAGAACTCCATAGCAGGGAAGTTTACTTATGTCTGCTTACATGAATTATTAAAAACTAATCCTTTGATACTCATTGTTGTTGATAACATCAAAGAAATTAAGAGATGTTAATAACCAGGGTTTTGTTCTGAAGAGCAGTCTATCACTGAAAACAAATTCAAAGACAGGTTTAAACTCATAATACACCTTAAGGTATTTGTCAAAGTAAATAGCAGAGAATGACATATTTAGCTAAATCCTGACTAGAAAATAATAGCTTTAAGACAAAGTGGTAAGGAATAACTAATGAAAATAGATTTTTGCTGCAACTTTTTTTTTTTTTATAAAGACTGACTGTTTGAAATGTTAGGAAGTAGCCCTGGAAGCAAAATTTGAAAATGGTGCATGAAGCTCCCAAATATGCATAAATTTCATTTACACACAGGTAAGTAAAATACGTCAAACATTACAAATAAAATATGACATTGGTTTATTATGAATCTTTGCCCAGATAATATTATCTCTGTCCTATTACTTTATTATTATGACCCAGGGTTTGTACTGGGACAACAGTTATGAACAAAGGCTGCTAGTAAGAGCTGAGCAAGAGTAAAGAAAATATGGTACCAACATTTTTCAAGCTTAACTAAGTAACTCACTGTATTAAAGTTCTTAGTAATACTCAGTCACCATGAGCACCAAGAGTTAAGTGTTATTTCAGAAGTAGTCTACCACGAAAAATGCCCTCAAAAACAAAACATTTGCCCATAACAACTAGAATGGCCTATGATAATAGGCTATTAATAGCTATAAACTCCAATAGATGAGGACTGTTCAATTCTACAGCAGTGAACCATGACCAGCATAACCAAGTATCTTGCAATCATATGTGATGATGAAAAAATAGCAAAGTCCATACACCAGTACTCACTGTACTGTAAATCCATTTATTTTATGACTGGATTGGTATCAAATTTATTAAGGCACTAACTGAAACATTCAGGAGGATACTATCCTCAGACTTCTATTTCAACATCTGTGTTTAAATTAGAAAACAAACTAACTGGACAAGTTTAAAAAATAAAAATGAAAATAATTTTTAAAAAACTAAAGGCTATAGTTATAGTTGCAGTTTTTCAAGTTCTTTTATTTCAGAATATTAAATTTTATTTGAATTTCTTTTTATTTCTTTTATCTTTTATCTTTTATTTCAGAAAATCTGTTCCCCATACAAATTTTACAAAAGATACATATGGCCATACAGACTCTTTAATCTGAATATCACAACAGGAAACACAACTGGAGGATTCCAGTGCAGAACCTCCAGATTCAGAAGTATCCATAGGCTTGTTGCACAGACAGTTCAAACTTGAGGTCGTGGGAAAACTTGAGATCTTGGGAAAACTTGGCATCATTGGCCCCATTGAGAATTATCTTATTAGCTGAATTTACTTGGCAAAGAAAGAAAGGAGTTCTGAGTATATTAGCTAAGATATGGTCCTGTGGTACCACAGACAGGTACATCCAAACCACTGTATTGTAACCGTATCAATAAGCTCTAAATGGAATTTCATATTCAGATTTTCCAGTGAAGCTAAGACACAAAGCCAGCTTGTACTTACTACTGCATGCAAACTAAGAAACTGCACAAAACCTGGATCACTGGGGAACACTCTACAGGTCTGCAGTGATTCTGTACAGATACAGCTCAGGTCCTGAATATGATTCCTCAGGTGAACTCACCTGGGAGTAGAATTGTGTCAGGTGACAAGGTACCTGAGCTTAAACATCACCAAGCCACCACTGCAGTGTACAGATACTGTCTTCTGTGGTGTTTCTGCAACCAGAGCACAACTAATCTGAAACACAGACTTGCATGTAATTCAGTTGACTGTGAAGTTCACTACCTCTTGCCTTGTTTCTTTCACAACCACATCCCCATCCTTCCTACCATAGCTACCCCCACTCACAGTTTTTTGATAATGAAACAGAACAGAGTTTTCCAGCTCTTACAAAATGTTGTCACACTGACTTTCCTTTCATTCTCTTTATTCCTTTTTACTTTACATCTCCCTCTTTAGCTGGTTGTTGTCTGCTTGCTTTCTTTTCTACTGTTCTTTCCTCAGGTGCCTTTTAGAGAAATACTATTGCAGTAGTGGAAAAGTGTACCACTGTATATATAAGTACGTATATAGCTACATATTATGACCCTGCCTACAGGAAAACATATCAGAATAAACTCCAGCACCTTTTGTATCTATATTAAGTAAAAAGGTTGACCAATCAATACTCTTCTTCCTCTTCCTTGTTTCTCTTCCCTTTCCTTGATTTTAATCTCCTCCCTCTCTCTTTTCCAATACCAATCAAAATATCTTGAAAACTGTGTTCAGCAGTTTTGTTCTGCATGGTGGTGGTCAGATTAAATTGAAGTGCGGAAACCGTCATTAGTCCAGGATGAAAGAGGAGGCATGATCTATCCAATGGACCTTGATGGGAACAGAATTGGATGCCAATTAGGACCTGTGCTGTTCCCATTCATGTTCTCTTTCTCATATTTGTCATATAAACATTAGCTGATCTTCCTCTTTTTTTTTTTCTTTAGTTTTAATTTTAGTTTTAATTTCCTCTGGTCATTCACAAAAAAAATAATTAATTAATTGTTGCATCCAGATGCAAAACTGACAAAAGTAACAGTGTGGCTGTAGGCAGGATTTGGAACCAGCAGGCTTTAGGTAAAAACAAGTGAAGTTTATAAGTTTATATAAAAATATATATTTATATTTAAATATAAAACTTATATAAATTTATATTTAATATTAATATAAATTTATATTTATATTTAAATATAAAATATATATTTATATTTAAAATATAGCTATAAAATAAGTGATATAAAATAAGTGAAGCCAGGAAGGAAAAAACAAACAAACAAACAAACAAAAAAACTCAATTTATGCTTCATTAATATTTTAATTTTAATATTTTTTAATATTTAATTTAATATTAAATTAACATTTAATATTTTTTTTTAATAGTAAAGCATGTGTGGATATGTTATCAGAGTCTTACCGTGCCCCACACATTTACCTGGAGCAAGACAGGAACTGAACCCAATAAAAACAAGGATTTATGAATTAAGTAATTCAAGATTAACAAATTCTTATTTTAACTTTCTTGAGGTTGTATAGCACAACTTTCATTCACTTGACCACTTGCTCTGTTTTCTCCAAAATCCAGTCCTGGGTACAACCGTGCATGAAATAGGACTCTACTGCACAACTAACTTTTTTCGCTGAGAAAGAACCTGGACATGACCATAGAGGTTGGAAGTTAAGGACAGTCAACACAGAAATTTTGAATTTATTTTTTAATCTTACTATTATTACAAGTTATTGTCCTGGTTTCAGTTAGCACAGAATTAATTTTCTTCCTAGTAGCTGGTGGAATGCTGTGTTTTGGCTTAGAATGAGAAGAGTGCTGATAACACCCCGATGCTTTAATTGTTGCAGAGCAGTGCTTATACTAAGCCAAGGACATCTCAGCCTTTGCTCTGTCCTGCCAACGGGCAGGCTGGGGGGTGCAGTAAGAGCTGGGAGGGGACAGACCCAGGACAGGTGACCCAAACTAGCCAAAGGGGTATTCCATACCATCTGACGTCATGCTAAACAATATATAGGGGTGGCTAGCCGGGGGGAGGGGGCCGGACTGCTCGGGGTTAGGCTGGGCATCGGTCAGCGGGTGGTGAGCAATTGCATTGTGCATCACTTGTTTGTACATACTATTATTACTTTCGTATTATCACCATTGTATCATCATTATTATTATTGTTATTATTATTTTTGTTATTTTTTTTTCCTGTCTTATTAAACTGTCTTTATCTCAACTCACGGGCTTCACTTTCCATTTCTCTCCCCCGTCCCAGAGAGGGAGGGGGGAGGGTGAGCGAACGGCTGCGTGGTGTTTAGCTGCCGGTCGGGTTAAACCACGACAGTTATCTATAGAAAATGGAAGAGCTGCAATAGGACTGACTGAAATACACCAAGACTTCAATAAACTCTCTTGCCTTGGGGATAGAAGAAAAGTTTTAAGGTTTCCAACCCAAACTAGCCAGTCTGAGTAAGCATCCTACCCAATGGGGCCTTTGGCCAAAAACCATGGAAGGATCATCTCGCTCGTGTTCCTAAAGGCATCAGCATTTCTTTATGCATCTTTCCTGTGTATACTTCACTTCAAAAAGACTAAAATATACTGTACAGTAATTTTCACCTGAAATCATAATTTGGATCGATCTCAAGCTGGACATTTTGCAAATAGTATTTTCCCAGTCCTTCTTCCTTTAAAGATAGGTTTAAAAACCTTAAGATTTGTTCAGAGTAGATCATCTTTGTCTTAGTTGACAGTGCCTGGTAGAAAGCAGCAGAACCTTTCTATCATATAACAGGCAGTAACTGTATTGTAATAAAACAAAAATAAAAAATTAATCTGGATTTTATAGAATAGCAAACCATAGTTTTCATTCCACAATTTTAATTTTGTATTAAAATAAATAAATTTCAAATTAATGAAAATTAACTAAATTCCAAATTAATGAAAAGAAAGATAATATGAATGAACATATTATTTACTTCTCAGGGTGATAAGCCCCACAAGTGTGTTCTAACCTTTCTTTCACCTAGCATTTGTCTTACCTCTGTAAATCGTAAGCCCTACTAAGTAGTCTGCCTGAATACGAGGGTCCCTTTCTCAGGGATTTCTAGTCACTGCTGTAATTAATGTAATTAACAATAATAGCTCCAGGAAACCCACAAGAATTAGTCTTTCGCTCTGAAAAAATGCTTGTTTGTTCATCTCACAGGAATGGATATATGTTCCCTTCATTTTTAATTTTCCTTTTCATTTTTAAGTTCAGGAAATGAAGTCTAAATCATTAAGATTTTAAAACATAAAGAAATAATAAGGTATGAAACAGTCAGAGAGTTCCTGTCTGTAGGAATTCCTGTAAGAACTGCCTGCCTCTGCAACAGAATATTGCCAATTGGAGAAGATCTCTTTGCATTTCCTTGAAATAAATATTTAGAAATCTTAACTGATTTATGCTGTACTGTAATAATTCAGTAGACTAAGGAACAGAGCATGTAGCTGATCTAATTAAAACACACAAATTACACAGTATTGCAATGGAACAAATACAAAGTGTGATGTATAATTTGTGAGTTACACGTGCATATGTCAAATCAGATAAGCCTGTGAGAATACAAAAGCATATCACACTGTGGATTCTCATTCAAATGCTAACTTATGAAGATCAGTTATTCTAATATTAGAGTAACTAGAATACACCGTTGTGTGGAAAAAATCACTCATTAAAATGCTTTAATAATATTTCCTTAAAGCTGGCAAAGGAAACAGCATTCCTCCTCCCCCTAAATGAATGAAACCAAACAGAAAATCTAAATTGAAAGTTTTAAAATGCAGTGATGTAAAATAAAATGACCCTTATGCAACCCAGTAAGACAATCATAAGTACAAAAATCAGAACTACACCCCATTACAATGCAGAAAATATATAATAATGTCACCTATGGTTGTCATCACAGTTCTTGATTTGTTTGTTCTTAATGACAGAAGAATAAACCAAAGGCAGCCAGGAAAAATTGAGCATTTTTTTTTCATTTTGAAATATTATTCCTCTTTATTTAAATAATTCCTTCTGTACACTGAAGAAAAGGTCAGACTCTCTTCTGTTTAGATTTTGATATGGAGTATATGATACCTTGCCTTTTCCATCAGAACTGTCAGCCTACATGAAAACATTAGAGTAAGAGACTTTGTGATGGGGTGCCTCACGAAATCCCCCTTTTTGCACGCAGGTGTAAGTGAGACTGTGCAGCTGTTTCAGGCTTAAAACAGATCCCTTCATTCTGCAAGGAATTTCCCAGCAGCTTCTATGTCCTTATCAGTACTCACCCTCTGAGTCAAGCCCTTCAGCCAGGGGATGACAGATTCTAAAAACAAAGAGATGATATTGTCATACCAGTAATGACCCTGTGAACAAAGAAGAAAATGTCTCTGGGTTGAATGTTGAAGGGTGGGTGGGAACCGATTAATGCAGTTTTCTTCTGGCTTCTCATGGGGGTAATGTGGGTTTGTAGGGTTTTCTTTTTTCCTCCTCTGTCTTTTTACGTAGCTTAGTGTGTTTGGAAAGAATATATAATATGTACTAGCAGTGCACAGAGCCACCCTTACAGGTGTTATATATTGTCTGGGTAGTCCATCTCTAAATGCTCTTATAACCAACAGATAATGACCAGGACAAGTGGTACACAATTTGATCAATGGTGGCATATTTGTACTATGTGAGATGGAGAATAGGAGGGAAGAAAACAGTAGATATGGAATATGTATTTTTAACCATACAATAGCTGGCTATCCTTCTTAAAAAGTGATAATCAGTATTTGATCTACTGTTTTGTAGAGAGTCTTGTTATATACATATATAATTTAATGTGAAGTTACAGATAGATTGCCAGAATATCAAGGATCTTCATGAACTTGGAAAGAAACAGAATGTCATCGCTGAATATCTGAAAAACGACATTACATATCTTGCTCCTACCTAATACATATTCTGATTCTACCAAATGTTCATAACCACACATAGAATTTACCAGTGATTTTATTTTTATTTTTTTAGTCAGTCACATGATTAGATGGCAGTGTTGTTTTTTTTTTTTTTCAAAATAATATATTATTTATTCTATGTATTTATTATATATTATTTTAGTATTATACAGTATGCATTTATTCATACTATGTTATCCTGTTTCCATTTATAGTTTGGAATATTTCCTTTAATTCAGAAAGGGTGTCATTGATTAACTGAGATAGGAAAAGTCAAATTGTAGCAAAAAGACCTGGGGCCCAATTCAGTAGTAGATGAAAGTCGTTACGTATATCAATAACAGGCTCCTGGATTGCATAACTGCAGAGCTTGTGGGTCGTTAGAATTTATGCTTATTACCAGGAAAATTATAGGTCAGAAATAACCAAGTTCAGTAATAAAGACTAAAAGCTACTTCACAAATGATAACTTTCTTTATTTACTTATTTATTTATTTAGCTCCTAAAATCCATTATACATATTTAAACCTCTAAACATTCTGCGATGATGTCTTCTGTGGTGTTTGTGTTTGCTTGTTTTTCTATGTGAAGAGACACTTAAGTGTTTTATTTGAGAAAGTTTTATAGTGAAGAATAACACTAGTAAAAGCCATGACTTCTTATTGTGTTTCACTAAGATTGGTTAACATTTCAAAGCTTGGATAAGGCCTTTAGTTTCTCTTCTTTATTATAATGTATTTATTTCAGCTAGAAAATGTTCCTACTATAAGACTTTAATCTCCAGCTTGTCTAATTTTAATCGTTTGAGATTCATACCAGCAGGAACTGTTTCAAAAGTTAATGTTTATGCTACATAAACAAAAGTTGTTGCAATGTTCATTTAAATGCTTCACAAGTTTACCATAATCAACCTCTTTGCATGATATCTATTTAAAAATGTACTTTTTTTTTTCTTGTGAATGGATGTTGCTGACAATTTTTTTCTATATCATAATCAACCCAATGATAGCTTGGTTATGCTGCTTTTTATGCACTTGTACTTTATATAACATTAAAATTTAATTTCAAGGACATAGAAACTGCCCTAGAAACTGCCCTAAGAGACGAAGTCCATACTGATTTCAATAAAATTATTGAGTTATAACATATCTCTAATAACAAGGATACATGTAAATCGGTAATTAAACATTTTCATATGATTATTTGAAATTAATCGAATACAGATGTTCAGAGTAAACCACTTAACTGCTGGTGCAGATACAGGAAATGTACCAGAATCTTAGAGTTTCTTATACTCTGATACCTGTGTGCCAAGCAAAGAAAATATCAAATTCCAGGTCTGTGTTAGAGATCCATATTTTTTGCCATCAAATTTAAATTATTTATATATCTTTCTTTTCCCTATATACCAAGAACTGTATAAATGCCTTCCTCAGTCTGGTCACTTTGAGTGTCAAGCCTCCAATTTGAAGAACTGAAAGTTTATCGCCTGCCCAAATATGTCTGTCAGTTCGCAGTATGCAAAAATTATATTATCTCTTATCCATCTCAACATTACAATGAAACTCCTATGAAATTTCTTTCTTTCTATTTTTATGGTGCTTCAGAGTCTGATGAAATGACTTCAATCTAGTTCTGCCCTCCATTGAAGAAAAAAAAAGTAAGCATTATTAATAGAAGGCTGAAAATTTACATATTTATGAATAAAGGATTGATGACTAAAAGCTTATGTTTATTGATCACAAGCTTCTTTCTGTGACTGAAATAGCTATAGCTAGAAAATATTGGAATGAATTTCTCAGTCGATAAGTGAATGCACTATTGGAGGTGATGTTAGTATTTAAGACCTTTATAGGGTGAAAAGCCACCAAAACAGTACTTTCATACTGAAACTTCCAGTTCTTTTGTACATAGATAGCATTGTTCAAATCCTGTTGTCTCGCTTGACAGAGCTTTCCCACTGACCTGACCAACAGACCTTACAGAAACTTCTCACTTCTGGAAATACTCCATATACCTGACATGAAGGCAGAGCTAATATCAGTTCATCCCCTAGCATTGGTATAAACCTAGCAAGAAAGTAAAGTGCAGCACAACAAGCCCTCTAACTCTACTGAAACTCATTATCATATTTTCCTGTTCTGAGCATGCATCTAACCAACCATAGCAAACAACTTAGGTGGCTTCAAAGAACAACTTTACAGAGAATAAAAAATGTTTAAAATTTTTCTACAACAACCTGACTTTCATTTTAAGCATTAATATGTTGTTTTAATCTAAAACTTATCATCTATGTTAAAGATAAAAAATAAAGATAAAAGGCCAATGAAGAAATAATACCAGAAAAGTATCCAATACAGAGTTGTACTGGTTGGTTAGAGCTACAGAGAATATACTGTAGGATGTATTACTATTTATATAAATTGATGTCTACATAGATTATGTTCACATAAATTTGAAGATTTTTTCTGCATGTTTTTTTAAGAGAATAGAAGTGAGTCCATTTATTATACAATATAAGAATTGTAAGGTTATTCAATATGTATTTTCAGTAGCAGCAAATTCAAACAAGCTTGGTATGACTCAACAGATAACTGGTTTATACATTAATATTCTGGGGAAAGCATTCAAAAGATGATTGTTTATTTACCATATATATGCTGTTCTCCTCAGGACCTTGAAAGCTTCAGCAGAGAATGAGATATGAGAGCTTCAGCAGAGTTAGACTAATAAAAATTGATCAATTAACCACCCAACATTCTTTAATGATTCAAGGCTGGAGCTGACAGTCATTTCTGTCAATCTGCAAATGCACCGCAAGTGCAGTCTTTAAGTACAGGAGAAAGAGAGGAGTGGAGACAAGGTAGGGTGATTCAACAGGTCAGCCAAGATATTCTCTTCCTTACCTTGCCAAAGGAAAGGACATCTTGCATTGGCTGCAAAAGTGGCATAACAACTGGGAGAGTAATTATTTAACCTATAAGTCAGGAATGCTCTTCTGTGCTTGCAAGCTAGCAATCTATTTGCCTGTAAAGCCATCCAATATACCTTTAATGATGTATAAATAAACACAACGATAACATCACTCCATGACACTTATTCCTGACTTTGCATCCTGATTACTTATATGTTAAAGAAAAATCAGTCTGGAGCATTTGTAAGGCCAGATCATGCTACTATTCTCATTTAACCTGTTTCATTTCAAGTTAGGCATACAGTTTCAGAAGGGTTTACTTACTAAATTCAGCTTTTTCAATAGTGAATAAATGGTGGGGTGACTTTATGCATGCTATTTCAGCTTGAACAGAAAATTTCAGGCTGTATTCACAAACTAGTGAATAATTTAGTGCTTTATTTCTCACTTGGTAACCAAATTTTTGACTGACCATCTCCTTTCACAAGCAAGTGCCTAGTTCAAGTCCCTCCTCCAACTAACAAAAACGTTAGGGTGTTATAACTACCAACAGAACCTATAAACATAGCATCAATGTAGTCTTGAGAAATATATATATATTTTTTTTTTTTATATATATATTTATATATATGTTTGTGTATATTTGTATTTTTATATTAATATTAATTTTCTTGCAAACTTCAGTGTTTTGATTTTTTACTGGTACAATGGGTAACTAAATAGAACAGAATGGATTAGCAAATTCAGTCAAATTAAAACATATTGATTCAAGTTGTATCATGAATGTTTACACATAGACAACATTAAACAGAATGACTTAAGCGGCTCTAATCCAGACATTAAATATAAAAAAGCTGTCTGGTGATGAGGCATCAATATGTGTCATCTCTGATGGAGAAATAATTATTAAGCCACTTAACTCATCAATATGCTTGACAAGAGATTAGTATAGAGCCGGGTCACTGTAGGCATGCTTTGACATTTTCTATAATTTTTCTGGTTTAGAAATTCACAGCTATTTTCTACAAAAGGGTAAATACTTGCAAAGCTTATTTAGACGCCTTCAACCTTCTACTGTTTCCCATAAGCCTTCTCTGACATTTGACCTACCTCTCACAGGTCAGGACATTTTATCTCAGTTTGGCATAATTACAACTGACAGCAGCTCATAGGCTTTTTTTTCCTTAGTCTTAGTCATAGAGAAAGAAGAACAGAGACAACAGATTAGAGGATTGTTCAGCAATCCAATTTGTGGCCTATTAGAATTGTGTGCAATCTTTCGCTCTCACTGAACAGACTCATTTGTAAGTTTATCTCAGGGAAACTTTGGTCACAAGGAAACTCATGTGATAAGAAAGTTCATAGCCAATTATCAAAGAATTACAGTCAGAAATAACTTCCATGGAACCTGATTCATTAGCAGAGAATTCAGTAACGAGGAATAATGATGGTACTTTTGCAAATAGACATTTTCTAATTTAGTTGTAAACTAAGATGTTAAACACTTTTGAAGACTTTCATCATACCTTTTTTTCTTCACAAGAGTTTCATCTTACTTTCAGTCTATTGGATATAGGTCCTGTCACTGCTAATTCAAAAGTGAGAATAAACACAAACTCACTTAATAGTAGAATTATCTCCCATAACCATAGTTTAGTCTTAATTATGGGCCAAATCAAAATAAATTCATAAAACTTCTGAACACCAGGGGTTGTAACAAAAAATCCTGGTAGTCCTTTATTATTTTTTTCTCTGTATTTCTGAGAAAAAAAAAAAAAATGTTTTGATGGTTTTTATTTAGATATTGAATCTCCCCTTATCAAAGTAGCTCAGCATCTTGTAATCCTCAATTTATTCTAACAGAGTCCCCATAAGACACAAAAGTATTAGATGGAGATGTTTAAATAACAGCATGATCCACCTCTCATCAGCTTTTCTGCATAAATCCCATATATCTGGTGTTTGTGAAGAGGAAACATAAGTCTATTGCAGAAGATTCTGTCTAAATTCTATTGTGAAATTTAAATAGGATGAGGGCCTCTCCAGCAATGTGCTCCAGTCATACACAGAACCGGTGCAATCACTGGTGCAATAGCCACCACTCCCTCCCTCCTCTTGGCAGTTTTAGCTACATTATGTATCCCACTCAGACCAGAGAGAAAGCAGGTTCCAGCCCTTTCATAAACCTTCCTGCATTCAGAGATGCCCTGCTGTCTGGCAAACCTGTCACTGCTTCTGTCGTATGAGTTAAAATCTAAAGATAAATGAAAGACATCTAATATGACTTTTCTTAAGAAGGTCAGACTGTATGAAAACCCAATAAATGGTGCACAGAGATCAATTTATTCCTAAAGGCATTGTCATACACAGGTTTGTGCCAGATGATTCAGAAAAGCTGTGCTTTGCCCCATAACAAGCATCAGTCATCCAGGTACACTAGTTGCTTTAACTGGAAGTAGAGCTGAGAAAGCCACAACAGATTTAATTATGAGCACACCTTCAGCCTGAAGCTGGCATGTTCCACACCAATATGCAAAAGAATTTCTTCACGGTGAGGGTGATGGAACACTGGAACAGGCTGCCCAGGGAGGTTGTGGAGTCTCCTCTGGAGATATTCAAGACCTGCCTGGACACCTACCTGGGCAACCTGCTCTAGTGACCTGCTTTGGCAGGGGGGTTGGACTCAATGATTTCTTGAAGTCCCTTTCAATCTCTACAATTCTGTGATTCTGTGAAAGCATTACGCAGCTACCTACATCTTCTATCTCAGTACACTGGCCCTATGTGTGTGAAGGTTTTATGTAGCCTTTCATGCTCTGGAATTTAGTCACAGTCCAGGATGAGGTGGGCAGGGTAGGACAGCATGAATTTGCCTTTGTCAACATAATAACTGATCATTGAGGACTTACCAGTTTTGAGCCTGTGTGAAAGAGATAGCTGTCTTTTACTGCCCTCACCAAGTTAATAACACAAACTTAAAGCTTTCATTCAGAAAGTGGCAGGGGTAAGTTTGGTTTTGTTTTTCGGCTTCTTCTCTTTTGGGCTGTAATTTAAATAAAGACCCAGGTTAACAGTGCAGCTAGTTTACAGTTCCTCATTAAGCATTAAAATTATTAATTTCATATATAAATAATAATTAAAGTTACCCTATTTCTCAGTGACAGACGGTTTTCTTAGCTGAAAATCTCACATAACTAAACCACACAATTACTGGTTAATGACATAGTGAAACTAGAATAAGACTACTTCATAATGTTTTTATTAGTAGGAGGAAGTGATTTAGCTATGGTCTGAATTAAACAAAAGCAGATCACATTGTATGAGGTAGTAGAAATAATATTTTCAATTATTACTGCACTACTAATCTCTACAATCCCAATTTTCACATGTACACTGTTTTAGTCTAAAATATATGGAATAAGATGTATTAGTGCATCTTATGTACTACTTACAAGTAGCACTGCAGGACAGGTCTAAATGAAAAAGAACAAAGGAATTCAGTTAGAAATTCAAATATTTTCTTGTCAGTTTAACAACTGTCATATAGAAAATGCTCTCAACTCTAATTAATGAACATAATTTATGTTTTTAAATATTAAACTATAATTTTACTCATACGTGCAGTTTTATAATGCTAAATGCATTTACAATACATTTTCACCAAAGCCTTGGCTAAATTTGCTTAGTAAGAAGTATGGTCAATTAAGAAAAGAGGAAATGTTCATTGACTAGCAGTAAAATAACTGTGACTGAAGATTCAATGAAAAACTGTAAGGAAAGAAGCGTTTGACAAAAACTGAACTACTCAGAAGTCAGTAGCAAATGTTCTATTTATTGAATTCTTCATATTCATACTATTACATGAATCTAAACATGCTTTCATTCTGTGTATTCTATTATCACTGTAGGATTTGAAAATTTGTTAATTTTAAAAGAAACTCATATTTCCTTTCTTTCACAAGGAAGGAAATTACTTGGCTTTTTTTCCCCCTTTTTTTTCTTTAAACCCGTTGCATTATTGAAATGGATTTTCTGGGGAGTATTGAAGCTTCTCACTGCTCTGATGAAGTGTAAAAATGAATTCAATACTGATATCCATCTCTGTCTCTGTCTTCTGAGTTTCTGAGTAACACCTGCTGGGGTTAGTAATTTACCTTCTCCAGGGAAAGATAGGTGATGATGATCACAGCCAAGACAGGTGTGTTAGCTGAGGTAGCTGAAGCTGTTTCCATGGAGATCTTTGAAGATCAACGTTAAAGCTTTAAACATGGGCATATTACATGCAGAACAAAAATCAAGGAAGCTATCTAAGCTGGGCAATAGAAACACCTAAGGATACTTAGGCAAGTGCTTCTGCCCTCCTAATAGAGGCAGATAGCTAACACTGAGGCAGAAAGAATTACTTAACTCCTCTGAGGATTCACACCTATGTATCCTCCTTTGCAGACATGTAACTGAGCAAGGGTATGTCAAGCATTTGCTGTGCCAGTACTGACTTTTTCTGTTCTCAGAAGCTAGCAGATAGAGCACTTACAGCACATGTGCAAGACACAAGTCCTCCTCCTTCTCCTCTGCCAAACACAGAACACAAAAAGTACAAATCATCCCCTCTGAAATACTGCCTTAATACCTTGGCCTATTTGTAGGTTCCCTTTCTGAACCTGTTCTTCCTTATAGAAACTGGAGGTCTCTCAGAGGACTATATGCAACACCAGGCTAAATATACTTTTCCTTCCTCAAACCCACAGAAGCAAAAGACCAGAGAAAGTTTTTGGAGTTCTGAATCCATTTCATTACTAGTTTAGTCACCAGATATTTCAGAAAGTTGCGCATTTTTATCTTAATGGTGCTTAAAATTTTACTACCTCCTATGGGGAGGCAGAATTTTGCAACTCTAATGGATTAGAAACCTTCAGATGACTGACTTCAGATGACCTGACTTCATTCTTACTTGCTACTTACACTTATTTAATCATGTGATAACAGTGTCTTTTGTCTGAAGTATTCCTTTTCCCTCTTAGCATTCACTACCCAGCATATTTATAGTTGGTTATCATATGACAACCCTACTTAGCCATTATTCTGAAAGATTAAATAAAATAGTATTTTAGGTAGGAACAGTTAGGGTTAAAATAAATTGGAGTTGTTCCTCTTTCTCTTTCATAACAAAGTGATATTTTTTTTTATTTCTTCCTTTTTTTTTTCTTTTTTTTTTTTCTTTCTTTCCTCCTGTTCCCACAGCTCCCCGTCCTGTTTCCATCGACTCAGACCATTGGGAAAAGATTACACCTGAAGTAAATCCCTTTCCATCTATTTTAAGTCATTTTGAAGTGCAGTCTGAAATGCACAGTGAATTTACTTGTGCTAGTATTCAACTAGGCTCATATGCAATTGAGAAGCAAAGGTACCTGGCCAAATACAGTCCTTTTGTTCACCCGTGAAACCATGAGGTCAAATTCTACTTTCCCACATTTGCAAATTTTACTGAAGGCCCAGTGATGTCAGTGAAAGTTTGCATTGGTATGAGAGCAGAATTCACCTTCTGACCCAGCTATGTTGGCTCTCACACCTCACACAGTTATCTCACATCAGTTCAAAAGAGAACTGACCTATGTGTGGGCGAAGGTCTCTGCAAGCTGACCTATTCCCCCAGGAGAATGCCATGTCGTGTCATGTTGGTGTGAGACACAGACACAGGGATGCTTTTACTGTAAGATCAGGTGAGAACTGCTTTCTTTAAATTTAGCCTTTACTGTAAAACCTACAGACTTCAAGAATTTGCAAAATATTTTCATGGTCTCAAATACAACAATTTTGAAAGCTACATCTGCTGTTTGAATATGTTTTCAATTAAAATTAATAAAAACTAGAAGGTCAAAACAAATTAGCTTGAAAATCTCAAATTAATATATTTTAAATGTTATTTTTAATGCTGTAAATGCACATTTTAAAGGTGATTGATACAAAGAGTTTCATTTATAACATTTGCCTTCAATGCTTACAAGCGAATTTTTGGACCTGCAAGTAAATACGGAGTCACTTCATAGTCTGTGGTTTTGTACTATTTACATGCAGCTATATATCACATAGTTACCCATCTGACATATGTTCTAGAAATAACCTGTTTTCATACATATAAACAGCTATAAGGATGTAATAGCATTTCTGAGAGGTGGTTATTCTCCAAATCAAGATCTAAGTTTCTATCATCTCAAAAATTCAAATCTAATTTATTAATGGACTCTTGATGTGTTGGGGAGGGCTAAATTCAATACAATACATACTTCTCAGATTAACTTACCTACATCAGCCTCCATTTCCAAAATGGAGATAGCACTTCCATGCTGCAATATTTCTGGAGTCAGCCTGACAAATTAAAGAGGATACCAGGAGAACTAGCATCCAATTTAATATCAAATACATATGACCTTTTCAAAATGCCAGAAATCCATACTATCAGCAAAATGACATACATCCCTATCCACATAACTGTATCTTTTTTTGTGTGTGCTTCAGGCCTATTTGCTAAAAATCAAATGGTATTGTTCTGAGCAAATATTGTTTATTCAAAACCATAACACATGTATGTTTATTTAAATAAATAAATAAATAAAAACCCTCTGTGATTAGGAGTGCGACTGCCAACTGTTCTACTCTCTCATCCTCATCCCACAACTGTGTTCTGCATTCTACAAATGCCACACATCCCCAACAATGTCTTATCATCATCCATTGCAATATCTACCGTAAGCTGCCCAGCACTGACTGTCCCACATTTCCCTTCATTATGCAGTATGAGCTCACAAATCTCATAAAGTGTCAATAACACATTTCCTCTAGTCCTACCTACCCCACCAAACACTCTTTTTTTCAGGATGCAGTGCTGCCCAACTCTCTGTACAAATAAGTAGTTTGCAAACCTCATTGAATGGAACCCTATCTCCCTACAGTATTCTGTGGGACTTCTGCAGCCTCTTCATACATTAAATGCAACTGCCAGTTATACTAATGAAACAGTGGCAGCCTTAGCAATAAGGAGTGTAAGGCAGTAAATAATGACAGACAGGTTCTCAATCTTGTATTGGTTACTATACAACATGGCCTTGTGGTCTGTGTTTGCCAACACTGGTTTGACATTAGAATAATCTGCAGAAAACAAGAGATGAGGCCTAGAGAAAGTCTCTCTGACGAGTCAGTTCAGAAAGAGACCAAAGAAAGGCAGGTCAGGAAGCCCCTGTGAGAAAACAGGACAGCAGAAAATTTGGGGCAGATACACAGTAGGAAAGGTAGTCCCAAAGCACTCCTACATTTAGTCATCTGAAGTAATCTAGTTTCATACATTGCTCTCAGTACCTAGAAGACTCTCAGGTTCTTCACATTCACAGCATTCATATATATTTCTTATTTAATTAAGCCAAATGTTTTTAGAAGTCTCAAGAGGGCTTATGCATAAGAGTAGGATTCAGCTCAGATAGAAGTAAATAGACTACTAAGGAATTATCCTATTCTGATTATCTAGGCCTTGCCATAGTCAAGAGGGATAGACAAGAACAACCACAACCCTATTCAACATTTCTAGCTGAGACAGATGTGTAATTGCCCTAGATAGATGGGAGCTGAGTCCATAAGAGACAACTAGTTCAGGGCAACTGCTCTCAGTGACTGACATAAGGACACGAATCCTATCCCATGGCACAAAGTCTCCTCAACACATTGTGAGTTCAGATGTAGTTGCAATGCAAATCAGTGGGAACACTAAATGTACTAAATAAATAAATAAAGCTAAATAAATGTGAAGTTACAGAATTGCAATACAAAATATTGAGAAAGATAGCTCCAGTACTACTGTATTGTTTCAAAGAAGTCCTTGTTTACTTGGCAATGCATCTAATGGAGGGGCAGAATACATAGAATCTAGGCCTCTGCAGTCTCATGTTTGAGTCCTATTTGGGAATAACCAAGTACAGAAGCCTAAAAGCCCCTAAATGGATTGTGCAGAAATGTAGACTTCAAATTGTTGGTTTTTTTGTGTTTTTTTTTTTTTGTTGTTTTGTTTTGTTTTGTTTTCAGCTGAGCTATTTAATACATATTTATACTTAATCTAGTTGATATATCATAAATAAAAGGCATTCAAGCATTGCCAAACCTCCAGACTTTCTCAGCTTCCTTTGCAGACTATGGCATTTGCTAAAATAGACTTCCTGTTCAGGAAAAGTCTTTGGCCTACTTACTTGATAACTCATCACTGTTCGAAGGATATCAACCCTGTCTAATGGATACTAAGTAAACGTGAATAAATTAATATTTTTCATAAATAAATAGATCATGCTAGCAACAATCATAGATCTAAACATTAAAATATAGGAAGCTTTTTGTGGCCACGGTGCAATGCTTCTAGGTTAAGACCTGACTTATTAAATTACCATCAAAGTTTAATATTTCAGGCACACAATCTGTCAATAAAGAGTAAATAAATAATATTTTACTTCCAGGTTAAATAGAGTTTGTGAAGCTGAAATAATTGCTTGTTCTCTCAAAAATAAGCTTTTGAAAAGAAGAGGAAAGAAAAGGTATATAAAGTGGATGGAAAAGAATTTGTGATAATTATCTGTCACTAGTTACACATCCAATCTTTTAAAATGGTTAATGATGGTAATCTACATAATGATGATGCTGAAAACTTCCTCTTATGCACATATACATTCCAAGAAACCTTTTAACTTCAGCTTCCACCTCAACATGGCAGTTCCTTGCAGATGCCCAGGGAACAGTTTTGAAGGAAGGGAAGCAACAGTTCTCAACCTGGTAAAAAACATTTTATTTGATGTCATTCCAAGCATAATTTGGACAGCTAGAAGGAAAGATTTGTTTAAGAGAGCCAAGAAAGCAGACAGTCCCTCCAGGGGAGCAGCATATAAATGCTTCTGGCATTTATATGATCTCAGATCATTGCACTGCCAGACTAAGAAACTGCTGATTTAAAATTATTATCTCTGTTGTCTCTATCCAACACAGAAAGAGTTCAGCAGCATCTAGGGTTTGGTGGTTGCCAGTGGACTGGTGGCATGCATAGTGCACACCACTCCAGCAGCTTGGAGTGGGAAGTAATTACCAGCAAGAAATATGAATTTAAGGGAAAATAGGGAAATACTGAGAAACGTTTGTATTTTCCTCCTTTTAGAGTGCCCAAGTTAGGGAGAGCAGCTGAAAATCTTGAGAAAGAGATCACTGGCAACTTTTCTGACAGTGGCATATGCACAGTTCAGCAATCTGTTACTCTTAGCAAAATGGACATGGGATTGACAAGTGGCTGGCATGAATGTTTCTGGAATAATTGTGGCAGAGCGGGATAATAGACATCAAGGCAGGATTTATAGCAGGGTGCTATTTAAAAAAATAGGAAGACTCTAGTAGGGAAAAACTGCATTCAGTAACCTTTTCTGAACAGCATGGAGAATGGAATCTGAGGCAATGTCAGCAGTTTTAGTGGTTTCCAAAATGGGAAATAGTTATTGCTCCTAAACTCAAAGGCTCTGCAGCCTAAAGCAACTGCTCAGATCATCTTCTCTGCCTGCTCAGAGGACACAAGCTATAGAATTCCACCTAATGACAACCTGTAGAATTAAAATATATGGAACTATTACATCTGTGATATTAATCTACATGGTAAAAGTAATTAAAAATTACAGTACTTGAGTGCTTACAGTACATGTCACTAAGTCTCAGTATAAAAGCCTTATCTGAAACTCCCTAAAGGCAATGGGACACTCTACTTGCACTCCAGAGGGATTTTTCACTATTACTTGTAAAAAAGGTTGCACGTAGGCATGGATATAAGAAGAGAACATTTTTCATTAAGAAGTAATTACATAAGTCTTCTCCAGATAGAATTTCATATGAGAACATGAGAGACCTCAGAATCTACCAACTGAAGGAGCATAACAATTAATTTTTCATAATGAAGACTAGATAAAACACAAGAATTTGGCCTAAAATCTTTATAGTATGTAAGGATTTTATGACTTCAGAGTAACACCACTCACATGCAAAATTCACTTTTGGGTTACTATACATCATATAGCAATAGTCTTCACATCATTCACCCAGTAAAACAACACTTATAGCCAACACGAGAAATGAATATTCTGTCACCACAACTCTTCACTGAATAACAAGATTAGGGGTTTCCACACTGTGGGTGGTTTTTCTCCCCTTTTATTTTTCATTGTCTTTTGCTAGTTGAAATAAAACAAAGAATTTGCACATGTTAACGCATCTGAATAGATACATGTTTAAGATCTAAAAGCACAGATGGTACTGGAATTAAGCCAACTTTGAGGCTTATTTTGTAGCTTGAAGCCTTTTGAACAGCTGAGCTGCATTCAGAAGCTGCCATTGGTCCCAAGCAGCAAAAGACTCGGAGTATTCACAGGCACAGGGAAAGATTTTTGTCTCTGTGCTGACTTGAGATCTATGCTGTAGTTTTGCCAGATTTCCAGCATGTGGTTGATATGCAATGGCACATCTGCTCTGACTGAACGGAAAAAAAGGGTAATAGCATGAAATAGCTACTATTTTAGTTGCTGCCTTACAAAATTCTTTCAACATCATGCTTTCCTGGGGCAGAAACAGAAACTGGCTGGAACAAAAGATATGAAATTTAGAGGAATGATATCCAAGTTAGAGAAGGTAAAAATAAACATGCAAAATGACTTTACTATTTGACATTCACTGAACTTGGATATGTCAAACATGAAACATTTCAGGAGATGAAATGATTTCACTCTCAGAAAGCCTCTCCTTTTATATTCTTTCATTTCATTTCACTTCATTTCATTTCATTTTCTGACACCTTTACAATAACAAGCCCTTAGCCAGTGTTCTCAGTAAATATGCACCGTAGCTTCTACTATTCCTTAGAAAAAGGAAAAGTGTAGCACAGCCATTCAAGTGATGTGCAAAAGAACTATAAAAGATCTCTTTCTGTTCTAGTACCAACACCAATTTCCAAAAAAAAAAAAAAAAAAAATGTATGTAAAATAGTGTTTCTATGCTTTCCTTATACTTCTGTTAACTTTATACAATTTTCATTTCATTTTTAGCACCTGGGGGCTCAACTAAGATTCTTCCATGTAAAAGCCAGAAATGCAGAAAAAGATCGTCTCTGTTCTAAATCAATCATTAGATTATCTGCTGAAGTATTAAACATGGGGAGAAGAAAGAAAAAAAAATCTCAGGGTGCAGGAAGTTAATGTAATTTCACCAAGGTAACACAGGAAATCCAGGAAATCTTTCAAAAAACAGGAAGAGAATCCAGATTGATTACTAGAAGGCCAACAGGATGCCTGTGCCTTTTCCATTAATAACACCTGATCCACTTTACAAAGATATTGTGGTATTAAATGAATCTATGTAACCAAAACAGAGAAAAGGAGGTGTAGAAATGGTGCAAAGCATGTTAAATTCCACATTAAACAAAGGCCTGGAATATAAATCTCAGTGTCACAGAATCCCCACAGATTCTGCATAATGGACCTCAGTGTTCCAATCCCATTCTTCATATGGCAGAAATTTGAAGCTCCACTTATTCCTCAAGTTAGAATAGCTTTACTTATGGAAAAAGGACCCCAATACAGAACAGAAATTTTTGTCTTCCCTTTATGCATCAACATATCCTCCCCTTGCAGGTAAAAAAAGTCCAATATAGTTAAATGGTGTCCTAACTCTAGTTTTCTGTAGTTTCTGCATTTTAAGTCTTCATAGCTTTTAAGCAATAAGCTTATGAATTCAGAAATATAACACACTACATGAAGAAAACTTCCTTACTTAACAGTGGTCAAAACTGAAACTAGTGGAAATGTATATGACCCAGAAACCAGCCTTTCTTTCTGACTTTTGTTTCAAATTTATCAGTGTTGTACACCTAAGTGCACAGATTTACCAAAATAAATGAATAATTAAAAACAAGAAACAAAAAGGGACAATTTTCACTCACAGCTCACCCACCTCCATTTTTATACGATATTATTATGAAAATACTAAAACAAATCTGCTACAATTCACCTCGCAGATTTAACATCTCCTCACTGCTCTCTACACTGACTCGTCTTCTTGTAGCATCTTCCTTTTTTGTCATCATGCACACTTTGCTACTTTGATCTAAGAAATAGATAACCAACTAGTATGTCTTTGTATTTCATGAAGTCTCTACTGATTCTAAAATCTCAAATATATTTTCAGCCTTAACTGTATTTCTTAGCTTCCCCATCAGAGTCATAAGCTTTTTTTCAGTCATATAATCATTTAATTTTGGAAGACATTTTAATAAGTAATAATTTCATATGAAATGTAATTTGTTGCTTTCCAGTGATATTTAAGAAATAAAATTGTCATATTACAAAGTGCTATGAATCTAAAAATCTGTAGCTATCATATAATTAACTATAGTTCAGTTAACTATATAGCTCAGTTAACTATATATCAAAATTTCTATGAATGACTTGACATTTCTGTATCAAATTGGTAAATTTAGTATAACAAAACTGTACACCAGTATTCAATATATCAACTGTACATCAAGTAACTTGTGGATTAAATGTACAAAGACAACGGAATTCAAAGGATGCATTTGTTATGTCATCACAGATCAGTTAATAATGCAGGTGTCTAATTATGTAATTAGATTTAACATTCAGATGCCACACAGGATTAACTTAATTATAAAATGGATTTAAAAATCAATCCTGCAAAATGTAAATTTTTATTATGGGTCTGTTCAATATATTTTTCAAATATTGTAAATGAAGATATAAAGCATTTAAGATATCACTAAATGCAAATAATGAAAAATACTCAGCGTGTGTGCCTGTGTGTTTTCTTAACAGACACATACTCATTCAACAAAATGTAGTCCATTATTTTGCCTGAATAGCAGTAATAATTAAGTTAATATAGATTTCTGATTGTATCTGAAATAGGAGATAAAGAAAATCAAACAATGTAGTACTAAATAAATGTAGCTTGTCTAAAGAAAAACAAAAATCCAGGTTGGAATAGAAAATGTACCATGTTTTTGTGATAAAGACCTAGAAGCATGAATTATGACTAAAACATGAAAGAGTTATTTCAAGTCAAGTAATTCAATCAAAAACTGAAATCATAATTTATCTAACCTGAAACAATCAGCAAGAAAATGAAATAAGACAGGGTGACTGATTTCACACCTGTATTTCAAAATTACCAGGGAAATCTTCCACCTCCAATCAGAATTTGAACAGAATACATTTCAGAAAGAGACTGGTAAAATCAAGAGATCTAATTGACTGTAATTTTTTTTTAATAGATACCAAAAACGGGGTCAAAAACTGTAGAGTAACAATATGCTTCATTCAGTGAGAAATCAAGTGGGTCTGTACACGTAACACATCAAATCTGAAGCTTATTACAAGTTAGAGGGAAGACTCACACTGGTCTCAGTGTGCTTCAGATCAAGCAAAACCAATCAGGCTCTGTGAACAATCATAAAATGGTTGCATGTTGGCTGTTTGGTTTGTTTTTTTTTTTTTTCTGTTAGGTCAGAGTAAAAGCTCTGGAGTGAATGATGCATGATTATTGCTTCAGTCTTGGCTGTGCAGAACCAAGGTCTTGCTAGAGACAATTTGAAATGGCTCTGTAGACATAGTTATCAAAGCACAAGTGGTTCCTAGACACAGTTTTGACTTGTCAGGGAAGACTTCCTTTCTTTCACTGCTTGCTCCCAGAAAGAGGAATCCAGAAAACATAGAACCAGGGACAAGCTTAGCAAGTGATTCTTCCTTCTTCTCTTTTCCCATTTGTTTAAGATGAGATGCAGAATTCCTTACCATTCATAAGGCTCGTTGCATAAGGTACACAGAAGCAGAAAGCTAGGTTTTCTGATTACTGAATGAAGATCTCTAAGACCAAATGGAAGGCAAGAATTCCCAGTGATTTCACTGATTACTGAAATGTCGCCACAAGAAATAGCTGAACTAGAAGTGGGCTAAAGCAGGTAGATGGCAAATTTATGACTTTTCCCACATTTATACCATCACATTATCCCAAAGAAATTTCAGAAATGATGGTTGGAGACTTTGCCTGAAGTGGGACTAATACTGAATGTAGATCAGGTCACTCATGACTTTGGCTGAGCTCTGAGACAGATTTCCAGCCTCTCTGGATACCTGATCCAGAGCTGCCCTTACTTACTGGTGATTTATAATTTTTTTTTCCTAACATCCAGTCTGAACCTTCTAAGAGCAATTGGTTACATCATCTGCTACAACTGAAGAATGTTAGGCTATATCATTTACACAGTTCTGTGGCCTCACCAGCACAGAGCAGAGGGAAAGAATAACTTCCCTGAATCTTCAAGCCTAGTATATTCTTTGGCTTACAATAACTTCACACTTTTGGGCCCACATTCCACCTGGTGTTTACTGTATCTAAACTTGGCCTCCTCAGAGCCCTAAATAATTTAATTCCTCAATGCAGGATTACACTGACCCAAGATAAGCATTGCAGAATAATATTGCCTTAAGAGGGAGTTGTATCTCAGGTATGTTTCTGTACAAAATTCACTTTTCCTTCCCAGCTATGCTACATGTGGCAGTGATGTGGCTATGTGTGGTAATAACAAATCAGCAGAGCAAAATCTCTAAACTGTTTTTACCGGTTCACTTTGCCAACCAATACAATGGTGAGAGGATTCATCTGTTTCTTTCTATCCCCTGTCTTTGCTGTTAATCATTGTTATCTGAAGTGTGGAGGTAGTAAGGTAGTAGGCCTGAAATTCATTAGGCTCCTTTAGACTCAGGTCTGGATAACCTACAGAAGGATGTAAAAGGGATTATCTGTTTCTCTACAAGGGTATAAACTGTAAGATCCAAAGGATTTCATGGCAAAATTCAGTCCATTTCAGTACCCCTGTACAAAAAGACCGTGTTTTTTTTTGTTTAATTTGTTAATGTTCTAATTGTGGGTGATTCCTTATTAGGGGAGAATATTTATATTTTTTATTTACCTTGCATACCTTTCAATGTTTTTCTTTTACTTAAAAAAAAAAAAAAAAAAAAAAAAAACAGCCTAAATATAACTGTTGCTAGCTGAAAATCCCTTGGCAGTGCCTTTGCCTACCAAATATTAGTTCATTAAATTTTAATTGAATTTTAATTTTTGAAGAACACCCTGATTTAGACTCTCATTCTTTTTCGAGACTATTAAAGTGGTTCATTTCAATCTTGATATTGCCCTTATATATATATTGTATAGTCATTATTACTGTAAAAAGTCAAAATGAACGAAAATGATAAATTCAAATAAACTTTTAACATCTGCAATTCAAAATGTAACACAATCAAAGAAGAAGCTGTGAGATCACTAAGCTGAGAGGGGAGGGGAAATGCCTGCTTCCCTTTGATTCATTATGTAATTAATTTCTAGAATGTCAGAATTGCACTCCAAACAGAAATGCCAGGTCCTGACCAGCTGGGCTGATTAGGGCAACAATATTTATTTCTGTAGTTTACTGTATGATTTTACTATCTCTTGAGTGTCAAGAGTGAAACATCAGAATAAATGATCAGTAAAGGTCATTTAAAATGAGTTAAAGTTATAAGAAAGCTGTACAGTTCTAGTGAAGAACCTACTTCTTCTGTAGTCACACCAGTTGGGTGTTTACCCTAGCATACACACTGACACTCCTACCAATATGTAGCTAGCCACCTGCCAACACAAGAAATGTATAAAAGCACAAAAGGACTTGTTGCTGTTAAGTACACAGTAAGTGCTGCCAGATGTGCAAATGCTGTAAATTTACTTCAGTATATAGTTTTTTGCCAAATCTATGATGAAGAAGGAAAACAAATAAAACAAAAACAACAACACTTTGTGAAAAAGAAAAAATCTTTTGATGTTGAATTTAACACCTAAAATGCTGATGACCAGATGATGACAGCTAATGCTGTCTGTTGTGTTAGATAATTTTAATTTCCCATGCAGACATATTTGGGGTAGCAGAAAATGCCAACACAGTTAAGATGTAAAAAAAGAAACCTGTGCTGTTTACAACCAACAAGCACACAACCTCTGTGGGACAGGCACTCTGTCCCTGCTGCTGGGTGCTGGCACTTTCAGTAGAACTACACTGATGCATTATGCCACCACTCTACAAAGATAAGATGGAGCTTGCAACCTGCCCAGCTGTTTAAACTACCATTTAAGTGTTGAAATTAAAACTAGCTATGAGTCACTTCCTGCTGTCCTTTGTGGCTGTCCTTTGTCCTATATGGCTGGCCAGGCACAACCTGACCCTGCTGCCACATGAAACATGGATCTAGGGGACAGTTTCTGACAAGGATTTGAGAGGAGAGTAAGTCAGCTAACTTAAATGATTCTTTCATCAGAAAATTAGAATTAATATAGAATGAATTAATAAGTATTTTGTGGATTGTTGTTTAATAAGCCCACTGTAGTTTACAGGGGGGCATTCATTATAGTCTTATGTGCATATCAGCCTCATATTGGTACTACCATAAAAAACATAGTTCAGGGAGGACATAACCCTCTACCTGATTGTACAGATTTATATCTCATATCTCAATATCTCATAGCTCACAATATAGAGATCCAAACTATCTAAACTGGTGCCTTTGGCTTCCATGCCAGAAAACCTACAGTACTAAGCTGAGAGCTTTATACAACTGCCACTGAAAAAAATATTCTTAGTGATATTTCAAAGCATTTATCTTTCTCTGGAGCTCTCCTAACCCAGTGATGTGAAGCCTGGCATTTTCTGAGGATCAGCACTTCAGAGGCATGGTCGCACTTTTTTCATGAAGGTGACAAATTGCATGTGCTTGCTGTAAGAGAGCTTAATGTTAAAAGCATTTCCCTAAGGAGACAAATATAGCCTTCCTCAGCCTCACATGGTTTGAGTTCATTCTCCCACTCCCATAATCACACACTTATGGAAATCTCCCTTAAGTCCAGGCTCTTGATAAGAAAGCTTTCCTTGTCTCCACAAGGTCAATTTGCAGCCAGGAATACTGGAAATGTCAGAGAGAGAGAGCGAAAGAAGACACAAACAGATGATATCTGTATAGTATGACAGAAAGGGAACCTGACTTTTGGCCCTTAATTTCACACATGCTTTAATATCCATCAAGTCAGGGGCTAGGCCTGGCTCTCTCTGTTGTAACCCAGTAGAACTGGAGCACTCTTCCCAGAAGAGGTGCTAGTGAGGCCTCTCCAACAGGAAACAGGATGACACAGGGTTCAAATCTCTTCAGGTTGAGGTAGGCTCAGAGGCAAAATTTCCCTTTTCCAGGGTAAACGCCATGATTACTAGGCAATTATGGTAAATGGTAGGTAAATTCCTCTGGCTGCTTTTCTGAATTAATTCAGATCTGTCAGCACTTGGTAGACAAGCTCAGCTAATATTTACCAGATCAAAGTCCAGGGCAGACTTGGGCAAAGAGTTATATTGCACTAGAGAGTCTAGGATTTATCTGAATATTGACAGTAGCCTAAACATTTTTGCATGGGGAAATTTTAGGTTGACTTGAAAAATGTCTACCATGTGTACTAATAATGAGGAGCTCCACAGATCCTGGTGTTCCCTCTTCCTTTTGGGAACTTGGAGAAGACTACATATGGCAACCAAGTATTAGCAGTTGGCCCTTCCTCTGAACCAGTGGAAATCAATCCTCTTGGGAACTGAAGGCATAACAGTCACTTTCCCATAACACTGAACCGTATGCATTGCACCCTGTGCCTCTGCAGATCTCAGTACTGTGCTTCTGCAGTTGTATCACTTCCATTTTAGCACTGCATTGTATCCTAAGAACCTGGGGCAGTTTGCTCATGCTTGTCTGTAATCCACATAACCATTTAATAGCATATCATAATTTGCAAACAGCACTGAAAGAGGATCTCTAAAGAGACTGTTTCACAGCTATTTTCCTTGTTGGTTTTGGTGGTGGTGGTTTGGTTTGGTTAGTTGATTGGCTGGTTTCATTTCGTACAAATCACCTGGGTACAGAAATAAAAGCATATTCTCTCTCTCTCTCTTTTTTTTTTTTTTTTTTTTTTAAGAAAAAAAAAAAAAAAAGAAAAAAAAAAGAGCTTAGATCTGTTCAAGGACAGCATTAACTTTTGCACTTTTATTTACATGAATTTCTGGTCTTGCAATTACTGCTAGGTCACCCACAGAAAAAGCTGCCTACTTTTAAAGTAATGAGTGGGTACAGGAATTATTTGTGGGTTACTGAACACATCTCTAGTCATTAGTTTACTGTTCATTTCAGAAGAGGTTGATTACATTAACAACCCGACCGTCACAAAAGACTTGGAGAAGTAGCAGGTTTTTTTAAAAAAGATAAGATATTGCATCACAAAATAAAGCAAGAGTAAAAACTAGTATTCTGTTTTTTACAGGAGATATCCAGAAGGATATCTGAAGAAAAATATTCTGCTAATATCAACTTGTGAGAAGGAAAAAGTGCAAACAATTTTATGTACTTCTACATGAAATCTTCATTAATAAAATAAAATAAAAAAATAAAAAATGAAAATAAAATTATTATGACACTGCAGAGAGACATATTAAACAGAATTTTTGACCAGTTCATTGATTTTTTTTTTATATGCACCTATCTTCTTTTTTCACTACTCTTTAGCAGCTTTCTTACAAAGATGGAAATGTATGTCTGCAGCATTTCACAAGTTCAACTTTACTATATAGTTTATTCACCAACCTTATCCACATAAAACATGTTTACTGATTTCTTATGTTAGAGGTATAGATTATCAACAAATCTGTATTGTCAATCTGTCAGGATAAATTTGTACTTCTGTGCAGTCTTTTATTCGAGAGCTTCACCTCTATCACGCAGGGGTTAACACAAGAGGTTGGTTTCAGCCTTGTGATAACCGCATTCTGCTGTCTCCATGTTGAAATAGATGGAAAACAAGTCCTGTGAAAGCATTAACAAATTGGTAAAATAACTGATAGACTGCAGAAATCTATTATTTTTTCACAAGCTTCCCCGTTTTTTGTAGTTTCTTCTCAGACTGAATTGAACCACTTGCTGCACATATAGGTTACATTTTCCCAGAGGTTCCTGCATAATGAATTCATTTTCAATACATTGTGTAAATTAAAGTTAATCAACCTATGTGTTACAAACAACTTAGTGGTTGGACTTGAAGCTTTCTCTGTTAATGGCTCACTCTGGAACCAAAAGTGACCTTTATAAATTTACTTATTACTTATGATTTTCATTCTAAATCATACAATATTTAAAATTTTAATTTAATCCTCTTCATTATTTCATCAGTGTTGTTGCATCATTAGTATCCTTACTTAAAATCACATTTTTTCTTAAAGTTGAGTAATAATCAAATGCAAAAGAATCCCTATCTTAAAATGTCCATTTTAGTTAGCAAATTTTCCCCATAAAAAACGTAAGTACTGTAAATATGCCATGAGTTTCCTTGATGCTTTCAGCTCCCTAAAAACTGAGAGGAAAAGATATTTAGGGTGAACAAACACACTACATATTTTATAGGAATCTAGAATAATGTCAGTCTAAGATAAATAGTTTAATAAGAAGGGGAAGTTACTTAATTGCCATTTACAATCACACAGAACCTTACAGAAGGTTGCTCAAGACTCATGGATAGAACCACGTATAAATCCAATGCTTTGATAAGTAAACCAAATGCTGTATGCCACAAATATGAAGAAAAAATGCTTTCTGATTTGTGTTGTGCTACAGTATGAAAACTGCAGCACAGCTTGCTTCTCAGAAATTGTGGAAGGGTAAGAAAGGGCTGTCCTGAGCCAGGGAGGCACAGTGCAGGCAAAAAAGATTATCATAGACCTTTTCCTCCAGCTTATTTGTGATATGCCATTGAAAAGAATACCTTTTTATTAGATTAAATATGTTGTTAGAGTGACCATCAATTAAATATTTAAGAGAAAGATGGCCACTCACCATAAGTGACTACTCACAGTTAAGCACTTTTCCAACATTTAACCTCTTGCTTTACAGAAGCATCTGTCAAAACCATTTTTCCCCAGAAGCATCTTGTAAAGTCTGCAGTGATACAGCAGTCAGATACACTAAAGGCTTTATATTTAAGGGAAGAAAACTATGATAATTTAACCATAATGCAAGACATTTTACTCCAAATACTCATTCATACTTTGCAATCAGTAATTAACCAGTAAATCAGACAAAGTCTTCCCATTGACCTGTGGAACTTTGTTTCACCTCTCTGTGACCCCTGTCACCAACTCAAAAGCAAAACCACAGATGTTAGCTCTGCAAGAGTTACAGCACATATGTCACATTCACAACCATGTCAACCTTGTTGTGAAAGGGAAAGAGAATAGCGTGTCATGGAAAAGAAATTGTATCAAAACATACAGGTATACAATTCTTTTCTATAGCTTTTTTCCTAAGAGTTACTGTCCAAAATAAATGTTACTTTAGCATATACATATCAAGGTACTGATTTTTACCTATCTCTTTTTTTACTGTGCAAGCTAGACTGATCTTTATGCAACTCTCAATGCCTGTCCTTGGATTTGAAGAGAATATTTAAACAGACGTGGATTCCAAGTTGCTCTGATACTTGTCCTACCTAATTGTTTCAGATTTTGTTGTAGTTACTGTGGCCAAGGTGAGTTGCAGAATCAGATGCTTTCAAACCGGACATTTTTCAAAAGAACACACTCATTAGGGTTGCAAAAGAGGATTTTTATCCACAGTTACATTATGCCTAAATTGCCTTTAAGAAAAATGAAATGTAGGTTTAAATTCTCAGCCCCCAGACAGCAGTGATATCTGAGTCTTGACATTGCTGCATGAAAAACAAAAGGTCATTCAACTTATCAAGTCTATAAATTCAGAGCTCCAACTAAGAAAACAATTAAGATGCTGTAGACTATTTCAAATGAAGGAGAAATAAACACAATCTAATATCAAGACCACTATGAAATTCAGGAGGGAATTTGATCAGGAGGATTTAATTTTCAAAAACTCTAGTATATAATGGAGAACATCATAAGATAACCAAGAACATCATAAGATAACCAGGTTGTCTTAAGAAGCATGCTACACTCCATGAAGCAAAAAGAGAGGTGAAGATATAAGCATTTGATGAAAGGTGATGTCTACATTATCTGCTAACAAGCTGAACTGCCTTAAGAAACAGTAGTGCACTGTTCACTAAGGGTGAACGGTGTCTTCTGTGATGTGTGGATGCACATACATAGGACTTAAAACATAGTCTAAAAACATTCATATTGACAAGATACTTTATCAGCTCATTACCATTTGTGAAAACTCACAGTGAAGAAAACAGACAAGTACCAATATACATTGGCTCCCATATTGATCTCTTATTTTTTACTGATTTTTTACTTCATAACATATAAATACACTATTAGAAGTGTCTCTCGGAAATGAGTTTGGTTCTCTGAATATTTTAAAATCATATTTCACCTTTTTTTTTGTTAATTGTCACAAGTGTAACAACAGTATAAGCCATTGTAGTCTTAAAATGCAGACACCTGCATGGATTTCAGTACTTGTTCTTCAGTCTATTAGGAAGATTTCTATGTATGTTCTATGTGTATGTTCCTAAACTCAAGTGCAGTTGCCTCATTGTATACACATGCCAAATAATACTAATACTACTTCTAATAATAATATTTTTGTTTTAATTAAGACAAAATTTAAAAGCCTCATATGCATTTCCTTGTCCCATTTTCATCTCTCTTGTGAGCACACTATAAAATAGGGCTCAGAGTCCCCTGAATGAAATGCGGCACACAGTTTCTGCTCTGAATCCGTCCCTTTACTTTATCTGTCCCTAAGGAACAATACAAACACTTAGGATTTTGGTGGTTTCTCTAGAAATTTTCACATCTCTAGATTCCAATACAATCATGGAAGTTGGAAAAAAACCTCCAAGGTTTCACCATGCCAAGAGGTATACAGATCAAACAAATCTTCTGGATTTAATAAAAAATCATTTTTTCTGTCCTGGGGATTTAATCTGCAGGCCCACGTACATACCTATCTCCATCCCACACTTTCAGGCTACATTTCTGGAACAAAGCTAGCCCCTCACATAACAAACAGCAAAAGATTGAACAAATATCTTGAGACGTTTATACCATTTCATTAAAATAATATTGAAACCTCCAAGATCATCTCATAGACAAAAATAAGAAAATAAAACAAAACCAACCAAACAAACAAGCACAAAAAAGCAGCAGGGCAGACCCTAAAGTCTTGTAGCAGAGGCCTGCTAATGTAGCCCACAGAGCTTCTTTGATTTATACCTGCTGAAGATCTTGTACATAGTTAAATAGTTAAAAGAGTGACGTGAAACAGGTCACCGTATTGTTAAATTTAAGAAATGAGCACAGCTGACCCTGTTAATGTGAGGAAACTAAGATCCATATTCTTCTAAGAGTTTTGAAACAGAAACAGAAAAAAATATATCTGTCAGTGGAAGCTTACTGCCTGGCTGCAATACATCACCCCAATATGTTAGCAGAGCTTGCAGGAGGCACTCATCAATGAAAACCAATTGTTTTTTCCACCTCTAATACATCACCTCAGTATCTTTCCAATTGAATGAATGTGTTCCTGCAAATAGCAGGAACACAAAAACAGCAAATATTTGTGTGTGTGTTTGTTTTTTTTTCTTTTTTCAGTCAACTTCCATAATGAAAAATCTCATCTAGTTTTCAAATAACAATAGTATTTTGTTTTTTTTTTTAAATATTAATTTGCAACTCACACTTGGAAGACTGTTTTTAGTCACAGAATCTGTATGTAATCTGCCTCATAATAAAGTAATGGTAAGTGACTTTATATTCTATGAAAAACTTAAAGAAATAATACACATTGTCCCAAGAGAGGGAAATGTTAAACAAAAATGAAGGGTCATACCAAGATTGTTGCTCATGATCTGATACAGTCAGTTGTCTCTGCAAATTTCCCTTGTACCCTCTCCATCCCCTGCAGCCTTCAGGACAGAACTGACAGCATTCAGGACAGAACTGACAGCATTCAGGACAACCAAGTTGTGTAAGATACACAGATACAAATAACTTTTGAGCAGCAACTGAAGCCAGGCAACTGTCTTCATTTTAATCCATTTATGCAGGCATATCTATGCAGAGGACAGCGATAAAAGTTTTTTTTTGCCACTAAGTGACAATGTAGGGTTCATAACAGTGCTGAATTGCACAACACTGACATACAAATACTTCATCCATGTCTTTAAAGAAGAGCTTGGTGATGAACCAAATCAGGAATCAATAGTCCTAGGGACATTACAGCAGAAGTATACACAAAATAGCATCAGCTATGGAAGTATTAGATGTACTTAAAGTAGACAAAGCTGTAGGACCACATAATATGCATCAATAAACATTATCAGATGTTTTCTAGGAAACTGGTGAACCTTCAGATATTTGGGTCAGATATATATTTCTACAAGTTCAATAGCTTCAAAGAAGACAGAAGAGGAGCCTGACTAAATTGTTTTTAAAAAAAAGACAACATAAGAAAATAAATAAGAGAATTTAATATAAACATTATGCAGAGAGATTATCCTAAGAAATAATTTCAACTCCAAGGTGCCATTACAAAACAATCATAAGAAAATGGGATTGAGAAATGGGTATTCATGATTAACTCATAAGTTTGGAGGCTAGAGTTCTCTCTCTCTCTTTCTCTCTCTTTTCATGATACACAGAGGAAAAAATATAGCTACTTTTTCAATAAATATTAAAGTGTTTCATCACTAGATTAATTGCTGTGATAAAAAGTGATGTAGTCAGGGATAGGTAAACAGTCATTATTCTGAATAAGGTTTTTTAATCAAGGATACTGGAGTGACAGTTTATGGCTTATATCACTGAGGCATCTAAGTCAGAATATTGAAGAGAAACTGCAAGGAGTATGGGATTTCCACTGTAAAGAATTGGTGTGATCCCTTCTAAGAAAAAAGTAAAATGGTACGATTATTTTAATTTGGCGGCTCTATTTTGTGGTGCAGGGCAAGGGATTTAGACCGCAAGTCCTTCTCCCACTATGAAATGAGAAGCAAAACAAAGAAGAGTAAGGAAATTCTTTCTCCCAGTTATTCAGGAATGGATATTCAGGCTCTTGAGGGTGAGCCTTAGGGTGTTATGATACAAGCTCTGCTTTCCGTAGTAGGAAACTACAGAGAGACCTTTTTATTTTCCCATTTCAACAGGTAGTGTCAGAACTGATGTGACATGTCAGACATGACACAGCCACCAATTGCCAAATTTGCAAAGCATGAGGGGTAACATTTTGAGCACCAGAGTGTTCTTTATTTATATTTTAGTTACTTTTATTACCTTGTGCCTTATTTGGGGAGTTAACCCATTCATTCCAGCTTGGTTTAGATGTAAAAAAAAGCATAACTAGGTAAATTAAGATGTAGCCCATAAGATGTAGAAGAGTGTTAACTCACAGTGTTAGAAGGCCTAGAGACTGGAGAGAACGCATAAATTTTGAGATCAAAAGTATTTTCCATAATTTAAAAGGCAAAGAGTGCCTATTAATAAGGCCTGTTTATTTCTATGTTCTAGTCCACATAATATTTGGGAAATAAGAAATTAAAGCAAAGTGGAAAATATATGCATCATAATATAAATTGTGCTCTGGAATCCTGGCAGTAGATTAAAAAAATTCTGTATGGGTACTTGAAAAATTCTATTCTGACTAATTAAAATGTCACTGATATCATTATAAAACTTGTTATTTCTCATAATTTTATCAGGAGTGATGTTCATTTCCAGATTTTTTTAATGTGTTTTTTCCTGTATTGTAAAATAAATAGTTGCCTCTTCTGAATATAGACATTTCAAGGCAATAAATCACTGATCACTATATCCATATAATGAGATAAGTTAAAGTGAAACTCAATATTTTTAGTATGTGGTCCCTATGCCTAACTACAAACTTTAGTATCTTATTTCTATACAAAGTATATGATGCTATATGAAATGAAGGCATAATTGATCCATGATTCCAACAGAGAAATGGTAACTATGCTTTTTTACATAATGCAGTACTTAAATAATAATCATGTTACCAGCAGTATCAAAGGTCAAACATAAGTATCTTTTTTGATATTCAGTGGTTTATTGGGCAAATACTAGTGACATCAGGCTATGTCATACTAAATAGAACATTTGACAGAAATTCCATTAATACATCATAGTTGTTTTAATACCACTTTTGTTTATACAAAAATTAGTATGTTCACATTTAGCAAGGTTTTAAGAGCTATAGTTTCATTTAAAACTTCTTTCTGCTCTTTGATGTTGCAGAATCACCAAACTGTTCCTTTGAAATGCAGCAGCAGCAGCTGAACCAAATCACCCTCAATCAACATTAGTGATAACCCATTCAATCTCCTGTCCCACGGTTGACCTCAGTCTGGTTTTGATCAGAACTAGTTTGGGTAAAAGAGCATTCACCTTCACAGGCTGACAGTGAGAGTCAGGTAAATTGAAAGCTATTTATGTCAGCATTTTCATACTGTATAGCTATTACAAATATCTATATAATGAGTATTACACAAAGCAGACTGTAGGCTACCTGGACTTTCAGTTCATGGGAAATTAATATTTTAACATATGGCTAAAAAAACCAACAGTATATATAGACCTTTTTTTTTTAACGTTCTGTGATATATTAACAACAGCAACAGCTTTCATATATGTGGTGTCAAATATGTTATCAATGCGTGTGAGAAATTCAAACTGACTTTAGTTAGCAAATGTCCTAAGCTACTTTACACTGCTGACTATTAAGTTTGTGAATTTGGATATGCATTTTAACTTGACCTTTAAAAGACACATTACACTTTCACCAATGGTTTTCTTCTTCCCTGTGCTTGCTCCAGATTCTAAAGTAACTGAGTCTAAACCTAAGATTTGGCATTATCCAAGTTCTCTGTTTCTCAGGTGCTAAATATCTCTTTGCAGGGATGTCTGATCAAAACATGTGAATATATGGCAAAAGTAAAAATTATGTTATGAACAAATATGTCCAGGAAAAGCATAAGGTCCCCAGTTCCAGTAGACTGATGCTGAAAACGGTAGTTTCCTCCATAAAGTTGAGGCATTCTACCCAGGCTACAAAAGCACACAATTTGTTTCTCTGAAATGTTGACATAAATAGTTTTCAATTTACCTGACTCCTTGGAACAATATATTCTAGTTTCAAAGGTCTAAATTTTAGCACATGAAAACAATGTTTTCAGAAGGACACCATGTAGAGCATTTAGTTTTCAATAAATCAGTTTTGTCATATGGGTATGGCATTATACTGGTACTATTTTTTTTCCCTCTGCATATTTTCCTCCAATAGGAACTAGATTTCAAAGATAAATAGAGCAAATCTCAGCCATCAGTTATAGCCATGTAGCCCTACTGCCTTTAAGTGGAATTGCAGAGCTGTAACAAATGGCACAATTTTGCTAATTTAGGCAGAGTGCTACATTGGCTTGTTGATTACAAGAATTTTTTTCTGATTACAATTTCCAGTTTACACAATATAGAGACTGCCATAGTTAACTCTTACTGATGAATGCAACATATGTTCGGTTGCATATGTATGGGAAAAAAAAAGTATGCATATACATATGCATTTGTATGCATATGCAGGAAAAAAAAAAAAAAAAAAAAAAAAGAAAGAAAGAAAGAAAGAAAAAAAGCAAAACATTCAGAAATGGAAACATCAGAAATTAGGTCTAAAGGAGACTTTAAAAGGTAATTTAATGACCTGTCCCAAGGTCAAATCAACTATACCTGTCTCATACTTGGGAGAACTTCTGTGCAGCCTTTTCTTATGTGTCCATGGGGACTTAATAGCTTTGTCCAAGAAATGCATTCTAGCACTTACCTAATCCTTCTGTTAAAATATTGTTCATGATGTCTAATCTAAATCTTCCTTGCTTCAGCTTAATGCCTCTGCTTTCTACCTCCAGTTAACTAATGGACTGCTCTTGACTGACAGTATTGGTGACAAAATTGGGAGAGAACCAGTTGCAGAAGATGCTGACTATAGAAAACGGATTCAGGAATGGTTTGTCTCTGATGCAGAAGAATGCCTTTGTTCTGTCAATTCTGTTACACATGAAACAGTCTTGCAGTATGTACATTTTTAAATGCGTACTTAGAGGGTGTAGTATGTCTTTCATGATAAGCCATTTCTGAGTTTCTGCTCTTCTGCCATGAGAATCTTGAACAGATATTTAAAAGCTCTGTTCTACCCCAATGATGTGAAAAAAAAAAAAAAAAAATACAAGTATAAATGAAATGAGCCTTAATCAAAATTAGGAATATATGTAAAAATAATTAAATGACTTGGGTTTTAAAATTCATACAACAGTCATGTCAATTAGTATCAGAATCCTTACAGAAGTTGAGACACGAAATCTGTTCCTTGTTTCTTTGAGTGCAACGTCTGATACACTGCTGTGAGAGGAGAAGTTACTGACATCATACAAGGTCTAACACAACTTCCTGCTGGAGAGTTCTCCTATCTCTCTTTAAGTCCTTACAAAAAAATAAAAATAAAAATAAATAAAAAAATAAAAAAATAAATCAGTTATTTATGACAGGTGAAGTTAAGCCAGTCGGACTATTAATTTCTTGTCTCCTCTTTTCTTTCCATTTTTAATGATCAAAATCACATTTTCTATTCCCTAACCTCCAATTACTTGAGCTGTCTTTTACAGATCTAAAATAAGTTCTGGTTTTTTTTGAGACTTTCTCAGTCAGTCTTTCATACTTTAGGAATAAATTATTTAAGCCCAATGATTTGAAAGCACAGAACTTAAGTTCTTTCTAATGATTTTCTCCCTTCCCTGGCATGAGTATTCAATACAAGACTACTTGGAGTTATGGAAGAGACAAAAGCAAACATAGGCTTGGGAAAGCGCTAAAGTAGACTGGAGTAAACAGCGCAACATCTTCCTTGGATTATGAAATACAAAATAGGTAAGTATAATAGCTGGCCATCAGCCATTTTCTGCTTCTTGACAGTATCTTGTTAGTACTCTTTTACTGGTTAATTTAGAACTTTCTTGGAAAAATCGAAATTTCTTAGGCACAGTGTAACCTCTATCCTGTTCAGAGCCTCTAGGTGTTATTATGTAATTTATCACAGAATCACAGAATTGTAGGGGTTGGAAGAGACCTCAGGAGATCATTGCGTCCAACCCCAATGTTAATTTGTTTTCTCTACTGACAAGAAATAACAGTTTATTTATCAAATATATAGTTAAATGTGTTAACTGCCTTATATTTACTTTACTTTATAGATAGAAAATTCAAGGTGGAAAAGCTTTCTTGAGGCATAGGGGCAACAACGTTCCTTTTGCAGTCACCTGAGTCCTAGAACAACTTCCAAAAAAAAAAAAATTTTTTTTAAATAGGAAATCCTCTTATGCTCCATCTTAATAATAGGCAGGGACTTTTTCAATGCTCATTTTACTGCTGGCTTTATTCTGTCTTCCATGTTCACACTTTTTTTTTCTGTAAAAAAAAATAATAGAATGAAGGCTGGGAATAAGAATGAAGGTAAGAAGGATTGGGAGCAGGATATCAGTATGTAGTAATACATACTACATACAAAAGGAACAGAAAGTGTGAGCATGGAAGACAGAACAAAGGCAGCAGTGAAATGAGCATTGTAAAAGTCCCTGCCTATTATTAAGATGGAGCATAAGAGGATTTTCTTATGCTCTTATGCTCTTATTTCCTTATGTTCTTATGTTTCTCTTAGTTCTCACAGAATTTCATATCTTTTATCCTCTCCAACTCTCCAAGCACCATACACTTTCTAATACACACTGTTTTATGTTTAGATATTCCCCCGTAAAGGATACTAATGTATCTTGTACATGTTCAGAGAAACCAATGCTTATGAAGCCATATATGCATATATTACATACACACAGGGAAGCTTTCTAGAGAATACTAAATACTGAATGGAAACTATGGTGCTTATAGCCAATAAAACCATGCTGCTTCTCAGTATAAAATAGAATGCTCACAGTCTCTGGACCATACATTCTCATATCTCAAACAGCAACTGAATGGCGAGGACTGAAATAATGAATATTATATTTCCTAAAAAATATGTATATTTTTGTTTGTTTACTTATTATGCAAACAATATATTACGTGGCATATAAGAAGTCTGTTCAGATCTTGGTCTATGTGAGACCTAGAAAAACGATGGTCTTTACTTCAAGTATACGTAGTTTCTCCACCTGTCCTTAATCTTAGCAAAAGCTGATCTATTTCTGTGCACCTAAGTGCACTTCAGTGACAGATCTAAAGACTTAGAATCGCACTTGATAGCAATGCTCAGAAGCCCTGAACTGTAGCTGCATTTTCCAACAGACCCTTCTCTCCAGCATCCTCTCCTAGCTGTCTGAAGCATCCTGCTGTCCAGGGAACTGGCTGTTATTCATAGCCCAAGGCATTTTTTATGCCTGTGAATTCCACCCAATTTGTGGTCAGATTATCTCTCTCCCAAGCCTCCTTTACATTTGGCCTTAAGTGTGTGTTGTTTGTTTGTTTTGTAGAGACGTATTTAGTACAGATGGCAAGTCGCAGAACTGTTAGACTTCTTATTTTAAAATCTTTCATCAGGAAAAACTCCCTGAGAAGATCCAGTTCATTTCCAAGGCTATCCCAAGACAAAATGTGTTGGTAGAAAAGCCAACTAAATAACACATACAAAGAAAATAAAAGTTACAGGCTTTGTAGAAAATAAGTCTTTAAAAGCTGTTAAACCAAAGACTAAGTCCTTTTGCATTAAGGGTTGTTTACATCCAGGGCAGTTTTTATAACATGCAAAACCTGGATATCTTTCATAATCATTAGCTCTATACATTAAAATATTTTTTCAATGTAGTGACCTAACAGATTACCCTTTTAAATTACATTTTTAGATAGTAGAAGTGCATGCTCAAATTCTACTAAGACATGCATGGCTTTCAGTTATATTTACCCACAGGATAGCTGCATTGGCTTCATATAGAAAAGCTCTGTCAAGAAGATAGAACATGATTGTTGTCTAGATTATGGTAAAAGTTGTCAAAAATTGTTCCTCTGTTTCTGCATTTTATATTCTTTGCTTCTTGTACCATACGTGAACCTTTTCATTGTGAAAGGCACCATACAGAATATAGCTGGGAAGAAACTGAAGGTGTGACTCACAAGAAATGGATGAGCTTGGAATTGCCTGCCCCAGACCTCAGATACATCTTACCCCCATCTTCAGTTATAACTTCTGCTCCGCCCCTTGAGAATCTCTAAAAATGGTCTTGCAGTTAGGTATGTAGACAAATGAGAGTTATTCTCAGTGAAACAGCACTGCCAGGGCAGAGAATACAACTACTCTGAAGATGAGTGTCTGTACAGAGGAGTACAGAAGTACCACAACTTTTTAAATAAGAAATATCACAACTCTTTAAACCTTAACCACCAAGTAAATTTGAATTTATTGCTTCATGATGAGCAATATGAGGCTACAGAAAGAAACAGCAGAAGCACCAAGGTTATATGTTAAGACAAGTATTCAGAAAATCTGGAGCGAAACAAGGAAAGAGACCTATTAATTTAAGGATATGAATTGCTGTAACAGACAGATGTGGGCAAACCCAGAAAGAGTGAGTAGTCAGCGCATCAATGCAGCGAAGAATAATGATGCACACAGCAACTGCATATGATTATTATCCCATAATCAGCAATACCATGGTAGTGTGGCAAGCCTTATTCCTCCTGGCATGCTGTAGGGTACCCACCTGAGTGCCCAAAGGGTACCATGCACGCTACATCAACCAACTTCCTGAGGCTTATTTGGAGCCAAACAACATCTTCATCTCCCTTTATGGTAATTTGAAATTAATAGGCACCTTTAAAATAATGATTAATCCAGATTAGGTTAGGAGTCTCTTTTAGAATGATTTGAATCATTGAATGAATTAGGCGACGAAGCTGGTGAGGGGCCTAGAGAACAAGTCCTACGAGGAGCGGCTGAGGGAGCTGGGCTTGTTCAGCCTGGAGAAAAGGAGGCTCAGGGGCGACCTTATCACTCTCTACAGGTACCTTAAAGGAGGCTGTAGCGAGGTGGGGGTTGGTCTATTCTCCCACGTGCCTGGTGACAGGACAAGGCAGAATGGGCTAAAGTTGCACCAGGGGAGTTTTAGGTTGGATCTTAGGAAGAACTTCTTTACCAAAAGGGTTGTTAGACATTGGAACAGGCTGCCCAGGGAAGTGGTGGAGTCACCATCCCTGGAAGTCTTTAAAAGACATTTAGATGTAGAGCTTAGGGATATGGTTTAGTGGGGACTGTTAGTGTTTAGGTCAGAGGTTGGACTCGATGATCTTGAGGTCTCTTCCAACCTAGATATTCTGTGATTCTGTGATTCTGTGAATCATACTCTAGAAGTGCCTATTTCTGCATTCTCTATAAAGGGAAACTGTGATGATTAGCTCACAGCTGAATATTTACACTGGGTGCATCTGCATTTGGTGAGATGAATTCAAGCCTTAGAATTTGAATAGACAAGATGAAGAATAAAATGTTCCAGTAGCATGAACAAAAACATGACTTGCTTCAGCACCTTACCACACATTTCAAGATTTTTACTTTTGCAGAGCAGAAGGTTACCAGATGGACTTGGCCTTTTTAAAGCATATTGAATACATGTTTGCCAAGTAGAGGGTAAACAGGAAAAGAAAGGAAAGAAAACAGAGGTGAGGGGCTACTGAATACAGTACAAGGAAAAAAATGAAGAAAAGAAGAGAAAAAAACAACATCAGAGCTTGTATGATTGAGATGAGATCATCAGTGTGCGTGGAGTGTGGTGGATTGTGAAAAGTCAAAACCAACAAAGAGGTAGTTTTAGGGTTAGGAGTAGCCAGCCAGAAATTCAGAGCAGTATGATCACATAATCACTGCCTGATGAGTCCAGATTTGCCTGTCCTCAAATTTTACAGGTTGTGAATCCAAGAACATGATAAAATGGACATGAAAGGCAGTATGCAAATGTTCTTATATTTCACAAAAATAAAAAACACTAGAAGTCTATATTTTCATGAATCTGATCACACTTTTTTTCTTCTGAACATTTCTCCAAGACCAAGAGAACTTACTTTCACCAAAAAATAAGGATCTCTGACACTCTTTATGCAGTAACTGAGATGCTAAAATGAACATCAAAATCTGTAAAATTTTGTTTAAAATTCCAAGAAATAACAAAAGATCAGTTATTTCAAGACATCTTCTATATCCTTATTTATTCAAATTTGTAGGCCCTCAGTCTAGGAGCTCTCTGCAACTCCTTTGTTATACAAGCTGTTGTGGTTTAGATGATTCATCACTACAAATCCTGTCTTCTCTTGAAGTCCGGGGGAAAAAAAAAAAAAAAAAAAAAAAAACACTTCTAGGTTCACCATGCTGTGAGTGTATTGCAAGGACAAACAGGATAGAGGCTTCTAGACTTCCTTTTAATGCAAAAATGCCTCTGGCAAGTAAGACAACCCTGAAGCACAGGGACTACATGGGTTTTCACACCAGGAGTGTGAAAGGCCACCAGGAATGCTTCAAAAGGAAAGAACAGTGAATGAACCAGGCCTCCAGCCAAGTCCCTCTCCTACCCAGAGTGTAGATAATGTCTCCAAGCTCACAGAGTTGAACAAGACAGCCTTCATACACAGCCATTTTGGATTTCTTTAAAAGACTGAAAAGTGTCTTGTTTTGGTATTCAAACCTACAGAGCATGTGGTTCCATGTCAACAGGTATCCCACCTCAGTTAAAGAGCATTTCTTGAAGAGCAATAGTACTCAGCACAAGTAGAGAGAGAACAACATACGTCCTCAGCACTTAGTTATGGATACCACAAATATAAAAAATGTTTCTTTGTAACGGATTACTTATATGTTGTACATTTGTGGTTTGTAATAATTTTATTATGTTATCATATTCTTTGTAAATATATTATTTAGTTCATTTAACATTAAAATTTGTTAATGTTAAATTTTAAGAATGATTAATTCTTTGTGATTTCTAAAGAAATATTTTTAATTTGAAAATTTAAAAATTGAATGAAGTATTCTTTCAAATACGGTTTATATTCTTTACTGAGTTAGCTTTCATTTTTTTTGTTTATTATGTTTGTTTGTATAAAACATAAATCAAAGCTGTTTATGTTCACTTGAACAAAAGCACAGCTTTCATGTAAACACATATCTTATATATCGCATTTTTTCACTCTTATTGGATTAAATCCTAAGGGATATAAATGCAGTAAAGATAAACTGCTTTACATCAGCTGATAAGGCAACTAACACAGTGTGATTAGCCTGTCTTAATTGTTCCAAATTGATTCAGTTTATATGATATATTTATTGGGGAAAAAAAAAAAAAAAAAGAAGAAAAAAAAAAAAAAAAGGAAGACACATCCACTGACAGCTTTTTTGAGTCTTCTGTACTGTGTTGATTTGTCTGAGTAAATAGTTTGTATCAGATAAGCTAAGTATAGATCAATACAGACAAGCTGACTAATACCTGAACTTTTCAGTCCCATCATGTTTGATAGAGTTCTGTGTCACATCCAGGGGAAGTAAATACAGGTTTTTCTTTCCTCAAACATTTCATTATTAGAAAGTTGAATTAAATAATAATATACTGGGTAGCTACTTGCATGGCGTAGATCAGTTTACTCCTTAATTCTAGTGCAGCCCTTCCAATCTACACCAGCACAATTAGAGAGTCTGTAATGTTCTGAACTCAATTACATTTTGTCATGAAAAGTTATACAGTTGACCATCACCTACAACATTAGACTTTCTTGAAAACATCTGGAGTAAGCAAATGGACAACAATATCTTTCCAAGAAAAGAAAGACTATCAACTTAACTTTCCCATTACAGTGATGGAACAGATTCAGTTTCAGAACAGAAGGCCGCCAATTTTGAGGTATTTCACCTCTTTTCTATAAACATCTGTATAACATCAACAGCAAGCTCACTTGTGAGACTAGAGGAAACCTATTTGCAACAACTCTACAACCCCAAGTGTCTTGTTTATCACAACACCATTTTTTAACTTCTCTTCAAATCTCTCTCTAATCCTTAAGGACCTCTCTAATCGAAAACCCAGAAATCTCAGAAATTACTGGCCACTTATTCTCCATTATCTTCAATGAATTTTAAATGTCTGACATCAATGTGAAACAAAAGCCTTTTCCAACAGAAACATTTCACATTATAATAAAAAGTTCCTATAGTCAACAAAATCTCAAAAGTGGTTTTGCTTAATTCATCTTTTATACCCTCTGAAAGAGTAATGAAAGAACCAGAACTTTATCCAGGTTTCATGTTTATTTCCAGAATATTTCAACATTATCTTGCCCTCTTTCCAAATATTGCTGAGATGATATTTGTGTCTATTTTTAGTAGAAAGACTTGCATGTCTTCCCCTTCTTCTTAGAAGCTGAAAGATCAGGCAAAATCAGAATCCTTTGTGTAGCTCTTCATTTTAAGTGTATTGTCTTCATGATTTGGTTATCAAATAAATTTGTCCTATTTCACTCTGATGAGAGATTTCAGACATGATCTCAGAGTCCCAAATAACATGCTCTCAAATCTAGAACTGTAATCACTGTAAAACTGTAGAAATGCAATCACTTACAGTTTTGACAAATCAGAATTTTCCAATGTAGAAACATTCTCTCAAAAGTCCTCCAAAAATTTATTGACAACTCAATCATCCCCTACTTTCCTTCTTTAAGTGTAACTAAGCATTTCTGGTGTCTTAACATAATGTTTCCAAAAGGTTGCACTGGGAAGGACAGTCTTTGATGACAACAAATGCACCAAACTGAGGGACATTTCCCCTTGCTAGTTTCTCCATCATGCTTGTAAACAGGATGCAATACTCTATGAAAACATCAGATTATTTCTACGGATCCAATTCTTGTAATCTTGCCCTTGCATTCAGGTGAGACAAAAGCACACATGATCTTTAGGGAAAAAAATCCATGCAACTCCTTTACTCTCCAAAATATTTGATGTATTTCACTGACTACCTGCAGATAAACCCTTAAAAAGGAACATGAATTCAGCACCATCGAATGAGCTTGTTTTTCCAGTGCGGATGTGAAACTAGTTTACATGATACAATGTGAGAGAATAATTGTATTGGGAGGGTGTTAATGCCATTTACTTATCCATTTGGAACCTCTAATGAAAACTGTTAAGGAAACAAATGGATAATTATGTTCTACATGCAAAATAATTAAGCATTCAGAACATGATATTTAGGAAGGCTGGAGTTTAGTACTAAATATGATATTCAATTTTAGTCTGAAAGGACAGATTAAACCAATTCAGTGGAGAAATAGAGAAGAAATATATTTTTTTATACACAGATCACCCGTGATGTTAAAAGCTGCCAGGTAGGGAACTTACTAGCAAAAATATTATGTCTGAAATAGCTCCAGAGATTCATGGTACTTGCAATTGTATGCTCTTATATATATTACCAAATACTTATCGAGCACGGGTGGTAATGCAGTAGATGAAGCTCATTCACCTAACATTTTGGCTGTCTAATCTTCACAACCATAATCTACTATCTGAGTCTAGCCTGCCTCTCCCAAATGAAGCAAAACTACACCAGAGGGAAAAGATCCTCTCTGGTCTCCTTCAGGGCACATCTATTCTGTATACTACGGTACAACATAGCTGCAAACAGCTGCAGTGAGTACTGAGGGCAGTGCAGGTGCACTGTGATATTACTCCACCTGAGCTGAAGAGCCCTGCTAATACACCGACATCCTTCTGAGACTGGAACCTGCTCTTTCAGCCTGCACTCAAATTTCCCTAGAGAGTGAATTGCAAACAATCTAGCAGCCTGTACTGCAGCAAACATATATTAGTAGTAGTGTTAAAAGCATTTCTGAATATAAGCTGAATGTTGGACCTAGTGTGGAGATGTCACTACCTCTTACAGTCCTGAAGTTAATCTTCAATAGCTCCCAACCCATCCTCAGGGCTCCCAGAAGTGCAGACTAACCTTGGGATAGACTTCATTTATAAATGTATACTGCCTGAGCTAAACACTTAAAAAAAACACTACACAGTACAGATGTGAGATTATAGATTCCCATGTGATGTGACCTTACCATCGGAGATGGAGAGAACATGCCATACTGAAAGGACATAGCTTATGCTGCACTTAAGAGGTCAAATTAAACAAATACATAAATAAGTATTTTGTTCAAATTCCTTATTTCTAAATGCTTAAAAGAAAATATATTTGTATACTGTGAGGTGGGATGTTCGTTTTTTTGGCCTGCACATGTAGGAGACACTAAGCCTTCCCTAGCCTTCCCCTCTATTTTGATTTTACTTAACTGTCACAGCATGAATAATAATCAGCTGAGTATAAATGTTCACAAAGTGAACAAACAGTTGTGAACAATCTTCAGCAGAAAACCATGGCTGGACCAGCAACATACTCTGAGTTCTGCTGCAGCAGAAGGATACTGTTAATCATCATTTGTTCTAGCATTTCTCTGTAGAATAAACAGCAAATGACTTGAGTTCAGAATGGTACGTAATTGTTTTATTATTGATGGCAGTTAAATAAATAGCACCCTTTGAGATACACAGTAATAACTATTATCTCCTCTCTCCTTTGCTTAATTGATCTTTCAAACATTTTTGTTTTTTTAAATGTGGATTTAGCAGGTGGTTTCTTAGATGTGATTTCTGTTTTCTTTTGTAAACTTCTCAGAAGAATGTTTTCTAACACTTTTGCTTTCCTGTAATAGCCAGAAGAAACATGGACCTTCATTTATTAAATTAAAAATGAAATACAGTATAAACCTATACAATCCTAAATGTTACTACTGGAAAAGGCCTTCATTGATCATCTATGTCAAAGTTCTGCTAATGTAGAACAAAATCTTAGTAAGAAGATAGAACATTTTTCTTGATACAATAACAAGCCCAAAATTTGTCACAATTAAGTAATGATGTTACATGCCTAGATATTACACAATTGTTTTCATATGAAACCCAGATAATTTTTTTTGCTTGTTTCTTTTGTTTTCTTCTGTTCTGTTTTGTTTTCAGAAGAATTAAGGGAGATGTAGCCTGAGGAAAGAGCAGCCCAGCAACAGTATTGTGTCAGCTGGTCTCTCTCACAGGCAATTTCCCTTTACTCTTCTACCTTTTCCTAAGAGACAACAGCACTTTGGGCCAGGAATGCCCAGCCCCAGTGAATCTGAAACAGTGATTTACACATATTTAAGAAAGAAAAATTTGTCCTGAACAAAACATGATCCCAGCACAGAGCTAAGAACAGTCACTGAATACATAATCCCAATTTCCCAACTTCAGAAGCCGCACTGTCTGGATGAGGATGATTCTTCCTGATTGCAGCCTACTATATTCCTGTGATCTTCATAAGCCTGCCTGGAAGTCATCCAGACCTTAATGTCAGCACCTGGATCTCAGTAGAACATCTGAGAAGTTTTTTCCAATGGCTTCTTTGCTCCCATTGATACCCAATGAAGAAAATCTGCATTTCTGTTACATGTACTTCCTCTGAAGATCTGGGAAACCTCATATTAGCTACAAAATGAGGGAACTAAGCGATTCAGTTTTGGTAGGCTACAGAAAAAGAGATTCCTGAAAAGAGTATGCCACTGTATTTCTGTCCCTAAACTCATAACCTCATAACTGCAATACATTTATGTCCTTATGTCCTTAATTAAAAATGCAGTTTCTTTTCTTTAAGGCACTTTAAATTTTTAGCACAGGGCTTTGTGGACGTTCTTATTTATTTATTTTATTTTATTTTATTTTATTTTATTTTATTTTATTTTATTTTATTTTATTTTATTTATTTTATTTTAATGAGAGAATGAGAGGAGGGAGGGAAATGCAGCACAAGAAAATTTAGAAACTAGGAAAATAAACACTTTATTTTCCAGGTTGAGTGAAAAGCACACAAACAGTCAGAAAATGGCGTTTCTGGGCCTGTCTCTGCTCTCTGGCCTGGATATACTTCATCCATCATTGTCTGTAAAGGGTGGGTATCAATAGAGGTAGCAAAGCCAAGGCCTGAACTAGGAATTTCAAATAATTCAGTTTTCATTTATCAATGTGACTTCTAGCAATCAGGGAATTTTGTTAAAAACTCCAATGAATTTTATCTTCACTATTCCTCTTAACAACTAAATGGAATCCATATTAATTATTTATCTCCTTTAAAGTGCACTGAATAGCTTTGCTGAAAATTACCACGTTTATATTTATAGAACACTGGCACATGTATAGATAAGTTCAAAATTCATTATTTATACAGTGCTGGCTTTATTTATAGGAATCAAAACCAGTAATTAGCATTGTGTACAAGATTCTGCTTTAGAGGAATGAGCACATGGTGAAATACAAATGCTTAATAGAAAGCTCTAGTAAGTTTGAAAATCTAACAAACAAACTCTAGCCTATTAGTTAGCAAAGAAATGTCTCTGGCAGTGATACCAAGGTAGATAGAAACAGTATCATTCATGATTCCTGGATTTTTTAGTGATTGTACTAGTTCTTCAGTCTATAAGTGTTTTAGTCAGTGTCAGTTGCCAGGCTTCCCTTGCTCCTTTAAAAGAGGTAGAGAAGAGCTTAAAAAGAAAACTTGCATAAATTAGAATGGAACTAGTCCTGTATTTAAAGCTAAGGGTACATAAAAACAGTAATATGAAAATGTGGAGCAATTTCTTCTAACCATAGCAAAAAGACAACTTTTCACCATGTCAGTGAAATGAATGATGCTTCTGTTACACGGGATTTTTGATGCTGTTAAGATTCTGAAAAACTCCAAACAACCTTCACCCCATATTGACAGGGTATATTGAAATTGGCCTTTAAACATTACTTCAAACATTCAGGGGTTTACAGAGGAAAAGCTTAAGGCTGTAAGCCTGTAGCCTTGTACCTACCAAGACTGAATGCAGTCCACTTTTATCCCCATTGTGTAACTAATGTACCATCAATATTTCATGCATGTAATTTCAGATGAGTAAATAGCTTTCTGCAAGTTGCATAATTTGCTCATAATCTTAGTGCATCTTGTTCCATTTAAAGCTAAGTGCCACCATTTCAAAAATGCCCAGCAGGAATGATTCTGCCTAGCCAAAAACAATTATATCTTACAAAGTCCCCAACCTCACTATTGCAGCCACCCATCTTCGCTGCCAGGGTGAACCATTTATTCCAAAGAAAATACCAAAACAAAGCCAGGCAACAGACCCTAGCAAACATTTAGCCTTGTGAATATCTAGTCACTAAGGGAGAGACAGTAGAGCAAGCAAAAAGCTAAGCTGTGACATATGAGGTGTGCTACGTTTAGGGAGGCTAATGAAACTGAGGGCTCAGCTATTAACCTTCAAGGAAGAAAAGCCAGGCCTACTGCTTTAAAAATTACTGGGACCAATCTTTCATCATGACAAGCATTAGTAATGAATAATTAAGCATTTAATATAATGTTGCTTTGGTGAAAAATGATAATTTTACAATTGATGGCCCCTAAACCTATTCAGTGTTATTATGGTACAGTAAAAGCAGGAAGAAAGCTTTGATGAAATGCATGTTTTTCAGTGGAGGTTTTTCTTTTTTCTTTTTTTCTGTGTGTGTGTGTTGTTTTTTTTTTCCCCGATGGTTGGACTGAAGCGGTTATAGTTAATAGGTTCAAAATCTTTTCAGAGCTCAACAGTGGCCCTGCTGAGAGAATTTCATGAAAAATTTAAAAAGGAAAATTCAACCTGGAACAGTCTCATGTCTCATGCCAACTCGCCTGAGGTTGAACTGTGTTTTTCCTCATAATATCCAGCTAATGTCAGGGAAATAAATCATTCAGCAGATGCAAATGCTGAAGCCATCCAAAATCTAACAGCTTAAGAACCTATTTTGATTAAGTGAAATAGTTATTTAAAAGAGTTTAACAGATGCTCTCTTACTTAGCTCCCCATAATGAAATGTTTATTGCAAAAGAAATATTTGAGTAGGACTTCTTTTTTCTTTTTCTTTTTTTTTTTTCTTTTTTTTTCTCTTTTTAAACTGAAGAACTACACTGCAGTACTGCTCACTGCCCCATTTCTCTCTTCCCCAGAACTTGCTACTGTTAGCAAGAATTTTTGCCATAGATTATCAAAAAACATAGGTTTTGGTGACTATCATTAGAAGAAAATGTATATTGTCATCATATATCAGACCAAATGATATTTAAATTAAATTGTTTAAATTGTTTCAAATACAACTGCTTTAGAGTCCACTATCTAATACAACAAAAAACAGCTAAATAAATACTGCCACCTTATATACCATAGCTAAGAGCTGATAAGTCTTTGCTCTTCCTTTAGCAACAGTCTTTACACCTAGCTATGACTTTTGCTAATGACATTCAATGTACATTTGATCCAGCTTCCACCCTAACGGTTACAGCCATTTTGTGTTTTCAGTGTATCATGAATTATCCTACTGAAATAGAAGGCTAAAAAAAGTATCCAGGCCTTCAGTAACAGGATTTAGGCTATATTTTCTTCTCAATGGATGTGATTATTCTCGTAACCTCATTAAGACTGAATTACCTCACATCTATAGTAAATCTTTCCTTCTGATTTTAAAACTACCGTGGAAGTCAATTATAAGGAGTGTGCATTTGTGTGTGTGCACATATGCATAGAGAGATTCATACAATCCCTAAAAAATAAATACAAGTTAAGAAAGATCTTACAGTTATCCTCCAGATGGATGGCAGTTGTGTAGAAATGGCCACCAGCTGCTTGTGCTTGCAGCTTGTTTTTCCAGGGTTTAAAATTGCATCAGCTACAAGAAAATCTACTAAGTAGATTACTACTGAAAGTCTGACCTCGAACAGTTCATAAATGAATGATTAATCCCAAGCTCCTAGAAAGAGGTGAACTACAGTGTTTTCTGAACTGCTAGAAAGCTTTCTAGAAGACTAGCTGAAATAACCAGAGATGGAGCATTACAGATCTCTGAAAGCTAACTTTTTTTTCCCTTTCTCTTGCTAGCACATTTTTAAAATTAAAATTATGTGTATATGCTGGAGTCTTTTTTTCCTCTCTAAGCTTGTTCTTGAAAAGCAGACAAAGTAACTCCACAGTGATTTTAAGTAGATCTTAACCATCGCTGTTCCACTTTGCAAATTGTGAAACAGAGATAAAGTCAGGGGTGAAGCCACCAAGAGAGGTATAACTAGCAGTGCTACCACACCTTCCCTTAGTCCCAGCTCCTTGCTTCCTTTGTCATCTGACATTATCTATCTTATCCTGTGCTCAAAGTTTATCACTGCTATGACACCCCATTTCACTGACATGCCTTGAAACGAACATCTGGACTCTGAGTATGTTAAGATAAAGTACCTCATAAGGTGCTTCTTTCTGCCTGCCTCTGGTCATAAGCAGGGCAAGATGCTTGCAAAAGACCAGAGACATGGCATTAGTAACTTCCTGGACAAAAAGTTCCTTAAGTTTCAATCATGCAAGCCTTACTGAGAGGCATACCTCTGATAGAGATCTATCTGGAGGCTAGATTCCAAACAGTCCAATAAAACAGCTACAATTCCTTGAGAAGCTCACCTGGGATCAAAGAAGGAGAAGCAGGCTGAGGAAACATTCCTTCTCTAGGATTTTTCATTGACTTCTATCCAGTCAGTAGACAGAATGAACAGAGAGATTCAACTGAGAAAGCTTTCTTCACAAGACATGGGCTTTACATATCATAAATTTCTTGTTGCGTATTTAAGTCAGTACATCTGCATACACATATCTGCTGAATAGGAGGAAACAGCTACCAGGGCAAAGGAATTGACTACATCCTTGCTGGGAAAGAGAAGCCTGCTATTCTCAATGCTCAAAACACCATGGAAAACATACCTCTTTATTTCCAATGTTTTTTTCACATTATATGTCCCCCAGTCTTTTTACAGGAAGATCTATACTGCCACACAAGGCAAAACTGTGTATTGCCTGGATCCAACACTTAATTATAAATATAATATGCAGCTTGACCCTCTTCCCTCCACATTTTTAGTAATTTTTCCACTAAAGGTTCACTATTCTTCCAGTAACAATTTCCTTTTGGAAATGCTAATGAACAAAACATAATTCACCTAGAGCAATAGGAGATTAGACTGGTGAATAGCACTTGGACTTCAAAGACTTGCATTTTAGACATACCACAATCTTACTCCGTGTGTGACTTTACAAATTTCTTCAATCAGTTCCCTATTAGAAAAATGGGCTAAGACATTGCTACTTTATATAAAACTGTTCCAGAGGATCAAGGCTAATAACAATCATAGAAGAATCAGTTACTTCATTGAATAAAAGTATAAAGGTATCTAGACAGAGAGATATGATTATTGAGTAAAATTAGGTTATATAGCATAGATCTATAGGGACTATATATATCATATATCATAGGGACTATAAATACCGTTATGGATAGTTTTATTTTTTAAAAATATATATATACATGGCCATATTAAAAATAAATAAATAAATAAATAAAAAGTGAACTGTAGGAATAAGCAATATGAAACAACAGATTCTAATACACAGCTCTAATGCAAATTCCAATCCTTTACAATCACAACCTTTTCCCATTTATTTTCTTTGTTAAGTTGGCCATAATAGATCCGATACATGAACAAAAGGATCCAAGCTACTAAGGATACACACAGTCTGCGTGATTCACTGTGTTCACTGAAGCAAATCAGCAGTACTTTGAGCATTTTACATTTCATCCATCTAATTTTCACTATGTATTTTATCACATGTTCAGTATATTTGTCAATAGGACCTGCTAGAATTTGCAGGAGGTACTTAAGAAATTTCTCTTTCCACTCTCAACCCTAGAAAATTAAAACAAAAACAAAAACACTTCAGTGGTGTAAGTATACGTGAAACTGAGTGCATTGTAGAATGTGCTTAGATTTCTGAGGACAACAGATTTCTGCCTCAATACAGTGACCATCCAACCCTGAGATCCCTGTGGATGAATCAATACCTTGAAGTGTAGCCATGACAACCATGGAGATCAAATAGGCTGAGCACACACAGTATTCACAGTATTGATTTTTCAGCGCAGGACAATACAGTTCTCTCAGTGCCTGAATATGGATGAGGAATAGCTGGCTGAGGCAGACTCCTCTTGCAAAGTCTGAAGTGATGCTGCTCAGGAGAAAGCAGCACTTCAAGGAATTTCATACCACTACACTGAGGGTGTCCATTCTCCATTAAGACAGACTGCAGCTTTTGTGTCCACTGCACACAGCCCTAGATTTCTGAATAGTTTTTTAGCAATAACCATGAAAAAAAAAAAAAATGGGGGGGAATACCTTTACTCTTCCCTTTTGTCGGAAAGAAATACCACTGACAAGCTGCACATACTTATGACCTGGCCCTTAGAAATACACCTCTCAATAGTTTAAATATAAATATACTGTTCTCAAAAATAAAGAAAGAAAGAAAGAAAGAAAGGAAGAAAGAAAGGAAGAAAGAAAGGAAGAAAGAAAGGAAGAAAGAAAGGAAGAAAGAAAGGAAGGAAGGAAGGAAGGAAGGAAGGAAGGAAGGAAGGAAGGAAGGAAGGAAGGAAGGAAGGAAGGAAGGAAGGAAGGAAGGAAGGAAGGAAGGAAGGAAGGAAGGAAGGAAGGAAGGAAGAAAGAAAGAAAGAAAGAAAGAAAGAAAGAAAGAAAGAAAGAAAGAAAGAAAGAAAGAAAGAAAGAAAGAAAGAAAGAAAGAAAGAAAGAAAGAAAGAAAGAAAGAAAGAAAGAAAGAAAGAAAGAAGGAAAATAAAAGAAAAAATATGCATTAAAAAAGTAGAATGTAATAAATGTCACCTGGAATTCAAAACAGTTTCTGCTCAGCAGTGGCAACAGCAGTGTGTTGTTGCAGTGTTCTTCTCTATTCCACTATTCTGTTCACATTCTGTAGAGTCTTTATTGAGAGGTTTGATGTTTGCAATGTTCTCTGAAGCCATCAATATGACTATGATCATGAATGGTTTGAAATGCTATGCTAATGAAATTAATGAGAACCACATCCACTGATCACAACCTCTGAGAACCACATCCACTGATCACAACCTCTGACAGTTAAATTTAATTGGAACAAGTGCACAGTCAATTCAAATGTGTCAGAAAAAAAAAAAAATGGAACACGTTTCTAGAAAGAGAGAGTCATAGTGACTGTTAACATAGGTACTTACTCTGAAAATGTCATTTTCCTGAATCATCAGTTAAACACAGCTATAAACCTGGGGGGGGTGGGGGGGGGGAAGTCTATTGTTCCACAAAATTTCAAAAAAGCTTCCTCAACATTTATTTAAAAACAGCAGTTCAAAAAATTTAGTTTCAACCCAGGTGTAATAACTTTCATCTGTGACACTTCGCAAAAGATCTCATTCAGCCACCTCCCAGGTACTTGCTCAATGGCCTAAAAATCCCACCTAAATCTGTGTCAATAGCTGTCAGAGAAAGGTTTTTGTAATACCGTGCTGAATAGGCATGCTGCCTGACCCAAGGCTGGCAATGAACATGTCTTTAACTGTTTTAGGGCACAAAGCTCTGAGATAGGGCCATGGCACTGTGTAGAGACCCAAGCTAAAGAAGATTCTAGAATGAATGTTTCTGACTAAAACAGGTTAAAAAACAGGTTAAAACATTCATCTTTCTAGATTTGCTATGTCATTACTTTGATATTTTCCATCAGAATAAAAACATGTATCTCGTTTAAGTGGAACAGAATATATTTATATGTTTACTTAATTTTAGAGCTACATGATTTCTATGGATAGAGACCATGGGGAAAAAAAATACTTTTAGTATCATATGGCAAAAATTCTTGTGGCATTAATATAGAAAGAATTTCCACCATGCTTATTTTATTACTCCTCCACCAAGACTGCATTTTGAAATTACAGTTTTAGAGATTTACAAAACTCATTTGTCAATCAATTGTCAATTTGTCTTCAGCTTAATGTTCTTCATTTGTTTTTTGTTTGTAGGGGGAACCTTCCTCTTTCTAAGAATGTATCTGTTTCAAAAAGGCATAGAGAGGAGATACAGAGATCTTAGAGAGTGCTTATATCAATCATCAGTGTCTCTTTTATTTCAAAAAGCATGCTATAGACACAAGGAAATTATAAATACACAAATGAACTACTAGTGAGCCAGCACAAGTAAAAATAAATAAAATAAAATAAAATAAAATAAAATAAAATAAAATAAAATAAAATAAAATAAAATAAAATAAAATAAAATAAAATAAAATAAAATAAAATAAAATAAAATAAAATAAAATAAAATAAAATAAAATAAATGCAGATTGTCTAGTTACACTGATGATATTTACACTGGGAACTTCCTCTCCAGAGTTGTGTTATACTGCTTCGAGTCTGCAGCTGATCTTCTTTGGTATTAATGTTAATACAGATCTCTGTTGCCTATGGAGTTATGCCAATTTGAAGCAAGAGGAAATCAGGCCAACATATTTTGTAGAAAAAGCACTCAAAATACTACTTTAAATAAAACTACAAATTGCATTTTACCAAGTGTTCCTACAGTAGCACCTTATTTCTATATGGAAGCTCAGAGAGCAGCATGAACATACATTTGTTATTGCACTAATAAAACACCAGCTGACCCTCATTCAACGGGAAATACAAGCGGGATGCCCATCTCCATAAGTCCATGGAGCCTGATAAGATTCACCCCAGAGTACTGAAGGTGCTAATAGATGTTAGACCCCTCTCAATAAGGCCCCACTTACTGGAAGCTGGCCAACGTTACACTGATCTAAAAAAGTCACAAGAGAAGACCCAAGAAACTACAGACTATTAATCTAACCTCAGTCCATGGAAAAGTTATGGAGAAGATTTTCCTGGGGAATATTTAAAGGCATTTAAAGAACAAAGCAATTATCAGTTGTAGTCAAAATAGGTCATGAAGGGAAAGTCCTGCCTTTATATTTGGTATCCTTCTATGATAAGTTCACCCACTTAGTAGATGAAGAAAAGATAGTGGATGTAATCTTTCCCAATTTAGTAAAGCCTTTGATTCAGTCCTGCAAAGTATTCTTCTAGACAGGTTGTTCAACTGTGATACAAACAGGTTCACAGTGTGCTGGATGATGAACTGGATGAATGATAGAGCCCAAGGGATTGCAGTGAAAGGGGCTACATCTGGCTGGCAGCCAGTCACTAGCAGTGTTCCCCAGGGCTCAATTCTAGCACCATATCTTATCAACCTTTTTATCAATGATCTAAGTTAGGAGTTAAATGTATCCATAGCATATTAAACTGAGGGGTTTAGCATATTACATGTTATATAATAACAAATTGATTGAAGTCTTTATTGATTGAACTTGCTCAGCTTCACCAAATGATTCATAATGCACCTGTGATAGTTTTTATTGGACCATAGCATTTATGCACCTGTTTTCTTGCTGTTGATTTGCATTCTTTTATTGAAAATAATGTGTTCTTGTTTTTAATTGCATACATCTGTCCACAGTTCCAAGACTGATTCTTCCCAATTAACAGATAACTGATTATTTAGAGAACCTGTCTGTACAAATTATGATTTTTCTGTAAGATTATGGTCTCTGAATATGCCTATATCAAATGACAAATAGTTTATTTTGATCACTTGTCTTTGTCTGTGTGTTCTTTATTTTCCATGTTCCACACTATTCAAGTGGACAAGAACTAACGGAAAAGGATTGTTTACTTTAGCGGTCTACCACAGAAAATATTTAGCAAGGGCAAGAAGCTAATTACCACTGAGAACAGGTCTCTGAAGGACATTGGCACCCACAAAAACATTTTACCTGACTATGTTTGCTGTAACCATGGGGAAACTGATCCAGGTTTGGAGAGTAACGCAAGGACAGTCTATCGTTCTCCTTCACCTGTTTCAGTCTGTGAACCATAAGGTGTGAGCTGTATGCACTAAGAACCTGGTGAAGTTGAGGAAACACAGATGGCCTAGCAGGCAGACTTCCCATGACTTCCAATGAAAGGATGAACTAGAACAAGCAAGCTCATTGTTTTTATTTTGCTTTCTAAAGCAATATCAAATCCTATACTTTTTCTTCAAGAAAGAGTATGATTAAAAACTGCTCAAACCTTCATTCTGTTCCTTTATGTGTTTCTTCATATCCTATGCAAAAAGATAGATTTATGGAACACTACTAAAAGTTTCAAACATCTGTAGAGACTGTGAAAAAATCTGATTAAGATGTCTTCTCAATCCTAAGGTCAGACACTAGAGACAACATCACACACCCATTGAATTGCACTTGGAAGGAGTGTTCAGCTATGCTTCTCTTTATACTTAGCAGTATTGTGGGTATTTTTGCAACAGCAATTGATTTGAGTTCAATCTTGTGAATCACTAAACTTCTCTAGAATCCTTACCACTGTTTCCTAGCTCGTATTTGTCCGTTTGATAAGCCTTTCCTATAAATAGTACTTGGCACTTGTCCTGATTAAGCAGCATTTCCCTTCATATATATATATGTGTATATATATATATATATATATATATATTTTTTTTTTTTTTTTTTTTTTTTTAACTCAATTCTGAAGATAATTCTGAATGTCAGTTTTAGGCTCCGAAGTGCTGAAAAAAAATGTTTCACTGAGGAGTTTCTAATAAATTCCTAAGTAAGGAAATATAAAGTCCTGAGATTATTTACTGTATATATGTATCTTCTGTAAAATATGTTAGTAATTTTAAGGAGTCAGAAGCCAAATAAGTGTGCACAGGATAGCACAGTAAACTAGAACTCAAAGCAATAATTATAAATAATGCATTTTCCAGTATATTGTGATAGCAGTAAACTCACTCTGTTTAAGAGGCTTAAAAGGCTATGCTCCTTGTGATGGTCAGTGAAGGTTTTTAAGTCCTTTTAGCAGGGAACCCTGATAAATATATTAATTTATCTACTAAATACTGATGCAAGACAGAACCGGTAACAAAAGTATGAAACAAAAATGCTGTAAGGCTGACTTATGGTATGTTTTGATAAGTAAAAAATAAAAAAAGAACCATTTCTTAAAAATACTTCTGAATTACATTTCTTTCCCAGGAGACCACAACCATTAGCCTATAAAAATTAATGACTTGCAAACTTATCTGTTTAACTCTATTTGCCTGCAAGAGGACTACCACAGGCTAAATTCTATGTGGCGGTTATGAAATGTGTAGAAGAGCAATTAGCTGGCAAAAAGGAGGGAATAGTTTTCAAGGAATTATAGGCAAAACTAACCATTTGTTTTACAGACCTACAAGATGACTTGAGGGTACTTTCCTCATGTCATCCAAAAGTACCTTTCATTATAATTACTATTACTACCTACAATACATTACTACCTTTACAAATGATAAAGCATATACAGTTTATATTTAAGGGCTTCTTTAAATATTTAGCTTATTCCCAACAATTTTTTTTTTTTTTTTTTTTTTTTTGTTGCCTATGCTGGCAGTGAAGAAAGATGATTTCATTTACAAAAACAAAAACAAAAACAAAACAAAAAAAAAAAAAACTACGGGTCAAAGTGAATTGAACTTTCTCAGTTTGCCAATATGCATTATAGTCCCCTTCAAAACTTAGATCAGAAACTGGCCTGGATTTTTACTTCTAAACTAATAAGAGCTTTGTTAAGGTCTCTATTGTTTTGATAGTCTATGTACACACCTTTTGAGCCTGTGATCAGACAAATTTTGTTGCAGAGACAAAACTGGAAATGTTAAAATTAACAGAGATTCAGTGCAATGGTGAGCAGGTGTCCCCGCTACTTGAAAAGATATTGCTTGCTCTTACCCCAAATGTCAGATTTGTGGTTATGTTAGACATATATTTACTAGAGGAGATTAATCCTTTCTGCTCCAACCAACACCTCCGTGCCAGTGCAGTCAGTTTAGAGAATACCAAATACTGATGAGACAACTACAGTAGATGGAAAGCAGTAGTAAAGCATTCCTAGCAGCTTCAGAAAAACAGATTAGCCTTGAAAATTATGAAAATTAAGTCTGAATTCTTGAGTATTTTCAGTTTCACCAGTTGTTGGCTATATCTCTAGTCACAGCACAGCAAAGTCATAACAGCATGACAAAATGAGAAAAAAAAATGTTTAGAAAATGATTTGAAGTTTTAAATATAAGTGCACATACACAAAATTTTTTTTGCAACACTCTTCAGACAACTTTGTTTGCATAAAACCTGCACAATTGTCTGGGATTAGCAAGGTGTGGCCGAGTTGCCCTAAGGACACTAGTAAGTCTGGTGGCTGTTACCAGCCCCATCTAGGGTCTCTCTCTACATCCTGCTGCCTATTTCTGCCCAGACCAGACCTTCAGCTCCTGTCTGAGCTCTACTGTGGGAGCACCGATCTCCAGCCCAGCTTCAGCTGGCCACCTGCCCTGATGATCCAGACCCCAACCTGTGGATGGATTTCCCTACTCGACCTCGGACTTAGAATCATAGAATCATTAAGGTTGGAAAAGACCTTCAAGATCATCTGGTCCAACCAACCCCCTACCACCAATGCCACCCACTAAACCATGTCTCTAAGCATCACGTCCAACCTTTCCTTGAACATCCCCAGGGGTGGTGACACCACCACTTCCCTAGGCAATTCATTCCAACGCGTAGCCACTCTTTCTGAGAAGAAACATCTCCTAATTTATAACCTAAACCCATGGCACAACCTGGGGCCTTTAGGCCTTTAGGCCTTTAGTCCTATCACTAGTTACCTGCAAGAAGAGGCTGAGCCCCAGCTCCCCTCAACTTCCTTGACTCATCACTATGGCCCAAACTAAGGTAGTTTGGTTCAACATGTATTTTTAAAAGATGGGTTGTATGCTGCTCCTTTTCTTATTATCTTTCTAGTGCTTACAAAAGTTTTCTGGATTATTTGTTCCAAAGTTTGTTAGCTTTTATTCTAGAAACTGCAGTTATCCAATCTCTAATTCCTTTGCTCTCTTTTTTTCCTTTTCAGAAGATTGAAAACTACATCTGTTCAGTTTTCTATCAAGTGTTCTTTACAAAGTAACTGCTATGAAAATATCTACTTCATCTCTCCACTCTCTACCATGATCTTGCCTGAGTTCTTAAGACTTTCTGTAGTAATAATTATACTAAGCAATTCATCATAACTGAAATTTTAATTTCTTTTTGTGAAAACAGTTATAAAAAGCATATATTAAGTACAGTTTACATTTTGTTTGTTTGTTTTTCTTTCAGCATAATTGATCGTCAATGAAAAGGAAGACATTTTCTTCCATATTCCTTTTGCTGATAATATAGTTAAATAATTATTTCTTCTTACTCTTGATGTTTCCAGATAGTTGTGTCACATTTTATGTCTTTCTTTGTCCCCACATTTTTTGTTATAATTCCTGTTATGTTTTTGTTATAATTCCTAATTATTTCACTTAGTTTATACTTTTCCCATTTTTTTTAATTTTATTTTGAGGCAGTAAAGGATTCATGGTTTTGCCAAGTCAGTCTCTTTCATTTCTGCCACTAGTGCCATATTATCAGAAGCCGAAAGTTATTGTCATCTTTTTTCCATAAGAACTGCCTCTGAAGTGGCAAGGGTATTGGTTGATGAGCCAGCAATGTGCACTTGCAGCCCAGAAAGTCAACTGTACTCTGGGCTGCATCAAAAGCAGCGTGGCCAGCTGAAGGAGATGATTCTCCCCTCTGCTTTGCTCTCATGAGACCCCTCCTAGAGTACTGTGATCAGTTCTGGGTCCCCCAGAACAAGGACTTATCAGAACGAGTCCAGTGGATGACCATGAGGATGCTGGAACTTCTCTCCTATGAAGACTGGCTGAGTGTGTTGGGGTTGTTCAGCTTAGAGAATAGAAGACTCAAGGGAGACTTTTAAGCCTTTCTGTACCTAAAGGGGGCCTACAGGAAAGCTGGGTAGGGATTGTTTGTAGGGGACTGTAGTGATAAGACAAGGGAGAATGGCTTTAAACTAGAAGAGAGTAGGTTTAGATTAGATATTCAGAAGAAATTCATTACTATGAGGGTAGTGAGGTTGGAACAGCTGGAACAGGTTGCCCAGAGAAGCTGTGGATGCCCCATCCCTGAAAACATTCAAGGCTAGGTTGGAAGGGGCTTTGAGCAACTTGCTCTATTGGGAGGTGTCATGGGCATTGGAATTAGGTGATCTTTAAGGTCATTTCCAACCCAAGTAATTCTTTTTCTGTTATTCTAATTTTCTCAGTTTAATAACATGAACCTGTTTTGTTTTGGTTTGTTTTTCTAGTGTCTTCCCTCTGTAAACTCTGTAAACTTAAACATAGCTTAGTTTCTTTAAACAGACTGCTTTCTTCTCTCAATTAATTTATTCTTTTTGAGTAAAAACTGTATATTTTGCTTTATGAACTAAGGAAAATGAAGAGAATTCAATATCTAAACTCATTCCTTATCAGCTACCTACACCTCTGCTAATAGTCTACTTTTAGAATTTTTTGTAAAAGTTTATGCAATAAGGAGCATTGACATCAATCCTCCCAATCAATGAAGATGTGTATCAAACTACAATATTAATTTCAAAACATGAGGAGTAACATATTTTATCATTTTCAGATGTACAATTCTTCGACCAAAAAACTAGTGAAAACATCCATCCATTTATTTAATGCCATCTATATCTACAGTACATTGTATATTGCCAAAATTTTAAATTTGCATTTACATTAGAGAAGGTTGATAACAGTGGTGTTGGACTTCTGTCAGATTTTGGTCCAGGAGCTATGTATCAAATACAGGCAACATTGCCTGCTAGCCATACAGTCAAAAAGAACAAAAGGAGTAGCTAAGCAAAGCATGACAGATGGCAAAAACAACAAATGGTGGAATACTTGAACAAAGAGAGTAGTCTGACAAAATATCCCTAGGCCTGGCATCTGCCATGACATCTCCGAAATCTGTCGTACCTGGACGTCAATCAACTGATTGGCATTCCACTGATTTAGGTAGAGGATGCAGCAGTAAACAAGGCCCTGAGGTCAGACTTCTATATTTTACTAGCAGGGGAATATCCAGAGCAAATACCAGTGTGATAAAGAAATCCACATGGATTATAGAAATGTTCCTTATTTTTAAAAGCACAATTTGGAAGTGATTTTGTCCTCTGACTTAAGAAATAAAAAGCACAGCATAAGGTAAAAAGCTGGTTTCCATCCAAACTAAAATGATACAAATATGTAACAGCTTGGCTTTAAAAGGATGTCCATCTGTTAGTAAACTAGTGATCATACCATATCCACAATGGTTTAACAAACTAACAGCCAAAAAAATTATTGCCCACACCCATGGCTCAATAAATATTTGGAGCTGTGTTTTTATTTACAGCAAGGACACATTAAGTGACTAAATGCAAGTTATCAATCTTTCTACTATTTTAAAAATGTTTTTAAACTTGCAAAGTCTTAGAGAAATATGTAACCGAAAGACATTCTTGTAGACAAAGCCTCTCTTCACAGGTTCAACTGGGAATATAGTGAGCCAATTCTTCTGCCTTGGTCTGAATCCTGAACACAGCATTTCATAGTCATATGGATGAGCCTGTGGAGGTAACAGTCTTCCATAATACCATACTTGGCTTAAAATGGTGTTCTTGACTAACTGGTTGGATCAGGAGTGGAATAGCTGCACTGTATCAATTTCAGCAGATTGAAGATTGTCTGCCTAGCAAATAAATGTCAAGGCAGCTTAATTACTCACCATACCTAAGCCAGCTATATCTAAAGCTACCTTGGGCATAGCACCTAGGCTGAAGTCATGTTCCTACTTTACACAAGCCATTCAAAGTTGGTGTTTTAGTTTGTTTGTCACTTGAAAAATTTTACACCATTAAAGGGCTATGGCTACAGTTCAATTTTTGTTGTGTTTTAGCATCTTCATCTGATTCTATCAGACCTATGTTTGACAATGAGCAAAGCTGAAGTCTCAGAAAAGGATTATTTGCAGTTGCTTTATGCAACACAGTCCCTGCACTGATGCACTAAACAAGGAGCACCATTAGCAGTAAGATTTAACAATGAAAACAATAATATTTATTATAATTGCATTACTTGATATATTTGTTTGACTACTAATTTTATCAGTGTTCAAAAAAAATAATATAACAGTATTAACCTTATATCACAACAGAGTCTTTCTCTTAGAATGATTATAGTGATTTTCTGTTTTAAGTTTGGTGCAATAACACTCTGTTTGCATCAGCACAACTATAATTCTGCTATCACAGACTATTTTGCAGACAAAACCCCTTACAAGTTAAAACTTCTTAGATGCCCATGAATGTTAATGGACATTCTGGGAAAAAAAAGAAAAAAAAAGTTTATTCTAAAAATACCTCTCCAGAATGACTTGCTAACAACATCATCTTTGACTTTTGAAAACAAATAACCACTTTTCATCTCACATGCTGAAAAATGCAATAAATAAATAAATAAACAGAAAGATGGATTAATGGATATCTATAGCTTATTGATCTTTCCCTGAGAGAGCCGTTTCAGAGCCCTCTGGCTAAGCTAGGTGTAGAACCGTGCATCCTACACACAAAGCTAGTCATATGCAACATATGAAACATAGCTTTATTTTACCTTAACATGTAGTTTGAGAGAGTGATCTACTCAGAGGAATTCAACCAATTATTCTGTGGTCTTCATGTATTTTTAAGAGCAATATTACATTACTTTGTTCTTTCCTCATTCTGGACAGTTAATCTTGGCTACCTACACCAACCCTGTCACCTGCCTAGAAGGACAGGTTCAAACAGACACACTCTTTTGCCAGTTCTCTAAACTGGGCAGATGTGCCATACAAACCACGTTATCACAACATGTATCTAATGAACCTAGGGCATCTAATGGTATGATTAGATTGGTCTGAATCCTGACCACAGCATTTCAAAGTCATATGGATGAGCCTGTGGAGGTAACAGTCTTCCATAATACCACACTTGGCTTAAAATGGTGTTCTTGACTAACTGGTTGGATCAGGAGTGGAATAGCTGCACTGTATCAATTTCAGCAGATGGTTTCATCCAGTGGAACCTAGGGTATCTAATGACTGCTAGGGCATGACTAAGAAAGCCCCAATATAAGGCTGCATTAATGTCACTAATTGCTAACAGGAACTGGAGCAGACCTTTTCTGCCAACTCAGAGCATGAACTCCCACTCTCCTCTTTAGACAAGCATGCCCACAGGTATGCCTGTAGTGCTTTTCTTTCCTGCCCTGCTCTCTTCTTTCTGCCAGGTCTCTATAGAAGTAGACAAAGTCATTATAAATAGAAAGACTTTTCATTAAAATGACTTTTAGTAGTCATCACCCTGCTTCTATAAGACTCTACCCAAGTACCTGCTTCTAGGCACAAGGACTGCACACAGCTCCTTCAAGAGGCCCAGGTTCTGACATCTCATAGTGGCTGGCAAAACTGTCCAGAGCATGTTGAGCCTTTCTTTGGCCTGCTTTCCTGCTTTAGATTGAACATTTCTGACTGCAGCTAAAGAGAGTCTACCCGAGAGCCCGAACACAGAGTCCTTGAACATGTCATGATGTACTTTGCAACAAAACTGTTGCTCTTTTGAATGTTAAATATATAGTGACCTTCCAAATGGTATCTATTTTTAGCAAAATGTTTTATGGTATTAGTTTAATCTACAGAAAAAATAATGAAACTAGAAGAAACCTGCATCATCATGTCCAATCCCCTGCTGTTACAGGCCAACACGTCATATAATCCTTTTAATAAATTGAAGTGCACTTGGATACGATGGTGATGAGTACCTCATAAATATGTATATTCAGAGCTGTGTAGAAAATATCTTGATCAAAATGTTCAGTGGATGAACAGGATGATTAGGAACGACAAAGGTGAGCACAGCACAGCTCTAAGGGTATAACTTGTTTCTTTTTTCCTAGGGACTAATGAAAACTTTACTGAATCCTTTGTACCATCTCAAGAAAGAGTTATGTTAATAAGGGAAAGGGTCAATTTTAAGTATAGGAATGATCAGAAATAGGATAATGGAAGAAAGACAAAAAGAAATGTAAAGTAAAAAATAAAAATTATATATATATATATCAGTACAGAAAACTTACTTCATTCTTTGCAATGCACGATGAAGTAGCAGTAGCTCAAGAGAAAAAGCCCACAGGTTCTTACAGATTTATCGTTATTTTATCAAGAGATCTTATAATAGGAAAAAAAAATCTTTTTTTAATAATTTCCTTTCCTTTACACCTATCAGTAAACCAAACACCCAAACAACAGTCTAATTTAACATCTTTAATAACAATAATTCATTTTATTTATTATGCACCTTTAGCTTATTTCCCTACATCCAGCTTTCATGCACGTACAGATAAATTCTAGAAGACAATTCATTCTGGGTAGTCAAGGAATTTTGGTGTATTTTGCAATAGTTGTGATTTTTATTTCATTGATGCTTATCAGTTAGAGTCTAAAATTGAAATCTTCCCCTACATAATATATCCTTGATTCAATCTCCTTCCATTTAGGAGATACCCTCATTTAGTAGCTATACCTTTATCATGCAAGCTGCCAGAAAAAGGAATTAAATTTAACAAGAGACACCTTCTATTTACAGCCACAGGGAAAAGTAATTAAATTTAATGGAAGCTGCAGCTCTAAATAAAGGCATGGAGAACCTCTACTCCTATCCAGCTAAAAATGAGGTTATGGGTTACACACAATGAGTAACGTTCAAATCCTTTGCAACTCCATTATCTCCAATGGACTTACAGCAGAGATATATTTGGCATACTTTTCATTCCAGATAAAGGAACGGGAAGTAAAGTAAGAACTAGTCACTTTTAATTCTTGCAAGTGCACAAAATGAATGGTAGCAGTGTTACAACAGAGCAAAATTAAATGCATTTTTTCTTTGCTTTTTGTTGTTTTGTTTTTAACAATACAATATATGGTTGGGTAAATAAGTGAAAGACTGGGTTATATGCAGATTTCCTGGGGAACCTCTGGAAGGAAAAAAGATGTTATTTACTATGGAGAAAAAAATAATTCATCTCCTTATTTCCTAGCCAGCACAAAATTTCCATTACAAACAAAGAAAGTGAAATAAATTTAAAAGAAAGTGAAATAAATTTAATCTCTCTCACATAGCACAATGGAGAATCTGTCCTACAAAAGGCATGAAGATGTTCCCTTGGAAAATTAAACAAATTATTTTGGTGAATCTCCAATGGAAGATGCAATTAGAATTAGTTTTTTATTTTATTTATTTTTATTTATTTATTTATTTTATGAAGACATTTCTGTTTCTCCTTTAGTTGGATAGCTTCTGGAAGCTATAGCCTTGAGGGTTGAGAAGCCAAGGGAAATCTCAGTATGGTCGCAATAATATCAATTGATGAAGAGAAAAGCATTCACCTTTATGGAATAACCTGTTTTGAGTAGAACAGGGCAAAAAGTTTCTGTTCAAACAGTGTGGATTTTTTTTTCACCCAGATTACTTTTTGTTGTAAAATCCTTTCCTATCTTGTGAGAAAATGTGTGTGTGTGTATTAGCTTAATTCAGTGAAGGAATCTTCTGAAAAAAAGAAAAAATGGCCAAAAATTGAAATGGCTCCATCTTACCACAGTGCCTTGTTGCTTGCAAATCTATTGCTTGCACATCTGCACTATCCTTTCTTGAAAAAGAGTTTTGTGAGGCAAGGCATTCTCTGTCAGGTGCTCAGGTGTGCAGTTATAGCAGAGAACAGACTTTATTTTTTTACAATAATTATCAGTAAAGCAAAGAAAATGTCCACCAGGTTGTAAATTTCAGATGATATTTGTACCTATCAAGCTCTGTGTGGCAAAATCAAAGTCCAGACAAAAGTATTGAGGCCTCTCTAACAGGCTGTGATTATGGTAGAGTGGTGGCCATGAACAGTCTTTTCTCATCAGAAAATCAGACCTAACTGAAGAGTTTTGGATCTTAAAGTATGATCTTCTTAGCTAAAGGACTGGGCTCACAAGAGCTCTGTGATTGTACTTACACTGTAAAACTAGATAGGACAAGGGTCCATTGCTGTTTGTCTTCAGCAAGCAAGATTGCATAAATTGTATCCATATGATGCAATCTATGTCCTTCTGGAAATTGCTAGGATGTACATTGTCCCCCAGTGTGTACCCAAGCACTGTCTGGAACGTGGTACGTCTTGGCAGAAGTCAAAGCTGTGCCCAGGAGCAGGCTACCTGCTAGCTGTGCAGCCTGGGCAGACAGCAGTGTTCAAAACTGCATACAGATGAGTTTAGTGTTTTGGATGGAGACAGAACGCGTTTCCTACCAAGAGGAACAGGAAACTGAAGTCTGAGTGAAGAGAAATAATAGTAATAAATGTCCTAGAAGACCAACATGGAAAACAGCTACACATATGGCATAAATGTGCCAGTACATGAAAAATTATTCACTTTGAAATTGCAATGTTGCAGTTTCAACCAAAGTTGAGGAAAAAAAAAAAAAAAGCTCATAATCCAATGCTCTAATATGATTACCAAGAACCTGCTTCTGCAAGCACTCAGCACTCTCAGTATAAGAAAAGTAAGAGCCATGAAACAGTGTTACAGTGTTAATCACTGCACAGGATCAGTCCTATTCTGCATGTGGCCTTGATTGCACAGGTTTGTGACACACAGAGCGTTCCTTGCATTTTAATTAAAGTCTTCCCTGTTCTTTCAGGCCATTTTTATGCCATTGTCATTTATTTATACAATTAGGTCTAATTGTATAAATTAGACCTAATTACTTAATTGTTGTAGCATACACGATGAAATAATGAGAATGTGTAATTAAGATGTGCAATTACATAATTACAATGTGTAATGACATTAGGTGTAAATACCCTAAATGTTATGGGAAAAAATATTCTATTGAAATTTTTTTTTTTTTTTTGGTCTGGTTTCAGTTTTTAAAAAGCAGGACAAATTATGAAATCATTCCTCAAAGCTGAGGAATTGTTCCTCAGTGTTAGCTTCCCCATAGTAAAGTACTGCCCACTTACAGCAGTGGAAACCAGGATTAATGCAATGCAAAATAACAGGAAACTGTAGGGAAATATGCATTTATACTGGGATAACAGGTTATTTTTATCCAACTAGTTTTTTATGACATTGAACAAAAGTATTGATGGAAGTAATGGAAGTAGATAGCTGGGGAATGCTTCAGTTCTCCTTGTCTCACTATACCTAAGCTCTAGACCTTCTGCCCAAAAGCCTGGGGAGGTTGTACCAAACTGGGAGCAAAACTGTCAGTTACAGACATGCTTTTTGTTCCCTCCTGGCTGGGTGGTCTCCATAGAGGATATGGTGCACAGGTAATTAGGTTGGCAATTTGGACCTCGGATCATCTGTCAGTTGCAGTTGTTCCTGAGGCAATAAACCTTCCTGTGACACACCAGTATATGCAGCACCTACTTGGAAGTGAAATCCCATCTGACCATATGCCTTGAAGCTTATGATTTTGTAAGCTTTGAAATTTCGTTATGAGTGAAGCAGATTCTACAGATGTTATTTTTACAAACCTTCTACACTGTACCTTTCTTTAAATAGGTAATACTCTTTCAAAACAAGTTACAGTGTAACATAATTTTCTCTTATTATACTGTTCTCAGATAATAGCCCTCTATACTTAGGCTCCCCAAAACATCCTTCTTCATTTCTGTGTAACTCAACTCCAAAAACTTTCCGGTATCACACCTGAATGCCTGTCTGACATCCAAAGATAGTCCTATAACAAGTAAAGTGTGTACTTCAGATTTAAAAGATGCTCTGTCTTGTGCTACTAGGTCAAACTTGACTTGTATGATGCTGCTTCTCCGTCCTTTGTATGGCTGCACATGCTCTCAGCATTTCAATATCAGGCACAAATAAATGAGATCACCTCCAATTCTTAAATGTAAATCTAAACAGTTTTCATGGTCATGCTGGAGGAATGGTTGTATAAATGGAACCCTGACAAGAAATGCAGAACTGCTAAATTTTCTCCTCATTCTTTTTCCATTTCCTGACAGACAAATCCTTATAAAAGAAGGGCATGAGGAAGAAATATTTATCTTGTGTTAATAATTCCCCTGCAAATCCTAGAAACTCTGCCAATACCAAAGACATTGTGGCTTTTGACATTTAGACTAACTTTTTATGCCTGTCAACTATGTCAAATGATAAAGTTAGTTTGAGTGTCCTCTGATCAGAAAGTTTCTCATGGGGGAGGTTTGCATTTTATGTTAGATTAGATTATCCTGATAAGTCTCTCTGTGACTCTCTTATTTTTTGCCATTTATGATAACGCTTGTTATAAAATTAAAGTGAAAAATGGTCCTTGGCTGAGAAATTTATTGGCAAACATAATTACTACTTCAAATGTGATAAAGTCATATAAATCACCTGCATGTAAATCCTGCAGTGTAATCCTCTAAAATCTATCACAGGTCTTTATTACATCCTATTGTACACTCTTTCTTATGATTTGAGGTTTGTTGAATTTTTTAAAATATATCAGTAGTAAAAAAATCATCATGGAAGGCAGCAGGATGTGTAAGAGTTAACTGCAGTGTGTATTTTACACTGTAGTTGGTTTACAACAAAGCCAATCATGTTCTGAATACCATGGTCGAAAAGGATACATCCTTCATCCAAGCATTCATGTGAATGCTTGGAACCACATGGACTGTGCCCTGGAAAGTAATCACACTGCTCTCAAAGAGATAAGATAATGCCAAAGGGTTTACTCGGTCTCATGTTTATACTGAGTGTTCATATAGCCTGAGTTCTTGGAGCTGCTTTGTCCTGATTTTCACCCCTGAGCTGAGCCAGATGTCAAAAGTTAGTAGGCCATTCAGGTTTACACACTTTTGTGTCAAGCACCTTTGAAGGCAAGTCTGACAACAGAGCTAAAATGTTTTTAGAATAGTTTTGGTGATGTGGAGTTACTACACAAGTAGTACTACCCAAACTTTTAAATGACACCTAAAACACTCATCAGGAGAACTCGCTGTTCAGGAAAGGTGAATGATGAAATTATATTGTCTTGCTGGTTTTTAAAGAGCCATAACAAAATACAAATACATTTTTCCTCTTGAATATCAGATGTGGAGTTTTATATTGCTGTTTTTTATTCTAAACTGTGTACATCTGCCATCACAAGATGATCCATCTGAAGGCTACAGCTGCAGAGGAACTGTGTGCTGCTTCTACCAGTTCCAGGACTGCACAGTCCCAGATACCACTGACCTCAAACCACAGTAACTCAAGAATGCTGCATCACTGCTTTCCCCACCAATCACAGGCATACCACACAAAGCACTTCCATCTAATCAAAATTAATCAAGAAGTCACCTGGCTTGTGAGGATGATCAAGTCAAAAGGTATCCCAGTCAAAGAACGTTCTTTCTGTCCCTTGCAGCAGTATAAAGGTAGAGCCAACATAGGGAGGCTGGGAACACAGGACCAACATTTTCATCCTTAGCTGTCTGAGAGACAGCAAGGTAAGGTAAAGAAGCTGTAAGGGCTGAAGAAAAACATGTGACATTTGCAGCCTCTGATAGCAGATTTTTTTCAGCATTTGACAGTACTAGCAGTCTGTGGAAATACTGCAGGACTGGGCTTTTATTTAACATTTTCAAATGAAAACCGCACTCATGAAAATGAACGGCTTGAGCCCACATGCTTTCACACACCACCTGTCCATTCCTCTCTCACTTCTGCTATTTTGTCTCACTCTGAAGATAGCTGGCTAATTACCGTACCAGTATTTGATATGATATGGCCACGGGGAACTAAGAGATGGGAGGAAGGGAGAAAGTGAGCTTGTGATTTGAGTAACAATTTAGTCTTGTCTGTGGTGGCAAGAGCTTGTGGTTCTAGCCCGTCATTCACCTCTTAAAATATACGACAGGGAAATGGCAACAACGTAGGCGCTGGTGTGGCAGACCCGTGTTGTATAGCTACATATCTACACCAGCCTGATCCAGTCAGCTGCTCCCTTTGCCGGCATTCACAAGCAAAACAGTGTGTCAATAAACACTCATCAGACTAGTACTTACAGAGTACACATGTGACCCAGATGTTACGGAGCTGAATGACAGCTTTGGAGTAGAAAAATAGTGTTATTTCTTAAGCTGCCATCACCAGAATGATCATAAGATGTAAAACCAGGAACGCTACTGCAATAAGATGCAGCAGCCAATGGAAAAGGCTAAGGAAGAAGAAACTGTGGCATTAATAGGGAGTTCTAAAATATGCTGAGTGATTCTTGGAAAGTTGCAAAGTTTCTGGGGTAATTGATAATTATGTGTATTTTAAAGATATATAGATGCTAGAATAGCTGGTAACACTGTATGTGAAAATTATTTCCAAAAGAAAGTGCACTAATGTTTCTGCTTTGTTTACGATAATGGCAAGCTGTTACTTTCAGCATAAAAAGGTTTTCATTAAAATATTGCCATTTCTATGATCTGAGACTTTTCTTCCAATCTTACCAATGAATCAATATTCAGTATAAAGAATATTTAGTCATCTTTTCAGCTATTTGATCAGGAAGTAGTCCCTCAAAATAGTATGTGGTTTGGAATGATGATTCATTAAAGCACACTTCAATCTGTGTCACAACTAGATAATTCTATCTCTAAATATCTCCTTTATAAAAAGCAGCAGCAAAGATAAAAATCAAATTCACTCATTTACATCAAATAAAAGTTTATGTAAATTGATATTTTGTCAGCTGAGACCTATGCATTTTTCCAGTGACATTAAACAGAAGTTTTTTTCGTAGCCAGTGTCAAAACAAAAAGGCACCCTGACCACATATTGGAAGTTAACCATTATATGACTACATCATTAAATGGGTGGGCTCATATTTGTTACCCATTGTGTTCCCTAAACAGTCTCAACTCAGTAGTACAGTACACTCACTGATTCACATCATCTGTATTAGGAGATGATACAATTCAGCAAGTCTTAGGAATGCCTAACAACATACACACTTAGTCCTTATATGTACATTAAAATCCACAGTCTGGCCCTGAGCCACAACAGCTAGAAATTTTATTTATGCGTACATAAACTTAAATATATTCTTACTGAATAAGCAATGTGTAAAAATGTGCAAATATAAGTTATAACTAATAAAAAAATAGGAATAAAACGTAAGTCATTCTGTTTCTGTATGAGCACTTTATTTTTTCTTGCAAGCTGGATTTAATTTAATATGGGTTCTAAAAGAAAGTAATTTTGCCAAGAATACAACAATCAGGTAATTTTTTGGTGTATCTGTAACATATTAATTAGAGATTAGAATTCTGATTGTTTATTATACGTAGTTATTTTTTCTTCCCTGCAATAAAATTGACATTTAGTAGAGTTTTCTCCTTCTGTCTCCCTGTGAATGTCTGCTGGCACTTAAAACCATTAACAAAGCAGCGTATTTCCTGTACTTTTATAGAAGACTAGAGATCTGAACAATCACTCTCATAATTTTATACTGCTGTTTGCTTTACCACTTGTGTGCTAACTTGATTAAGATAGTAAATGTCAATTTGTTCTTCAAATATAGTATGCCCATGTTCTTTAAGACAATTTTTCACAGAGATGTTCTGTTTTTATGTTCACAGTTCTTAAAAGTTTGAGATGCTATACTGTATGAACTGTGCAAGAAATTCTAATAAACAGGAAACCCCGGCTCTGCCCCCATTTATTTAAGCATTAAGATTTTTCTGCAATACTTCCTAACTCAAATGAATTAATTGTAGTCACAATACCCTTCTGAGTTCAGCACTGCCATTTCCATTTTTCTCTGTAATCATACAAATGTTAGTAGCCTTTCTTCTTGGTTTAGGTGAGCAAGGAGAGGCATTCCTTTCCTGAGTAGGTTTCAGTTTCTGCTTAAAACGGTTGGAGAGAAACCTGTGTTTCAAAGTAAAGCCCAAGGAAGTGTAATGTACTTAGACTGCAATAGATTGAAGCTAACACTCAATGTGCTCCCTTCACTCTCTACCACCTCTTTGTTACCCACACTCCCTTATATATCCTTCTGCTTTAATTATTTTTTATGCCTTACTATTTATGCTGCACAAAATATGCTACATATATTTTGGGGAGACAACACTTGTCCTGAACATCATCATCATAAGTTTATGGTACTGGAATGCCTTTTCTTTTGTATCTCTATTGCCATTCTATCAGAGCAGCTCTGAATTTAATGCATTTCTCTTCAACCCTTTGTGGCCTAGAGAAGGACCAACTATCTCCCTTGTGCAGATGAGAAACCAAATACATTAATAAAATATGCTGAGCACAGGACTTAAGACAATTTTCCCAGTCTCTAGTCTCATTCTAATCCGGTCAAGTTGAAAACAGTCTGCTGAGCCTTGCCAGTGCCATGCACCTCTACTCCCTTAGCAGCAGTACTGTGTCATCCTCAGATAATTTTGGAAGTGGTCTGGTGCCATCTGTCTAAAGGGCATATGTGTTTATAGAAAAGTTGTTTTGCCGTTGATCTCATATGATGAGTCCTTCAGTAATCAAATTAGACAACATGTATCTTGCAGCTAATGAGACCCTAAGGAAGGTAAAGGACCTACTCAGGTTTTAGCTCCCACAGACTGTGTGTCTGTCCCCAGAGGTTAATGTACGGATCCTTAAAGGCAGTGGTGCCTAATTCATGCTGTTTTGAGCAGATTTTGATAGGCATTTATTTCCTGTGATGGCTGAACATACATGTAAATGAATTGAGCATTCAGGGAATGAGTAGCCATGTAGCAGACAAATTTCAAAAGTTGCTTTCCTAGGCCTAAGTGAACTAATAAGTCAGTGAACCATCAATATCTCAAGTCTGTAGAGCACAGGACACCCAAACAAGTGGTACCTACTTTGTAGAGCTTTAATACTCACACCCATTTGCACAGGCCACATTCCTTTTCTTCCTTTCTCCCCTAGCCAGCATGACATTTGGTCATGCTCTGCACAGCCACAAAACAGAGGCATTCACAATCTTTGAAACAACTGCCCTTTGAATTACTCTTCATTAAATGTGTTTCTCTGCCACTAAAATCTGAAAGTGTTGCTTTTGATTATAAACACCTCCTACATCCCTGCTGAGCAGATTGCCATTCTCCCTCCCATACTACCTCTGCAAATACACCAGGAAACTTCCAGGATACAGAGCCCCACTGCCTCCTTCGTTGAGAAAACCCCATTGTGAAAGAATGTTACATATGCAGCATTCATGCAAACCAGCTTCCCAGCCAATTAAAAATAAAAGTAAAAAAATCATGTCAGGATTAATTGGAGTCTTCTTGGAGATATTTCCTTCTTTTCTGAAACCCTGGTGACTGTACAAAAATAAAAAGAGCTCCAACCTCTGATAATTAAACTTCCACAATGAGCATCTAATAAGAGTAAGCAAAATTGTTTCTATCAAAAAATATTGGTGAAGATCGTATAATATATACGTATAAAAATATAATGCAAGAAGTTTCCTTTCTCTTCCGTATGGGTTCCCTTTTACTTGAGAGAGAGAGAAAGATGAGGAAAATAAATAAATTATGGACATATATAAATATATATATATACACTGTCAATTTTCTGGGATATTTTTTCCCCAAATAGTATTATGTTTATCATTAAAAATTCTGTCTTTGAAAAATCCAGACCTGTATGGTCTCACCTGTGTAATTTCACAGTTCTCACGTACTTTATCCTCTGATTTGTGTGCTGTACATCTGGATTCACACTTCCAAGTCTCATGCAATGAAAATGGTAATAAAACCCATTCCCTCCTATGCTACAGTTTATCTGAAGATGCCTTCCACATGTATGCAACACCAGTGCCATCTATACGTGTGTGAAATGAGTCTTTTTTCTACTCCATAACAATCTCTGTCAGTGGCTTTACCAGGGATAATGTGACCAGTAGACCAGATGTATCTGGTGTGTGTGGGAAGGTGGCAGAGTAAGGATACAACATTTCATCTAGAGAGATCTGAAACACAAGGAGTTCGACTAGACCGTGTACTGCCCAGGAGCGCCATCACCTCTGAGATGTAAACGTCTTCCAACAGCCTCTGCCATACATACAACTGATATTCCCATATGAAACTGTAGTCCATGCTGCAGCCCTGAAACATGGTCTTTCCAAAGGCATGTGGCCTAATGTTCCAGAGACAGCTCTAGAATAAAATACAACAGCAGATGGCATAAAATAAGGGTTGATAGATGTTTAACATAACACAAACAAAAACACAATCAGTAACTGGTGCTAACTCTCCGGACTTAAATAAATGCTATCAGCTTTTGGAATCACCAGTTCTAGATACTTTTTTCCATCTGTTGTGACACTGTTCACACATTCATATTATAGCACGATCTCTCACACAATATAACTGTCATGTTTCTCTCTGCTTCCTTGGTATAAATGCATAGATAGTCTGTTGTATAGCATAATCAGTTACTACATAGCATAAGATTGTACAAGTTGTTGGCAGAAAAGACTCAGGAGACTTCAGTTAATTTAATTTAATGTTAATTTTTAATACTAAGTTTTAATTCCTGATTCAGGTATTGTGAAAAACAAGAAAACAAACAATTAAGAAAAAACTTAAGGAAACACCTTGCTTCCCCTTCTCCAGGCTCAGCTTCAGTCCAAGATAACTCTTCCCCCCTTTTTTAGTATCACTTTCACTTCATTTTGCCAAAGTGTGGTGCTGGGCAGCTGCCATGGTTTTGGCTGGGACAGAGTTAATTTTCTTTGTACATACTCATACAATGTTCTGGTTTGGATTTTTGATGAAAATGGTGGTGATAGCATACCAATATTTTTTGTTATTGCACACCAGTGCTCACAGAGAGTCAAAGGATGTTCTGCTCCTCATGCTGCCCTGCCAGTGAGGGGCTAGGGTTGTGCCAGGAACTGGGAGGGGACACAGCCAGGACAGCTGTCCCGGGCTGGCCAAGGGGATGTCCCACAGCATGTGGTGTCATGATCAGCAATAACAGCTGGGGGGAAGACGGGGGAAGGGAGGGATGTTCAGGGTGATGGCATTTGTCTTCCCAAGAAACAGTTCCATGCAATGAGCCCCATTTTCCTGGAAGTGGCTTGAACACCTGCCTGCTGATGGGAAGTAGCAGATGAATTCTTTGGTTTGCTTTGCTTGTGTATATGGTTTTTGCATTCCCTAGTAAGCTGTCTTTGTCTTAACCCATGCGTTCTTGCACTTTTACCTTTCCAAATTCTCTCTCCCATCCCACCTTGGGAGAGTGAGTGAGAAGCAGGTACTTACCTGCCTGCCAGCGCAACACCACAGCAGCAGCTCAGGTGGTCGGGTTCAGTGTGTGGAAGTTTATTTCTGCTTCCCTTTGTTTTTCCTCTGCTGCCCCTTGATTCTCACTGTTCCTCTGCCCTGTTATGACTCCCTCCAAAGGTCACTGTCATTTAGAGGCATCCCTGCCCCAGTGTGGGAGATGTGCATCTTCTGCTGTGAGCCCAAATATATCCCCTTCCACACAGCTCCCCAACACCTCCTCTTCTTTCTCTGAGTGGTTCATGTTTTTCCTCAGGTGCCCCCTTTTGTTTCCTCTCTGCCTCCATTTTGTGCCTCCTCATGCCTGCATCACCCTGTGCTCTTCAGACTGGCTGTGGGTGGTGTCTGGTTGGAAGGGCCTGACTCAGGGTGGATCATGGCCTCTTCCCAAATAGGGTACCTGCTGCCCAGCCCTGCCCTTGATAACCCAATAAATGGTGTTGCGTGACTAAATTGCCTCTTTACCAGACCTTCTGCTGTTATACTTCCTAAATAATCCCCTTTCTAAGAAAGGCAGGGGCACCTTCCACAGTTGTTCATGCCTTCAGTACACGGGCCTCTAGATACAGCCTCTGACCAGAAAGTAAAGACTTTTGCTCTACTATTACTGACCATATTATTTAATAGGTTCCATCCATGTAGGGTGGGATCCTTTTCTGATGACATAATCTGTAAGATTTCGGATGACATCAGTGTACACCAACCCAAGTGTTTTATAGTGTTTTAACAATCCCACTGAAGTTAATGGGACTATTGACATGCTCAAGTGCTCTGCTGCTGTTCTGCATTTCTGAGGCTGTTTTACCTACTTTCATTATTTGGAAAGAGAGGCAGGTTTGTTGGTGGTGGTGGTGGTGTTTTTGTTGTTGTTGTTTGTTTGTTTGTTTTTGTTTTGTTTTGTTTTGTTTTGGGGGGGGGGGGGTATTATTCTTTTGTTAACCAATTGTTTTATTCACAATTTAGGTATTTCATATATCGAAAAGGTAGCCCATCCTGGTAAAATATTTGCTGAAGCAGCATTACTGCTTTGGCTATTAAGATGTACTGGGTCTAGCTGGGATGTTAACTTTCCCTGCAGCAGCCCATACAGTGCTGTGCTCCACACTTGTAGCTAGAACAGCAGTGGTATCACACCAGTGTTTTGTCTACTGCTGAGCAGTGCTGGCACAGCATTGGGACTCTCTCTAACCCTCCTGGGGAGGGGGTGGAATGAGAGAAAAGAAACATCACCGGGGCAGCTGAACTAAACCAAACAAATGGAAATTCCATACCATATGATGTCAACTCAACAATAAAAGGTGGAAAAAAGAAGAAGAGGGGAGGGGTGGGCTCTTGTTGTGAAAACGTCAGTCCTCCTCCCGAACACCAGCTACGTGCGTTGAGGCCCTGCTTCAAGGACGTGGTCAAGCATTGCTCATTTGTGGGAAGTAGAGAGTAATTTCTTTCCTCTGCACTTCCACATAGCCTTTATTTGTTTTATTTGTTTGTTTTCGTCCCTTTTTTTCCTTTCCCCCTCCCTTTTCCCCTTTCCCTTTTTTTTCCCTTTAACTAAATTGTTTAGTTCATAATAATCTTTCCTTTATTATTATTATTATTATTATTATTATTATTATTATTATTATTATTATTATTATTATTATTATTATTATTATTATTTCCCTTTAATTAAATTCTTCTTATCTCAACCTGTGAGTTGTTCTTTGCTTTACTTCTTCCCCTCCTCATCTAAGGAGGGGGAGTAAGAGAGCAGTTGCGGTGTTTAGCTGCCTAGCACAGTAAAAACACCACAGTCCTTTTTGGCCTAGCACGGTAAAACCACCACATAAGATCAACTACATATATTAAGATCACATCATTGTTTTGGAAAATTTTGAGGCTGACATTCCAGCACTAGTGACCATCTCCATCTCCTAGTTACTGCAGTAACAGTAACAAAGACTCTGAACTCCTGAAAGGACAGATCTCAAGCATCAATAGTCCCAATTATAGCCTAAACCATAGTAGATGGCTAGGAGTTTGGACACAATTAACATTTCTCTTTAATCTTGAATGAAATGAAAAAAATGAAATTGAAATGAAATGAAATGAAATGAAATGAAATGAAATGAAATGAAATGAAATGAAATGAAATGAAATGGAAGATTTCTTTTCCAGGGAGGGAAAAAAAAAAAAAAAAAAAAAAAAGAGAGAGAGAGAGAAGAGCTTGTTATTTTTTTCATCACTGGGAAAAGAAAAAAAAAAAAAAGGTTTGTCACTGTCTGAAAGACATTTTTCATTTCTCTGGACTAATCAGCTGATTTTGAATATGACAAAAAAATTGAAAAAGATCTCTGTTTACTTTAAATGTTTCAGAAATTAATTTGAACAAGGTCAAATTTAATAAGGTCTCCCCTGTGAAACACTGTAATATTGAAATACTGTAGTATTTCTTCTGAAATAAAAATTTCTAAATTGTGTTCTGCATCTAAGGGCTATTTTTAAGAGAATCAGTTTTAAGAATCATTTACTGCTAATGTCTGTGTTCAAACAAACAAAAACTTGGTACAAAACATGAACATGATCTTAGTAGAATAATAAGTAACATTATTTTTGCAATACTAATAATGAATGGAAATTGTACAGTCAGGCAAAAGAATAAAGAAAAAATAGCTACTATATCTATAGCTACTATATCTATAGCTACTATAGCCTGTCTAGATAGGCTACAGTTTACAGAAGCTAAAAACTATCATAGTTATTTTTAATGAAGCTTTTATTTTTTTTAGTTAACACTATAGTGAAATAATAGATTCATTTCTACTTGAAATTTAATTGCATCCATCAAAATGCATTTAAAGAAAAACAGTAGAAATTAGTCAACCTTGCAAACGTAGGACAAATAGAATATGATGAGTACTAAAGGAGTAGAGTTAAAAGAAAGGAAAAAGAAAAAAAAAACTGAAGGAGAAGGAGAAGGAGAAGGAGAAGGAGAAGGAGAAGGAGAAGGAGAAGGAGAAGGAGAAGGAGAAGGAGAAGGAGAAGGAGAAGGAGAAGGAGAAGGAGAAGGAGAAGGAGAAGGAGAAGGAGAAGGAGAAGGAGAAGGAGAAGAAAGGAAGGAAGGAAGGAAGGAAGGAAGGAAGGAAGGAAGGAAGGAAGGAAGGAAGGAAGGAAGGAAGGAAGGAAGGAAGGAAGGAAGGAAGGAAGGAAGGAAGGAAGGAAGGAAGGAAGGAAGGAAGGAAGGAAGGAAGGAAGGAAGGAAGAAGAAGCTGTCAGGAACCAAATTAAATGTCAGATGCCAAGTCCATTCATACAACAGAAGGAATCAGCAAAGGTCTGTCGCAAGACTAAGTCGAGACAGAACTGACCTAAACACCCTACAACTTGTTTATCCTGAATTACCAATAGAAGTAAAAAGATGTTTCAGAATGTCTTTTCCATCCATTAGAGATAATACTCTTCAGCTGGAAGACCAGTATGTTGTTCCTAAATCTTCTAAATTAATATAGTTCAACAAATCTTCCAACAGGCTGAAAAAGTGCAAACAGAACATTTGTTGTGTTTAAGTACACATATGCTATAGCTATAGCAGTTCACTTAATAGAACAAGAGCACAGATTCAGCTGCAGCTGGTTCCCACTTATAAGAGTATATATCAGCTATCACTCTCCCAGACAATACCTAGGAATGGACACAGGAAGAGCAATAGGCCAAAGACCACTTCTAGTAGGCTTCCTGTTTCAAATGGGAAGAAAGTTCAGGTATAAGGAGACAAGCTGTGCCAGCTAGTTACCCTCAGGGACAAAATATTGTTCCAGGTCCATTTTATTTACTGGCATGCATGTAACCATAACATCATTTTCAGAGCAATTATCAATAGAAGTAAATTGGTGCCCTTTTATTGAAGCCTATTGCAAATCGGTTTTGAAATACATGAGACTTTTCTGATTTACTGGAAGAACATCAGGACAAAGCATCCTGAAGAATGCTGATGTGAAAAATTAATTAAAAACAAGGGAAAAAGTCACATATTCTGTAACTAGAAAGCCATTACCAAGAAATTTGTTAACAATACATGATATAGCTCTCGAATCACATAGCTGTTTTTTCATTCACTTAAGCTGATGTTTAATTCAATGTAATGCTTTTTGAAAAGACAGAATTTTATTTAACCTGTGGTTTAATGACTAAGTAAGCTTAGTGTAAGGAAGAAATTTTAAGGGCTGTTTTCAGTCAACATTTTCTCAGAAGACAATATTAAAATATCAGCAGCTTCAGGAGAGATACAAGCAATAAAATGCTGCTGGTTCATTTGGACTGTAAAAACAGATTCTAATTAACAATTTTCAAACCAGCCTGACACAAAATTGACTCTGGATTTACATGCAAAATTCCCTAAGCAACTCCACTGACTCAATAGCACCTTTGAGCCAGTAATAGTTTCACACAGCTCAAAAAAAATCCCACAGGACAATCTGAATAGCTTAGCTAAACAATAGGAATGGTGATTTCCTAAGCAGTGAATAAGGCTCTGTATCAGGACACCTATACGTTTTTCCTAGTTCTGCCACTGACTGACTCTATAACCCTGGACAATGCATTTAATCTTCCTGCATTGATCCGTTGCTCAAATGAGATTTCAGTTCTTATCTATCTTACCTACCACTGAAATTATCAGTAAATATATATATAATATATAAATATTAGGTGTAGATATATATAATACGTACATACCAAAGTCAAAACAAAACCTTTTACACATTAAGATTAGACTATGTCCGGATATTGTTGTTTAAACTCATACAATGTCCTTCTGTGTCTAAGAATTAAATTTACTTTACAATAAGTCAGCACCACAGTTTTCCTCTAATATTTACCCTTCCTCTAATATATATTAACCAAAAGCTACCAACATGAGCTCTGTAAAGCTTCCTCCCATTCCCCACTAGGTTTTCCTTTAGATATTTTATGGTATCTGTAGATAATAAAAAGCTCTCCAGCTCCACCTTAAGTGTTGGATAAAGCAATTTTACTTTAGAGTTTTAGGGTACCCAAGTGTATTTATGAAAAGTCTCAAATGGAACAGATAAAAGACCAGACAATGGACAAAATAATAATAATAATAATAATAATAATCATCATCTCAACTTGATACCTGGCAAAAGAGGGCTGTTGATTTGTGGCTGTTGATTTCACATATCATTAAACATAACAGTAAACATAAAATGAATGTTTCCTTCCCAGTTTTGAAATGTAGAGGCATAGTGGGAAACTTGTAATGCTCTCATATGTGGGTGGTAATTAGGTTGAGAAAAACATGGAGGGCTGCTGCATAACTGTTCTTGCATTTTCATCCTCAGGTAGGAGACGCAGCTGGTTATAGCACCAGGGACAGAAAACACAAATACTATGATTGCAGTCAAAGGTCTTAATTGTGTCCAGGTTATTCTTTCCTTCTTCATGAGAAATCATCAATGATACAGATTCAGTAAGACTGCACAATTTTAATATTGAAGGAAACATCACTTGCTTTCTCTACTCTTATGACAGAAAAAAATCTCTTATACCATCCCTTCATCTGTATTACTGGACCACTGGTACAAACAGCCATAGGGCAAACCTTGAGCTGCTTTTGTAGCTGTTACTTCAAATTGTTTGTAGCCTGTTATACTACCTGATGAGGTATTTTTACAGCTGTTTATCCAAAAACTTTCTTTTCTCTGCATGCAGCCTTCACCAATAGTCTGGTACACAGATTCCAGTAAGAACTTCTTTAGACTGTGCTTCAGCAAGGCAGATAATGTCCTGGGTTCAATAGCCCACAAAAATACCCTACCCTACCATTATAGTGCACCATATTACTGCAGTGAGGTTTAAGCTTTATTCCTAACGTTGTCCTTAGTTGCTTGCCACCTAGGAACCCGCTACGAAGGCACCAGGTTTCTTGTATTTACAGCTTCAGATATTCATTGTGTATTGTGTTGATCGAAATCAACAGTCTTGATGAATTAAGAAATGCTTCAATGCTTCAAGAACAATAACAAAAGCAAACAAACAAAAAGAAACTAAAAGGATATTGAAAGAAGAAAACACGGGTTACAAGAGTTTGGACTCCTCTATAGAAACGTATTTTATTGAGTTTAAAATTGAGCCCAGCATTCGCCACTTTTCGTTAGTATATAATAATTTCCTCATGCATTTAAGTAAACAAGGGTCAGAATAATTGGGACCATGATGTTGGTTGGTTCCAAGAGAGAAACTTCTTTTTACCTGAGGAACAAGTAGGGGTGGAATATAATTCATTTCTTCGGCATCTTGCACTTACACTAGACCAATCAGTAATTAAAAAAAAATAATATTCCAAAATCGCTTTACCCTTGATAGCTTTTTGTTTCCTTGGCTGTCTTCCAGATTTACATTGGCTGGTCTCCTATCAACAATCTTCTATGAATAATAGTTTTGGCAGACTGCATGAAAGAAAACAGTGTATGCTGACAATCAAACTTGAAATAATGGATAAGTATCGATACATAAAGCTTGCTTTTAACATCAGATCAGTTGTGCTACAGCATTGAAATCTCAAATCATTTCAGACAGGAATAGAATGTAAACTCCCTCTTATCACATCACTTCATAAGCTCTAGCACTTCTATTTAATCATTTAAGAAATATCAAGATCTTGTATGTGATATTTCAGTAATTATGGTTATGTTTTACAGAAAAATTCTCAACTATTACTGTAATCATACCAGATGACATACTTTTGCACTTCATTTGTACTTTAAATATATAAATAAATAAATTAAACAGACAGAAGGACATCTGCTGAGAAGTACTGACAGCTCTGAGTTAGTCATTGAAAGACCACATCTTGAAAGCACCGAGTACTCGTTAAGCTTGAATTGCAATAATGAAAGGAAGATATTCATGACCTTTTGATTCAGAATTTGTTACTTAGCTTTTACTCCAGACTTGATTGGGCAAAACTGTTCCTGAGACTGATCCAGAGTAAGGCTGAATTTTGCAGAGAACCTATAACTCACAATGACGTGCATTAATGTCAGTGACAATTTATGGTATGAGGTCCTCTCAGGATCGCCTTTAGTATGAAATATCAATTGTCACTGGGAGCCCAAATGTCAATGCCCTTTCACAATACAGTCCACTGATTTTCCAGGATTTGGCCTATTAAAAACAGGCTAAGAAATTATTAAACTTTATCTTAAAGTGCACGTTTTTCTTTGTTATTTCTAATAAATTATGCGATGATATGAGAAAGTGACTGTAAAATCAATACTGCCTCAAGAAGCAGTAATGTAGGCAAAGGGTAGCAGACTGCAAGTTCTTACGTCTTCTTCTCACAACTGGGCAAAACTCAGTAAGGAATACGCAGTTCCTTGAATCTGGCATGCTAAATGAGTACTTGAAAGACATCCCAAGCTTTATTCTTTCTGCATTAGCAGTCAGTGCCCCTTTCCCCAGGCAAATTACAAACTGACAAGTTGCACACTACTGTCTAGCCTCCATAACTAATTCAGTTGGTGATGGGTTTGGTTGGTTTGCACTCATAATCACACAGGCTGTTATACAGCGCTAGTAATATGAGAGCTAATGAAGCAGCAGTTGCTTTGCTAACATTATTCCCCATACTTTCCCTTCCAGTGACTGCCTGACTTAAAAAGGGAGGCCCTGAAGGCACAGACCATGCTGGATTCCCAAGGCCCACATATCAGGGTGTTCCCTGACTTATGCAGCCTTCATCCTTCTCCAATTGTTACTACAACATCCAGTAAAATGTCGCAGCTACTTCTAAAACTGTTTGGCATAACACAATCTTTACAATAGAGCTCAGAATTCAAGCACAGCTTTTAAGCACATGTTAATTTATAGGCACACAGACGTGTTTTTTCCAGCAAGTAGGAAACAACTTTATTCCTTTATTAATCAGCTAGTCTTTCTGAAGAAGTTGTTGAGATGTAACTAAATAATTCACTAGAGTACCAGGGCATAAGAGAGTACTGAAGGGCTGAAGGTCTCTTTTATAAAAGAAAACTGCAGCTAAGACCCAAGGAATTGGACATAAATTTAATACATATTTTGATATCTTGAAGGCAAATTAGGTTTCCTTCACAAATATTGGCTTACCAAATAGGCACACAAATACTCTAGGGTAAACACTCAGCACAGCACACGGAAAGTATGAGCTATGAGTATAATTCCACTATGAAATACAAGAGGATATGCATGTGTATCTCTGGTGTATTTTTTGGAACAGTGAGCCTTTGGAAGTTTTTGGTCTATGCTTAGAGCAGTAAAAATGCACCAAGAACAAGAAAGAATGGCAAGTGAGTGCACAGGGATGAGGAAAATAATACCATGAACAATACCCACGTGTACCACCAAAAGGCTTGCAGCCTGAAGGAGGTGCAGATTGGCATAATTTCCAGGCCAATGCAGAGGATATCTCACACACAGGAAAGAGTGAAAAGCAGAGCAGCAAAGTAAGACATCAGTCTGCTATGTGTTCTCACCAAAAAATTGTTTGTATTTGTCTTACACCGTTATTTGTTTCACCTTGGAATTTGGCATTCTACTTCTGTGACCTTGTAACAGAAGATGATTCTCAGACTAGAGGGCCAGGAGATGCATTTCTCCTTGTAACCCACACAACAGGCCCTTTTTTAGTAATCCCCTCATCAGCCCAATAATTTAAGATTAATCTTCAGTTACAGTATTTTTCACAAACACCAATATTACTAAATAAATTCTACTCAAGCTGCTTAAAATCAGGGAATGTAGTGATAGGACAAGCAGTAATGGATTTTAACTCTCTCTATATCTATATACATATATATATAGTTTTATATATATAGTTATATAGTTATATATATATTTGGAAGAAATTCTTCACTAAGATGAAGAGGCACTGTGAGGCACTGGAACAGGTTGCCTAGAAAGGTTGTGGATGTCCCATCCCTGGAAGTGTTCAAGGCCAGGTTAGATAGGGCTTTGGGCAACCTGGTCTGATAGGAGGTGTCCCTGCCAATGGCAGGGGATTGGAATTAGATGATTGTTAAGGTCCCTTCCAGCCCAAACTGTTCTATGATTCTATAAAAAGCCAGTTACCCTAGAGGTAGAAGCCACGTGAGTTCTTTAATCACCTAACTACCAAAGGAGACATACACATATATGCACACCAGATTAATTCAAAGTTTCCTTTTTTGTTGTTTTATGACTGTATGCAGATAACCCACATTTAAGCAAGACCCTAATAATACCTTCATATCTCATAAGCAAATATTTAATGGTAGTTTTCTGTTGCTATTAAAAACCCTGTGACTTTTTGTGACTTTTTTTGGGGAAAAAAAAAAAAAATGTCTAAAACACCAGACCTGGGACTCCAAGCTCAGCATTTCAGCCCAGTACACACGGGATATCCTAGGAGATTCACAAGAAAAGGGACCAAGCTGTGCCCAATAATGTTCCATAAACAAAATGGTTATAATGACACTGTACCAAGCAGACACAAAGAGCCTAGTGGGAAACACCCTTTCATTTCCTGTTTTCAGAAACATATTTGAAGCAGAGCATATAGGAATATGACTTAAACCCTATTAAGATTAAAATAAATAAATAAATAAATAAATAAATAAATAAATAAATAAAAACAGAAAGAAAACAGAAAGAAAATAAAAGTAAATCTTGGAGAAGGATACATTAATAACAAAACAATGCAAGTCTTACCCGGGGTGCAAAGGGAAGAATAGTATGTCAAATATAAATAACTTTAAACAACAGAGTTGGACTGCAGGTGAAAAAGTAAGTAAAGTAAGAAAGCATGACTTAGGAGCGTACCTACATCTGTAGCCTCTCAAAGGTTTGTAGGCAATAGGTCCTTCTGTGCAGAGTAAGATTACAGCAATCTCATGTGTTGTGTACTTACTTCATAAATGCTCCTAATGGGTCCAGTGTGGCTACATACAGGATAAAATGTTCTTTGCCATTCAGATCAGATCCTAAACATTTCAGTGATGAAATTTTGAGTAACCTGCACTAGGAAAGAAGTTATTTGCAAATGAAATCAAAGATGGAGAGAGAAGGATAATACAATTAAAATGGGCTCAAAATAATTTCCAAGGCAAAAGTATTACCTATGATAGTTTAACTAAAAGCTAGAAAATGCACACTGGTTATCTACATTACAAAAAGAATAAAAATATAATTAAAAGTTTGGGGAGCAAAGTATCATATAAGTAATATGAAAATCATTATTAATATGAAGCAAAGAAAAATGAAGACTCCATTCTTGAAAAATTAGAAGTCCTCAAGACCTTTCATTCTTGAAAATAAGTGTTTCTTATCATTGCTGATTAACCTCCAATGTCACAGAATTTTGTTGCTTTTGTTTGGGTGTTTTTTTAATTTCCCTAAGGAAAATTAAAAAAGACACTTCAGAATATAATGAAATGCAGAAAATAATAGGTGAAGGTCTATGTAACAGGTCTGTTCTAGTGGTGAAAATTGAATTTCATGTTGCTAACATCTTCATGTTATTTAGCATTTGTGTTTGTTAGGATTCATGTTTTTTCATCTTCTTGAAACTGCTGAATAATCACAAATATAATTATGATCCACTGAGGAACTGTGTACCCCAGGGGACATTACTGGGTCTAGTCTACATTAATGATCTCGAAGATGGGGCAGAGTGCGCCTGCAGCAAGTTTGCAGACAATACAAAACTAGAAGGAGCTGCTGATATACCAGAGGGTCATGCAAATTATTTCAGTTGCCTGGAGAAATGGGCTGACAGGAACCTCATGAAGTTCAACAAGAACAGCAAAATCCTGCACCTGGGGAGGAACAGCCCCAGGCACCAGGACATGCTGGGGACCACCCAGTTGGAAAGCAGGTTTGCAGCAAAGGACCTAGGAATCCTGGTGGACACCAAATTGAACTTGAGCTAGTAATGTGCCCTTGCTGCAAAGAAAGCTAATGCATTATTCTTGGCTCAGGTCAAGGGAGGTGATCCTTTCCCTCAGTACTGGTGAGGACACACCTGGAGTGCCATGTCTAGTTCTGGGCTTCCCAGCACAAGAGAGACATGGACATACAGGATAGAGTCCAATGAAGGGCCACAGAGATGATGAAGAGACTGGCACATCTCTCCTATCAGGAAAGGCTGGGAGAGCTGGGACTGTTTAGCCTACACAAGAAAAGGCTCAGGGGGCATCTTGTCAATTCCTATAAATCCCTGAAGGCAGGGTTTAAAGAAGACAGAGCCAAGTTCATTTCAGTGGTGCTCAGTGCCAGGACAAGAGGCAATGGGCACAAACTGGAACAAAAGAGTTTCAGTCTGAACATCAGGAAGCATTTCTTTACCATGAGGGTGTTGGAGCATTGTCAGAGGTTGCTCAGAGAGGTTGTGTGAGTGTGGAAGATAGCTTCCTGACGCAGCTGGTTAATGAACCTATCAGGAGTGGCGCCCCACTAGACCTTCTCTTCACAAACAGAGAAGGACTGGTGGAGGATGTGATTGTCGGGAGCTGTCTTGGGCAGAGTGACCACGAAATGGTGGAGTTCTCTATTCTTGGTGAGGCCAGGAAGGGGACCAGTAAAACCGCTGTATTGGACTTTCGGAGGGCTGACTTTGAGCTGCTCAGGACACTAGTTGGTAGAGTCCCTTGGGAGGTGGTTCTGAAGGGCAGAGGGGTCCAGGAAGGCTGGACGCTCTTCAAGAGGGAAATCTTAATGGCGCAGGAACGGTCTGTCCCCACGTGCCCAAAGACAAGCTGGCGGGGAAGAAGACCGGCCTGGCTCAACAGGGAATTGTGGCTTGATCTTAGAAGAAAAAAGAGGGTTTATAATCTTTGGAAAAGTGGGCAGGCCACTAGGGAGGACTATAAGGATGTTGCGAGGCTGTGCAGGGACAAAATTAGGAAGGCCAAAGCTCATCTGGAGCTCAATCTGGCTACTGCCGTTAAAGATAACAAAAAACGTTTTTATAAATACATCAACACAAAAAGGAGGACTAAGGAGAATCTCCATCCTTTACTGGTTGCGGGGGGAAACTTAGTTACAAGAGATGAGGAAAAGGCGGAGGTGCTTAATGCCTTCTTCGCCTCAGTCTTTAGCGGCAATACTGGTTGTTCTCTGGATACCCAGTACCCTGAGCTGGTGGAAGGGGATGGGGAGCAGGATGTGGCCCTCACTATCCACGAGGAAATGGTTGGTGACCTGCTACGGCACTTGGATGTGCACAAGTCGATGGGGCCAGATGGGATCCACCCAAGGGTACTGAGAGAACTGGCAGAGGAGCTGGCCAAGCCACTATCCATCATTTATCAGCAGTCCTGGCTATCGGGGGAGGTCCCAGTTGACTGGCGGCTAGCAAATGTGACGCCCATCTACAAGAAGGGCCGGAGGGTAGACCCGGGAAACTACAGGCCTGTCAGTTTGACCTCAGTACCAGGGAAGCTCATGGAGCAGATCCTCTTGAGAGTCATCATACAGCACTTGCAGGGCAAGCAGGTGATCAGGCCCAGTCAGCATGGCTTTATGAAAGGCAGGTCCTGCTTGAGGAACCTGATCTCCTTCTATGACAAAGTGACACGCTGGGTGGACGAGAGAAAGGCTGTGGATGTGGTCTACTTTGACTTCAGCAAGGCTTTTGACACCTTCTCCCACAGCATTCTCCTCAAGAAACTGGCTGCTCTTGACTTGGACTGGCACACGCTTCGTTGGGTTAGAAACTGGCTGGATAGCCGGGCCCAAAGAGTCGTGGTAAATGGAGTCAAGTCCAGTTGGAGGCCAGTCACTAGTGGCATTCCCCAGGGCTTGGTGCTGGGGCCGGTCCTCTTTAATATCTTCATCGATGATCTGGACGAGGGCATTGAGTGCACCCTCAGTAAGTTTGCAGATGACTCCAAGTTAGGTGCATGTGTCTATCTGCTTGAGGGTAGGAAGGCTCTGCAAGATGATCTGGATAGGCTGGACTGATGGGCTGAGGTCAACTGCATGAAGTTCAACAAGGCCGAGTGCTGGGTTCTGCACCTGGGGCGCAATAACCCCAAGCAGAGCTACAGGCTGGGAGAGGAATGGTTGGAGAGCTGCCAGGCAGAGAAGGACCTGGGAGTGATGGTGGATAGTCAGCTGAATATGAGCCAGCAGTGTGCTCAGGTGGCCAAGAAGGCCAACGGCATCCTGGCTTGTATCAGGAACAGTGTGACCAGCAGGGCTAGGGAGGTGATCGTCCCCCTGTACTCGGCTCTGGTGAGGCCGCACCTCGAGTACTGTGTTCAGTTTTGGGCCCCTCGCTACAAAAAGGACATCGAGGTGCTTGAGCGGGTCCAGAGAAGGGCGACAAAGCTGGTGAGGGGCCTGGAGAACAAGTCCTACGAGGAGCAGCAGAGGGAGCTGGGTTTGTTCAGCCTGAAGAAAAGGAGGCTCAGGGGTGACCTTATTGCTCTTTACAGACACCTTAAAGGAAGCAGTAGCGAGGTGGGGGTTGGTCTATTCTCCCACGTGCCTGGTGACAGGACGAGGCGGAATGGGCTTAAGTTGCGCCAGGGGAGTTTTAGTTTGGATGTTAGGAAGAACTTCTTTACCAAAAGGGTTGTTAGACATTGGAACAGGCTGCCCAGGGAAGTGGTGGAGTCACCATCCCTGGAAGTCTTTTAAAGACGTTTAGATGTAGAGCTTAGGGATATGGTTTAGTGGGGACTTTTAGGGTTAGGTCAGAGGTTGGACTCGATGATCTTGAGGTCTCTTCCAACCTAGAAATTCCGTGAAATTCTGTGATTCTGTGTAGTCTCCTCCTTGGAGATCTTCAAAAGCCACCTGGACATTGTCCTGGGTGTCTGCTCTAGGTGTTCCTGCTTGAGCAGGGGCATTGGACCAAGTGACCTCCAGAGGTCCCTTCAAATGTTAACCATTCTGTGATCATACGATTTATTTGTATGTCAGATGACATAACAAAAGGCAGATCTAAAAAGCATAATGGTGGAAAGTATTTGGAGATAAAAGAGATTCAACAAAAAAAAAATGCAGAAAAAATGAGCTTACAAAATGCAGTATATGAAATTCCTTAACAAGTATTAGTAAAATAATAAATATAGTGAGTGATCTTTGTACAATATATAATCTGAAAATGAGCAGAGAATTGTCACATATATGCAGGGGCCCTTCTGAATTTGAAAGGATTACACTAGTGACAAAAGACCATATATTGAAATGAAAAAAAAAAAAAAAAAAAAAAAAAAAAAAAGATATACGTATCCAAACTTCTGCTGTCCCTTAAACAATAGCAGAAAAATTAGCAGAAGTAAAATGACTGGAAGAGAAATCTATCACATGAAAATAAACATAGAGTGAAGAATAGTTCTGGTGTCCACAGCCATAAATGAATTGAAGGGGTAAATGCTTTTTGATATATAACTTATCAGGAGATTTAAAATCCTTTGTTTTGAAGAATTTACTTCTTGCTATGATTTATGTTGGCTGCAATGTTTCTGTGAGGTTTTGACACTTGTTTATAACTTTATGTCTGATTTTAAAGCTTTGGGGCTTTTGTCTCCAAATATTTATTTTAAAGCATTTACAAACTAATCAGTAATGCACTCTGTCGAACTTTCTGGGAACATGCAATTAATATAAAAGCTTGACTGTGATGTAAAAATTTGATACTTCAGAGACATGCTACAACTGCCTTTTGTTGTACTCAGGTAGCTGAGATGTTTTTCCTCTGCTTCCACATCTGAAATGTGTTCTGAGATTCGGTAGTGTTGTCCAAGTTTCCTTATAACATCCCTGAAGAATTATTGGTATTTATAGGCTATGTTATGCTGATTAGGGAACAGTATTTTGCAGTGATCACTTGCTGGACTGGGCTGACCAGTGGAAGTGATCTCAGATTGTTACTGGCAATGTACCTACTCAATGCAGTGGCTAGTAACACCTTAATAGGAACCTGCACAAATCATCTGCCAAATGATTTAACCTTGGCACCCCTAGTCCTTCCATTTATACAGGTACATGCCCTAAACCATGGCCCCTCTGGACTCCTCAGTTCATGATGCAAAGGCTACCTGGCTGATGGAGAGGGCTTTTGACCTCTCTCTGCAAATATCTACTGCCTTTGCGCTCTACCCTGGCTGCCCTGTTGTGCAGCAAGTTGACCAGCGTGACATTGCAGACTGCTGCATATGTCACAATCCTATGATGCCAATATAAAATATACACTGTGAAATATGGAGTGGCTCCCATCAGGGCTGGTGTGTTTGTTTTGCCAGGTGATGCACATTTGCAGTGTTAATCAAATACTGGGAGGCAGTAACCCTAACCTTATGGGAAATCATGCAAGAAGTGTGTTTTCTCATCTTGAACTTTGTGTTGTAATAATGTTTTTCTCATTTACCACAGAAACTTCAGAATCAACTGGGAGACAATTTTAAGATGTTTGTCTTGTCAGAGTAAATTTCTTCGGTGAGTTTATAACCAGAGCAGCACTGGGCTATTATAAGCAATATAAGCTTACCTTTGACTGGCACCTGAAATCTGATGTTTGTTTCTTTTTAATCAAGACCTTTTACACTTTTCGATTTACTATAAGCAGCATCTTATTTTTTCTCATCTTCTAGATTTAAAAGATTTAAATTAAACAGTTGTAAAAATGCTACCAAATTTGACTGTGCATTATAGTATATAAAATGTAAACAATGTCTATCATTTCTGAGGTGCTTTACAGTTCAAGACAAATAAAACCTCTGTTTCATATTTAAATTTTGATGGTACTCTCAGGCCAGAGATCTAAACCATCTCCTCAGTTTTAAATATAGGGGGGGGGGGGGGGGGAAGTTACTGAAGGTAGTAAATTAACATATTTAGTCTTTTTCCCATTAACTGATTTGTGAAAGGCCTTGCTTGACAGGAGACAGGCATATTTTGACTTTTTGCAAGAGCTATATAGTACTGCCCGACGTCACCTCTATGGAGAAACAGTGGCATCTAGCTGTCAGACAGACTAACCACTGAAAGTGATCTGGCTAACACACACTACACATCCTCCAGGGATAACCTAAATTTACATGCTGACATACTTCAACAGTTCTCTGTTAGTCACAAAATAAGATACTAAACTCTCTACGTGGCAAACAGTTTTCAGATACATGTCATCTCCATTCTCCATTCCAGACATTTTAGAAGGCTTCAAGTTAGACTCAAAACTTTGGGTGTGGATTTAGTCTTAGTTTGGGAAAGCACAGTAACAGTGGGAGTTTAGGCCTGTATCTATCAGAGGGCACTGGAAAACAAGATCATGGATTATCATGGATTGGTGTTCTTTGTGCAAATACAATAGAGATGGCAATAGCACTGTTTATCCAGTATAATATTAGTATATTTGTTTTCTCACTATGCTTGATTACATAGATTACTACTGCATACCACTCCCATGGTGTAATAGAATAAAGGTTACTATTCTATCTATTCTATAGTCCTTTTCTAGTTTTTCTTTAATATATATATATATATAGCTATTTTTCCCTGGTCGTTTCTTCTGTTGTCCCACTTTCTTTTGTTCAGAGGGGTCTCAGAATTTGCTCATGGATGCTTAATTCCTGTTTGACTAGTTAGATTTTCTGACAGAACTGAGCTTGCCAGACTGGCAAACTGAGGTCGCTGGGATGAGGGTTTTTTCAAAATATTTAGGAACAATACATAAATTGTCTCATGAAACAATATCATATTGATGTATGACATTACATATATAAAGTTTCATGAAATTAAAATGGTGCAAGTACCCTTACCTTGAAAATAGTCTTGAAAATTTACTTTTAAATCTACCCCAAATTGGAAACTCAACTGATTTGATCCCACTCTAGCTTGAATTCTGACTGATAAAAAGCACACAAAAAAAAAAAAAATGCCTGGATTTCTCTAAAACACAGCTCTGTGTAGTATATAAGAGCCTTTTATAGGACTGTTTCTAGGACTTTTCAATCTTATGCTTAGCAACGACATTTAGTAATCACATAGCAGAATTCACGGGAAGATTTTTTTTACAATCAGTCATAAAGAGAGATGAAATTAAATATTATAATTTTGTTATATGAATTGATTGTCCTCCATCACCTCGAAAAAGCTCTCAATTCTGGTTATCTAATTTCATCATATACAACAGAATTTTATATGTGCTACACTGACAACAGCGGTATTTACATAAGTTGGGGTATACAGAGAAAACATTTCTATAAAACAGCAAATTATCTTGCATATCCATGTCAAAACTAAAGGTTAAATATGACAACATCATGAAACAGCATTCTAAAACTTTCTTGGCACAGTTGGAACTCATAAAAGGCAGAAACTGTAAGCACAATTTTTTAAAGAGGAGTTGAAATAGGTCTAAGAGTCAAATGATGACCACTAATAATGACCACTTCAGACAGGCAAATCTGGGTGTCATTTCTCATTACTAAACTTTAAAGAGAAATCAGTGCAACCAAAATGCAAGAAATGGATTAAGGGATTGTTTCACCTGAACAAATATTACTCTGAGAACTCCAGCCTAGTAAATAGTGTGCATGCACCTGACAGAGACTGGGTGAAGCCATTTTGCTTCAGAGCGTCAACCAACCACCAGCTAGCACAATTTAGGACAAGATTTCCTCATGAGCAATTACTTGGATTATTCTAGCACTTTCAGCTGAATTATCTGGTACCAGACACTGCTGAAACAGGACACCATCTTTCAGGTTTGACACAGTATAGCAGTTCCTACATTCCTAAAATTCCTCTTTAGTCAGTGCAAATTAGATTTAACTGGATGCTCCTGATGGGCTTACAGAACGGTAAAGATTGAATCTAAATTAGATACAACATTACTACTAGAAGTTGTGTTGCAGTGTATGTTACAATGGCTGTATTTAAAGATGAGCTATGTTAAAGCTCAGAGCAAAATTCTGCTAGCAAGTGGAGCTCAAATCATCAGTATATGTACCATTACAGAAATCTGTTAAATTGTTTATCAGTGCAGCCCCTAATAACAAAGTCATACCAATGACTCAGTAATATTGCATGTGCTGTTCAAAATGAAAGTCAATAACTATTTTTACTATCTATACCTTTATCAATGTATAGAGTATTTAAAACCTTCCTCTTAAAAACAAGCCCATCACTTCTAGCCACTAGAAATCAGACTTATGAATGCATAAATGTTATGATTATATCAAGAAGACTAAGACATAAGTAATGTCAATACCTGTATCTACTATCTGTTTTACTCAGATAATGGCAAAATTCTTGAAATATATATATATTAAAAAAAAAAAAAAAAAAAAAAAAAAAAGTAATTAAGTATGGAATTCTTTCTATTTTCCTGTCAAACCTATAGAATTTCAAATGTGGATAAAATCTTGAATTATGCAGACTGCATCCATAGCATGTTTAGAGTTAGACTGTTTTTTTTACAATTCCCACATAGATTTAGGGAAATAGTTTTCCAGGTTAGTACTACATCCATATACATGGTCATTTTTTTGTTTGTTTAGTCATACAACTTCTAAGCAAATTAAGTAATGTTAGGGGTATTCTGCATTTCCTCTTTGTAGAAATGTTGAAACTCATAAAAATGCCTATTAGTATGAATATAAACATATCATGGACAGGGAATTCTCCCTGTGTTACTTAATATTCATTCTTTTAATATTACAATTACTGGTAATTACTTTGAGCTGTGATATACCTACAAGTCTTACTATTGGTCATTATACTGGGTACAGTACAACAATATAAGGAGGACATAAACCTATTAGAGCAAGCCCAGAGTAGGGCCACAAGGATAATCAGAGGGCTCCTGAGGGAACTGGTGTTGTTCAGCCTGGAGAAGGGAAGGCTCTGGGGAGATCTTCTAGCAGCTTTCCACTACATAAAGGGGGGCTACAGCAAAACTAGAGGGCAACATTTTGTTGTCCCCTAGTGTAGTGTAGTGATAGGACAATGGGTAATGGTAAAGATCTTAAACAGGATGATTCTCAGATTAGAGGGTCAGGAGCTGTATTTCTTCCTGTAACCCACACAACAGGCCCTTATTTAGTAATCCCTTCATCAGCCCCAGTAACTTAAGAGTAATCTTCAGTTACAGTATTTTTGACAAACAGCAACCTTACCAACCAAAGTCTACTCAAGCCCCTTAAAATCAAGGAGTGTAGTGATAGGGCAAGGGGTAATGACTTTAAACCTGGAACTATTTAAGACCAGGTTGGATGGAGCTTTGAGCAGCCAGATCTACCAAAAAGTGTCCCTGCCCATGGCAGGTGGGTTGGAACTAGATGGTCCCTTCCAACTCATTCTATGATTCTATGAGTTTATCTGAGAAATATGAGGCAACTTGTGAACTAAAGCGTTTACTGTCAAAGACCGAAATGAAATCCATTATATTTTCAAAATGATTGCAATGTCCACATTACAGTTCCTTTTCTTCTTCTTCTAGTTCAGCTAATGGAATTGACACATTTCTTTCAGTTGTACTTTTCGCCCTAAATTCAACACAGAATAATTTCACTTTTTATTGTTTAGCTTCATTATGTATCTCCAAAGCTTCCTGAGACCATTTATATATATATATATATTATATATATATATATATATATAAAAGAAAGAAACAAGGAATTTGCTCTATAAGTATCAAAGTAACAAATATTTGTATAAGTTTAACAAACGGTAAAAGAGGAACCTGCAATATAGTTTTGAAATGGCTCTGACACATTTTTATAGAAATATTTTTATAAGCTTATGCAAATACCAGTGTGGGGAGTGGAGGGGGGGAAAGCATTAATTCTTTTCTTCATTTCCTGAAATGTGTTTTTGATGTAGATACTCTCAAATACAAAAGAAGGTACGAGATTTCCTACAAAATGCAGAGGCTAAAAACAGAGCATGAATGAATGAATGAATGAGCAACAAACTAAATAAACAAATCCTTCTCAGATGTCTTAAGGTCAATTTATACATATATAATCCTGGAAGTTACTGAATAATAAATACCTTAATTTAAATAGATAGATAGATAGATAGATAGATAGATAGATAGATAGATAGATAAACCAATGATTTGCATACTGAAATGCTTTCTCCAAGCAATTAGAATAAACCTGGCAAAGGTTTGTTATGGATATGTATGTGCAATGGCACCATTAGGGGTACTGTGATTTTCCAGTTTTTACTCTTTTGTATGTCTTCATAACAAGAACAGACTGCTGCCATATTTCTATTTTCTCCTAGTGTTCTTTTATCACCTGTTGCAGGTATTTTTTTTTTTTTTTCATGTTGGACAACATTCTTTTTTTTCTAGTTAGTGATCTTTAAACCCCCAAACATTAAAGCAATGGAAGAGAAAATGGTATGAAAATGTCTTCTGAAATCCTTTTAAATTTCAATTCCAAGCTTAGATGTAGCTTTTCCATATTTAATCAAAAGCATTCAGGTGTCTGCTTTCAAAGAATTTAGCAGGGAACCACATGCCTACTATCAGCAAGTTGCAGTCCTTCAAAGTGCTTTGTTCATTGACCTTAACAAATCAGAGTGTTGAGGAACTGTGGATTCTGACTGAAGCACATTCCGACTTCTTGAAGCATGGCCTGAATTCTCAAATTATTTAAAATCAGCTCCTGCTAACTGTGAGGACCATTGCTTTCTATTGTTTCTGAAATGTGTTTTTTTTCCTTTTCACAAACATGATCAAATAAAGTCAGATGAAAAGTTATTACTAAAAGTTCTATCACAGTATAAAATTTACAAAGAGCATTATGCTGGGAAGTGTCAGCAAAAAAAAAAAAAATCACTATAATATAAAGTAGAAAATACAGAAGAAATATGAAGGAGATATGAAAAGGAGATATAGGAATAATTTATTTTGAAATGATACAGTGAAACAATATTCAGAAGATCATGATCAGAAAATAATCACAGTTAAAACATTGAACTTCTTATTTTGTATGACCCTTCTAGTACAAAGTGCAATATGAATGTCTTAGCAGAAGAACATTGTCCAGTTAAAATGTTTGCAGATGCAATTCCACTTATCTGAAACCATGCCTGTATGCCATGCAAGAACTCATTTCAGGTGCCCAAAGTCACATAGAACTAGGAGATACAATACATGCCTTTCTAGGACAACAGCTGGAGGCCAAATAGGGTAACACTCCAGAAGCTCAGGACAGGCCTATTAAATGTTACTAGTCATCCATATTTGGGCAATTGATTTAAGGTTTAAGTCACATATCAAAAAATTAAGAATAATTATCAACTGAAGGTTCTCAATCAGGCAATGAGGAAGCAATTCTGTGTACATAAATGAATAACAAGGCATTATAAAGAGGGTTATAATTAATGATGCTACTGCATCAAGTTTGAAAGTTTAATTATGAGTGTAAAATTATTTCCTGATAAATGTATGATTTCCATTCCATCACCAATTAGTCCAATTTTTTCAGTTAAACCACCTCTGTTGATTTGTAAACCTGTAACTGGAGACTGTCATCATCTAATTTCCAGATTTAAGCAGTAAAAAAGAGCACCTCATCACTATTGCTTTTCTAGGCCTTGAGGCCTTCATAGGAGAAGAGATGCAAGCCAATATTCTTGCAAAAGCTCTGTAATAGGCATCTGAATGAGTGTAAGTTACTTGGATGATAACAATTTTATGTAAGGTAAATACAAGTTACAGAAGCAATTGTACATCCCTCAAGAATTCTACTTTAAATTATAAAGAACAATTGTTAATTATGTGTTCCTTCTGAAATCCAATACCAATTCAAAATCTAATGTAAATTTCATAGAATGATATTTAAAATAAATAAATAAATAAAAATAAAAAATAAAAAAAAAAAGTCCTAGATACAATGTGACTCTATGTAAAACAGGATGGGTGATGGAGAAAGTCATTGTTGACTTCCATCACCAGGTAGACTTCATCATATGGCAGAAAGTCAGAACTGAATTCAAGCAAAGACAATGCGTGTAATTATATACCCACCAAATTTCCATGGAGACACTTGAGGGGTTTCATCGATTAATTCAAATACAACTTCCAAGCAGCTACAGTTAAATACTTGGTCTTTACAAGTTTTAGGATATTACTTTATATTTTTCACATTACTTCTACAGACAAAGCCCTTCTCCAAGGTCCAAAAAGATGCGTAGAAAATCTTGATCTCACTGAAGGTAGGGATTTAGCTACCACATATGTTAGTTTCTAAAGAGAAAGGGCACAGGAAGTAGGTTTTAGATGAGACCTCGGAGTGGCTTCCCAGGGTCCCACAGTTCTGCTGTAGGATAAGCCTGGAATTAACAGAGAAAAACAAGGTGGCCATGTCACATGGGTTTGCTTTTTCCCTCCCATAGCCGGAAATTTTATTTACCAAAAGTTTGCTTCATTTATCAAAGTAAGAAAAGAGCACAGTTCTCTTGGGAGACAAGTACTATGGCTGCTGCACACAGTACACTTTATCAGGAATTATCTGGTGTCTTCTGTTATTCTAGAGCTCAACAAGATTACCATAATGCTCATTTTTGGACTTAAACTTTTTGATTTGTTTCAGATGCTTTTACCTCTTCTGACCATTTTTTGTTCTGTTCTATTATAGATAAAACACTGGATACATAGAAGGAATATGATTTATTTCAGCCTTATTTCAGAACATTGTCTAATGCTAAAAACCTTAGTCACATCAAAATACATCTGTTAAATAAAACAGGGAGAAAGTGCAGCAGACCACACAATGTGGATGAAAGGTAGGCTATAGAAAAATATTTCAATTGAAAATTTTGATAAATACAAGGAATGAGAATATCTAACTATATATTTTCAAATAAATAAAGTAATAAATAAATGGGAAAAGTGTACAAAGTCACACAGGAAAGTAGACTTTATTTTATCTAAAATAAAATCTTACAGCTCTGTAGAAGAAAAATTACAGCAAATATTTTTTGGATCTTGTCAAAACTCAGAATTTATGACAGTTCAGCTTATATTAGCGAATTATTTTTTATGTATCAAATATTGGCAAGGTGTATCTTACTGGGATTTGATATGTTTACTGCTATTTTAACAATATAATCTTATTATATAACTGCTATCTGGAATCCAGCTAGGCCCAAAGCCATTTTACAAAAGAGTAATCTAACCATGCAAGGATATAAGAGTGAAACACAGCCCAGGAACATGTGTGGAAAGAATAAGAATAAAAATAAAAATAAAAAATAAGCTACTGGATGATTTAAAGGTAAATCCAATCCACTTAAGATTAAAACATCAATTTAACTAGCATTAATATTACATTCATGCTTTGAACTGATTCATATTCAATAGAGATCTAAGTGCCTCCTGAAGAATGTGAAATCTTTCCACCAACTGTGAAGCAGCTGGAGTTTATACACCAGCCCAAACTCCTTGGTTATCTCTGCTGCCTGCATGTGGTGTCCACATAATAGCTTGTGTCAGTACCTAAAGATTTTACCAGGTGAGGAAATATGATCATGTGGAACAGGAACAAGATGTTGTCCTGAATACTATCGTAATCCTTAAAATTATCTGACCTGGTAACCTCACCTCAACACACAAGAGGGAAGGAATACTGTCCAGAGAAATCTTGATTGGTGTGAGAGGTGGGCCTGTGCAAACCTCACAAAGTTCAGCAAGGCCAAGTGCAAGGTCCTGCATTAGGGCTGTGGCAATCCCAAGCACAAATACAGGCTGGGCAGAGAATGGACTGAGATCAGACCTGAGGCGAAGGACCTGGTGGTGTTGGTTAATGAGAAGCTCAACATGAACCAGCAATATATGCTTGCAGCCCAAAAAGCCAACCACTGAATCAAAAGAAGTGTGGCCAGCAGATCAAGGCAGGTGATTGTCCACATCTACTTTGCTCTTGTGAGAGCAATGGTCCACTTGGAGCATTGCGTTCAGTTCTGAGGTCCCCAGTACAAGGAAAACATGGACCTATTAGAACGAGTCCAGAGGAGGGCCACAAAGATGATCAAAGGGCTGGAGCACCTCTCCTATGAAGACAGGCTGAGGGAGTTGGGGTTGTTCATCCTGGAGAAGAAAAGGCTCTGAGGATGCCTTATAGCAGTCTTCCAGTCCCTAAAGAGGGCCTACAATAAAGCTGGGGAAGAACGCTTTGTCAGGGGGTGTAGTGATAGGACAAGGGGTAATGGCTTTAAACTAAAAGAGGGTAAGTTTAGATTACATATTAGGAGGAAATTCTTTACTCTGAGAGTGGTGAGGCACAGGAACAGGTTGCCCAGAGAAGTTGTGTATGCCCCATACTTGGAAGTGTTTAAGGCTAGGTTGGAAGGGGCTTTGAGCAACCTAGCCTGGTAAGAGTTGTCCCTGCCCGTGGCAGGGGCATTGGAATTAGTTGTTCTTTAAGGTCCCTTCCTACCCAAGCCATTCTATGATTCTATGAGTCTATGATATGCATGCATTCATGTACACCCTGTATGTCTCAGGCTACACCATTCACATTTTGGGTTCCACCAGAAGTAGGTTGTGTGTGCAGTGAGTATGCTGGGCAAGAAGGATCCATTTCAGCCATAAGCACGGTGTGAACATTTGAACATTTAAAATGTCCAAAATTATCCTCAACTGAAATGTGAGAAGCATGCAAGACACAACTGGGTGTGGTGGTTTTACTGTGGTAAGCAGCTAAACACCACAACTGCTCTCTCACTCCCCTTCCTTAGATGAGGAGGGGAAGAAGTAAAATAAAGAACAACTCATGGCTTGAGATAAGGATAATTTAATTAAAGGAAAAAAAAAAATATTACGGAAAGATTATTATTAAATAAACGATTTAACTAAAGGGAAAAAAAGGGGAAAGGGGAAAAGGGAGGGGGCAAGGGAAAAAAAAATGCTATGTGGAAATGCAGAGGAAAGAAATTACTCTCTACTTCCCACAAATGAGCAGGGCCCCTTGAAGCAGGGCCTCAACGCATGTAGCCGGTGTTCAGGAGGAGGACTGACGTTTTCACAACAAGAGCCCACCCCTCCCCTCTTCTTTTTTCCACCTTTTATTGCTGAGTTGACATCATATGGTATGGAATATCCCTTTGGTTGGTTTAGGTCAGCTGCCCCGGTGATGTTTCTCTTCTCACTTTTTGCCCACCCCCTAGGAGGGTTAGAGAGAGTCCCAATGCTGTGCCAACACTGCTCAGCAGTAGACACAACACTGGTGTGATGCCACTGCTGTTCTAGCTACAAGTGCGGAGCACAGCACTGTATGGGCTGCTGCAGGAAAGTTAACATCCCAGCCAGACCCAGTACACTGGGCCAAGGCAAACTTTGTGGTTTGAACTCACCTTCAGCTAATCAGGTAGCACAGAGGCACAGTAGTTACATCCATGTTGACAAACTAAATAGTAGCATGGTACTGGACTTGTAATTGTCCACCCTGTGTAATCTGAAGTTGCTTGTCATGGTATTGGTCCATTACAATCAACACAGCCTCAAGTAACAGGACACAATTCAGAGAAGAGCACAGTGCCCCTATTCACACAGAAGCCTGGCAGTATGACTCTAATGTATGTTTTAGATATTGTGTAAGGAAAATACCACTACCTATGGACAAGCTTTTGACTCCAAGCAATCAGCCATTCTGCCTCCCACTGAAACAGGCTTAACATACTTACTTTTCCAGTTCAATTCTGCAGGCATTGGAAAGATGCATGTGATGTTACATGGGATGGGCTTCACCTTAACTAAGCTTTGCTTTATATGCAGTTGGAGCTACTTGTAATAGTAATCCCAATTACCATCAGTGGAGAGAAACAGACTTTTTAGGGCACAATACAGCTGATCTGCCACAGATTAGAAGAATCACATCCTAAATGAGGTGTGTTTTTTTTTTTTTTTCAATACAGTATATGGGGAATGTAGGAATCTAGAACCATGTAGACAACTGAGTTATAGATGACACCGTTAACTCAGATGAATTCTACTCCACCTACCAAAGACATGTTATAATCTGTTACAGCGAAAATGTTGCTGTTGACACATTTTTGGCTGCAGCTCTAAAGAAGCCAAATGTTGATTTACAAGGATGAATAAAACAAACTGCAACACCTCTGAAGCAGCTGCTGCTTTTCTCTTGGCTAAAGTATATATTATTTTCTGTTGTATTTTAAGGACCTTAACTGTATCTGTTAATGATACATTGAAGTAACTGAATAACCACCCTTTGTAGTTATTACATTCTATCAGGTAGATAATATGTCTTTAAAAATACTCTAAATGTATTTACAGGCCAGAGAATAACAATCTGTCAAGTAATTCATGTTTCTGAAGTCTTTAATACAGTACATATGTTTGGTAAGATTTCTTTTTCCCCAAGGAAAAAATAGTGGCACTCCTGATTATATCACATTAGAAAAATTGCCTCTCCAGCTTCTTGGCTACATTAAACAAATGAAACTACTGTACATTATGTAAACACTTGTAAAAAATGTCACTGGAAATTAAACAAGTTTTGTCAACCTCTTGAGGAAGATTCCTGCAGGTATTTCTCTACATAAAGTGTTAGGGCTGGCTAGAGAATCACAGCATTCACAACTTGCAAAGTCTGGTTTATTCCTGCACTGGAAAGAGCTGAAATAAATGAAATAGCATAGTGCCCACGTAGGGGCAAGTTAACAGTATCTGCAGAGCTAACTAGGGTACACTAAAATCCTCCTATCCTCCTTTGCCAAAATGTGACACAAAGTGAAAGTGTTTGTCAACAACAACAAAGAAGCAAAATTTATCAATGAAGAATATCTGAGCCAATATCTCTTGAAAATAGCAAAATGTACAATACAGGCCAAGTTGGACTCAGTCTTGGGTGCCATTTCTGTGTCCATATTTTTTTCTCCAGCAGCAAAAATGGTTGCAATGTCCTTACCATCCTCATGAATTACTACCCAAATTTCCAAGTGTAACTGGACACCAAACAAAACTAACAGTTTTTAATTCCTTTCAGATTTTTGGATGTTGGGGTGGAGAGGGAGAAAGAAGTGGTTGTTGGTGTTAGTATTGTGGTGTTGTTATAGATTGTTTTAATAAGCCAGTGTGTAGTGCAGCTCTTACAGCCAGTACCACCAGCACTACTGAAGAGGCAGTAGCAGAGGGTAGAAACTTCATATGCCAGCTTTGCCAGAGGAGAAAATACAACGTGGAACAAAGTTCTCTACTGCAATAGTGGTTTGGACCATGTAACAAAGTCCTTGTACCTATGTTTTCCTGCATATGAAATACAGCTCATAAGTCTTACCTATTTTTCAATTAATGGGGAATCTGGGTATTAATGATCCCTAAATAATCAGCAAACTCTGTTAAAGAGACCTTTTTAAAGACATATTTTAAAGTACCTTTAGATATTCTTAGTGTAATTATTTTTAAAATTGAAGTTATCTCTTTGGAATTTCATAATTTTACCTTTAAACCAAGCATCTAGACATTCAGAGCACTCCAAAGACCAATGAATTCTCTTTGTTCATACTGCTGCTCTGTCCAGGATAATTCAAATTATGCCTTTTTCCTCTTAGGAAAACTTCTAAAATTGGAATCGTGTCAGCTGATTGGCAATTGGCATTAAGCCAGAATATAATTCTCTGGTATGCACCATTAAACCTCACAGTGAGGATTAATTAGTATTGCAAAAGCACTTTGAAAACGAAATGTGCTGTATACTAAATAATTATTATTTTTATTATTATAACATTGTAAGAAAATTAGCAAGTGACTAAGAGACAGTTTACAAGACCTCCCACTGAAAATTACATTAAGTGGCCTATTTCTGAAAGATTATCTCAATAAGAATTACCCACCTTTACATATGTCTAAATTTAATTCTGCAAGGTGTCATAATGGATCAGTACCAGTAACACAGGTGGGTTCGGATGTGTAATCAGTAAAAGAATTTTGCAAAGTTGTTCACGGGGTACTGCTATGAAAGATCATCTGTTATCTTTTCTATCCATATATGCATATGTGGGGGAACATGATTTGTGTATATCTATGGAAAATAAACTGGAAAATTCATGCTGAATAGTCACTGGTCCTTAATAACTACATCAGGAACTAATTTCAAATACATTCTATACAGTATCTAGCACAACATATTTCCAGTTCTCAAAGAAAATCTGTTCTAAAACAACAACAAAAATGAATAAATAAATAGGTTTCTTCAATGAATGAAAAGCATAGATTTTCAATGTTTCTGGGTAATATCTTTCTCCTCAAATGACTTGAATTAGATTTTCCCAAATAATCTGGACTAATTTATAACTATCTTCATTATTCAGAATATTCCTTATGATATTCTTGGATGAATGAAACTTTGTACCAAGATTTTTGACAGCCTCACAACCATTAAAAGAAAAATAAATAAATAAACTAACAAAAAAAAAAAACCTGTCCTGGTTTCAGTTAGGATAGAGTTAATTTTCTTCCTAGTAGCTTGTAGAATGCTATGTTTTGGCTTAGGATGAGAAGAGTGCTGATAACACACCAGTGTTTTAATTGTTGCAGAGCAGTGCTTACACCAAGCCAAGGATGTCTCAACTTCTTGCTCTGTCCTGCCAATGGGCAGGCTGGGGATTCAGCAGGAGCTGGGAGGGGACAGACCCAGGACAGAATCACAGAATCACAGAATTTTCTAGGTTGGAAGAGACCTCAAGGTCATCGAGTCCAACCTCCAACCTAACGCTAACAGCCCTCCACTAAACCATATCCCTAAGCTCTACATCTAAACGTCTTTTGAAGACTTCCAAGGATGGTGACTCCACCACTTCCCTGGGCAGCCTGTTCCAATGCCTCACAACCCTTTCAGTGAAGAAGTTCTTCCTAACATCTAGCCTAAAACTCCCCTGGCTCAACTTAAACCCATTCCCCCTCGTCCTGTCACCAGGCACGTGGGAGAACAGGCCAACCCCCACCTCGCTACAGCCTCCCTTGAGGTACCTAAAAAGAGCGATAAGGTCGCCCCTGAGCCTCCTCTTCTCCAGGCTGAACAAGCCCAGCTCCCTCAGCCAGCTGACCCAAACTAGCCAAAGGGGTACTCCATACCATCTGACGTCATGCTAAAAAATATATAGGGGTGGCTAGCTGGGGGAGGGGGGCCGGACTACTCGGGGTTAGGCTGGGCATCGGTCAGCAGGTGGTGAGCAAATGCATTGTGCATCACTTGTTTGTACACATTATTAGTAGTAGTACTATTATCATCATTATTGTTATTATTATTATTGTTATAATTATTTTCCTGTCTTAATAAACTGTCTTTATCTCAACTCACAGGCTTCACTTTCCCGTTTCTCTCCCCCATCCCAGAGAGGGAGGGGGGAGGGTGAGTGAATGGCTGCGTGGTGTTTAGCTGCTGGCTGGGTTAAACCACGACAAAAACACACGCATACAAATAAATAAACAAAATGAAGGAATCTTCCTCTTTTATTTCAATGTAGACTGAAATTTGGCTATGTTAGTTGTAGCCACTAACAATTTGAGAGATTGCAGTAAAAATTAAGAACTGGACCAATAAAGCACACCTTGTGGTTGGGGTCTACTACAGGCCACTTGACCAAGGGGAGCCTGTTGGCAAGGTCTTGCTTCAGATACAAGCATCTCACTCACAGGCCCTCATCATAATGGGCAGAAGATTTCAATTCCCTGGGTGTCTACTGGAAAACAACACAGCAGGGTGTAAGTAATCCAGAAAGCTCCTGGAGTGCACCAAAGATAACTTCTTAGTCCAAGTACTAGACAAACCAACCAGAGGAGAAGTGCTACTGGACTTGGTGCTCACCAATGTGGATGAACTCAGTAAAGAGGCTAAGACTGGAGGCAGGCTGTGCTGCAGCAACCTTGCCCTGGTTGAGTTTGTGATCTCAAGGAATATATGCCTGGCAAAGAGCAAAATCAGGCCCTGGACTATAGAAGAGTGAACTTCCAGCTGTTTAAATAATTAGTGTCCTCTGGGACACTGTTCTTAGGGACAAGGGAACTGATCAGAGCTGGCAACTTTTTAAGAAAACATTTCTCTAAGAAAAGGACTTAGGACTTCTGGTGGATGAAAAAAATTAACAAGCCAGCAGTGTACACTTGCAGCTCAGAAGGCCAACTGCATCCTGGGCTGCATCAACAGAGGCATGGCCAACAGGTAGAGGGAGGTGACTGTGCCCTTCTGTGCTCTTCTGTCATGAGGTCCCACTCGGCGTGGTGCATCCAGGTCTGGGGTCCCCATGATACCAAAGATGTGGGTCTGTTGTAGCAGGTCCAGAGAAGGGCTGCAAAGATGATCAGAGGACTGGAGTACCTCTCCTATGAAGAAAGGCTGGTGGAGCTGGGTTTGTTCAGCTTGGAGAAGAAAAGGCTTTAGTGATCCCTCCTTGTGTACTTTCAATATTTAAAAAAGGCTTAAAAAACAAGATGGAGAGTGACTTTTTACACAGGCAGATTGTGATCAGATAAGGGGGAGTGGTTTTAAACTAAAAGAGGAGAGATTCAGATTAGATGTTTTAGGTGTTAGTAGGAAAGTTTTTACACGGAATTCTTTATTCTTAACTCAGTGGTGAGATACTGGAACAGGTTGCCCAGAGAAGCTGTGGATGCCCCATCCCTGGAAGTGTTCAAGGCCAGGTTGGATGAAGCCTTGAGTAACTTGACCTAGTGGGTGGCATCCCTGGCCCCAGGGGGGCTGGAACTAGGTGATCTTTAAGGGCTTTTCCAAACACAAGCCATTCTGTGACTCTATGATATTATAAAAGAATTATAGAAGCCATTCACTGACAACCCAACATCCTTTCTGGAACAGGTGTGGCCTCCCTATCCAGGGACTGCAAGCCAACTATGCACGTAAATGACCATGGATAAGAATCTACAGTTACACGGAGTGATTTATACATTCCTATTGCCGATGAAGATATATGCACAAATGCAGTCATTTGCAACTTAGAGCTATGCTATCAGTCTCTACAAAATCAGAACTGTGTGACTTCATCAATCATGCTCAGCGCTCTCTTTAAAGACTTGCTTCATAATAGTGGAAGTTAGAGACTGACTTTTCTGGGAGTGAAAATTGAGGCTTTGGAAAAGAATCATTAGAAGACATTTGCCTACATTCCTTCAGCCAGTTCTTTGCTCACTTCCTTGCTCAGCAAATGGAGAGTTCAGAGGCTATGCATTTGCAAACTCTGGTGTAATAAATGGCAGTGGGCCATGAATAAATCTACACAGTGGGACACAGTAGAATCTTGGACATAATCTGCATGAAAAATGCAGTTTTGAGGCTCTGATTCAGACAGATATTGTCCCAGAATATTTTCCTTGGTATTCTTCCAACTGTGTGGCTATGCTCAAAAAAGCTGCAGAATGGCCTAATCTATCTTTCCAATGCATAATCTAAGATTTAGCTCCAGCAAGGACTAGCCCCTTCTCATTAAACGGGTTTGCATATAGATACGTTCTGCTTAGGTTTTTGGATTGGCTTCTGTTTTTTTTAGCAGGCAGGATACTTTTTAAGGTGTATATTGAGGATTAATGGGAACAGTAATGCAGTTATTTTTAGACACCATTAGTCAGTTCCCCAGTTAAACAGGAGTTGCATGTGCAACAGAGAAGTCTGTGGTGAAAGACAGATGGGAAGCACGTTCAGCACATTCTGTGGGAGAAAATACGGGATGCTATCTGTCAAAAGTCACACAAAATGCATCTCTGGACCTATTACAGTACATGAGTTTTTTTAGTTGTAATGTATAGTCACAGAGCATGGAAAAGATCAAATGGAATGTCATCTATACATTCTTTACTTTAGCTTTGAGGAGTAGCAGGCAGACTGCTGTTTTTTAGAGGCTTGTGCTGTTAGTCCAAGTTAAATCTTGGTGAAAAATGCACACAACCTCTGGCTCATACCTTTCCTGCCCCCAAAAGATTTTCAAGACATAAAAAAAATTACTCGTCACTGATTTTATTATGAGCACAGAAAAGAGAAGTTTATACACATGCTATAATCACAAGAGACAACTAGAATAATTTGGATTAGACAAAACAGTTCATCATGAATACATTAATTTTCTCCATACTGTCAGTGATAATTAAAATAACTATTCCAAAAAGATTCTAACCTTTCCCATCTCCTCCCTCCTCATTAAATTGCTTGTTACAGTTAATTTTTATCAATGTTTTACGTAATATTTAGCCTACACATTTCCTGTATAGTTTTGAAACATTTCTTCTTCAACTCTCATTTGCTAATGGGAATAATTGATCCTTGTCCTCTTCCAAGCATTCTTTCATGCATTTGTGACAGCTGTGTTTCTTCTCTGGTTATTTATGCAATTTGAGGTTTAAAGAGCATAACTAGTCAAGAACATATCTTGACAAGGAAAATTAAACCAAACATTTTAGAAATCCTGATTAGAAGTTCAGTCCTGCAAGGTGCTGCATGATTTCTACAACAGGAAAAGTGCTCTCATCTCTCTTTCTAAGAGTCTAAAGATTTGAAAAAGTTCTGTATCAATGATAGTTTTTTGCTATATTTGGACACTTTTGATGTATTTGTTCTGCATTAGGTATGTTTTTCACAGGTTAAGCCCAAATACATGTCTAGAAAATTTGGGGTCAAATCAGAGAAACAGATAAATTCAGATAGCTGAATGACACCTATAAAGGTCATTATCAGTAATACTGAAATAAAAATAAGGACTCCCTTGTGTTTTTGTTTGTTTGTTTGTTTGTTTTTATTTTTTGAAGATGGACACTGAAATAATTAAAACTCCCTTGTTCTTTATTAAAATTAGACAATTATTTTGTTTATTAAGTTTTTCACTAAAAGTGTTTTCACAGAAACTGAATGGGATAATATTACCTCTGGGAAAAAAATAGTTCTCATGGCAAGATGTGTAAAACAGGCATTTTCATCATTAAACAACTTCTTCAATTTTAAAAATGTCAAAATAGAATTTTAATCTTAAAATGTAAGTAAAACAAGCTTCTAATTTGGTAATTTTAAAAGATTATATAAATTTTATGAATTGCTTTGAGGCAGTTTGAAAGTTATCTGGAAAAATGTTTTCATTTTTTAAATGTAACAGGACAAAAGCATTTTTTCATTGTAGCACTCATTTTCAAAAAACAAGGTTGTAAACTAGACAGTTTTGATATTATTAAATTCAGAAAAACACATCACCTTTGAGATAAGGTATTCAGAATAAGGTATTCAATAATAGGGCATTTCAGTTTTTAAAAATGAGATAAAAACATGATACACATTACCCCCATGTCATAAAGAGAAATAAATTCATGAACTAGTCTTCAAGCCACAGTTCAAAAACAACCTAACTTGTGATAATATTTGCATTTAGTTCATGTTCTATACTACTGAACTACTGCATTGATATTGAATGTTACAGTGGTTACCAAATTGATGAAGTACAGTAGCTCAGCTCATGTCATCTATTCTTCTACATGTGCTGTGACTCTAACCATTCACAACTGCTTATTAACACTAGCAGTTTGATCATTTGTTGCTGGTTTAAATGATCCTAGTCTACACTGTTTCATAGTAGACTGTCTCAGCTAAGCATGTTAATTAATAGCAGAGAGTATGTAAGCATGATAACATGACCACAAGCAATGACCACAGTCACAGACTAAAACATCACTGTTTCTTGAAATACTTGAAATTTACAAAATTATTTTGAACACATTTAAATACTACCAGTTCTTTAAAGAATAACAATACAATCCTTACTCTTGCATTATAATGCCTTTATACCTTCAAACCAGATGCATATTTAGGACCCAGGAGCCAATATAATGATTCCAGTCAAAAATAAAAGGTGCAAATTTTTGACATAAGAGATCAGCAAGCACGCTTTTACAAAATGAACAAAAATTCAGGTTCTTTGACCTAGATCATCTCTCCTGCTATTGAGCAGACAAATGAGAGGCCTGACATGGGAGCCCAGCTACTGAAGGTATCTTTATAATCTGTAGAAATAAAACAAAGGCCTCCAGAAGATGATTTAAACCACCTAAGGTCTGAATTGTTTTCACAGTTGTTTGTCTCTGCCACAGATGGGGTATTTCTGCCACTTATTTGACTGAGGCACTCAGTTAAAGATAGTATTTGGTGATATGTGGTGGGGGCTGTGTGTCTTTCTCAGAATTTTTATGTTTTGACTCCTAGTTACAAGACAACCTAAACTCTAATTGTAATAATATAAAAGGCACAAAACTTCCCCAAAAGAAATAAGAAAATCATTATGAATTTAAAATAGCCTCCAGAAAATAACATATTTTCTTCAAAATATCACAAACATTTTCCCTTTTTCTAAGTATTGCAGCCTCACTGGGGTTTAACGTAGATTTTCTTTTAGTGTAGAAAAATCAGTGCAGTACTTCATCAACCTTCAGGGCCATCAGTGTCATGAAAGTAATCTTATAAGACTGATTGTCATTGTTTTGACTGCAGACCATCCCAGACTGTGACAGCAGAATCATATTAACCCCTGCACCCCGACCCAGCTTCACTGAGTAAACCTGTTTTAACTGCTGCTGACAGGACAAAATTCCTAATGGATTTAAGTAGCTAAATTACTAGATAGCGAAAGAGAGAAATTTCAAATTTTCCATAGAACCCTCACTTTCTTTCCTGAATTTTCCTTCCTGAGTAAAATAGGATGTATATCTGTAAAAGATGGTGGCAAGGAATAATACAGTAGTGAGCCAGTGCAGATTAATGACTGCACTGAATCTTTACAGATGTAAGGGATCAAGAGTCCTTCATGCACCCCAAGCTTATATTATACATCTAGCTTTAGGTATTAGACACTGTACTCCAAATGCATCTTAGGCACTGATGGAGAGCCTGGACTTGATCTTTAGCAGGAGTAAATCAAGAGAGATGGATTGACTTACATCAGGTAAAAAACTGTTATTTTGCCTTTTTAGGTAATCTCTGATGTAGTCTATGAATTACAGTAATAAGATGGTATGTATGCTTCTGTATTGAGTACTGCCATGAATAACTAACAAAGTAATTTCATAAGATATAAATTATTACTAACCCCAGGCTACAATAATTTATGAATTATAAAGCTTTCTAATTTAATATGCATATTTTATGTATTTAAGGATGAAAAACCCCCTTTTTAGGCTGACTGTGTTTTGATTTAAACCCTTGGGACCATGACTAAGAAATGTTATTTGACACACAGAGGGAGAGAGATCATCACTGAGTAATATAAATATTCTATATATAGACATGCAGGAAATCAGTTGTTTCTTTTTACATATTATATATGTTTCCCAATGCACAATTTTAAATAAATGACATTTAAAAATAAAATTATTAATTGAAAGAAATGTAAGAGGCAGTGGTTATGCCATTTTGAGATACGTCTATTTAAAATAATTATAACTGAGTGCAAAAGGTACACTGAACTGCCTTCAGAATTTGACTGCATGCTACTTCTAAGGTCCTAAAAATAATGCCTTGTCTATCAGCTGATCAAATTCTATTATTTGTTTACTTTCCCTTACTGTGCTGAAAGTACTGGTACACTCAGAGAGTGTATTTGGTTTACATTGCAAGGGTTTGGTAAAAGCTGCCCTATGTCAGGTCAGAGCCAGCTCCAGCTGGCTCCAAAAGTGACCTACCACTGGCCAGAGCCAAGCCAGGAAGCAACACTGGGTGGACCTCTGGGAGAGCAGACTGAAGAAATGTGAGCGACCCAGCCCTGCATCCCCCAAGGTCAGTGCAGAAGGAGGGCAGGAGGTTCTCTAGACATGCAGCACAAGTTCCCCTGCAGCCTGTGGAGAGGCCCCTGGTGGAGCGGGCAGTCCCCCTGCAGCCCATGGGTCCCACATGGAGCAGATCTCCACGCTACAGCCTGTGGAGGAGCCCCCAGTGGAGCAGGTGGGTGCGCCACACGGGACAGGAGGAGGACGTAGAAGAGAGTAGGTATAGGGAAGGTATTTTTAGTTTGCTTTTAGTTCTCACTGGTCCTGTCTATTATCAATAGGTAATAAATTACAGAATCACAGAATTTCTAGGTTGGAAGAGACCTCAAGGTCATTGAGTCCAACCTCTGACCTAACACTAACAGTCCCCACTAAACCATATCCCTAAGCTCTGCATAAATTACTTTAATCTTGCTTATGCTGAGTCTGTTTTACCCATGACAGTAATTTGTGAGTGATGTCCCTGTCCTTATCTCAAACCACAAGCTTTTTTCATTATATTTTCTCCTTCTGTTTCTTTGAGGAGTAGGAGTGAGAGAGTGGCATGGTGGTGCTTTGCTACCTATCAGTGTGAAACCACCATAGATGGGGAGACATCTATCACTTAATCTGTGGTTACAGTGGCTCCCTTTTCCCTTTGGCCAGTCTAAAATATTTATTTTCCTCAGCCTTCTGCAGTGACGGCATTGACTTCTTCTCTGTCCAATTCTAGAGTGTGCGAGAGGAGTCACCAAGACACCACAGATCTCACACACAATAAATTGCCCTGCAGCAGCTTCACAGGTCTATCTCTGTTCTTTACATCCTGCCCTTCTACACCAATTTTTCTGTTTGCCTCCTCTAAGAAGAAAGTGAACACACAGGAAAAGTCAGGATCTGAGACACTGACTACATGAATGACACAGCTACACCATGAGTTGCACAACACACAGCACTGAATGAACTGTAGGACAAGCTGGAGACCAGAGAAGGCATACACGCTGACCAAGGCAACCCCAGGTACCCCAGAGACTTCTTAATGGTGGGCTGAGCTCACAACTTCTTTCTGTATTCTTTCCCAGTACCACTGAAGAACTTTGTGTAATTCTGATGTAATATCTTCTCAGTCTTCAGAAGTAACAAGGAATTTCTGTTTCCATCATGATTAATGACTGTGAGAGCTATAAAAATATCTTTCCTCACAGAATGAGATGTATGCATTTCTTATAAAGTGGAGTAACAGTTTGGTTTATGGCCACAGTTTTTAAGCTCTCTCATCATAAATACACTATTTTGATCATTTTCTCTCCTCTGTCCACCTATGGATTATAACTTTAGTTATCATATCCAGTTGTCAAAAAGAAAAACAAAAGAAATATTAATCGTCAAGTTTTGAGGAAATATTATTGATTCCCAAAGAGCTTTATCTCAATAAATATCTCTTTATTTCAATAACAATGAATGTAACATTCCAGTGTTCTATATCCTGCTAAAATGAAAATGGGTGATATAACCCACAAAGAGGAAAAAGACACACTCAAGGTCTTCAGTGTTTAAATCTGGATACTATTAGTTCATACACAAGCACAAACAGAAATGTCCAGGTGTTTCACAGTTTCTTAAATCATTAGCTTTCTGGAATAGAAACTGTATCTATTCTATGTTTTTCATACAGCATAATGGCACGTGTATGCTAAGTGAGGCATCTAGGCACTTCCACAATGTAAATAAAAATCATAATTAAAATTATGATGGTGATGCCTTTTGCTTTCTGAGTTAAACAGCTGAAATGAACTCTATTGTTTGCCTTACAAAGGATAAAAACATTTCATTTCATGCAACATTATGTACGATCAGGATCCTGTTGTTTCTCATGGTAGGAAGAATGTCTTTAGTGTTTAAATAATATCAAATATCATAAATGCAACATAAGCATAAATCTAAAGGTAGTTAGATATCTAATTTTCATTGAAAACAGTAGAGACTATGTATGTAAAGATCTTCAGAAACATGGGCTTAAATTGGAAGCCTAGTGACTCTGCTGTCAGCTGTGATTACTTCTGATAAGGCTGGGTCTTGTTCATTACAGTCCAAAAGTCCCAGTTCAACATGGCAAATCCAGGACATGAGCTCGAAACTCCTGGGTCTTGGCATCAAATACTTTAATAATCAGAAAAGGTCAAATTGATGTTCTTTCTTAGTGTTGTACCATTCTTTGTCAGGGAAGAAGCCATTCTGAGCTGAATAAATACCTAGCTAAAACACTGGCTTGTAAACAGGATCATTTAGCCCAAACACAGACTCAGCTAATACAGTCAAGCTACGGGTCTCAAGAAGAACCTAGACAAGCTCACTGCATGCTGAAGATGCCCACAAAACAATGAGGCCATACTAAACTGAAGCTTTACTTAGTTTGGGAATATCCGTACCACTTCTTTCTGATGTCCAATAAATTTAAGATGCTGCTGCTTTCTTTCTCTCATTGTTACAGAGTCTCAGAGAGGTTTTCTCCCTGAACACCTAAATCTGTATGAATTTAGTGTCTTCAAATAATTCTGTCTAATTTGCTCAAAATTAGCTATTGAGTAAGGAAGCAGAGGCAGAACAACAGATGTAGAGACCATAGAATCACATATACTTCATTTCCACAGAAAATCAGACTAACAAGCATAATAATCCTTATGAAGTTGTTGGTTGTTTTTATTTTGTTTGTTTTGTTTGTTTTTTATAAATAATTGTATTTTCCTGGTGTATAGATTTGCATTATTATTGTTTAATGTAAATCACTAGCTATCTACACAACATGAGTTACTGCCAGGATGTTTAAAATAGAAGAGTAAAAAGCTGAGCTTCTATGCAATGGATAAAATATATTTCAAATATTTTGAAGTGTATTGATTTTGCCTTTGAAATTGAAAACATGACTTAGGCTACATCTATTAATTTGCATTTGGAAATAAGAAAAATGTCTCATGTTTCCCTCCCTAAATAAACTAAATTACAACCATGAATTTCTGAGCTGTATTGGCTTTTATGATGAATTCTTCTAGACATCATAAACTCAGGAAATCTTATGCAAGCCTCCTAACAAAGGCTAACCTACTGATTTAATATGCTAGTAAACTTTGCAGGGTAAAATCATTTAGAAATTACAAGACAGATATAATTTGATATTATTTCTCTATAACACATTTAACTACATAGCCTCTATTTTGGCAGTCTGCTTAATGATCTCCATTCATTTCATCATACATAGTAAAACTAAACATCTGAAAAGAAGCCTAATTAAAAAGCTTATGTTCTTTTTAAGCTTGCTGGGTTCTTAGCTTTCAGTACTGATTGAATTCCTACAGATTCTCAGAAATAAAAAGCAAAGCTAAGAGCTATATAAATAGCCTAAAGGGTCATTATTTCTGAGGGTAAATTTATGTAAAGTATAAATTGTCAAGGTAGAGGATAAAGAATTCCCTTTTCTTTAAATCATACAGATCTCTGGAAAGCAAACTTTATGTACCAAAAACTTAAACATATAATTGTTCAGAATAATAATTCTGCCCTGAAATCTTATCCAAAATTTCAATTAAATAAAAGTTAAGTCTGTATCTAGACAAAATTAACAAGCAATAGATCCAAACACAGAAAATTGTCTTCTGCATTCTTGCTATGAAAACTATGGAAAAGCACTTTAAGCAAAAGTTTTATATATATATATATTTTTTTTTCTTTTTTTTAATGCAAATTATATGAGCAATGGTAGATGTGAGATTCAACTGATTTAACTCAGCAGCCTTATTCTCAGCAGTGTTTTCTCATAACTACAGTGAAAAAGCACCAGACATTGCAAAATACCGCTGTCCAAATGATCCAGGCCCTCCTGGTCTTGATTCTGTAATTATATTATTTCAAACAGGTTTTATGCTGCTGCTGTCATCATAGCATCTATGGAGACTTTTAGGGATAATAATGCTCCTTCTGACATGAAGTTAATTCTTTTTCTCATCTTTTCCCTGGGAAAAGAATTGTGTTCACATTTTAGTGGTTGGGTTGAGATATGGTTTTGTTGGTTTTGCTGCCATTTGGTACTAAGTGTTTATAATAAAAAGAGCCAGTCAGCTTCTACTTCAGATAGAAAGGGTTAAGTATTGGGTCATTAATTACATACATGATTTCAACATTTCCTTCTTTAATATTACCAAAAATTATTGTTCAGATCTAAAACAAAGCAGGAGTTAGACCTAGACTGCATATAGAGCACATTCAAAACAGTTATTTACTTTTTTATTTTCAAGTGGTACAAATTGTCTGTTCTTCACAGTTCTTCTTTGTGGTGGGAGAGAACAAGTTCCTCTTATCAAGACTTTTTCCTTTCAATTCTGACTTCACCTCTAAACCTCAGTGATTAGGGCACTCCTTGGCCTAAATCTCATTCCTTATCTCAATAGATAGTTAACAGTTTTCTATAATAGTTCAAACCAAGAGTGAATCATTTTGTTAAACTGTTCAAATACTTACAAGATCACAGAAATGTAGAAGTACCTCAACTCTGAAGATGGGTGGGATTTCTTGGGAATGGCTCTGCTGGGGGCAGGTACCCAGCTGCCTCTGCAGTTTTACAGACAGAAGCTTTGGCACATGGGGCTGAGGGGTTCTGAGGAGCTAAATTTGTAACTTCGGATGAATGTGACTACAGTGATCTGTTTATCATCAGATTTGAAGAAGGTAACTAACCCCAAACCTTTCAAGACTGAAGTTAATGACCCTACCATCAGACTATTTCCTCCTGCTATTTTCTACTGCACATAGAGCTGTTAAATACCCTTCACTGTAATGGTAGTAATACTTATTTGTTCTGAAGGTAACGTTAACTATTCTCATAAAAATGTACAGTGCATACTGGATACACAGAATATGAGAGAACTGGGATTCTTTTAAATATGCATTTTTCCATTGTTGCTTGACAGACCATCTGTTAGGCCAGATGCAAGCTTCCAGTGGTATTTCTCACATGACAAATCACATGTCCATATATATTACAAACTACCTGGGATTTTTAACTCACTCTACAGGCAATATGCATAACAATAGACACAAAAGGGTAAGACATTGCAGATTATGCAGAAGCTGTACATTTTTATATTCTATAGGCTCATAACATTTTGCTTATAAATAAGCTTCTGGGTTGCCTAATCAGACATTTAGATAACTAACATTAGTTTGAGGAGAGGAACTGCATGTCTGCTGCCTGAAACTGAAACACACACAACATGAAACCTCTGAGCCAGAAAGGAACCAGTCCAGTCTAGTCTTATATCTATACCAGAACCTAATTAATGTTTGTTTCTTCCATGTCAAGAAGCTGAATATTATTATGAGAAGATATTTTAACACTGTCATTTTCTATCAATTTTCAGTACTAGTATCTCATATTACTCGAAAGATATTCAGTGCTGATGACTCAGAAGTCTGTGTTTACCTTCATAGATATGAGTGAGGCAACAAGATTTCATATTCACCCATACTACTAAATAAACTCATCTGAGTACATGTCAAGGGATAAGTCAGAGATTCAACTGAATATTAGTAGTAAATTGGTTACCTTCACACTTTCCAGGATTTTCCAGAAAAGCAAAAAAAAAAAAAAAGTGAAGATGTTGACAGGTTTGGCAGTTTTTTTGTTTTCTTGGTTGGTTGGTTTGTTTTGTTTTTTCTTTTCTTCTTCAACAGCATTTTGGTCAGCTCTAATCTGTACTGTTTATTTTGTCTCTGTCTGAGCTAGGTATCTTGTTAGAAGTATGCAATGATATATCTGTCTCTAGTCCCAGACTGACAAGGTTATCAGTCACAAAGTAGGCCACATTTGAACTAAGTTAAAATGAAATACACATCACCTCCTATATGTTCCACTTTAGTTGTTTTATCATTCTTGAGTTTAACTGAACATTTATTAAAGTCAGTGTAATAAATGAAAATTTCTGTTTTCCCTTTTTTTCCTATATACCAGTGGGTCCTCTTTAATTTAACTAGGTAATTGGTGACTTATATGCTTATTTTTTCCCTTCACTAAATTGATATTATCAAATATCAAATTATTATTATCAATGTGACCTCCTTGATGGGTCTAATGATTAGGTCTATTTATCACATGTACAGTGAAGGAAGTTCCAGAAGTTGTCACACAGCTTTCCATCCCTGCCTTTCACTAATAGATCTCCAAATCAATACGAAATAGCCATCTAATGTGTTTTGTGACAATAGAAAACTATCAAAAGAGCAAGTTTCTAACTGAACTTCATGAGAATGAGGAAGACAGTTATCTCTAATCTAGTCTGTCTAGCTTCTGCTTAGAAATATCTCCAGCCCCTGAGGACTGATGGTTTCCTATTAGTGCTTTAAATCGACTGTGCCCATTTCCTTAATTCATAGTCTCTACTACGCATTAGACTTTCAAAAGGAAACTGCAGGTTCACTTCTAACTCATTCTTAACTGCAATAATAACCACATTTCAAGTACAATGAATACAGAAAAACAGAGCAGTAACAGAAAAAGGTGAGACTATATTTAAAATCTTTACTATACAGTCCAAGGGTTTAGAATAAAATCTGTAAACATTAAGAAAACATTAGCAGTAAGGACCCTGAGACGCACTCATATTCCTCAACCACAAACAGAGGATTTTTCTTGTTGTTAGCGGTGTGTTTTTGTTGTTGTTGTTTCTTAGTTTGTTTGTTTCATATTTCACTCTAGAGAAAGACCTTTAATGGGTACAACACTGAAATACAGAGCACAGGTAGTTCTGGGAATGAAGAATGCTCACCATAGCAGTCCATCATACCTTGCTCCATTTGAGTACATGCAGATGAAATAATTTCTCATGACACCAAATGCAAAATAAAGTAATTACATGCTTTGGAACACCATTACTGATTTGTTATGTGAATTAAGTTGCAGAGATGATAGGGAAGAGGTTTCAGGTTTTAAACTAAATTTATCTTACAACTTAAGTCCCAAGAAAGCAATGAGTTTGACACCTATTCACCTCAAAGTTAATGCAAGAGTTAGACTTTTTCACACAGTGGGAAAATAAAATACAAATTTGTGAAGTCTAATGAGACAAAAATCTAAAAACCTTGTAATTAACAAGATTCAGAATATCATGCAGACAAGTCAGTGTAATTCTATTCTTAGTGGTAGTGTTCTTTCATCTTTCTCCCCACTGACCAACCACAGCACCAGGGGCTAGACTGGGCAATTCTTAATTAAGAAATACATAGAAATAAACCCTGCAAGCCTGAAAACCTGGGAAAACTAAACCCCAGCCCCAAGATGCTGAATACTCCCGTGCATAGAGACTGCTAGAATTCATGAAAACAAGAACATTGTTAACAATTAAGACAGTATTAGAACAGTCACAAAAATCTGGGAAATGTTGCAGTAAAGTACATAATATCCTGCCTTACAATATCTTTAGCAGCAGTATATGTTACTTTACATCAGTCTATCTTACTTTCTTCCCAGGCAATAGCATCATAATCACAAGACTTTTCTATGTGGATTCATCAACTATGAGTAAGATGGTAAATCAGCAAATAATACGATAGTTCTTTGCTGGTCTGGTTCCAAGCAGTCTGATTATTTGGTACAATAAAGCATCAGCTACCTACAGACTTAGAAATTTAGCTATCTTTTACATAGTCCTTCACTTCCCACAAAAAAATATTTATTAAGCCTCAGCACAAACAGCTGCAAAATTCTGCTGGGAAAAAAATCTATATAGACTTCAAAATTTTGAGCAGTCTACTTGCCTCACCATAATAACTTTTCATTCATTAAATTTCTACAGTGCAGGTGTTTCTAGAATGCATGCCTTACTTCATCCTAAAACAAGACAGTCTGGAGAATGGAAAGCTAACGCATGCCTATTGGACGACAAAGGAAATCTACCATTACTCTACAGCCACTAGTTTAGATGGAGATGTTTAGGATAAGCTGAGATGAGTCCTAACCCAGCTGACATGAGAGGGCTTACTCTTCAGTAACCTACACAAATCAGAATCTCTGTTGCAGATATTCCTGGTTTCATACTGAGTAAGATAATTTGCCACTAGGGTGAAGTACTTCCTTTCAATCTCCATGAGCTCTATGAGAGAGCATTAACACACTAGACTGAGCCCCAAGCTCAGTCTAGAATGGGGTTTTATCTTTCTGCATATTCACGGTTGTGAATAGGAATAGACACGCCTCTTGTGAAATTGTCAACTCTGTATCATAACCCTTTGAAGAGGCATGGCTTCATCTGATATTCAAGTAATGCACGCACAGGGTAACCTTGGCATTTCTAGTGCCTTTAAGACCCATCTTTCTGCTTACAAAAGCTCGTGTTACAGTGACTGAAGTTCATTTAAACTTCTTCATGAGTATTCAGTATAGTATGATATACATCTTTCAAACCTAATATTCCAAGTTCTTCAGCATCACTGTCCTATTCTACCCTCATGACTCAATAGTTTTTCATTCAATGAAAATGAAAGAGTTGTCAGACCTTTTTTACAAGTATTATTAGGAGCTGTTCTGGTTTCAGTTAGAACAGAATTAATTTTCTTCCTAGTAGCTGGTGGAATGCTGTGTTTTGGCTTAGGATGAGAAGAGTGCTGATAACACCCCGATGTTTTAATTGTTGCAGAGCAGTGCTTATACCAAGCCAAGGACATCTCAGCCTTTCGCTCTGTCCTGCCAACGGGCAGGCTGGGGGTGCAGTAAGAGCTGGGAGGGGACAGACCCAGGACAGGTGACCCAAACTAGCCAAAGGGGTATTCCATACCATCTGACATCATGCTAAACAATATATAGGGGTGGCTAGCCGGGGGGAGGGGGCCGGACTGCTTGGGGTTAGGCTGGGCATCGGTCAGCGGGTGGTGAGCAATTGCATTGTGCATCACTTGTTTGTACATATTATTATTACTTTCCTATTATCGCCATTGTATCATTATTATTATTATTGTTATTATTATTTTGTTATTATTATTTTCCTGTCTTATTAAACTGTCTTTATCTCAACTCACAGGCTTCACTTTCCATTTCTCTCCCCCGTCCCAGAGAGGGAGGGGGGAGGGTGAGCGAACGGCTGCGTGGTGTTTAGCTTCCGGCCGGGTTAAACCACGACAGGAGCATACACAGGAGTTTTATTTTTATTAAATCACCTGAGCAGAGAGCTTTGATTTAACGTCTCTCAGAAATATTCCAATTTATTAACATGAAAGAATCAAGTTGAAATTTTTCAGTTCTTGATATCCGCAGTTCTAAGTATTTCAGTCTAGAAAAGTAATCCTGTTGCAAGAAGAACGGCCGAAAACATGACAGACACTAGTATGGTCAGATCATGCTCTCTTTTATTACCCAAATAGCCTGACTTTTATAGCAAACTTAACAGGGGGCGGATAGTGTCTGACACAAGATTATTGGTCAAAAGCACAACTGCACGACAACTGCATGACAAACAACTGCAAGAAAACAACCCCACCTGCAAGAAAACAACCCCCTTGTGATTAGCAGTCACATAGATCCCGTCCTTGAAGCCAGCTGCTGTCAACAATATTTTTCTAAATTCCTCAATCGGGCGATGTGGGAACACTGTCATGGGAACTTCTCATAGTCATCCTGGTGGCTTGGTTTGGTCGGCTGCAGCAAGTCATGGGATCTTTGCTGTTTCAAAAATCCCTCAACATAACTAGGACTATAGGCATAAAAAAACTATCTATGTACCATGTACTACATGGTATCTCCAGTTTATGGGAGCTGCCATCTTTTCCC